>NC_044032.1:644106923-644777754 GCF_901765095.1 Microcaecilia unicolor | reverse complement strand
GCAGGGATAGTGCTGGGCAGACTTATACGGTCTGTGCCAGAGCTGGTGGTGGGAGGCGGGGTTGGTGGTTGGGAGGCGGGGATAGGGCTGGCCAGACTTATACGGTCTGTGCCCTGAAGAGGACAGTACAAATAAAAAAGTAGCACATATGAATTTATCTTCTTGGGCACTGGGCAGACTGGATGGACCATGCAGGTCTTTTTCTGCCGTCATCTACTATGTTACTATGTTATTAGTCGGCATTGCACTCTGAAATAAAACCAGATTTTCCCTTTAAACCCTTGTTCCAAATTAGTAGCAGGACAGTAGATGATGGTGGCTGGAGAGTAGCAGTCTGTTTCTTTTGATGGGATACAGGAGAAGATATTGACATAAAGGCTTCTTTTAGCAGTTCGTACAAATATGCTTTTGTAAATTCTTAGCTGTGATTTTCTTTTTTCTCCTAGGTATGGAGAAAACGAGAAATTGCCAGAGTATATTAAAGACAAACTACATTGTCTTTCCTCTATTCTTATATTGTTTGTCAGTCCAACTGGTCACTAATGACTAAGTTAAAAGCAGCACTTCTGGAAATACAAATGGACTTTCCCACAAAGGATACTGGAAACCAGCACTTCATACTCTTCAATTCAGAAACTGGCTACGATTCTATATTGCTGTGTCATTGGCATCTAAATACAGAATGTCATGAGCCAGCAGAGATAGACTGGGAAGAATTATTGTGGCTGGTCGAATAGTACTTTGATCAAAATGTGACAAAAGAAGTCCTAATCTTGTTGAGGAACTTTCTACCTCAGCAGGAACCAAAAATGTATATAGTCATTTTGTTTGTGGGGAATTCCATAATGGCAGTCAGGTAAAATGGTGAATATTATCGTACATCATCATCAACACAAGACCCACGTACGTCACTAAAAAAAAAAATAATAATTCAGTCGATGTAAGGAGGAATAACCTCAGTGGCACCCCCTACCCCCCATAAGGGATAAGGTTGGCCTTACAAGCATCAATCATCTGTGGTTGTGATATCCTTGAATTTTATTGCAATACAAAAATTGTACCTGTAAATAACTCTGTATTATATATGTACAAATGTGTATTTTTGTTTTATATGTTATTTATATTTTTGTAGCAGCTTTATAATGAATGAAATTCCTGCAAATCTATATTATGAGCAATAAATGCAGTGATGAAATTGCATGTTTTCTATTGAGCTTAGCTTATAAAGAGCTCTCAGTGTAAACCATTATGTTTTACTTTTCTACTCTTTCTCTGTACTTTTTATAAAACATACTGTATGTTCTTTGGGAGAAATGCTTCATCTAACCTTTTCCTGTAGCCTTTGCTGCTGCTGCACGAGTTTGTTTAATTATTCTGGTCCTTTACACTATAAACATGTTTTTTTGCATCACACTGTGGCCACCATCTATCTTGCATAAGAACATAAGCTTTGCCATACTGGGACAGACCTGTAGAGGATTGAAGGAGCAGATTTGCTCCAAGTCTACACCCTCAGTACCAAGAAATGTCACCCTAGTGCTAGCCATCTTCCATCCCAGCAGGGCCTACATCCATCAGCTTATTGATGAACTGGAGTCCTGTTGCAGAGGCCTCCACCAGCTCAACTCAAGGGGTTTGTTATCTGCCAGCTTTCATGTGGGACAAAAGCAAAGATCCAGAGCAGTACAGGAAGCAAAAATCCTCAGGAACAAAAAAAAAAAAAAAAAAGCACTGCTTCTCGTGTTATCTACATTTATCGCCTCTTACTGCTAAGTTTCCATAATGAGTACATTAGCTATAATACCCCAGTACATTGATCTCTTACTACATAGTAAATGATGGCAGATACAGACCTGCATGATCCATCCAGTCTACCCAACAATGCAGCCAGAGCCACACTGCCTCCCTATGTAGGTTCATTCCTTGATCAATACAGTGTCAGCCACATCTATGCAGTTATATTTGATATTACTACTACTACAACTACAAGTAGTAACATAATAGATGACGGCAGAAAAAGACCACGGTCCATCCAGTCTGCCCAACAAGATAAACTCACATGTGCTACTTTTTCTGTATACCTTACCTTGATTTGTACCTGTCCTTTTCAGGGCACAGACCGTATAAGTCTGCCCAGCACTATCCCCGCCTCCCAACCACCAGTCCCGCCTCCCACCGGCTCTGGCACAGACTGTATAAGTCTGCCCAGCACCATCTCCGCCTCCTGCCACTGGCTCTGCCACCCAATCTCGGCTAAGCTCCTTAGGATCCATTCCTTCTGAACAGGTTTCCTTTATGTTTATCCCACGCATGTTTGAATTCCGTTACTGTTTTCATTTCCACCACCTCCCACGGGAGGGCATTCCAAGCATCCACTACTCTCTCCGTGAAAAAATACTTCCTGACATTTTTCTTGAGTTTGCCCCCCTTCAATCTCATTTCATGTCCTCTTGTTCTACCGCCTTCGCATCTCCGGAAAAGGTTCATTTGCAGATTAATACCTTTCAAATATTTGAACGTCTGTATCATATCACCCCTGTTTCTCCTTTCCTCCAGAGTATACATGTTCAGGTCCGCAAGTCTATCATTTCTATAGCATAGCGCTACCAGTCGTATGCAGCGCTTCACAATTGAACATGAAGAAAAGACAGTCTCTTATTACAGTTTTTGTATTCCACCTATACCTATACAGTTCAAGGACAGATCACAGTTGGAAAACAGCTGGATGAATCAGTCCAGGAGTTTCAGGTGGTTGGAGCAAATAATGACATGACTTTAATTTCAGATGAGTCCTCAATAGTTGTACGATTAGGTGCTGGCTAACCCAGCCTTACAGAATAGGAAAGTTTTTAGCAACTTTCTGAATTGCAGGTATTGTGTACACGATCTTAGAAAATCATGGAGTTGGTTCCATTTAGGTTCTTGAACACTGAAAATTTGAGGTGCAGTAAGTTTTGGGTATTGTACCTACAAGAGGAACGTCATAATAGAGATACAAAATTCAGCATGTACTCGGGAGCTTCCCCAGTGAGAATTTTAAAGGTTGTGATTACCCAGTTTAAACTGTATTCTGTCCCTGAGTTTAGAGAGATAGGGTTGGGGAGAGTCAGACCATGGTAGTAGTATCAACTTACTGCACCTCAAACTCGGGTATACATATAAAGTATCACATACCATGTAAAATTAGTTCATCTTGTTGGGCAGACTGGATGGACCGTTCAGGTCTTTATCTGCCATCATTCACTATGTTACTCTTTGGGGTTCTACATGGAATGTTGCTACTAATTGGGATTCCAGAATCTTTAGAGCTTTTAGTACGTGTGAACTGCAACTGTGGCTATCAGGCTTTCTACATTGCTTCTTGAGAGTGAGACGTGAATGATCGAACCAGGGGGACATTTGACTTCCCGATTTCTGGTGAGATTTTCTCTGGACACAGCAAGGAAGCTATTCTTTCATGAGTAGTTGTTGACTTGTCTAATGATCATCATGACTTTGTCTACCTCCCCATTCTCTGGGAAAGAACTTTAAAAGGGGAAACCTTGTTTATCTGGTGTAATAAAATTGACAGAGACACACATATTCTTTTTATATTTGGATAGAATTAATAATCAACAGATGGCAGAGAAGACTCCTGCCGCAGGCCAGTAAGGCCGAAACACAGCTGTGTCGAGTCCCTTTCTCCCTGCTACAGTTTGGCTAATAAAGTTGATTCTTCATTTTTACATCCAAAGTGTCGTCTTTTTTATGTAATTTTTTGATTTTCATGGATTCGTCTTTTAAATACATATTTTATGATTAATTTTAAATTTTGACGCTTTATATATATATATATATATTTTTTTTTTTTTATATTTTTTGTTGGTCATCTTTGCTGTTTTGTTTCTTGTACATATATAGAGTATCACTTACCATGTAAAATGAGTTTATCTTGTTGGGCAGATTAGATAGACCATTCAGATCTTTATCTGCCATCATTTACTATGTATGTTACTGGAGTTGCCATCTAAGCATTGCTGAGCTTTGTTCTGATTCCATTCTCTTCCATATAGGAATCCTTTTTGTTTAACCCATGTAATTTTGTGAATTCTGGCACTGCTTTTTTGTTTCCACCAACTGCCCTGGGAAGGTATTTCAAATTAAATAAGCAGCTCATTAAAGCAGTTCACAGTGAACAATAACATTTTCACTATAGTAAGAAATCAGATACAGAAGTTATAATAACTGACAGGCTAGCAAGGTGAGAGAGAGTATGGAAGAGGGGACAAAGACCAAGAAAAGGGGTGGAGAAAGGGAAGGGAGTGGAGGACTAACCTATTACTGCAGTGCACTGAGATCCTGGGTTCAATTCCCACTGCAGCTCCTTGTGACTCTGGGCAAGTCACAACCTTCCATAGCCCCAGGTACAAAAAAAATTAGACTGTGATCCCACTAGGGACAGATGTGTACAGTGCTGTATTCATCTAGTACTGCTATAAAAATGATTAGTAGTAGCCAACATCTCCGGACTCCAGAGCTCAGCCAGGTCAAGCCACAAAAGCAGAGATCAAGGGCCGTAGGCTTGCAGAAACAGGTGAGTTTTAAGTTTGGTTTAAACTCAGCAAAGGAGTGTTATAAGCAAGGAATGGAGTGGAACTCTTATAACACTGAAGAGCTTATGTTGGAATAGTTAAGAAACGGGATTGACCAGGCAGTCACCATCCTCTATGTGAAAAAGTGCTTCCTGATGTTATCCTCAAGTTGACCACCTTTTAACCTCAGTTCATGTCCTCTGTTTTATCACTTCTCCAATTCTGGTAAAGATTTGTTTGTATATTAATACCTTTCAAATACTATTTGTGTCATATTCCTCCTAGGGCATTGTTTCCCAAGCCCTGTCCTGGATTACTCCTTGCCCCTTGTGTTTTCAGAATATCCACAATAAATATGCATGAAAGAGATTTGCATATAATGGAGGCAGTGTGTGCAAATCAAGTTCATGCATATTCATTGTGGATATCCTGAAAACCTGACTGGCAAGGGGTACTCTGGGACTGGACTTGGAAAACACTGTTCTAGGGCAGTGGTTCTTAATGCAGTCCTTGGCACACAGGCAGCCAGCCAGGTTTTCAGGATATCCATGGACTACTCATGAGAGAGATTTGCATATGCTGCCTCCCTGATATGCAAATCTATCATATATAGTCGTCGTGGTTATCCTGAAAACCTAAGTACTAAGTTAAGAACCAGTTCTCTAGTATGTACATATTCAGGTCATCATCAAGTCTCTTCTCATATGTCTTATGGTGCAAACACCATACCATTTTTTATGCTTTTCAAGTCTTTTGTATTTATTTATTTGTTACATTTGTGTCCCACATTTTCCCACCTATTTGCAGGCTCAATATGGCTTACAGAGTACTGTAATGGCGTTCACCAGCTCTGGTATGAACAAATACAAGGTGTTATTGCATTAGAATAGGGTTCATGTATGATTGACATAATTGGGAGCTTAGGGAGGAAGGGGGAAATTGGGTGTGTCCAATACGATCTTTGGTTTTGTTGTGTTGCAGGTACTCAGTCTTTTATGTTGGATCGGTGGGATATGCCTTCCCAAACAGGTTTGTTTTTATTGTTTTTGGCAGAGCGTTCCATAGTTGTGTGCTTAAATAGGAAAAGCTGCTTGGGTAGTGAAGATTTAGGCATGTTCGTGTGCTGATCTTGTTGTGTTTCTGGTTGGTAGGTCTATGAGGTCTGCCATGTAGCCCAGGGCATTGCCGTAGATAATTTTATGAACCAGAGCAGATTTTGAAAGTTATACGTTCTTTGATTGGGAGCCAGTGTAGTTTTTCTCGGAGGGGTTTGGCGCTTTCAAAATGCGTTTCTTCAAATATAAGCCTGGCTGCTGTATTTTGAGTGGTCTGAAGTTTCTTTATAATTTGTTCTTTGCAACCCATATAGATTCCATTGCAGTAGTCTACATGGCTTAGTACCATTGATTGTTATCAACCTTCGGAATGTTTCCCTTGGGTAGAATGGTTTCACACGTTTCAGTTTCCACGTTGAGTGGAACATTTTCTTTATGGTAGATTTTGCTTGATTCTCTTGTGAGAGTTTCTGGTCAATTGTTACTCCAAGAATTTTCAGGCTGTCTGCGATAGGGTATATAGACTGGGGTGTTTACGTTTCTGGGTTTATATGTGTTGTATTGGGATGAGATGATGAGGCAATGTGTTATTTCTGTGTTGAGTTTTAATTGGAATGCGTTTGCCCATGATATGGCCTCCAAAACTGAATACAGTACTCCAAGTGGTGCATCACCAACAGGGCCAGTCTTAGTAACTGCGGGGCCCTGTGCAGGGGGCCCCCACACCCCATCTAGCCTTGCCCCTTGTTGACAAGGTGTGTTTTAAAATAAAGACAACGCAAGCAAAACTTGTACAGAAAAACTAATTCAAATAAGTACAATGCTATCATAGGACACCTGGTATTAAGCAATGAAAATAACCAGAAATTATTCAGTTCAAAGTCCATTATAATTAGGAGTTCCAGTTCTCATAACAGAAGAGAATATAAAGAAAAAATGAATTAAGAAAAGGTCCAGGTATGTGGGCAAAGTAACTTCCCCATTACTGTAAAATTTGACACATGTATGTACATTTGATGAGTTTAGTTTGTGAAATAAAGTTTTGAAGTCACCTCAGTAAAGCCAACACACAATCCCTCCAACATTCTATTCGCTTTCCTAGCCGCAGCAGCACACTGAGCAGAAGGTTTCAGCGTATTATCGACGACGACACCCAGATCCCTTTCTTGGTCCGTAACTCCTAACGTGGAACCTTGCATGACGTAGCTATAATTCGGGTTCTTTTTTCCCACATGCATCACCTTGCACTTGCTCACATTAAATGTCATCTGCCATTTAGCCACCCAGTCTCCCAGTCTCGTAAGGTTCTTCTGTAATTCTTCACAATCCTGTCACGAGTTAACGACTTTGAATAACTTTGTGTCATCAGCAAATTTAATTACCTCGCTAGCTACTCCCATCTCTAAATCATTTATAAATATATTAAAAAGCAGTGGTCCTAGCACAGACCCCTGAGGAACCCCACTAACTACCCTTCTCCATTGTGAATACTGCCCATTTAACCCTACTCTCTGTTTCCTATCCTTCAACCAGTTCTTAATCCACAATAGGACTTTTCCTCCTATCCCATGACCCTCCAATTTCCTCTGTAGCCTTTCATGAGGTACCTTGTCAAACGCCTTTTGAAAATCCAGATACACAATATCAACCGGCTCCCCTTTGTCCACATGTTTGTTTACTCCTTCAAAGAATTGAAGTAAATTGGTCAGGCAAGATTTCCCCACACAAAAGTCGTGCTGACTCGGTGTCAGTAATCCATGTCCTCGGATAGGCTCTGTAATTTTGTTTTTAATAATAGCCTCTACCATTTTCCCCGGCACCGACGTCAGACTCACCGTCTATAATTTCCCGGATCTCCCCTGGAACCTTTTTTTTAAATGGGCGTTACATTGGCCACCTCCAATCTTCTGGTACCACGCTCGATTTTAAGGATAAATTGCATATCAGTAGCAGTAGCTCCGCAAGCTCATTTTTCAGTTCTATCAGTACTCTAGGATGAATACCATCCGGTCCAGGAGATTTGCTACTCTTCAGTTTGCTGAACTGCCCCATTACGTCCTCCAGGTTTACCGTGAAGCCAGTAAGTTTCTCCAACTCGTCCGCTTGAAATATCATTTCCGACACCGGTATCCCACCCAAATCTTCCTCAGTGAAGACCGAAGCAAAGAATTCATTCAATCGCTATGTCTTTGTCTTCCTTGATCGTCCCTTTTACCCCTCGGTCATCCAGCGGCCCAACCGATTCTTTTGCCAGCTTCCTGCTTTTAATATACCGAAAAAAAATTTTTTACTATGTTTTTTTTTGCCTCTAATGCTATCTTTTTTTTCGTAATCCCTCTTGGCCTTCTTTATCTGCACCTTGCATTTGCTTTGACACTCCTTATGCTGCTTCTTGTTATTTTCAGATGGTTCCTTCTTCCATTTTCTGAAGGCATTTCTTTTAGCCCTAATAGCTTCCTTCACCTCACTTTTCAACCAGGCCGGCTGTCTTTTGGAGTTTTGCCTTTCTTTTCTAATTAGTGGAATATGTTTGGCCTGGGCCTCGAGGATGGTATTTTTGAACAGCATACCATAACAACACTAACTCCCAGGATGCAAAGAGAAACAACCATATCTGTGAAAAGGCAGCACTGTAAATATTACACAATACCCTAAAACTCAATACACTAGTGAGAAAAAAAAAAGAACAAACGAGACTGCTACAGATCTCTACACCTAAACTACATGCTAGCCTAGCAGAATAACACACCTTACACATGCGAAACACAGATAGAGTATCAACAAATATGAAACAAGGAATCACAGACCAGTAATAGAGATACAAAGGCAAAAGTCTGAACTGGAAAACACAAGGAGTCAGACTCTGCATACACAGCAATACTAGAGAAACAGAACTAGAAATACAAAATGCGTATTTTCCAAAGCTTAGGTGTCAGGGGCGTAGCCACGGGTGGGCCTGGATGGGCCCAGGCCCACCCACTTTTGCTACAGGCCCGCCCCGCCCGCGACAGCCCTCTGCACTGACCTAAATTGCGTTCTCCCTCCAATCCAGCACCGGTGATCATAGCCAGCCTTCTACCACATCCAGCAGGAAGTTGCAGAGTAGGCGAGACGCGCCTGAGAAGAAGCTGCGACAATGCGTGCTGGACGTGGTAGAAGGCTGGCTATGATCGCCAGTGCTGGATTGGAGGGAGAACGTGCTTCAGGTCAGTGCAGGGGGCTGTCACGGGCGGGGCGGTCGCGGGTGGACACAAAATGTGGTGGCGGGCGGGCGGGCGGGGGGTAGACGGTGGAGAGGAAAGAGGTCTGTGCCCACCCAGTCCACCTCCAGGCCCACCCAAAAATTAATCGCTGGCTACGCTATGGCAAAATATAGCCTATGTCTGATTACAGAATCCTCTGATAGCCTTTACTACCACCTAAAGATGAGTACTTGAGTTTAAATACATATAATTAATTGTGAATGGTGAAAAGCACATTTGTGGACACTAAAATAGATAAAAGAAAAATAGAAATAATATAAAAGAGAAGAAAAAGAAAATAATTAGAAAATATATCGCTGACCAATGAGGAGGTGGATGCATAAAGCTCACTGATTTTAAAATGTTATTCAGTAAGTGGCACCACTGAGGTTAGTGATTAAATGTACAATTGACAGAAGGTAACAATATATTTGTTTTTTTTTCCAAAGCTGACATGTTCCATCCAATAAATTAAAAAATAAATATATATTTTTCTAACTTCGAAGTCCAAACATTTTACTTTTACACTTGATTCAGTCTGTATCTATTCTGCTTTTCCTGGATCTCTGGTCCATTTCACATTTCTTCTCTCTCCATGTCTACTATCCATCCTCTATGTCCCATCTGTCCTGTCCAGCATCTCTCCTCTGTTCCTGTTCAGCATTTGCCTTCTTAGCGTTCCTATCCACCCTTTTCCAGCATTACACTGTGTCCCTTATTCCATGCCCAAACAGTTCCGTTCCTCCCATACTCCACAGGTCCAGCATTTCTCTCTATCCCCTGCCCCCCTCGTGGTCTGGCATAATTCCTTCTGTCTGTGGGACCAGCACCTCTCCTCTTCTGTTCCACTCCCCACCCCTGATCTGGTCTCTCTCCCCTCTTGTGCTCCCCTTTCTGGCAGGTCCACTCCCCCACCCATCCAGTATATCTCCATCTCCCTCCAACTCCATCCTGGCCCAGCACATCTGCATCTCCCCGCAATGCCCACCTTCCTTAGTCCAGCACATGTCCATCTCCCTTCAGCTCCCTCCCCAGCCCATATCCATCTCCCTGCAGCCCTCTCCCCAGCCCAGCACACGTCCATGTCCCTCCAGCCCCCTCCCCACCCCACCTCCTTCTAGCAATCTTCCCCCCCTCAATGGGTACAACATATTTTCCCATTCTCTCCCTCCCCCCCCCAAGGATACTTGCTTCTCACCTAAAGTCCAATGTATCTCCCTTCCTCCCAGATCTGCTAAAATTGCTTCATCTCCTTCCCCAATGCTGGCTGCAATTAAGACACGTTGTTGTGGCTGGCATCGAAGCTTTCCTTCTGCCGGTCCCGCGTTGGCACCTTCCAGTTGCGGTAACTTCCTGTTTCTACACGGGCAGGACCAAGGCAGGACCAGCAGAAGGAAGGCCCCAACGCCAGCCACAGCAACCTATCTTAATCGCAGCCGTTGGCGTTGGAGAAGAGAATGAAGCAACTTTAACGGATCCAGGGAGGAGAGAGAGATGCTGGATTTCAGGTGGGGCAAAAGAGGGAAATGCCAAGACCGGGGAGGAGGGGCACGGGCCCCCATCGCCCCTGCCTAAGAAACAGATCAATACAAAAAAAACCTGATGATGTTCTCTGCAGGCGAAGAATAAAACACACAATCTCCTCAAGAAAGCCACACGTTCACAAACAGCAGTGATTAGATCAGGTCTTCTTATAGCTGCCCTGAGGCTTTCCCTCTGCTGTGTCTGCCCACGTGGCAAAAGGAAGTTGTGACAGAGGGAAGGACCCCGGGCCTAGCTAGAGGAAGTCCTAATCTAATTGCTGCCGGTAAACGCAACAAACTTGTAAATTTGCGGCTGAGGGGGGAGAGAGACTGGACCCAAGGGATGAAAGAGAAGGAAGGCAGAAAGGCAATGCCGGATTTGCCCAAGAAGTGCCCTAGAACTGTGAAGGAGGCCTGTACAGTGGTGGAAATAAGTATTTGATCCCTTGCTGATTTTGTAAGTTTGCCCACTGACAAAGACATGAGCAGCCCATAATTGAAGGGTAGGTTATTGGTAACAGTGAGAGATAGCACATCACAAATTAAATCCGGAAAATCACATTGTGGAAAGTATATGAATTTATTTGCATTCTGCAGAGGGAAATAAGTATTTGATCCCCCACCAACCAGTAAGAGATCTGGCCCCTACAGACCAGGTAGATGCTCCAAATCAACTCGTTACCTGCATGACAGACAGCTGTCGGCAATGGTCACCTGTATGAAAGACACCTGTCCACAGACTCAGTGAATCAGTCAGACTCTAACCTCTACAAAATGGCCAAGAGCAAGGAGCTGTCTAAGGATGTCAGGGACAAGATCATACACCTGCACAAGGCTGGAATGGGCTACAAAACCATCAGTAAGACGCTGGGCGAGAAGGAGACAACTGTTGGTGCCATAGTAAGAAAATGGAAGAAGTACAAAATGACTGTCAATCGACAAAGATCTGGGGCTCCACGCAAAATCTCACCTCGTGGGGTATCCTTGATCATGAGGAAGGTTAGAAATCAGCCTACAACTACAAGGGGGGGAACTTGTCAATGATCTCAAGGCAGCTGGGACCACTGTCACCACGAAAACCATTGGTAACACATTACGACATAACGGATTGCAATCCTGCAGTGCCCGCAAGGTCCCCCTGCTCCGGAAGGCACATGTGACGGCCCGTCTGAAGTTGCCAGTGAACACCTGGATGATGCCGAGAGTGATTGGGAGAAGGTGCTGTGGTCAGATGAGACAAAAATTGAGCTCTTTGGCATGAACTCAACTCGCCGTGTTTGGAGGAAGAGAAATGCTGCCTATGACCCAAAGAACACCGTCCCCACTGTCAAGCATGGAGGTGGAAATGTTATGTTTTGGGGGTGTTTCTCTGCTAAGGGCACAGGACTACTTCACCGCATCAATGGGAGAATGGATGGGGCCATGTACCGTACAATTCTGAGTGACAACCTCCTTCCCTCCGCCAGGGCCTTAAAAATGGGTCGTGGCTGGGTCTTCCAGCACGACAATGACCCAAAACATACAGCCAAGGCAACAAAGGAGTGGCTCAGGAAGAAGCACATTAGGGTCATGGAGTGGCCTAGCCAGTCACCAGACCTTAATCCCATTGAAAACTTATGGAGGGAGCTGAAGCTGCGAGTTGCCAAGCGACAGCCCAGAACTCTTAATGATTTAGAGATGATCTGCAAAGAGGAGTGGACCAAAATTCCTCCTGACATGTGTGCAAACCTCATCATCAACTACAGAAGACGTCTGACCGCTGTGCTTGCCAACAAGGGTTTTGCCACCAAGTATTAGGTCTTGTTTGCCAGAGGGATTAAATACTTATTTCCCTCTGCAGAATGCAAATAAATTCATATACTTTCCACAATGTGATTTTCCGGATTTAATTTGTGATGTGCTATCTCTCACTGTTACCAATAACCTACCCTTCAATTATGGGCTGCTCATGTCTTTGTCAGTGGGCAAACTTACAAAATCAGCAAGGGATCAAATACTTATTTCCACCACTGTATATCACATCCATGTAAATACATTTTCCATTCTCTTTTTCCAGAGTAACTCACAATACTTCTTCCTTACCCCACATGTTCTGCAATTCTATCGCTTTAGTATTCTTAACATATGCCATGCCGCCCTTTTTTCCTACCCTGTCCTTCCTGAAGATTATAGCCAGGTATAACTATATCCCAGACATGGTTCTGTGTGAACCACAACTCAAGGTGGCTTCTACCAGTATAGCCTCGAGATCTAGAAACTTATTTCCCAATACTATGGATGTTGGTATTCAAAGTTCTCTAGATATTACCCCCTTATCCCATTTCTATAAAGGTATTTGATGTTGTACATTCCTGAGGGTTAATAACCTTGTGGCTTTTTTTTCACTCATCACAGCGAGTTTTGTGCTGTGCTTGTAGATTTCCCCCCCAAACCCACCTCCCCGCTCCCCCCGTTTTCTATTTCTGTTGATGGCTCTCTCATTCTCCCTGTCTCCTCAGCTCGAAACCTTGGGGTCATCTTTGACTCTTCTCTCTCATTCTCTGCTCATATCCAGCAGACCGCCAAGACCTGTCGTTTCTTTCTTTACAACATCCGTAAAATCCGCCCCTTTCTTTCCGAGCACTCTACCAAAACCCTCATCCACACCCTTGTCACCTCTCGTTTAGACTACTGCAATCTGCTTCTTGCTGGCCTCCCACTTAGTCACCTCTCCCCTCTCCAGTCGGTTCAAAACTCTGCTGCCCGTCTCATCTTACATAAGTACATAAGTACATAAGTAGTGCCATACTGGGAAAGACCAAAGGTCCATCTAGCCCAGCATCCTGTCACCGACAGTGGCCAATCCAGGTCAAGGGCACCTGGCACGCTCCCCAAACGTAAAAACATTCCAGACAAGTTATACCTAAAAATGCGGAATTTTTCCAAGTCCATTTAATAGCGGTCTATGAACTTGTCCTTTAGGAATCTATCTAACCCCTTTTTAAACTCCGTCAAGCTAACCGCCCGTACCACGTTCTCCGGCAACGAATTCCAGAGTCTAATTACACGTTGGGTGAAGAAAAATTTTCTCCGATTCGTTTTAAATTTACCACACTGTAGCTTCAACTCATGCCCTCTAGTCCTAGTATTTTTGGATAGCGTGAACAGTCGCTTCACATCCACCCGATCCATTCCACTCATTATTTTATACACTTCTATCATATCTCCCCTCAGCCGTCTCTTCTCCTAGCTGAAAAGCCCTAGCCTTCTCAGCCTCTCTTCATAGGAAAGGCTGAGAAGGCTAGGGCTTTTCAGCTTGGAGAAGAGACGGCTGAGGGGAGATATGATAGAAGTGTATAAAATAATGAGTGGAATGGATCGCTTTACTCATACTACCCCTCTCCTCAAGACCCTTCACTGGCTCCCTATCCGTTTTCGCATCCTGTTCAAACTTCTTCTACTAACCTATAAATGTATTCACTCTGCTGCTCCCCAGTATCTCTCCACACTCGTCCTTCCCTACACCCCTTCCCGTGCACTCCGCTCCATGGATAAATCCTTCTTATCTGTTCCCTTCTCCACTACTGCCAACTCCAGACTTCGCGCCTTCTGTCTCGCTGCACCCTACGCCTGGAATAAACTTCCTGAGCCCCTATGTCTTGCCTCATCCTTGGCCACCTTTAAATCTAGACTGAAAACCCACCTCTTTAACATTGCTTTTGACTCGTAACCACTCGCCTCCACCTACTCTCCTCTCTTCCTTCCCGTTCACATTAATTGATTTGATTTGCTTACTTTATTTATTTTTTGTCTATTAGATTGTAAGCTCTTTGAGCAGGGACTGTCTTTTTTTCTATGTTTGTGCAGCACTGCGTATGCCTTGTAGCGCTATAGAAATGCTAAATAGTAGTAGTAGTAGCCTGCAAATAGGTGGGAAAATGTGGGATACAAATGCAATAAATAAATAAATATATGAGGGCAAAGCTCAGCTGAAGATATTATGTGAAGGTTTGGGTGTGTGATTTGGAGGTGTTTTTTTTTCCTGAGACACAATGGAAAGCTTTTTAGAGTAGAGTCTGTAGACCATCATTGTCAGCAGTGGTCACTCAGTCTTTGTATTATGTAGCTCTTCAAAGGTCACAAAACTGAGAGCTGGTGGCTCTAATATATGTTGGTCTTGTGGGTCTGCTGGGTGAATCTGAAACAGTTTTGGGTTGCTTTATGAATGTGTTAGAAATTTGGTTTGATTTGAGTTATAAAATAAGTTATTTGGAGGTTTGCTGCTTTATCTCATCTAATAGGTAAAGACAGGGCTACATGAAAAGGTGGAGTTTCTCAATGTTTAAAAAATAAAATGTACACAAGGTTTTTCTGACCAATGATAAAAACTACTACCCCAGTGAAAGACGCTGAAAAATTAGTAAGCATTTGGGTGTTTTGATGTCTTTTCTTTGTGTTTTTAAATTTTGGATATCTACAAGAATTGTGGATGAGTACAACTGTGTTCCTCTATTAATGTTCTTTGTGGCAGATTTTTTGGGAATTTCAGTAAGTCTCTAACTTCCCTGTTTACGAAGATGCGCTACCACATCAGCAATTCCATGCTTGAGTTCTATCAATACACTAGGGTGTACACCATCCAGTCCAGATGATTTATCACTTTTTAAATTGTCGATACTTTTAAAAATAGTTAAGCTCTGGAACTCATTGCCAGAGGATATGGTAATGGTGGTTAGCGTATCTGGGTTTTAAAAGGTTTGGACAAGTTCTTGGAGAAAAAGTCCATAGTCTGTTATTGAGATGGCAATGGGGGAAGCCACTGCTTGGCCTGTGATTGGTAGCATGGAACGGTGCTACTAGTTGGGTTTCTGCCAGGTACTTGTTACTTGGTTTGGCCACTGCTGGAAGCAGGATACTGGGCTAGATGGCACATTGGTCTGACCCTGGTATGGCTATTACTACTACTACTACTTAACATTTCTAGAGCGCTACTAGGGTTACGCAGCGCTGTACAGTTTAACGAAGGACAGTCCCTGCTCAAAGGAGCTTACAAGCTAAAGGATGAAATGTCAAGTTGGGGCAGTCTAAATTTCCTGAGTAGAGGTGTAGTGGTTAGGTGCCGAAGGCGACATTGAAGAGGTGGGCTTTGAGCAAGGACTTGAAGATGGGCAGGGAGGGGGCCTGGCGTATGGGCTCAGGGAGTTTATTCCAAGCATGGGGTGAGGCGAGGCAGAAAGGGCGGAGCCTGGAGTTGGCGGTGGTGGAGAAGGGTACTGAGAGGAGGGATTTGTCTTGAGAGCGGAGGTTTTCCAGTCCCTCCGGGGTGTCCACTCTGTTACAAATCTTTGTATTATCCGCAAAAAGGCAAACCTTACCTTCTAACCCTTTGGAAATATCACTCACAAATATATTGAACAGAATCAGCCTCAGCACTGATCCTTGAGGCACTCCACTACTCACCTTTTCCTCTAAGTGAATTCCATTAACCACCACCCTCTGGCATCTTGTCTATCAACCAGTTCACCACTTTGCCTCAACACCAGTCCTAGCTATTGCAAAAAAATGTTTGGTTTTTTTTCATACAGAAGGCATTAAAAAAATAATCTCCAAATTATTTTCTTCTGCCTTAAAACCTTTATGTGGCATATCGATCACTTAGGTCAGAGAGGTCTTTTAGGCTATCTGTATCAGCATTACAAAGCATGATTTTGAAAAAACTCGGAAGAGTGCTTTTTCTATAGCAGGTCCAATGATTTAGAACTTATTGCCTACGTATATTAGAACATATACAGTGCAATTAAAAAAATTATTGAAGCACCATCTGTTTGCCTGAGCTTATCATTTATAGTAAATTTGGGGTCAGCAGACAGTCGTGGAGCTTGATTTAAGTTTATGACAGCCAGTGGTGGGGTATTAACTGGACAGTTACATCAGAGGAGTCCGATATACTAAGATGAAAAGTTTTATTTAATTATGCTGTATTTTAATGGGGTTTTTTTTGTATAGCTTTTGTTACTGCTTTTATTATGTATGTTTTTGTGTGTTTTGCTTAGATATGAGCAGAATATAAGTGAATAAACTACACTAACTCGAAGCCTCAACCTTTTGCTCCCTGTCGAGCCCTCTGTTTTCCCGGGACTGCATCACTCTTCTGCCTTTCTCTCCTGCTTCCAACCCCCAACCATCCACCACTGTCTGTTCCCCCCTCCCTTTCCATCACCATCTGGCAATGCTGGTCTCTCCCCCTCCTGCACTTAAATTAGTCCTGGCTCCTCCTTCAGACCCACTTCCCCAGGTCTGCTGCAGGTAGTGGCAATAACAGCAAATAGAAGTTATATCAGAGGGTGGAACCTAAAAAGCCTGCAGTAGCATGTATAGGGAACCCCATGCTCCTGCTTTCTATTTGCTGTCATTGTTGCCGGCAACATGCAGACCCAGGAAGCAGCAGTCCAGAGGAGGAGCCAGGACCAAGTGGTCCTGTTGTCTCTCTCACCCCTCACCATCCAACATTGCCCTATTTCTCTCTCTCTTCCCTATTCTCAGACCAGCAACATGCAGAAGTCTAGAGGAATAGCCAGGACCAAGTGAGTGCAAAAGGAATGCCGGATGGTAGTAGAAGGGAGGAGGGCTGGTAGATTAGAGATGGGTGATGCTGGATGGCGAGGGGGGAAGATAAAAGAGATGTGTGTTGCTCAGGAAGGGGAAGGACTGGAAGCAAAAAGCTGTGATCAAGGAAGGGTGGAGAAGTACATAAGTATTGCCACACTGGGACAGACCAAAAGGTCCATCAAGCCCAGCATTCTGTTTCCAACAGTAGCCAATCCAGGTCACAAATAGCTGGCAAGATCCCAAAAAAAGTTCAATATATTTTATGCTGATTATCCCAGAAATAAGAAGTGGATTTTCCCCAAGTCAATTTAATAATGGTCTATGGACTTTTCCTTTAGGAAGCCATCCAGACTTTTAAAAACCCCGCTAAGCTAACCGCCTTTACCACATTCTCTGGCAACGAATTCCAGAGCTTAATTACATGTTGCGTGAAGAAACATTTTCTCCAATTTGTATTAAAAGTATTACTTTGTAGCTTCATCGCATGCCCCCTAGTCCTAGTATTTTTGGAAAGAGTAAACAAACTATTCACGTCTACCCGTTCCACTCCACTCAGTATTTTATAGACCTCTATCATATTATTATTAATTGCATTTGTACCGTACATTATCCCACCTTTTTGCAGGCTCAATGTGGCTTACAGAGTGTTGTTATGATGTCTTTTCTCCAAGCTGAAGAGCCCTAGCCGCTTCAGCCTTTCCTCATAGGGAAGTCGTCCCATTCCCTTTATCATTTTCATCGCCCTTCTCTGTACCTTTTCTTTTTTTTTTTTTTTATCTTTTTATTAGAGTTAACAGTTTTCAGAGCATACATTAACGCATATTGACAATATATGCCATACATTTTGCAGTACCAACAAGAAAAAACAAAAACAAAAAGCCCCCCTAAACTCCCCCCTCCCATCCCTCTCAGGAACACATCATCAAAAGGTTACACATTGTTTTGCCACAAGAGTCACCAAATATACTCCTCATCCTGTAAGCCCTCGCCACTCTACATAAGTGGACCAGGTTTTAATAAATCTCATCATTCCTCCTCTTCGCATGGCAGTCAATTTATCCATCATACAGCAATAGTCCACCTTAGTAAGTACTTGGTCCACAGTGGGAAGTGTTTGTTGTTTCCAATACTTTGCAATTAAAGTCCTGGCTGCTGTAACAATGTATCGTAAAATTGCTGAGCAGGAGCCTTTACTCTCTTTTGCAACTAAATTTAGCAAACATATGTCAACATCCAACTTTATCACCAGCCCCATCCCGCTCTGCAGTCTGGACTGTAAGTCCTGCCAGAACTGCTGTATCATTGGGCATTCCCACCAGATATGCCAAAATGTACCTTCTGCCCCGCACCTACGCCAGCAGAGTGCCGATCCATTTTTAAAAATGCGGGAAAGTCGGCTCGGGGTCATATACCATTGATACAACATCTTATACCCATTTTCCAATAAAGGAGTAGCTACTGAAAATGCCAATAAACGTTTAAATATTCTTTTCCAGATCAGTGGGTCATATGTGGCACCCAGTGTCGTCTCCCATTTCTTAATGTATTTGCCCAGTGGTTGGGTCTTATGTAACATAGCTCTGTAAATGCGGGATATCCCCCCTTTGCCTTCCCCTGATCTCATGGCTAACTCAAGCTCTGTGTCTGCAAGGGCTAAGTCCTCTCTCACTTTTCTCTGTATAAAGTCTCTAATCTGCATGTACGAGAAGTAATCTTTGTCCCCTAACCCAAATTCCTCCTGAAGGGTGTGAAATGAATGGCACTTCCCATCTTCCCATATTTGGCCCAGCAAGCGCAACGAGGCTGCAGACCAATGTCTATATACCCCATCTGTCCGACCTGGAGTGAAGTCGGTTGCAAAAATGATAGGGGTCATCACATGATATTTACGCCCAGGGAACCATGCCGCTCTACATCGAACCCACTCCCCCAGGATCACCCCCATCGGACCCCGTATTCCCGAGATAAGGTCTCGTATGAGCGGCAATGGGAGCCACGCTACTGCCCATATTGGCACCCCTTTTAAGCCCCATTGCGCATCGTAGGTCCACACCTTATTCGGGCCTCTCTGTACCGTGGACAGCATCTGAAATAGGGCAGCTCTATAATATAGGCTAAAGTTAGGCACTCCCATACCCCCATCCTTCCGTAGTTGAAAGAGGACACTACGGGCCACTCGAGGTGGTCTTCTACGCCAGATAAAGGCGAACATTTTCTTATGAAGAGTATGAAAAAATGTGTATGGTATATGAACTGTCACTGCCATAAACAGATACAGGAGTTTGGGGAGCAGTGTCATCTTAACCGCTGCTATTCTACCCATCCATGACATGTGTAACCCTCCCCATCTGTCCAGTTCTTGCAAAAGTTCGCGTAGTTTAGGTAAAAAGTTCTCCCGAAATAGGTCCCCAGTGTCTGGCGTTAAATTAACCCCCAGATATCTAATATACTGAGGCGACCAGAGGAGTTGGAAGGAGGTTTGTAGCTGCTCCTGTAGCTCATTCGAGCACTGTATGGGCATGATCTCAGACTTCTGCATATTAATTTTGAGACCAGCCACCTGGCCGTATCCCTGAATTATCTGCATTACAGCTTGCAATGATATCTCAGGCTGCGACAGTGTCAGCAGTATATCATCTGCATAAAGCAGTAGTTTGGTTTCATGCCTCCCAATTCTAATGCCTTGTACTGCAACTTCTGCTCGAATCGAGATTGCTAATGGTTCCATGGCTAGTGCGAACAGTAATGGGGAGAGGGCACATCCCTGTCTTGTACCTCTAAACAATTCAAAAGGCTCTGTTGTCGTGTCATTAATTCACAGCCGACTCATCGGCTGTTGGTAGAGCGCCGCGACCCAGCTTAAGTATTGCCCGCCAATTCCAACTTTCCGTAGCAGTTCAAACAGGAAGGGCCACAGCACTCTATCAAACGCCTTCTTGGCGTCCAGTGACACAAACACTGCCGGGAGTCCCAATTGTTTAATTCTATCCAGTAGGTATTGTGCTCGCCTAGTATTGTCAAAGGTCTGTCTATTTGCTATAAACCCGGCTTGATCCTCGTGAACCAGATAGGGGAGTACTTTCTGCAGCCGGGCAGCCAAGATGGTGGTCAATATTTTATAGTCAGTCCCCAGCAGGGAGATAGGCCGATATGAGCCACAACTTTGCGGATCTTTATGTGGCTTTAATAATAAAACCACCTCAGCTAGGCGCCAAGATCTCGGGAGCCCGGTATCAACCTGTATAGTATTGAATACTCTAAGTAGAATTGGTGCCAATAACGAGTTAAAACATTTATAGAATCGGTTATTATACCCATCTGCTCCTGGAGCTTTTCCACTAGGCAGACCCTTGATTGCTGATGTCACCTCTTCTAGCTCTATGGGGGCAGATAGCATCTCATAATCATTCCCCCTGAGAGTTGGCATATCTATGTTACTCAAATAGGCCCGAATGGCCTCCTCCTCCATCCCCTCCTCTGGGCTATAGAGTCTCTGATAGTATTCCACAAAGAGTCTCTTAACCTCTGCCGGTTGATCCCAAAGCCGCCCATCCTCTGTTCTCACTCTACTAATGACATTCCTTTGCCTTAACTGTCTTAATTTATATGCTAGTAATTTACTAGCTTTGTTATTGAATTCGTAAAATTCCTGTTGTGTCTTCTGCATCTGCTCTTTAATAACCTTGAGGTCCAAGTCCAGCAATTGCACCCTAGCTCTATGCAATTCCTCTTGCTGACTCGGGGAGGCCTGATTCTGTTTGGCTGATGGGTCTAACCGATGTATTGTTTGTCTCAGAGTTGTTTCTTTTTCTTTATGGTCTTTCTGTAGAAAGGCTTGTATGGAGATCAAGGACCCCCTAATCACTACCTTCAGGGTTTCCCATAGAATCTCTGGTGCTATACCCGGGACATCATTAAATTGCAGGAACTCCCTGATCTCTCCTGCAAGTTTCTGAACAATTTTTGGATCGTCTAATACTCTATCAGGGAGCTGCCACCTCAACTGTCTATCTTTTACTGGGAATCCCCGGAGTGTTATAGAGAGAGGGGCGTGATCCGACCAGGTTCTTGTATGTATTTCTGAAGATTCCACCTGCATAGTCACACCCGCGCTTCCCATCCACATATCTATTCTTGAATAGGAATCATGGGGAGCCGAGAAGCATGTGTAGTCCCTCTCTCCCCCATGTAACACCCTCCAAATGTCCACCAGACCCCACTGATTTAAAAACTGAAGCAAGTTATCCCGATCTGATTGCGCATAATTCGCTGTCCCACTTGAGTTATCTAACGAGGGGTCCATCGTCAAATTAAAGTCCCCTCCCAGCAAAAGCTCCCCTTGTACATTGCGTGACAGCTGAGCGCCCAATGTCTCAAAAAAGGCTCCTTGCGCGTGATTCGGGGCATAAATGTTAACTAAAGTGTAGGTATGACCCCCGAGACTCCCAACCACAATCACAAACCTGCCCCCCACATCTCTCTTGACCATTTGTATTTCCCATTGGTGCCCTTGTTTAAATAGTATCCCCATACCCGCCGTTTTTGCTGGTTGCCTATTAGATGCCAGAAATTGGAGTGGGTATCTAGGGTGCTGTAGCAGATGTTCGTGTCGGGGTAACAGGTGTGTTTCCTGTATAAAGAGAACTTCAGCCTTCACCCTTAATGCCTCTCGGAAAAGCCTCCTACGTTTTAGAGGAGAGTTAAGACCTCGTACATTTAATGATAAGCATGTAAACCCAATCATGGTGGGGCCTTATCTGTAATTCTATCAGCCTTCCTCCTGATCCATTGCAACTTATCTAAACCATGTGTAGTGTTATCAGTTTCCTGAGAGAACCCCAAAACCCATCCCCCTCCCTCCTCCCTTCCCCTATCCTTCTTTAACCGATGGGAGAACTGTATCCCACCTCCAAAATTGTGAGAACGGTGACTACCCATTCGCCAGTAGTTATCCAACTATCCCATATCCTTGTCTATAACTACATTCTTATCTCCCTTACTTTCCCCATACATATCACCTCGCGGGCACACACATCACATCAACCAAACCTTGAGCCTCAATGTTCATAATACAGCAGTCAAGTTATATTAAATCGTGCTGATGTCAGCTGCTTCTCAGATTGTTGTCTAGTGAGGCGTCCCTTGCCTCTCGCCACTCGCATCCAACGTTGTCTTATCGGGCGTGCATCCCCCTCCACTCTGGTCTGTTCCTCCGAGGGCCTCCGGGGTGCCTCTACTTCTGGCCATTTTTCCCGAGCTTCCTCCGCATTAGTAACCCTGTGCCATTTTCCATCTTGGTTATATGTCAAAGCAAAAGGGTGCTGCCATCTGTAGGGTATTCCTTTATCTCGCAGGTATCTGGTATAGTTCCGCAGCTCCGCCCGTCGTTTTAATGTGGCAGGGGCAAGGTCTTGATAGATTTCAATAGGGAAAGATTCCCAATGCACCACTTCCAATTTCCGTGCCTTACGGAGGATAGCTTCCTTTGTTTTGTATTCCGTGAAGCATGCAATAATGTCCCGGGGCACGTTAGCTTTCGTGCGTGCCAGCATTCTATGCGCTCTGTCTATTTTGATCATGGAGGGCGTCACTTCTTGCCCCTCTTCAGATAGCAGCATACTCGCAATTTGCTGTATGGCCTGTTCGCAGTTCACATATTCAGCTTGCTCCGGTATGCCTCTGAAACGTAAATTAGCTCTCCTCCCTCGGTTTTCTAGGTCTTCCACCTTCTCACTCAGGGACCTGCACATGGCCTGTTGCGCTTCCAGCGTAAGTTCAACGGAGCTCAGGGCTTCCTGCTGGCTCTCCATTTGTTCATCCAGCTCCACCACGCGGTGTCCCATCTCGGAGACCTCGCCCCGGAGCTCAGCTGCTAGGGTCGCGAAATCTTCGCGGACCCCTTTAATATCCGCTCGAATCACCTCCAGCAGTGCCCAAAAGTCTCTTGCAGAAAGTTCCCCTTCCACCACAATGTCTACTGGTGATCTATCGCATCGGGCCTTGTCGGTTTTCCCGCTTTCTTCTGCGGGCGCCATCTTGTCCGCCATCTGCAGCGGCCGGTAAGAGAAGTCTTTTAAAGATTTGCGGGGTCCAGACGCCTCTTTGCCTGCCATCCCCGTGCTCCGCTGCTCCTCTACTGCTCACTAAGTCCGATCGTGTGTTCCGATTTCGCCACCTGTAGTTATATATTATCGATCTTCGTTACTGGCGTGTGGAGCTGTTCTCTCACACAGCCATCGCTCAGCGTGACATCACCGCTCTCCCTCTGTACCTTTTCTAATTCCACTATATCTTTTTTGAGATGTGGTGACCAGAATTGAACACAATATTCGAGATGCGGTCACACCACGGAGCGATACAAAGGCATTATAACGTCTCACTTTTGTTTTCCATTCCTTTCCTAATAATACCTAACATTCTATTTGCTTTCTTAGACGCCGCCGCATACTGAGCAGAGGGTTTCAACGTATCATCAACAACGACACCAAGATCCCTTTCTTGGTCGGTGACTCCTAACGTGTCATACTGTGGAACCTTGCATTACGTAGCTATAGTTCGGGTTACTCCTTCCCACATACATCACTTTGCACGTGCTCACATTAAACGTCATTTGCCATTTAGACATCCAGTCTCGCAGTCTCATAAGGTCCTCTTGTAATTTTTCACAATCCTCTCGCAATTTAACAACTCTGAATAACTTTGTGTCGTCAGCAAATTTAATTACCTCACTAGTTACTCCCATCTCTAGATCATTTATAAATATGTTAAAAAGCAGCGGTCCAAGCACAGACCCCTGGGGAACCCCACAATCTAGCCTTTTCCATTGAGAATACTTACCATTTAACCCTACTCTCAGTTTTCTATCCTTTAACCAGTTTTTGATCCACAATAGGGCACTACCTCCTATCCCATGACTCTTCAATTTCTTCTGGAGTCTTTCATGAGGTACTTTGCGCAAGCGTCTTTTGAAAATCCAGGTACACAATATCAACCGAGAATAGTGAAAAGAGAGAGAGATGGGGTACTGTTGGATGGTGAGGGGACAACGGGGTGATGTAGGATGGTGAGGAGCGAGAGAGAGGCAGTGAAGGGATTTGAATAATCTTGCAATTAAAATTTTAATTGAAATGCAGCCCTAGCTCTTTTCCATATGCACTGTTGTTTTAACCAGAACTATACGTCAGAACACATGGTGGTGTGTCTCCTGGAAAGACAGAGAGTAAGTAGTATTATATGTTTCTGATTGTCCTTAAGCTCTCCTGTTATCTGAAGGTACTACAGATAAACCATACGCAAAAGAGAAAAGAAAATTATAGATGGCATTCATACATCAAACTTGTAACATGGCAGCTTGCCCCTGCCTCCTTGAGCTTCTAATTCATTTGGAACCTGCACCCGCTAGGACATCTTGAACCTTCAATCACAACACTTTAAGGCTTTCCTTTCACTTGCCACTGCAGCAAGGCTTCTAGTGAGCAGCACAGCAAGTCATTTCGTCTGGCAACACTTTGTATCGTGTTTATGTGATCTGCACGTCTTGGTTTGCTGCTCAGAAATTGCTGCATATTATTTATTTCTGGGTTAACAGTATATTAGGAACAGAATCCACTTGCAGAAGAAGTAAAAAGTAAATATACACAATCTTTAATTTTATGTGAAGTACAACCTTTTAGACATTTAGGGGATGACAGCGGAAGGATATCTAGTTAACCTGAACAGGATGTTCAGCTGAATTATCTGGTTAAATCAGGTTGTTAAATATAATCGTACAAGTTTATCTCGTTACCTTTAGCACAGAGTACTAATCATTTCTACAGTGCTACTAGACATACGCAGCACTGTACACATTATACACAGGCACTTTTTCTGTCCCTAGAGGGCTCACAATCTAAGTTTTTGTACCTGGGGCAATGGAAAGTTAAGTGACTTGCCCAAGGTCACAAGCAGCTGCAGTGGGAATTGAACCCAGGTTGCCAGGAGCAAAGCCCACTGCACTAACCATTAGGCCACTCCTCCACACAGCTGCCAACCAACCCATCCAGTCTGCTCAGTGAAGCGATTACAGCTGTTAATTGCTGCCCTATGCAGGTAATATACCCCCTCCCTCCAAAGCTTTTGTATGTGCAAAAATTAATTCCTCTGCTGTTTTGAGCTGAAGTTCTCAACGCTTGGTTGTCATCCTCTTGCCATTTAGGGACCCTCTGTGTTTATCAAAAGTCTTTTTGAACTCCATATAATTTTGTCTCCATCCTCTCTGGGAGGACATTCCAGGCATCCACCACCCTTTCTGTGGAAAAATATTTCCTGACGTTATAGCGGAGTCTACCTCCTTGCAGTTTCATGTTAAGTACCCTAGTTAGCAGCTTCCCCTCCTTTGGAACAGATCCAATTGTGCAATAATTTCTTTCAAGTACTTAAATGTCTGTATCATATCTCCTTTTGTCCCTCCTCTCCGTAACTGTACTGGTACAACCTTGACACACCTTAGCCCTCATCTTTTTTCAGCTGAATAAATTTTATCTGGCTAACTCACTGGACAGATAAAAGTTTTGTGGTCTGAGGAGGGGCAAGTTTGAAAAATTATGATTTGTTCATGAAATTCCAGAAGATGGCAGATTAATCTTTTGAATACTGGCCCCTTAAGTTCATATCAGCTGTGTCATCGGTATAAAAATACTGGAACATTTTTTTTTCATGGAATTAAGAATCCAGTAAATTAATAAATATTTGGCAATTTTTTGATCATTAGCTTTGTAGACAGATTTCTTCACTATTCTATTAGCCCATATCTGACAGAGAATGGAATAAGTCTCTTATACACTGCTCCCAAAAGTGCTGTGGCCAGTAAAATGATGCCACAGATCAGGCCAAACGCCCAACGCGGTCCCAGGTGCGTGTAGATCTGGCTGACAAAAACAGGTCCAAGGGTCCGTGCTCCGCTTCCAGAAGCTGTTAACCAGCCCATGTAAACTCCCTGAAAAAGAGAGAAAAGAGGGCTGGGCTCAATTAGGGGCAGGCTCTCTGCCATAAAATGTTAGCAAAATTGCATGTGGTACATAAGCACCAAAAGACATTTTCAGTATCAGATTCCCAGCGTACTGCTGTAACGTGCCAGAACACAGTACCAACACAACAGCATGAGTGCTGCCAAGTGTGGGATAATCATTATTTTCTTGGTAAACATAGCCTTGGTGAAAGTATAATCCGTATATTTGTACTTTTACACCAACAAAATCAAAATTAGTTGAAACAAGACTGATGAAACAGCTAGGTAGACAAATTGATATAAGCCTAACAAATGTTGAAAGAATATGGTGTTCTGAATTACTATAATCCCTGCCCTTATCAATGAGGAACTTAAAGATTTCAAGACTACTAAACACTTTGTAAGCCTCATAAAAGGATCATTCTAAGGATTTTATTTATGGTGGGCTGATGTGGCGTTTTAAGGAGTGCCTGAAACAATTCAACAAAAAAAAAAAGAAGCGTGGATCATGTTTTCATCCAATACTAATTTTCAAACTATGGCTAAATGACAGCATCTACCACAAAGCTGAACACTTGTAAACCACTTTTTCAAGCTGGCTCCTTCTTGGACTTTTAGCTGAGATTCTTACGTTCCTACCCGCAACCTCCGCTCACAGGTCAAATCCCTCCTCTCAGTATCCTTCTCCACCACCGCCAACTCCAGGCTCCGCCCTTTCTGTCTCGCCTCACCCCATGCTTGGAATAAACTCCCTGAGCCCATACGCCAGGCCCCCTCCCTACCCATCTTCAAATCCTTACTCAAAGCCCACCTCTTCGATGTCGCCTTCGGCACATAACCATTACACCTCCATTGAGGAAATCTAGACTACCCCAACTTGACATTTCGTCCTTTAGATTGTAAGCTCCTTTAAGCAGGGACCGTCCTTCTTTGTTAAACTGTACAGCGCTGCGTAACCCTAATAGCGCTATAGAAATGTTAAGTAGTAGTAGTATGTCCAGTGGGGCAATGTGCCAGAACCGGTGGTGGGAGGCGGGGCTGGTGGTTGGGAGGCGGGGATAGTGCTGGGCAGAATTATATGGTCTGTGCCAGAACTGGTGGTGGGAGGCGGGGCTGGTTGTTGGGAGGCGGGGATAGTGCTGGGCAGACTTATACAGTCTGTGCCCTGAAAAGGACAGGTACAAATCAAGGTAAGGTATACACAAAAAGTAGCACATGTGAGTTTATCTTGTTAGGCAGACTGGATGGACCGTGCAGGTCTTTTTCTGCCGTCATCTACTATGTTACTATGTCTGGGTTAATGTCCTGCTATTTGATCCTGCTTACAAAAACTGTAAAACGCAGGCAGTTTAAACGTCAAAGTAAAATGCTGTCAGCCTTTTCATACTGTAATTTTAAGTGCGGTTATACACCAGGGACCTAGCCAGACTTCAGCGGGAGGAGGGTCCAGAGCCCGAGGTGAGGGGGCACATTTTAGCCCCCCCCCCCCACCACCACCTTTGACTCTCCCCCCCTGCCGACGACCCTCTCGACCTCCCCTCCCGCCGCCAACTCTCCCCCGCCGCTGCCGTCGCCTACCTTTGCTGGCAGGGGAGCCCAAACCCCACCAGCCGAGGTCCTCTTCTTCCAGCGCAAGGCTTCGTTCTGTTTCTGAGTCTGACGTCCTGCACGTTGTATGTGCAGGATGTCAGACTCACAGAAACAGAACAAAGCCTTGAGCCGGAAAAAGAGGACCTCGGCTGGCGGGGGTTGGGGTCCCCCGCCAGCAAAGGTAGGCAACGGTGGGTTGGCAGCGGGAGGGGGGGGGGTCAAGAGGGTCGTCGGCAGGGGGGTCCAGGGCCAAATCTATGGGGACCCAGGCCCCTGTGGCCCCACATAGCTACGCCACTGTTATACACTATAGTCTTGCTGCCCTGCTCTGCTTTTCTTATTTTTTGGTAGGGTGACAAAGCTGAGATTTTATCTTAAGAACCTACCCATTAGTTTACTAGCACTCACAAAGTACAATGGTTCCAAACAATGGTCTTTAAGGGCTACAAACAAAATCCTTTTTTTTTTTTTTTAAATATACACAATAAAAATTCAGATACATTTGCATACAACTAATTTAGGAGGGTGGTTAATTAGCACAGCATGGTGGATCCTCAAAGCATAAGAACATAGGGCAGACCGATGGTCCATCTAACCCAGTATCCTGCTTCCAACCGTGGCCAATCCAGGTCAAAAGTACCTGACAGAATCTCCAATAGTAGAAAGATTCCACACTTACCAATCTCAGGGACAGCAGTGGCTTTCCCCATTTCTATTTTAACAGTAGGCTATGGACTTTTCCTCCAGGAACTTGTCCAAGCCTTTTTTAAACTCAGATACACTAACTGCTGTTACCACGTCCTCTGGTAATAATTTCCAGAACTCAACTATTTATTGAGTGAAAAAGATTCCCTCCTATTCGTTTTAAAAGTATTACCATGCAACTTCATTGAGTAATTTTGGAAAGAATAAACAATCAATTACTGTTTATGTTTCAACTGTTTTTATTGATGATACAAGAACTGTAACAAATCCTTAATATACAACCGTTGATAAAGCC
Organism: Microcaecilia unicolor; assembly: GCF_901765095.1. Taxonomy (NCBI): domain Eukaryota; kingdom Metazoa; phylum Chordata; class Amphibia; order Gymnophiona; family Siphonopidae; genus Microcaecilia; species Microcaecilia unicolor. The sequence goes on along the minus strand of NC_044032.1, from coordinate 644,749,199 downwards.
ATTGATATAACCTTTTGATCAAACATGTCTGTAACTTGTGTCACCAATTTGTATTTTGTAACTTTTTTCTCTTCCCCCTCAGCCCCACAAACTACTATCGCTGTACCCGAAAGAAATTAACATCCTTTGTTAAAGTGAATAATAAAGAATAATAAAATGAAAGATTTTGTCACTAATTTCACATGTTGTGTTATATTTATCAAGGTACCTTGTTTTGATTCCTAATCCCTCCCTTACTTAGACTACCACGCTTCTTTCCTTTCTTCATGGTGTCTACTGTTTCAATCCCGCACCAAACATCTGTCCACTTTGATATTGTTGGGTAATACACAGCCAGCCCCTCGTACAATCAATTCATGTTTATCCGTTCTCTCTCACATCCCCCTCAACCGTCTCTTTATCAAGCTGAAGAGCCCTAACCTCTTAAGCCTTTCCTCATATGGGAGGAGTTCCATCCCCTTAATCATTTTAGTCACCCTTCTTTGAACCTCTTCTAAGTCTGCTATATCTTTTTTGAGATATGGGGACCAGAATTGCACAGAATATTCAAGGTGAGGTCGCACCATGGAGCGACACAGAGGCATTATAATATTTTTGGTCTTATTTGCATCCCTCTCCTAATAATTCCTAGCATCCTGTTTGCTTTTTTGGCTGCCGCACACTGGGCAGAAGATTTCAACGTATTGTTCATGATGACACGTATATCTTTTTCTTGGGTGCTGGCTGACTCCCAAGGTGGACCCTACATCAGGTTAACTATGATTTGGACTATTCTTCCCAATGTGCATCACTTTGCATTTGTCCACATTAAATTTCACCTGCCATGTGGGTGCCTAGTCTTCCAATTTCCTAAGGTCTTCATGCAATTTTTCCATCTGTATGAGTTAACAACTCTGAATAGTTTTGTGTCATCTGCAAATTTAATCACCTAATTCATTGTTCCCAGTTATAGATAATTTATAAATAACATATTTACAGATCCCTGGGGCACTCCACTACTCACCCTCCTCCACTGAGAGAAATGGCCATTTAACCCTACCCTCTCTGTTTTCTATCCATTAACCAGTTCCTAATCTATAGCAGAACATTGCCTCCTATCCCGTGGCTTTTTTAATTTCCTCAGGAGTCTCTGCTGGACCATAGAAAAGATGTGGGTGCTTACCTGAGGCTTTGGACCAAGAATCTTGGAGTATAAGGTATAGGACATGACATGACCCAGTGGGTAACCCAGTCCTACAAGGATGTCAGCAGTAAGGTACTGCGCCAAGTAGATAACTGGTGTGTACAGGCACCACGACTGTTCTACTGGGCATCCCGTTGGCTCCACAGTATGATTTGACGGCAGCTTTGTGGTAGTCACTTGCAGATCTGGGTCATATATCGTGTGCAGCGGTTTAGGAACGGAGCTATTCTTTAAATCTGCAAGAGAGTTCAGATCACCATACTTATACAGAAGCAGGAGAAACACTTATGAAAATGGGAGAAGTGATTATAGTTGTACCTGCCCACTGAATCTTTGGAAGCTGTTTCCCCCATGGTAACAAGATAAAGAATCCAACAAAAACAATGAGTAGACCTCCGAGTAAAACAGGACGCTCTCCAACTCTGTCAAAAAAAAAAAAAAAAGACAAGCTGAAAGATGCAGACTTACGAAATTTGTACTGATTATTTTCTAAAAAACAAAAACAAAAAAACCCCCAAAACCTTCTGACAGGCAAAAGCTAGCAGATGAAGAAAGCCCTATTTATTTGTAACGCTTATACCCCGCATTTTCACACTTATTAGCAGGTTCAATGCGGCTTACATAGTATATCAGGTTTACAAAGTGACATAGAAAGGATATAGCTGCAATATAGTAAATAAAGAGGTGATGGTTTAGATGAGGATAGGTAAGATGGGCAGGGAGGAGGATGGAAGAGGAAGGGGAGTGGGAGGAGGGTGTGTATTGGGATTAGTGTGTTGTTTAGTATGAGAGAATATATAGGGAGGGGTAGGACGAGAGATGTACTTAGGATTAAATAGGGGAGCATATTCCAGGTTCCGTCTTAATAGTCTGATCTGGGTAGTGCAGATGGACTCACAGTTAAGTCAGGTCATTTGTGTATGCTCGTTTGAAGAGGTAAGTTTTTAGCAGCTTCTGGAAGGGTAGATGGTCATTGACTATAGCCCTAATAGCCTAGTGCTAAGCAATGATGCCAGTTATAAATGAGTAGTGCCCATATTCTTGTGATTCCTCAATGAAATATTTTGCCCATCTCCTGGCATTCACTGAAAGCAGGGTAAAATGACATTAAAACTATAATTAATTCAGAACATGCTTAGAATTAACAGTTCTCTCCGATGGTAAGATTGGGAATGGAGTAGACCTAATGGTTAGTGCAGTGGGCTGAGGACCAGGGGGGGGAACCAGATTCAATTCCCATTGCAGCTCCCTGTGACCCTGGGCAAGTCATTTAACCCTCCATTGCCCCAGGTACAAAAGATTGTGAGCTCCCTAGGGTTAGGGAAAGTACCTGTATATAATATGTAAACTGCTTTGATTGTACCACAGAAAGGCGACTGAAGATGAGGCTGAATTGATAATCAAGTGAAGTTTGTTGAATGAGCGGTGAATAACCTGTCCTAATTGTGGGTGGAAAGTGAGAGCGGTATCAAGAATGACCCAGAGAATGCGTGAGGTATCAACTTGTGGAATAGGGCTATTATATAAAGTGAATGGCTGACACAGTGTTTTGATGGGGTGATTGGTGTAAAGAGGCACCTTAAATCTGGCAGGATTCAAAGCGAGTCTGTTATTTTGCAGCCAATTAGTAAGCTGCAAGAGCTTATTATTGAAGTCACATCTCTCTTAATGATTCAAGTGATTGAAAGGGTACAGGAGTTGAATATCGCCTATGTAGACAAACACGGTGACGTCAAGGGACCAAGCAAACGTCAATAAAGGTGCTAGGAAGATGTTTACTTATTTGCTGCATTTGTATCCCACATTTTCCCACCTCTTTGCAGGCTCAATGTGGCTTACATTATGCCGCCATGACAATCGTCATTAACGGAATGAGAGGAACAGAGTATTGTTTCAGTTAAAGGTACATAAGATATCAAGACAATTAAAAGTAAAGAAATTAATTAATACATTACAGATATGCAGAGAGTAGGATAAAGTGTAACGATTAATTAATAACAGTATGATTAAGTAACCAGTTTAAGGAATTCAGGGTCAATGAGTTCTAATACAGATGTAAAATGAGTCTCTTATGAAGGATTATTATTATAAGTCTCGTTTAAGTTAGTTTTCAGTGACTTCCGGAAGGCTGTCAAATCGTGTGTTGTTTTTAAGGCATTTGGTAATGCATTCCATCGTAGCGTGCAGATGTAGGAGAAGCATATAATGATTTGTATTTAAGTCCCCTACAGTTGGGGTAATGGAGGTTTAAGAAAGTGCACAAAGAACGTTTTGTGTTTCTTGCTGGTAGGTCTATGAGGTCTGACATATAATCTCCGTGGATGATTTTATGAGCCACGGTGCAGATTTTGAATGTAATTCAAAATGGAAGCGGTGCAAAGAAAAGCTATGAGAATGGTATGGGATTTGCATTACAAGACGTATGAGGAGAGACTTACGGACCTTGACATGTATACCCTGGAGGAAAGGAGAAACAGGGGTGATATGATACAGACGTTCAAATATCTGAAAGGTATTAATCCGCAAACGAACCTTTTCCGGAGATGGGAGGGCGGTAGAACGAGAGGACATGAAATGAGATTGAAGGGGGGCAGACTCAAGAAAAATGTCAGGAAGTATTTCTTCATGGAGAGAGTGGTGGATGCTTGGAATGCCCTCCCGCGGGAGGTGGTGGAAATGAAAACGGTAATGGAATTCAAACAAGCGTGGGATAAACATAAAGGAATCCTGTTGAGAAGGAATGGATCCTCAGGAGCTTAGCCGAGATTGGGTGGCAGAGCCAGTGGTGGGAGGCGGGGCTGGTGGTTGGGAGGCGGGGATAGTGATGGGCAGACTTATACGGTCTGTGCCGGGGCTGGTGGTTGGGAGGCGGGGAAAATGCTGGGCAGACTTATACGGTCTGTGCCAGAGCTGGTGGTGGGAGGCGGGGCTGGTGGTTGGGAGGCGGGGATAGTGCTGGGTAGACTTACACGGTCTGTGCCCTGAAGAGGACAGGTACAAATCAAGGTAGGGTATACGCAAAAAGTAGCACATATGAGTTTATCTTGTTGGGCAGACTGGATGGACCGTGCAGGTCTTTTTCTGCCGTCATCTACTACTATGCAATGTTGAAAAGTGTACGGGATAAGGTAGCTGATGATGGAGTACAGGGAGTGGTTGACCACTCTACCCTTCTAACCCGTCTGAAGGAAAAAGGAGTTTGTAGATATTCCCCTAAACTGGTTTAGATCATATTTTTCCCTTCAATCTTTTCAGGTTGCTTTCGGAGAACATCTTTTGTAGTCCTTTCTGCTGCTTGCTCGAGTGCCTCAGGGATCGATTCTTGCCCCTGTTCTTTTTAATGTATTTCTTGCTCCTTTGGCTACTCTACTACAAGATTTAGGATTTTCATTTTACATCTATGCTGATGATATTCAGTAGTTAGTTGCTCACAGGACTCATCCTTTCAAGATGTTTTGGCTTCTAATTTAACATGTGTCATTTCTTAGATTTCTGATCGCCTTTCCAACCATTAATAAACAATGTTCCTAATAAACTTTGTACTACTGTCCGATCTCTTTGGGTTATCTCTGAATGGCAAGTCAAATGCAAAGTGCTGATAAGGAAGGCAAAGAGGGACTTTGAAAAAAAGATTGCATTGGAGGCAAAAACAAATAGTAAAATTTTTTTTTAGGTATATTAAAAACAAGAAGCCGGCAAAAGAATTGGTTGGACTGCTAGATGACCGAGTTTCTGACACTATTACATCTATCAAACTGTAAAGGAATACAGCTTAAGTCCATCTATGCCTCAGGATTTCCTTATCTTGCATCCAAAAATGTGGAACTCACTACCAACAGCCTTAAGGTGGATACCAACTTTCACAAGGTCCTCAAATCATTCATTTTCAATAAGCACTTCACCCAAAATGGTTAATCAAAGCCAGTAATGGGTAGACTTCTACGGTCTGTGCTTGGATCATGGCTGGACAGCTTCAGAAGTTGGAAATAAGGCCAGTGCTGGACAGACTTCTACAGTCTGTGTCCTGTCTTGACAGTGACTGAATAAACTAGCGTGGAGCTTTTCAGGGGCTTCGATGACAACTTCAGAAATTTTAGAACAAGGATAGTGCTGGGGCACACTTCTATGATCTATGCCCTGAAAATGGCAAGGACAAATCAAGATCATGCATACATATGAAGTATCACATCATACCTTATTGTAATGATATTATCTTATTGGGCAGACTGGATGGATTGTACAGGTCTTTACCTGCCGTCATCTACTATGTTATGTAGTCTACCAAGTGCAGTGTTAACACACGCAGAGTAACACACACTGGTCTCCGTATCTCAAAAAAGATATAGTAGAATTGGAAAAGGTACAGCGAAGGGCGACGAAAATGATAGTGGGGATGGGACGACTTTCCTATGAAGAGAGGCTGAGAAGGCTAGGGCTTTTCAGCTTGGAGAAGAGACGGCTGAGGGGAGATATGATAGAAGTGTATAAAATAATGAGTGGAATGGATCGGGTGGATGTGAAGCGACTGTTCACGCTATCCAAAAATACTAGGACTAGAGGGCATGAGTTGAAGCTACAGTGTGGTAAATTTAAAACGAATCGGAGAAAATTTTTCTTCACCCAACGTGTAATTAGACTCTGGAATTCGTTGCCGGAGAACATGGTACGGGCGGTTAGCTTGACGGAGTTTAAAAAGGGGTTAGATAGATTCCTAAAGGACAAGTCCATAGACCGCTATTAAATGGAAAAATTCCGCATTTTTAGGTATAACTTGTCTGGAATGTTTTTACGTTTGGGGAGCGTGCCAGGTGCCCTTGACCTGGATTGGCCACTGTCGGTGACAGGATGCTGGGCTAGATGGACCTTTGGTCTTTCCCAGTATGGCACTACTTATGTACTTATGTACATTCCTTGTTCTACACAAACGCGGACACTAACTTTTAAAAGATCCATCAATAGACTCCCAAAATTGCTATGAACACGATATAGCCCTGTTCACTCTCCCCTTAAAATCGTACATTAGGTCGCTCACATATGACACCAATTTTCAAACAAACAAGTTCCAGTTCTGATAATCATGTACCAATTTATGTGCTATACGTTATCTCGGTTATAAGCTGCTGCTCTATGTATTCATCCTAGTTACATGGTAAAGCCACATTGACCAGTATGTTTGTTTGGATAATGTGACTGCCCCAATTGACATTTCGTCCTTTAGATTGTAAGCTCCTTCAAGCAGGGACTGTCCTTCTTTGTTAAACTGTACAGCGCTGCGTAACCCTAGTAGCACTCTAGAAATGTTAAGTAGTAGTAGTAATGTGGGGTATAAGAAATAAAAAAATGGGAAATGGAAAATTTGGCTGGTGACTCTTGAGTTGAGGAAGTGTTGGCACAGCAGGTTCGGCAAGTGTGGAAGAAGGAGTGTGAGTGTGTGTGAGGTCTTTCCTCTTGTTTGTTTCCTAGTGTCCCTCTAGTGCAGGAGTACACTACTGGTTAGTGCAGCGGACTTTGATCCTGGGGAACTGGATTTGATTCCCAATTTATTTATTTATTACATTTGTACCCCGCGCTTTCCCACACATAGCAGGTTCAATGCGGCTTATGTAGTAAATAGAATTACAAGTTTTGAATGAAAATATTACAAATTGTAGTAAACATAGTAATAGTGGGGTTCCAAGGATATGTAAATTAAACATGGAGAGGTAAACAGAGATGTGCAAAAGGAAAGGAGATTGGGAGAGGTAAGGAGTAGTAAGAATGGAGAAGACAAGATTGGGGGATAAGCGTAAGGAGATTGGGAGACATGGTCTAAGGTATAATGATCGTCAGGACAGGAATCATGTGGGTGGGCTTAAAAAGTTACGTTGGGTCATTAGGGTAAGCTTTCTTGAAGAGATGGGTCTTCAACATTTTTCTGAAGGGCAGATGGTCGTTTATTCGGATGGATCTTGGTAGAGCGTTCCAAAGCTGGCTACCCAAAACGGAGAAACTGGATGCATAGGAGGTTTTGTATTTAATATCTTTGCAGTTAAGAAGGTGTAAATTGAGGTAAATGCGCAAAGACATTGATCTGTTTCTGGTTGGGAGGTCGATGAGGTTATTCATGTAGTTATGGGATTCTCTATATATAATCTTATGAATTAGTGTATGGACTTTAAAATTAATTATTTCTCTGATGGGCAGCCAATGAAGCTTCTCACGAAGAGCTGTTGCGCTATCAAATCTTGACTTGCCAAAGATAAGTCTTGATGCCGTGTTCTGGGTAGTCTAAAGTCTTTTCAGGATTAGGGTCTTACATCCTAAGAAAACACTGTTGCAGTAATCTGCGTGCGTGAGTACTGTGGATTGCACTAGGTTCCGGAAGGTGTCCAAGGGAAGATATGATTTCACTCCTTGTGACTCTGGGCAACTCACTTAACCCTCCATTGCCTCAGGTACAAATAAGTAACATAGTAACATAGTAGATGACGGCAGAAAAAGACCTGCACGGTCCATCCAGTCTGCCCAACAAGACAAACATATGTGTAAACCTTACCTTGATTTGTACCTGCCTTATTCAGGGCACAGACCGTACAAATCTGCGCAGCAGTACTTCCCGCCTCCCAACCACCAGTCCCACCTCCCATCACCGGCTTTGGCACAGACCGTATAAGTCTGCCCTCCACTATCCTCGCCTCCTAACCACCAACCTCTCTTCCCCCCACCTGCTCCGCCACCCAATTTCGGCTAAGCTTCTGAGGATCCATTCCTTCTGCACAGGATTCCTTTATGCATATCCCACGCATGTTTGAATTCCGTTACCTGTATATACTATGGAAACTGCTTTGAATGTAGTTGGCATAAAAACCCACAGGAAGGCAGTATATCAAGTCCCATTCCCTTTCAACAATAGCAGTATTATGGAAATAAAGCAACCTGTCACTGAGAACTGCACAGATGCTGCTGAAGGGAGTCAAACTGAGATTAGAAACGGCTAATAAGGGGCACAGAAGAATTACTCCCTCAGGTCTCATTGCTAGGCTTGGCACTATTTAACATGATTTGGTGACTTACTTTTTTGACAGTATTTTAACTGCCAGGAATACCATCACAGACTCAACTCCAACTGCAGCAAGAATTATGCCGTTGTAAAACACTGCTTGCGTCCGAGTCCAAGCATACATATCCATGGTCAGCGGAGCAGCTATGCTAAAAGGGAAAAACAAAGTAAAACTGTTAAGAGGAAAATACTGCCCAGAACTGGAGAGCTGCCCAATACCACAGACACTTAGGTACACAACCAGAGAGCAAAATATTTTCTTCTTTGCTCCTGCTTCACAACTACATAAGTAAACATTTAACTTTAGGAATTGATTTGTAATGTATGTACTTGGAATACATAAGTGCTTAACTAATAATACTTCAACTTTCTATCCTCATTCTGAGACTTTATCACAGGGGCGTAAGCTAGACAGCAGATTTTGGGTGGGCCTAGGCAAGAAGTGGGTGGGCACCAAAAGTTCTCTCCCCCACTCCCACATCAAAAAAATATCTCAGCTGGTGGGAAAATGCTTCTCTCCAGTCTCCACCTTGGTAGTCTGCAGCAGGCATGCGCTGAAAACTGAGCATGCGAAGGTGCCAGTATTGTGGAGAGCAGCATTTTCATTACCATGTGAAACTGTTGGATGGGCCTGAGCCCTAAGTGGGTGGGCCCCAGCCCATCTAGGCCCGCCTGTGGCTACGCCACTGCTTTATCATGAGTGAAGCCTTCACCTCAGTAACAGCATCACATGTGTTAGTCGGGTACTTACAATGCCATAAACACTATCCTCTCCACTTCTGCTACCAGGGTCATCCTGGCAGGGCCGCCGAGAGGCTAGGCCGGGCCCGGGGCAAGGCTGCCCCCCTCCGCCCCCCCCCCCCCCCGCTGCCACCCCCCGTCGCTGCAGTCCGCGGTCTCACCTGCCTGCCTCCACGGCTCCGGGCCCCCTTCATTCAAAGTGGCAGTCGCAGATCGCGTCTCTTCTGGCCTTCCCTCCCTGTGTCCCGCCCTCGTCTGATGTAACTTCCGGTTTCCGCGAGGGCGGGACACAGGGAGGGAAGGCCAGAAGAGACGCGATCTGCGACTGCCACTTTGAATGAAGGGGGCCCGGAGCCGTGGAGGCAGGCAGGTGAGACCGGGGACTGCAGCGCCGGCGGCCTGACCCCAGTGCCAGGCCTCCCTTGGAGGCCTGGGGAATTCTGCCCCCTCTTGGCGGCCCTGCACACTGGGGTAGGTGAAACTCACAGTGCTGTGCTGTCGGCTTTCGTAGGGTGTCATTAACTTCTTTTACCTACCCCTCCTCTCACCCCACATATAACAATGTTAAAATTCCAAACAAAATCATCAGCAAATCAGACTGTTCCATTTCCCTAAATAGGAGGTGCTCTTATGTGCAAAACTAAGCCTCATGCTGCAATCAGACACGAGAAGGGGAAAAAAATCTAAAAATTCTTCCAATATTTCAGCACTGAAGCCTTAAAAACACGTTCTTACCTACTTCCCTTGCCTAATTTAGTAGCCTAATGGTTAGGGGAGTGGGCTGAGAACCTGGAGAAACAGATTTGATTCCCACTGCAGCTCCTTGTGACCCTGGGAAAGCCACTTAACCCTCCACTGTCCCATATAGAAAACTTAGATTGTGAGCCCACTAGGGACAGAAAAAGTACCTGCTTATAATAAATGTAATTTCAAAACAAACAACAAATTCCACAAAATACAAAATGGCTCTGTACTAAGGGGAAAAGCCTCAAAGAGCTCCGAGACCAAAATTTGATCTCAAGGAGCTTAAATGGACCAAAATGGTCCTCTCTTCATCATAGGCAAAAAAACCCCAGTGCCACAGATCTAAATAACTTTCATTGTCTGTGGTAGCTATGCTGAATATGCATGATATTTTTTATGTTTTTGCCTCCCACTTAGCCATCTATCCCCTCTCCAATCTGTTCAGAACTCTGCTGCACGTCTCATACTCCGCCAGAACCGATATACTCATATCACCCCTCTCCTCAGGTCACTTCACTGGCTTCCAATCAGATACCGCATTCAATTCAAGCTTCTCCTTCTTACCTACAAATGCACTCAGTCTGCTGCCCCTCACTATCTTTCTACCCTCATCTCCCCTTACGTTCCCGCCCGTAACCTCCGTTCACAGGATAAATCCATCCTCTCAGTACCCTTCTCCACCACCGCCAACTCCAGGCTCCGCTCATTCTGCCTCGCCTCACCCTATGCTTGGAACAACCTTCCTGAGCCCTTACGTCAAGCCCCCTCCCTGCCCGTCTTCAAGTATTTGCTTAAAGCCCACCTCTTCAATGCTGTGTTCGGCACCTAACCCTTACCATTCAGTGAATCCAGACTGCCCCAATTTGACTGCCCCTATCGGACCGACCGTTCACTTGTCTATTAGATTGTAAGCTCTTTGAGCAGGGACTGTCTCTCTTTGTTAAACTATACAGCGCTGCGTAACCCTAGTAGCGCTCTAGAAATGTTACGTAGTAGTAGTAGTATTACATATAGCAGTGATTTAACCAGAGCTGAGATTGTGATATCATAATGCCTCATTCCACCAATGCCTAAGAGCCAACCTCATCAGTGATGTCACAATGGCTCGACTGTCCTATACTTGGCCCACTTCCCCCCTTAGTGTGAAGAGTTTCAGTCTCTGGTATCCAGAGCTGAGATTGTGATGTCATAATGCCTCATTCCACCAATGCCTAAGAGCCAACCTCATCAGTGATGTCACAATGGCTTGATTGTCCTATATTTGTCTCACTCTTATCTATTAGATTGTAAGCTCTTTGAGCAGGGACTGTCTCTCTTTGTTAAATTGTACAGCGCTGCGTAACCCTAGTAGCGCTCTAGAAATGTTAAGTAGTAGTAGTATTTGCAAAAAAGCATGGACAACGGACTGTTTTTGTATTCGTAAAAAAATAAAACATAAAAAATATCATGTATATTCAGCATAGCTACCACGGACAATGAAAGTTATTTAGATCTGTGGCACTGGGGTTTTTTTGCCTATGATGAAGAGAGGACCATTTTGGTCCATTTAAGCTCCTTGAGATCAAATTTTGGTCTCGGAGCTCTTTGAGGCTTTTCCCCTTAGTACAGAGCCATTTTGTATTTTGTGGAATTTGTTGTTTGTTTTGAAATTCTGTATACGTCCACATTGTTGGAATGTATTGTATTTTTACATGCATTGCCTGTCACCTATTATTTCTCTGTGATTACTCTGTGACCTCTGATGTGAATTACTTAGAGAGGTCACACAGCTATGCAACTTCCTGTGGGGGTTAGACACAGCAGATGCAGCACATGGAGCACATGGAGCTCATGATCTCTCCTAACCTGAGAGGATCTATGGTGGTGTGAGCATCCATTACCATCTAAGCACATGGAAGGAGCTGATAAGACAAATGTATAGTAATATGTATATATAAGCCTGTCTGATTATAATCTAACTACAAACTGTGAGTAAACAGATGTTTTGTTACTTCAACTTTAAAGTGACTCAGCAGTGAATCATTCAGGGGTGAATGAGAGAGAGATGAAGAAAGAAATTAACATTTCTAAAGCTGAAGCTGTGTGTACTAAAATCTGCTAATTATTTACTACAAATAATCCAACAAAAGGGTTACGGGCCCAGGGCCAGGAATTGAAAAAGAAGAGAAATATTACCAGGCAGAAAAAAAGGCCACATTTTTCTCTTAAGTTTTAAAGGAAAGATTCAGTCTGTCTCTCTCTCCCCCCACACAGCAGACAGAAGGCTAAGAAAATGGCTGAGGGAAGAAATTCACCATTTTTCTATTCTCTCAAGGTGCCTAGATTAACTGAGTTTAATTATCAGCAGTGGGAATTAAGATTCATATGTCTCCTTCGAGCAAAAGGATTAAATATATGCTTAGACCAAGACAGAACAGCTGAAAATATGGCTGAATGGGACAATGCAAACTATTATGTGAAGTGCATGCTTTTGGAAGCTCTCTCAGAGAAACAAGCCATATTAGTGGAGGGAAAAGATACACCAAAGGACATTTTATATAAACTGAGAACTATGTATGCAACTACATATGCAAAGCAGCAACCAATTTGGTTAGCAGAGTTGAATGAAACCAAATTAAGGGATAAAAGTAAATGTAATGATCACATTATGCATCTTATGTCTTCATTTCAAAAGTTAGAACTTTCTGGAATTCCCATGTGTGATGCATTGAAAAGAGCATTTCTTTTTACCTCACTATCAAAGAAGTTTGATGTTTTTAGGTCTGTAAATGAGGCCATTGAAGGGCAATCTTTTGAACAGGCAACATCAAAACTAAGGCAGGAATGCATAATAAATGATTCTGAGGAGATGTGTTCTCAAAGCAAGTCAGAGAGAAATGAAACAAATTTCTTGGCAAAGAACAGAGGAAGGCGGAGCTATGGGAAAACTCCACCCAAGGGCAAGCTGATTTGCTACTCATGTGGAAAGGAGGGACATGTATTTAAATGGTGTAAGGAAACACAAAACACTCCCTCTAGCTCACCTAAGCCAATGGAACTAAAGAATTTTCAAACCAGGAAATGTATGAAGGACAAAGATAAACACAAGGGCTTTCTAATGGCAGAAAAATCTTTGACTATGGTAAATAATAATTCAAATGAAAGTACTTGGATTTTGGATTCAGGGAGCACATGCCATTTAACCAATTGTAAGGATTTCTTTCAGGAAATGTGTCCAGAGGAAGGTATTCTTAAAACTGCAAACGCAGGGACTGCTAAGATCCAAGCAAAAGGTATTGGATTCTTAAAATGCAAAGTGTCTAATGAAGTTAAAGAAATTCCTGTAAGTGATGTCTTGTATATTCCCCAAGCAGTTTGCAATATGCTTAGTGTATCTACATTAGATAAGAAGGGATTTGTGATTCATTTTGAAAACAGTAAGTGCACAATCTCTAAAAATGATGAAGTGTATGCTGAAGCTTTTATGCATAATGATGTTTATAAGCTGAACATTTCAGGTGAAGCCTCACATATGGCGCAAGTAAGGAAGAATGATGGTAAATGTAGTCTGGAAATCTGGCACCGCCGCCTGGGACATCGTGATTGTAAGGTGATCCAGGATCTTTACAGTAAGCAACTGGCCACCGGCATTCAGATAAGTGCAGATGCTGGTAAAATGGAGAAATGCATAGACTGTGTTACTCAAAAAGGTGTGAGACCCTCATTTCCTGCATACACAGGAAATAGGAGTAATAAAGTGCTGGACTTAATACACAGTGACTTATGTGGACCGTTTAATATCCCATCATTGGGAAATAACAGATTTGTGCTAATATTCTTGGATGATTTCTCTAGATATTGTGTGGCCTATTTGCTGAAAGAAAAAAGTCAAGTCACAGACATGCTGAAGAAATACGTAGCCATGGTGAGCAATAAATTTGAAAGAAAACCAAAGGTTCTTCAGACCGACAATGGTGGTGAGTTCACTTCACAAAGCATGCGCACATTTCTAGAACAAGAAGGCATTCAGCATATCACAACAGTAGCTTATACACCAGAGCAAAATTCTGTTGCAGAGAGAAAATTTAGGTCACTTGTGGAAATGACCAGATGTATGCTGTCAGATAGCAATCTCCCTAAAAGACTATGGGGGGAAGCCATTCTCACAGCAGTGTACCTACAAAACAGAATGCCAACTAAAGGCGCTGAGCGCACACCACATGAGACATGGCATGGTAGGAAGCCAAACCTGTCACACATAAGAACATTTGGAAGTACAGCATATGCTCATGTACCAAAGCAAAGAAGGCATAAGCTGGATTCCACAACAGAAAGGGGCATTTTAGTTGGCTATGCTCCAGGACACAAAGGATATAGAATTTTGAATCTGAAAACTGGCATTGTTGGCATAAGACATGTTACATATTTTGATGAAAACAAAAGGGTTGATAAAGGCTGGATTATCCCAGATGAGCCTTATCATCCAGAATATGAAACTAGAACCATAATAGACATGCCAGTGTATATAAATGCCATACCAAGGCAGATGTCTGAAAGCAACTCATCTGTATCTAACGAGGAACAGGCAGAGGAAGCAGACACAGAAAGGATCATTGAAGAAGACAGTACAGTTGGAGAAGGGGAATCAATTGGAGAAGAACTCTCAGATTTAGAGGATGCGGAAAGGTCAGACCAACCTGTTGTCAGACGCTCATCCAGGGAAAACAAAGGTGTTCCACCCCCAAGACTGTCTTACCTAACAAAGTCAGCAGAAGCTCAAGAGCCCTTAACATGGGATGAGATTGAGAAAATGCCAGCAGAAGAAGCTGCTGAATGGCGTAAAGCTGCACAAGAAGAAATTGATGCATTGGATAAAAATAATACTTGGATTCTTACAGAATTACCTCCTGGCAAGAAAGCTATAGGATGCAAATGGGTATTCAAGTTAAAAAGGAATGCACAAGGAAAAGTGGAAAGGTATAAAGCCAGATTAGTCGCAAAGGGATATCTTCAAAAATATGGAGAAGATTTTGATGAAGTGTTTGCACCTGTAGTGAAACACACGACAATCAGAACACTTCTGAGCATTGCAGTCTCAAAAGGCATGCAAGTCAACCACATTGATGTGAAAACAGCATTTCTTCACGGAGATATAACTGAAGACTTGTACATGGAACAGCCAACAGGTTTCATAAATACAAAACAAAGACAGCTAGTGTGTAAATTAAACAAAGGTCTTTATGGATTAAAGCAAAGTGCAAAATGTTGGAATGAAAAATTGCATGAAATATTGACAAATTTAGGATTTAAGCAAGGTGAAGCAGATAAATGCTTGTACACTAGGTGCACAAATGGACAATATGCATACATTTTAGCTTTTGTTGATGATCTGCTCATTGCAAGCAAAAGTGAGCAAGAGTACAAGGACATTGTAAAGTGTTTAAACCAGAATGTTGAGATAAAAGAACTTGGAAATGTGTCATACTATCTTGGTATAGAAATTGAGAAACAAAATGATGGTTCTTATCTTCTAAGCCAGAAGCAGAAAATAAATGAGCTTATTGAAAGTTTAGGTATGCAAGATGCCCAAGTTGTAAGCACTCCCATGATCACTGATTTTCTGAAGGATGAAACAGTAAGAGAACCTTTACCAGATAACATCCAATATAGATCAGCCATAGGTAAGCTTTTATATCTAGCTACCACGTACAGGGCTGATATAGCAAATGCAGTAGGAATTTTGAGCAGAAGGGTCAGCTCACCTACCAAATCAGATTGGACTGCAGTTAAAAGGATGGTAAGGTATTTAAAGGGTACCATTGATTGTAAATTAAAGATTTCAGCCAATAGTAATCCAAAACTAATATGTTACTGTGATTCAGATTGGGCAAGGGATCATTCTGATTATAAATCCACAAGTGGATATGTGTTTATGTATGGAAATGTACAAATTTCATGGGCCAGTCATAAACAAAGTATTGTGAGTTTGTCTTCTACAGAAGCTGAATATGTGGCCGTATCGGAAGCGTGCAGAGAACTGATGTGGATTGAAAAACTTTTGCTGGATTTCGGAATAGCTGAAAAGAGACCAATCCAGATAATGGAAGATAATCAGAGCTGCATCCGACTGTCACAAAATGACAAGGTTCAGTCACGCACCAAGCACATCGCAACGAAATACCACAACGTGCGAGAGTTGGCGAAAGAAGGGGTCATCAGTCTACACTATTGTCACACCAGTGAGATGACAGCTGACATCATGACCAAACCGTTACCCAGAGAACATTTTGTGAATCTGCGTATAAAGCTTGGACTTTGTATGAATAAATAATTGCATGACAGTTATGCATGAGAAGGGGTTTGTTGGAATGTATTGTATTTTTACATGCATTGCCTGTCACCTATTATTTCTCTGTGATTACTCTGTGACCTCTGATGTGAATTACTTAGAGAGGTCACACAGCTATGCAACTTCCTGTGGGGGTTAGACACAGCAGATGCAGCACATGGAGCACATGGAGCTCATGATCTCTCCTAACCTGAGAGGATCTATGGTGGTGTGAGCATCCATTACCATCTAAGCACATGGAAGGAGCTGATAAGACAAATGTATAGTAATATGTATATATAAGCCTGTCTGATTATAATCTAACTACAAACTGTGAGTAAACAGATGTTTTGTTACTTCAACTTTAAAGTGACTCAGCAGTGAATCATTCAGGGGTGAATGAGAGAGAGATGAAGAAAGAAATTAACATTTCTAAAGCTGAAGCTGTGTGTACTAAAATCTGCTAATTATTTACTACAAATAATCCAACACACATCACGTGAACAGTTCTCTAGTGGATTCTAAAATATAATAAATGTAAACCATTTTGGTTGTACTACAGCAGCGATTTTCAACCAGTGTGCCATGGATGGTCTGCAGGTCTGCCCCGGGACTAAGTACATAAGTATTGCCATACTGGGAAAGACCAAAGGTCCATCGAGCCCAGCATCCTGTTTCCAACAGTGGCCAATCCAGGTCACAGATACCCGGCAAGATCCCCAAAATGTACAAAACATTTTATACTGCTTATCCCAGAAATAGTGGATTTTCCCCAAGTCCATTTAATAACGGTCTATGGACTTTTCCTTCTCTCTCTCAGCCTTCCCTTCTCTCTCTCAGCTCTGGTCCCGCCCTCATTTCCTGTTTCCGCAAGGGTGGGACCAGAGCTGAGAGAGAGAGAAGGGAAGGCTGAAGCGCCAAGCCTGCACGCCTTTCACTGCTGCCGCCGGGACCCCGAGGTAAGATGACTTTTAAAATTCTGAACTCGGAGGGAGGGAGGGGGCCTGGAACTCGGAGGGGGAGAGGGAGGAGGGGAGGGGGAGGAGGGATGAGGGAGGAGCACCCCCAATCATTTTGAAAAGTTGGCTCCTATGAATATATCAGTGTAGGCTGGCGCTTGCTATTATGTATACGATTTACACACCAACTTGTGTTCCTTGTTTGTATTTTTGATCATTTGATCACTTGCCAATAAACATTTATAATACAAATAAATAAATAAATAATGAGCAGCACCAGACAATAGAGGTGAGGGTGAGCTCAGGATGTCCTTCCTCCTCCTCACTGGCAGTAGCCCAGGATGCACTTACGTTTCAAAGATGGCGAAGGCAAATAAGATGACAAAGAACAGAATGTTGGTTGCTACCACAGCAACTTGATCAATGCTGCCCTGGGCATCCTGAACCAAGTCATCACTGTCTGTGTAACAAAAAAAACAGGCAACATAAGCAAAGTAACACAGCGATATAAAAAGGACTTCTGATTTCCAGTGACAACTGCAAAGCCCCACAATACACCTACTTCACGGTGCTCCAATGATGTCATCTGGCTGCGACCCTGCAGCTGGATGACCTCATTGCAGTGGAACCCTTTGCCACCCCCATTGGCTACAGCTGCTCATTCTGCTGCCAGTGTGGGATTCTTGCTTCATGTGGCCTACTGGTTCAAATATCTACTTTATTATGAGCCATGGCACTTACTATCTACAGAATCTCACTGAGCTGTTCAATGTGTCAGGCCCCATACAGTTCAAACAGTTAATGTTTAAACTACACAGAGCTCCAGAGATATTGAATCCTATGGTTCAAGCCACAGTGGATATTTCAACTGCAAGGCTGAAGTGGGGAAGATGGTATTGTGGACCATGCTGCTGCTGCTTTTGCCATAGTGCCTGCAGTTGAAAGGAAGGTGGGGTCAGAGTGCTGGGACTGCAATGTGATGGAGTCAGAATATTGGGGCTGTGCATTTTCCTTTATTGACTCCACCTAAAAACTGTCTAAAATTTCATTTTACAAAACAAAAACAACAAAATACCTGAGCAGAGCTGGTGGTTGGGAGGTGGGGCTAGTGCTGGGCAGACTTATACGGTCTGTGCCGGGGCTGGTGGTTGGGCGGCAGGGATAGAGCTGGGCAGACTTATACGGTCTGTGCCAGAGCCGGTGGTGGGAGGCAGGGATAGTGCTGGGCAGCCTTATACGGTCTGTGCCAGAGCTGGTGGTGGGAGGCGGGACTGGTAGTTGGGAGGCGAGGATAGTGCTGGGCAGACTTATAGGGTCTGTGCCAGAGCTGGTGGTTGGGAGGCGGGGTTGGTGGTTGGAAGGCGGGGTTGGTGGTTGGGAGGTGAGGATAGGGCTAGCCAGACTTATACGGTCTGTGCACTGAAGAGGACAGCACAAAGTAGCACATATGAATTTATCTTCTTGGGCAGATTGGATGGACCGTGCAGGTCTTTTTCTGCCGTCATCTACTATGTTTACCTATTTTATTACCTTACAAACACATCTAATTGCCTCAAAAACAAAACACCTAAAAATGCAATGTCTGTAAACCTAGGATCCAAAGACCTAGGAATATTATGGCACAAGTTACTTTCCTAGTCAGAGAAAATCATTTAAGGATTTTGCGGTCGCAATTTGAATTTTCCCATCCATTTCCAACATTTTTTTCGGCAACAGGAGCAAGACTGCTTACACAGTCCAATTTAAACACAGCCCCCGCCCCCCCCCAGTGTGAGTCTCAGATTTTCATTTGTAGTCACAACTCTCTTGCTCACCTATTGGCAAACAGCAGGGATGGCATCTAATGATCAGAAATATGAACTCAGGAGAAAAACAGGCACAAGAGTGGCAACCAAAGACCAAGAAATGATAACTGCTGCATTATTATTATTATTACCAAAACAAACAAAATCAAAAGAGAAGGTCAGAGGTTTAGAGAGAATTATATAAAGCCTTACTTAATGTTAAACAAGGCTGGTTCTGGTTTGCACATTTTTTTTCTTGCTGTACTACTCAGTAAAAAAAAAAAAATCAATAGAAAACTTTTGGACTAATAGAGTGAAAAGACAATGCGTAGGTATGCCTCTAGGTAGCAATGCTCCTTCAAATTGCTCCCATCTCTTAAGACCAAAATGCACAGGGCAGATCATTTAACTACAAGCTGACCTATAAGTGTATTCATTCTGCTGCTCCTCAGTACCTCTCCACTCTTCTCTCTCCCTATGCCCCCCCTCGTGTACTCCGCTCTGTTTGTTTGTTTTGTTACATTTGTACCCTGCGCTTTCCCACTCATGGCAGGCTCAATGTGGCTTACGTGGGGCAATGGAGGGTTAAGTGACTTGCCCAGAGTCACAAGGAGCTGCCTGTGCCTAAAGTGGGAATTGAACTCAGTTCCTCAGTTCCCCAGGACCAAAGTCCACCACCCTAACCACTAGGCCACTTCTCCACTGTTGCTACTATTTGAGATTCTACATGGAATGTTGCTATTCCACTAGAAGTCGGCCCTTGCAGATCACCAATGTGGCCACGCAGGCTTCTGCTTTTGTGAGTCTGACGTCCTGCACACGTGCAGGACGTCAGACTCACAGAAACAGAAGCCTGCGCAGCCTTCTACATGGAATGTTGGACTCACAGAAATAGAAGCCTGCGCGGCCTTCTACATGGAATGTTGCTAGTGGAATAGCAACATTCCATGTAGAATCTCCAATAGTAGCAACATTCCAGAATCTCCAATAGTATCTATTTTATTTTTGTTACATTTGTACCCTGCGCTTTCCCACTCATGGCAGGCTCAATGCGGCTTACATGGGGCAATGGAGGGTTAAGTGACTTGCCCAGAGTCACAAGGAGCTGCCTGTGCCTGAAGTGGGAATCGAACTCAGTTCCCCAGGACCAAAGTCCACCACTCTAACCACTAGGCCACTCCTGTCTGTCCCCTTCTCCTCTACTGCTAATTCCAGATTCTGTTCCTTTTATGTCGCTGCAGCTCACGCCTGGAATCGACTTCCAGAGCCTGTACGTCTGACCCCGTCTTTGGCCGTTTTCAAGTCCAGGCTAAAAGCCCACCTCTTTGACGCTGCTTTTGACTCCTAAGCACTACTAACTTGCCCTGTACCCCACCTCTTTATTTTCCTTACCTCTTAATTGTTCTGTCTGTTTACCTGTCTTACTTATATTGTGAGCTCTTTGAGCAGGGACTGTCTTTTCATGTATGGTGTACAGCGCTGCGTATGCCTTGTAGCGCTATAGAAGTGATAAGTAGTAGTAGTAATGTAGAAGCCTGCCTTGCAGATCAGCAACGCGGCCGCGCAGGCTTCTGTTTCTGTGAGTCTGACGTCCTGCACATACGTGCAGGACGTCAGACTCACAGAAACAGAAGCCTGCGCGGCCGCGTTGCTGATCTGCAAGGGCAGGCTTCTAGATGGAATGCTGCTAGTGGAGGAGTAGCCTAGTGGTTAGTGCAGTGGAACATGGAATGTTGCAATTTTTGAGATTCTAGAATGTTGCTATTACTTGAGATTCTACATGGAATGTTGCTTCTATTGGAGATTCTGTTGCTACTATTTGAGATTCTACATGGAATGTTGCTATTTCACTAGCAACATTCCATATTTAGATTGTGAGCTCTTTGAGCAAGGACTGTCTTTTCATGTATGGTGTACAGTGCTGCGTATGCCTTGTAGCGCTATAGAAGTGATAAGTAGTAGTAGTAGTACAAGGTGAAATTAGGCCTTACCTGCTAATTTTCTTTCCTCTAGACCCTCCAGACCGGTCAAGACGCTTGGGTTATGCATGCCTACCAGCAGAGGGAGACTGAGAAAACTAACTTCAAACTGAGTACATATAACCTGTGCTAGCCCTCTATCTCCAGTATACAGTTAGCAAAGCAGAGAAACACATCCCTGTAACAGTAACTCCGAAACTAATAAAACCCCTGTACCTGGAAAACTAATAGGTAAACACCAACAGTGTGCTTAAACAGATGAAACGCTCAGGCGTCCCACTCTGCAGAACATTAGAGTCAAAGAAAATGTCTCCGACCATACTGAATATCAAATGAACAGACATAGCAGAACACGGCTCAAAATACTTCTGATAACTGACCCGGCTGAAAATTACTTTTGCTGAATTACTTCTGATACGAACCAGGGTGGGCTCTTGACCGGTCTGGAGGGTCTAGAGGAAAGAAAATTAGCAGGTAAGGCCTAATTTCACCTTCCTCAGCAACCCTCCAGACCGGTCAAGACGCTTGGGAAGTACCAAAGCAGTAGACACATTAAGGGTGGGACCCACGAAAAGCAGAAGACAACACAGCCGCTCCAAACCGAGCATCCTCTTTTGCCTGCACATCAATTCTATAATGCTTTACAAAAGAATGAATGGACGACCACACCGCCGCCTTACAAATGTCCTGAGGGGGAATAAAACTACTTTCCGCCCAAGAGGCGGCTACCCCCCGAGTAGAGTGTGCCTTCAGTACCGAGGGAACTGCCCGACGTTTCAACAAATACGCCGAGGCAATAGTCTCCTTTAACCATCTAGCCAAAGTGGCCTTGGAAGCCGCTTCCCCCTTTCTGGGACCTCCATACAAAATGAACAAACGATCCGACGCTCGGAAGTCCTGCGTTCTGCTCAAATACGACCGCAAAATGCGTCGAACATCTAACTTAGCCAAACGGCGTTGAGAGAGATCACCCGACCTATCCCCCAACACTGGTAACGAAATCACCTGATTAACATGAAAGGAGGATACCACCTTAGGAACAAACGAAGGAACTGTCCGCAAAGTCACTTTCTCCTTAGCCAAGGAGAGAAAAGGCTCTCTACAAGACAAAGCCTGTAGCTCCGAAATTCTACGCGCCGAAGCAATGGCCACCAGAAACACTGTCTTTAACGTAAGATCTTTACACGAGATGGACGCCAACGGTTCAAACGGAGGACCCACCAGAGCCTCCAACACCAAATTCAAATCCCAAGGCGGAACCGTCGGCCGACGAGGTGGACGAAGCAACTTGACAGCTTTCAAGAACCGCCCCACGTTCGGCGAAGCCGCCAAGGAAATCCCCTGAATCTTTCCACGGAAACAAGACAACGCTGAAACCTGCACTTTCAGGGAAGAGAGCGAGAGCCCCCTGTCCAGACCGTCCTGCAGGAACTCCAAAACTTCCGCGATGGAAACCCGTAGAGGAACATACTGCCGCTCTTGACACCAGTTCTCAAAAATGCGCCACACCCGCACATAAGCCAAAGAAGTAGACCTCTTACGAGAACGCAGCATGGTATCAATTACCCTGGCTGAAAAACCTTTCTTCCTTAATCTGAGCCTCTCAAGAGCCAGGCCGTAAGCGAGAATGGAGCAGGGTCGGCCATCTCGATCGGCCCCTGAACCAATCTCACCCTGGAGCCCAACGGAATGGGATCCTGCACCAATAACCGAACCAGGTCTCCGTACCACGGACGTCGAGGCCAATTGGGCGCAATCAGAACCACTAGACCTGCATGGTGCCCGATCCGCTGCACCACGCGGCCCACCAGCGGCCATGGCGGAAATACATAAAGCAACTGCTGAGTCGGCCACGGGAGCACTAACACGTCGATGCCCTCGGCCCGAGGATCTCTTCGACGACTGAAGAAGCGAGGGGCCTGAGCGTTGTCGGCCGATGCCAAGAGATCCAGCACCGGCCGCCCCCATGCCAACACCAGTCGATTGAACACTGAGGGATGGAGGGACCACTCTCCGGGGTCTAACGTGTGTCTGCTTAGGAAATCCGCGCTCACGTTGTCCACCCCTGCCACGTGGCCCGCCGAGATGCTCTGCAGATGAGCTTCTGCCCACAACATTAACTCCGCCGCCTCCACAGCTAACGCTTGGCTCTTCGTTCCCCCCTGCCGATTTACATAAGCGACGGCCGTGGCATTGTCGGAAAGAACCCTGACTGCCTTGCCTTCTATCAGGCTGTGAAAGGACCGAAGAGCCAACCGAATTGCTCGAGTCTCCAGGCGATTGATGGACCACGATGCTTCCTCCACTGTCCAAAGTCCTTGAGCTACCTGCCCCAGGCAATGCGCTCCCCAGCCCGAGAGACTCGCATCCGTGGTCAGAACCGTCCAAGTGGGAGAGTCCAGCGGCATTCCTTTCACCAGATTCGGAGAGTGTAGCCACCAGCGAAGGCTGCGAAGGGCAACCCCCGACAGAGGGAACCTCTCCTCCAGGTCCTGAGACTGAGGGGACCAACGAGACAACAAGGCTCTCTGTAACTCTCTCATATGGGCCCTGGCCCAAGGAACCACCTCTATTGTTGCTGCCATCAGACCCAACACCTGAAGATACGCCCGAGCCGAAGGCGCTCTCTGTGCTCGGAGCCGCCTGATCTGTCCCTGCAGCTTGGAGATGCGAGGAGCTGTCAAAAACACCCGGCCCTTCTTCGTGTCGAAGCGAACTCCCAGATACTCCAGAGACTGGGAAGGCACCAGGTGACACTTTGCCAGATTGACCACCCAACCGAGCGACTGCAAGAAGGTCACCACACGGCCGGTGGCCTCCTCGCTCTCTGACCTTGATTTGGCCCGAATCAACCAGTCGTCCAGATATGGATGCACCAAAATGCCCTGCAAGCGCAGCGCCGCCGCCACCACAACCATCACCTTGGAGAAGGTGCGAGGCGCAGTCGCCAGACCGAAAGGTAGTGCACAAAACTGAAAATGCCTCCCTAAGACCACAAAGCGAAGAAAACGCTGGTGCGCCTCTAGGATGGGAATGTGTAAGTAAGCCTCTGTCAGGTCCAGAGACGTCAGAAACTCTCCTTCTTGCACCGCTACAATCACTGAGCGCAAAGTCTCCATCCGAAAGGAGGGAACCTTTAGGGCCGCATTGACCTTTTTGAGGTCTAAAATGGGCCGGAAGGCACCTTCTTCCTTCTTGGGCACCACGAAATAAATGGAGTAACAGCCCGTACCTCTTTCTAACCTGGGGACCGGTACCACCGCCCCTAAACCGATGAGACGCGACAGAGTGTCCCTTATTGCTCTCGCCTTGCCTCTTGAATGACAGGGAGACACGAGAAAGAAGTCGGAGAGGGGACTGTCGAATTCTAGGGCGTACCCGTCTCGCACTATCTGCAGTACCCACTGGTCTGACGTGATATGGACCCACCTCTGGTAAAACAAGCGTAAGCGAGCCCCCACGCGAACCAGAGGCTGGGTCCCCAAACCATCATTGAGACACACGGGACGTACCGGACGCTCCCGAAGAGGAGCCTCGCCCCCCGCGACGGCCACCTCGAAAGGACTGGGTTCTCTGGAAAAACCGACCCCTAGTCCCCCCAGAAGACCTACCGGGTCGATACCGCCGAGCCTCCTGAAAACGCCCCCGTCCTGCTGCCCCCTTAGACACCTTGGGACGAAGCTCAGGAAGCCGAGGCGCCTTAGCATCACCAAGACCCTTCACCAATTTATCCAATTCCTCCCCGAAAAGCAAAGAGCCTCTAAAGGGGAGGGAACAAAGTTTAGTCTTGGAAGCGGCATCAGCCACCCAGCCCCGCAACCACAGGGCCCGCCGAGCCGCCACGGCAAAAGTCATGTTCTTAGCCGATGCCCTCAACAAATCGTACAGTGCATCCGCCAAGAACGACGACCCCATCTCCAACTTGGCCAGATCTTGAACCAGAGCAGCCCTATCAGCCTGCGGGCCATCCAGGAGCCTCTCCGCCCAACGAAAACAAGCCCGCGCCACCAGACCTCCACAAACAGACGCTTGCAGCGCCAAGGCAGACAGATCAAAACTCCGCTTTAGGAAGGTCTCCAATTTCCTATCCTGAGGGTCCCGCAACGCGGCCCCCCCATCCACTGGAATAGCAGTAGCCTTAGTCACTGCCGTAACCACGGCATCCACCGTCGGAGGCCTGAGAGACTCTCTGTCCTCCTGAGGAAGGGGATAGAGCTTGGCCATAGCCCGAGCTACCTTACACTGAGCCTCCGGCGACTGCCACTCCTGCGAGATCATATCTCTCAAGTCCGCATTCATAGGAAAGGAGCGAGAGACCCGCCTGATCCCCTTAACCAAAGGATCCACCTGCTTCCCATCCCCAATGGGAGCTGCCGCAGAATCAAACCTTAAAGTGGCAGACACCTGCTCAATGAGTTCCGACAATTCATCCCTGTGAAAAATTCTAACCACCGAGGGGTCCTCCCCCGGCAAAGACAGGTCCCCATCCTGCCCTGCCACCGACCCCTCTTCCTCTTCCAGGGGGCTAAAATCACCCTCCGAGTCTGGAGGAGAAAAGACCTCTACATCTTCAGAGCACTCCACTCGCGGTCTTTTAGCGGTAGCCCCCCCCCAACCTTGGACTAAGGGACTCCGCACCCGATGGGCCCGCCTTCCAAGCCTGAAACAAACTCCAAACAAACTCTGGAGGGAACCCCATGCTGCCCGAGGCTTCCCCCCCAGCGGGACTCGAAATCGGGAAAGGCTGCGGTCCCACGACCGTCTCAGCACCCAAAAGACCCGAATCCAAGATGGCGGCGGTTCCCGCCAAAATCGGGACCGCCGTTGAAGCGCCAAACTGAGCCGCACCACCCTCCTGCGCTCCCGCAGAAGGAATCTCCGCTGCTAACACCGGAGGCGCGGGAGATGAGGCCTTGGGCTCTCCGCAAAAGCGGCAGGGACCGCCAGCCGCTTCAACACCCCGACGCGCGCACAGCCGGCAACGAAGAAACTTCCCCGACATACTCGCGCCTCTTAAACAGCTGATTACTACCGGCGAAGTAAAAATCAAGAAATAACACTCACCGGCGCTGAATCACTGGCCCAGCTCTCCCAGACCGGCTGAACAACTCCGGAAACCCCGGAGTGCAGCTGCTGCAGCTCTCCACACGAGGTGTTTTTTTTTTTTTTTTTTTTTTTTAACTTTATTTGAGCCCTGCTGCTATAATCTGAATGGCACTCAAGGCTGCAGGATTAACACTGCAGCCGAGGCACAAAGCTGCCCAAAACGGGAGAGCCAGTCGGGGGAGGGACCCGGCCACCCGGGTGTGACACCCCAGAGGGGACAATGGTAGGCCCCACCGGACCTACCAACCCCTTGCACACCACAGAGTTCCAGGCACAGGGATCAACTGATCTTTCACCAACTTCTCCTTAGAAACAACTGAAAATAAACTAGTCTCACAAAATGGACCTAAATCCTGCCAGACCGGACAAGCTGCACAGCTGCATGTCTACCCTCTGCTGAGACTGAGAAAATACTGGAGATAGAGGGCTAGCACAGGTTATATGTACTCAGTTTGAAGTTAGTTTTCTCAGTCTCCCTCTGCTGGTAGGCATGCATAACCCAAGCGTCTTGACCGGTCTGGAGGGTTGCTGAGGAAGCTGCTCTAGAAGATGTGTTCACAGGACATCAAACTCAATGATAAGTTTCAGTGAGAAAACGTTACCTTCATCTTGTACGTTAATGCTTTTATACAGTCTTCCAAGTTCATCCACACGATATTCTCTGATGAAACAAGACAAAATACACCGAGTTAGCACTTCTCTGCCAAGCTGATAGAAACACACAATGACTCCCTCATTCGATACAGTGAACCAAAATTTAGGTACCAATTTCGATGTGTAACTTCTGTGCCACAACAGTAGTTATGTGCCAAAATTTTGGGGAAACAGCAAGTAAGCGAACAAGTAGTGCACTCAGGAGCTATTCCAGCCATTGCCAACCCAGTCCTCAGGGCACAACTAACATAGTAACATAGTAGATGACGGCAGAAAAAGACCTGCACGGTCCATCCAGTCTGCCCAACAAGACAACTCATGTGTGCTACTTTTTGTGTATACCCTACTTTGATTTGTACCTGTGCTCTTCAGGGCACAGACCGTATAAGTCTGCCCAGCACTATCCCCGCCTCCCAACCACCAACCCCGCCTCCCACCACCGGCTCTGGCACAGACCGTATAAGTCTGCCCAGCACTATCCCCGCCTCCCAACCACCAGCCCTGGCACAGACCGTATAAGTCTGCCCAGCACTATCCCCGCCTCCCAACCACCAGCCCCGCCTCCCAACCACCGGCTCTGGCACAGACCGTATAAGTCTGCCCAGCACTATCTCTGTCTCCCAACCTCCAGTCCCGCCTCCCACCACTGGCTCTGGCACAGACCGTATAAGTCTGCCCCGCACTATCTCCCTCTCCCACCACCAGCTCTGGCACAGACCGTATAAGTCTGCCCAGCACTATCCCTGCCTCCCAACCTCCAGTCCTGCCTCCCACCACTGGCTCTGGCACAGACCATATAAGTCTGCCCCGCACTATCCCCGCCTCCCAACCTCCAGCCCCGCCTTCCACTACCGGCTCTGCTATCCAATCTCGGTTAAGCTCCTGAGGATCCATTCCTTCTGAACAGGATTCCTTTATGTTTATCCCACGCATGTTTGAATTCCGTTACCGTTTTCATCTCCACCACCTAATCCCATTGAGCTTTCAGGATACCTACAATGAATATTCACGAGTTAGATCTGCATGAAATTGATGCAGTACATGCAAATCTCTCTCATGCATATTCATTGTAGATATCCTGTCAATTGATTTGCACTTTTCTGAGCACTGACAGGTCAGTTATGACCCATGAACTGCACAGGCTAAGGGCTCAAACTTAAAATGCCTGAAAGCTGCATCTTTCTGTGCTTTCTGCTGAGAGCTGAGAATTCGAGGTCACGCTGATCCAGCAAGGAGCGTTCTTCACCCTCCCTGACAGAGTTGGTGCCGCTGACAGACATCACAAGGTCACTGAGAATGTGCACGGTTTGAAAGTGAAGATGTGTCGAGGTTACTGGACAAAAACAATGATAGACCCGGGTCTTGGAGAGATTCCTGTCGCAAAGTGGCGACTATAACCTCCTGTAAAGGAAACCTTGGACTTGTTATAAGATGCTGTGTTCCATAAACATTTAGATATTGTATTCTGCAGTGGCGTTCCTGGCCTGGATGGCACCCGGGGCGGAGCGCCGATGCGCCCCCCCCCCCCCCCCCGGTGCAGCGTGCCCCCCCCGGTAGATGACACCTTCCCCCCCCCCCTCCGGCGAAATTACACCCCTCCCCGGTGCACGCCGCTGGAAGGGCGGTGTGCCATGGCGCGCGCCTGCTCCTCCGTGTTCGCTAAACTTCGTTCGTTCGCTGCAGCTCCCTCTGCCCCGGAACAGGAAGTAACCTGTTCCGGGGCATAGGGAGCTGCAGCGAACGAACGAAGTTTAGCGAACGCGGAGGAGCAGGCGCACGCCGCGGCACCCCCCCCAGCGGCGTGCACCCAGGGCGGACCGCCCCACCCCCTTGGTACGCCACTGGTATTCTGTATTCCATAACACTTAGATAGTGTGTTACATTTTATGTAAACAATGAAAGCAAGACAGAAATTAGCTGAAGTTGCAAGGCTGTATGATTTGGGAGGGAATTGATGCTCAATGCATTGTACAAAAGGGTATATAAGGCACTGTTATACTGTATTTAGTCAGAGGCTGAGATGATCAACAGTGTGTAATTCTTTACAGCGATGGTCTCTCTCTCCCTCTCATAACAAATTGCTATTTGTTATTGTCTGATTGCTTTGTTGTTATAAGGAATGAAGACTTTCTCCTTGGAAAGAACATGGCCTCTGTCTTCTCTGTCACCCCACATCTTGGGGGTGGCTGATCCACTGTGTCTTGGAGTGGTACATTTCTTACGGTAAGTAGAGGAATCAGAGAAAGAATTACCACATATTACAGCCTAGGACTAGGTGGTTGTAAAGGGGGACCATATAACCATGGACTTCACTATAAACGAGCTCTTATCTGTCCATGGTTATATATGCAAACCCCAAACTCTATCGAACTCTGCCCCAGGACCCACTGCATCTGTTACCTCTTCCAGTGTGGCAATTCTGGTCGCCGCATCTCAAAAAAGATATAAAGGAATTAGAGAAGGTGCAGAGAAGGGTGACGAAAATGATAAAGGGAATGGAACGACTTCCCTATGAGGAAAGGCTGAGAAGGTTAGGGCTCTTCAGCTTGGAGAAAAGGCGGCTACAAGATAATGAGCGGTGTAGAGCGGACAGATGTGAAGCATTTGTTTACACTTCAAACAACAACAAAACCAGGGGACACTCGATGAAGCTAGAATATGGTAGATTTAAAACAAATAGGAGAAAGTTTTTCTTTACTCAGCATGTAGTTAGACTCTGGAACTCGTTGCCGGAAAATGTAGTGACAGCAGCTGGCCTTACGGAATTTAAAGGGGGTTTGGACAGATTCCTGAGGGAAATGTCCATTGAACATTATTAAGAATTAAGGTTTTTTTTGTGGGGGGTGGGGTTTGCTGGGTTCTTGAAGCCTCGATTGGCCACTGTCGGAGACAGGATGCTGGGCTTGATGGACCCTTGGTCTTTTCCCAGTATGGCGGTGCTTATGTAGTTATGACACCCAACTTTGGAGATCTTGGGCTAGAAGGCCCCACATCTGCCATTTTGGGGTCAATAGGCTTTGCTTTCTCATGCTCTCTGTGCTGTGGTTTCGCTGACATCTAGTTTGTTGCACTCAGCTACTGAAGCCCATGGTTCCCCGATACTTTAGCAAGACACTGACAGATAAAAATGTTTACAATCAGGTGAGGCAAAGAGAAGGTGGCCTAAGATTGTCTTCCCTGACTCACCACATTACATATCTCCCTGTACCTCCTTTCTAAACATTAGCACCAGCAGACTGGTTTCACTCGGTTAAGGTGGAGTCCTTCTTTTTATAATAGGCTTCCCTTCCCCAGAATGTTGCCTAATTAATAAAATTCCAAAATCCCTTTTCCCAGCATCGTTTCATCTACATATTGAAACGCTAGAGCTGCCTGCCTCTTGGGTCCTGCACATGGAATGGGGGGCATTTCCGAGAACACTACCCTGGAGGTCCTGGATTTCAACTTTTTACCTAAGAGCCTAAATTTAGCTTCTAAAACCTCCCTCCCACAGTGTCCTATGCCACTTGTTCCCACGTGTACCAAGACAGCCGGCTCCTCTACAGCACTAATATCTTATCTAGGTGATGGATTAGATTCACAGGCAAGTGACCAAGCAATCTTCATGCTGATCAGCCACCCTGCTACCTACATGGTTTAGAATCTTAACTGGACAGAACAAGGTGGGAACAGTACATTGTTTGATTTTCTAAGTACCTGTATTTAGCGACGATTAAAATAATATTAAGAATTCCAAGGAGAACTCCTAGAAGTGCCGGTGCGGTGTACATGTTCAGTTGGAGATTCACAACGGCTAGTGTCACGCCCTTTTCACCAATCAGCGTAAAGCAAGCCTGAAAAGCTGAGAAAAAATGAGATAACAGGTCACAGTTAACTTGCCATTTTACAAGGTCATGATGAGCAGGGCCGGTCTTAGCAAGTGCGGGGCCCTATGCAGACCAATTTGGTGGGGCCCCATCCTAGCCCCGCCCCACCCTAGCTCCACCCCAATGATGAGATTATTCCATTTTTAGAACATTTTTTTATTTACGAAATTTCAAATAAAGACAAATGAAGCTAAACTTATACAAAAAAAAACTGATTGAAATAACAAGCACAATGCTATCATGAAACCTCCCCTCCCCAGAAATTATTCAGTTCAAGTCCACTACAATTAGTAGCGGGCCCAAGCCGGGGGTGGATGCCGCGCTGGTGGTGGTGGGAGCGGAGTGGCCGAGCCGCGGGAATGGGGATCATCTCAGGCGACTAAGGCGAGCAGTGGCGGAGGTCGGAGTGGAGGCATGAGCGAGGCAGAGTTGAGGCGCTGCGCGGGGCCCCCTTAGCCGCGGGGCCCTATGCGGTCGCCTTGGTCGCCTCTGCCTAAGACCGGCCCTGATGATGAGGAACTGTAAGGAGAGCTACCCAGTATGCTAATTAGCAAGCACCTAGTGGGTTGAGGCTTGCAAATGTATCAGAAAATAAATAAGCTAAGATTTGGATTTATTTACTAATTAGAATGCAGTTATCAAGGATACAGTACAGCTCACTCTTTGGCACACAGTACTTACACTCATCTATTTTAAATACCTCTCTCTCTCTCCCCCTCCGTCTCCAGTTTAAAGTCCTTACACTAACATCCTGACTAGTGCTTTTAACCCTTAAGAGAGAAACTACACTGGCTCCCACTTAAAGAACGGACCATATTCAAGATCTGCACGATTGTTCATAAAATCATCTACGGAGATGCCCCGACTTACATGCTAGACCTCGTTGACCTACCTCCTAGAAATGCTAAAACATCTGCCCGCACATTTCTTAATCTACACTTCCCTAGCTGCAAAGGATTAAAATACAGACTAACACATGCTACCAGCTTCTCCTACATGAGCACGCAGCTGTGGAATGCACTACCAACAAATTTGAAAACAATTAACGAAATCACTAACTTTCGCAAATCTCTGAAAACCTCTCTCTTCAACAAGGCCTACCACGAGAATCCATAGCTTAACCATAACACTTCACCACTCCACCCTTACTTTAATGACGCCTTTCTATAACTGTCTGCTTAGTTCTTCTCTGGCATCCTTGATCTCTTTGCAACACCAACTGTACCTTTTACCCTGGAATGGCGATGCCATAACAGGTCTTTGTAAGCCACATTGAGCCTGCAAATAGGTGGGAAAATGTGGGATACAAGTGCAATAAATAAATACATTTCTCACTATAATAATAATATAAGTAAATACATCAGAAACATAGGCCTATACTTTTACTTATTCACTTTTATGATATTTGATTGACTACCTCTCACCATAAGCATCGTGGTGGTTACAACATATATTTATTTATTAGTGTACTAGTAAAAGAAGCCCGTTTCAGAGCAAATGAAACAGGCACTAGCAAGGTTTTCGTCGCCAACACCCTCCTTCCTCCCTGGCCAACCCCTTCGTTGTTCTGGCATTGCTGTGCCCCCAACGTCATGACGTTAGACGTGAGGGCGGGGTCCGGAGCGATTTCCCACCCACCCCCGCCTCCCTCCCTGCCAACCCCTTCGTTGTTCTGCCATTGCTCCGCCCTCGAGGGCGGGGCCCGGAGCGATTTTGGTGGCTTCACCACCACGAACCTTCGAACCTTTTTGAAGGAAGTCAGAGCTTGGCTTCACTGACATCAGTGTCCTCAGAACGTTGAGGGTGAGTTTTATTATAGTAGATTTATACCCCACATTATCCCCACAATCAAGCAGGCTCAATGTGGCTTACATTAGCCAGAGAGAGAACTCTGGGCGATAACAGATACAAATGAGAATAATAGAGTAGTATGGCAAGAAAGAAAGAATACGTGACATATAACAATACAGAAGAATTGGACTAAACATGATCCACCTATGCCAGCTGGCATAGGCCGGAGTCCTACAGTGTTCTCGGTGAAATTGCTTTGGTAAGCAGATGCGTTTTCAGCGCCTTGCAAAAGGTAAGGTAGACTCCCAGACTGGTGATGGATTCAAAAAGCCCTTCAAAACGTCTTCAATTGGAACAAAATGTAATTGACGTGTACTCATGTGCTTCCACCCCAGCCCAATATAAGTTTTGTGAGGGGATGAATATATAGCAAATGCATTTCCTTCCAGACAAATGAACACTCCCATAGCTTGCTACAGCCCTCGCGTTCTTCTCACCTCACCCAACCCCTGCATAGTTCTTTAACTCTCTTTGTCACCACCACTTCCTTTCCCCGTCCTCCAATCCCACTTCAACAATGTAGCCCTCTAACCGCGTCCTCTAACCCCTCTCACTCCTGAAGCCTTATCGCCTCCCAGACCCAAACTGGAGCCCTATATACAACTTCTAAGACACTTTCATCATCTGTCCAAGTCTTGCGAGGCCGCCGCTTGAAGTCTCAGCAGCCATTTTGAAGCGGCGCTGGCAGCCAGTGGTCAGCGGCAGCGCTGGGCAGGAAAGAGGGGGTTCTTTCCTGCCCTGAAGAGCCTACTAGACCACCAGGGCATGATAAGATATGAGAGGGGATGGGATGTAAAAAAAAAAAAGTGGGTGGAAGGAGGCTGGAAAAAGATTGGGGAGAAAACATACATGGGGGAGGGGAAGGAGAAATATATAGAAAGGGATGGAGAGAAAAGGAGAGGGGGAAAGTCTCATGGATGGGAGAGAAAAGAAAGGGGGACCTGAATGCTCACAAAATGTAGATTTCTATGCTTTTCATGAGCATGTCATGTACATCTTTTCATTCTGTACTTAGCAGAGTAGGGAAGAAAATGCATTTTTGTTAATGTCAAAACCAACTCTACATCAGTGGACAAAAGCATTTTCAAAGGTTTGATGATTAATGTGTTTCTTACTTAAATGCCCAAAGTTTAACTATCACAATCTAATCAAAACCTAGATAAATTAATTGTAAATTTCAGTTACCATGTAAGATTAATTTTATGATTAAGCGCTTACATAGAATAAAAAAATATAAAATTCAATGGAAACAGGCTGCTATGAGTCATATTTTTCAGTGATTGTGCAGCAAATCTCCTTTATTTGTGCTGTGTGTAGCTCATGGTACTGGATTGTAAGCTCTTTGAGCAGGGACTGTCTTTCTTCTATGTTTGTGCAGCACTGCGTACGCCTTGTAGCGCTATAGAAATGCTAAATAGTAGTAGTAGTAGTCTCTTGTAACCAGAGCTAATATTGTGATGTCATAATGCCTCAGGCCACCAATAAGAGCCAACCTCATCAGTGATGTCACAATGGCTTGATTGTCCTATACTTGGCTCACTTTTATTACATAGCTCTTTGAGCAGGGACTGTCTTTCTTCTATGTTTGTGCAGCGCTGCGTACGCCTTGTAGCGCTATAGAAATGCTAAATAGTAGTAGTAGTAGTCTCTTGTAACCAGAGCTAATATTGTGATGTCATAATGCCTCAGTCCACCAATAAGAGCTAACCTCACAGTGATGTCACAATGGCTTGATTGTCCTATACTTGGCTCACTTTTATTACATAGCTCTTTGAGCAGGGACTGTCTTTCTTCTATGTTTGTGCAGCGCTGCGTACGCCTTGTAGCGCTATAGAAATGCTAAATAGTAGTAGTAGTAGTAGCTGAGAAATGTAAAACAGTGGGATAGGATGGGGGTTGTGATAGATTCCTATCACAGTGCTACAGGTGATTCTTCACTATTTCTCTGATCTAGTCACGTGATCTATAGCTATCCCCATCATCATAACACTTCTCTCTACCCCCACCCCTTTGCACTACCATTTGGGCAGGGATCTCCCTCTTTTTCTGTACTAACGTGACCTGTGTTAATCATCTTTATCCTTGTATTGATGTATCTATGTTAATCTGTTACAGTTCTTTGTAATCCATTAGAACTATAAAGTAAGTAAAAATATAAAAATAAAGAAACAAAACAAAAAACACCCTACATCCAACAGAATATTCTAACTTGTATTCAAATGTAAAAAAAAAAAAAAGTGTCGGTTATGGGTATGGAAGCCATAATTCTGCACTAATGTTTTGATCTTAAATAAGAAAGGAACTCATTGCCGGAGGGTGTGGTAATGGCAGTTAGCATTCCTGGGTTTAAAAAAAAAGTTTGGACAAGTTCCTGGAGGGAAAGTTCATAGTCTGCTATTGAGATAGAAATGGGGAAGACACCGCTTGCCCTGGGATTAGTAGCATGGAATCGCAAGGCGGTTAGCTTAGCAGAGTTTTAAAAGGGGTTAGACGGTTTTCTAAAGAACAAGTCCATAAACCGCTACTAAATGGACTTTGGGGTTCTACATACAATGTTGCTACTCTTTGAGATTCTGTATAGAATCTTGTCACTCTTTAGGATTCCAGAATCTTGCTGCTCTTTGGGGTTCTACATGGAATGTTGCTACTATTTGGGTTTCAGCCAGGTACTTGTTGGAAACAGGCTAGATGGACCATTGGTCTGACCCAGTATGGCTATTCTTATGTCCGTCGACCTGAAAGATAACTGGGCACCGGATGATATTCAGACAGCCGCCTGGTTAACCTGCCACATCAAGTGACAACAGCTGTTTTGCTGTCCTAACTTTATGTGGTTACTTAGCCAGTTATCAGACTGAAAAATCGCCAGTAACAGGTTAAGTAGATGTTTCTCCCTAACTCCACCTTGCCTTTAACCTAGCTAGACATCCATGGGCACTAACAGGTGATGTACTGCTGAATATTGGGTGCTGGCTCACTCAGTGGGATTTAACCAGCACAAGCTTCTCTTGCCTGGTTGAACCCTTTGGAATATCAACCTCATATGAATAAAGGGATTTTGGAAACAAAAGTAAGGCCACAGTGAAAGGCACAATTCACTTCCCCAAATAATTAAAATAGAAAGCATGGCGACAGAAAAGGCATGAAACCTAGGAATATGCCAGCCACGGAAGGAACAGCTACCGAGAAAACACGTAGGTCAACAATACATATATCGTACCTGGGCCCAAGATAAAACCTAGAGCTTGGAAAGCGCTAACGTTGGCCATGGCGCTGGTTCTTTCTGAGAGAGAAGTTGCACCAGCTACATAGGATCGAACCACAGCTACATTTCCTGAAAGAGATAAAAACCAAAAAGATCTGTTTTACAACTAAGCAGATTTTTTTTTGTTACATTTGTACCCTGCGCTTTCCCACTCATGGCAGGCTCAATGCGGCTTACATGGGGCAATGGAGGGTTAAGTGACTTGCCCAGAGTCACAAGGAGCTGCCTGTGTCTGAAGTGGGAATCAAACTCAGTTCCTCAGTTCCCCAGGACCAAAGTCCACCACCCTAACCACTAGGCCACTCCTCCACTGTTGCTACTATTTGAGATTCTACATGGAATGTTGCTATTCCACTAGCAACATTCCATGTAGAAGTCGGCCCTTGCAGATCACCAATGTGGCCGCACAGGCTTCTACATGGAATGTTGCTAGTGGAATAGCAACATTCCATGTAGAATCTCAAATAGTAGCAACATTCCATCTAGAATCTCCAATAGTATCTATTTTATATTTGTTACATTTGTACCCCGCGCTTTCCCACTCATGGCAGGCTCAATGCAGTTTACATGGGGCAATGGAGGGTTAAGTGACTTGCCCAGAGTCACAAGGAGCTGCCTGTGCCTGAAGTGGGAATCGAACTCAGTTCCCCAGGACCAAAGTCCACCACCCTAACCACTAGGCCACTCCTCCAGATGAGATGAAACATGCTGTATCAGAGCACAGGTCGGCTCAAGGGGACTTCTGCTTTGTGCCCCCATCTTTGAGCTAATCTTGCGGTATAAACTGCAGAGATAGGTGTACATTTTCAGCTAGAATAGTCACCAGTTTAAATTTAATGCTGGCTGTTTGGCAGGCCTAAACTAAACGTATAACTTATCCAGACAACAGCTGAATACTGCCAGTACGTGGCTAACTTAACTAGGGTCGGGACAATGTGGGATCGCGGGGAAGAGTTAGAGGTCTCAACCACTAACCAGTGGCATAGCCAGCAAGGGCCTCAGTCCCTCTCTCTCCCCACTTTGGGATCAAGCCCCCTCCAAAACTGTGGTAGATCATATATGGCTTGAGGGAGTACTCAAGGCCCGCCAGCCGAAGAGTTCCACCACCAGCGAGCTCTGTCCATGCTTCCTGAGCAGCAGGAAGTCGGCAGGGTGCTCTAGCTGCCGACGCCAGCAGTTTTGTGCATGCTCAGTTCATGTAATTGAACTGAGCACACACGGAAGTGCTGGTGTTGGAGGCTGGAGCTGCCTGCCTGCTTCCCCGCTTCTCGGATAGCACTTGCAAGGCTCTGGTGGCAAAACATTGGCTGGCAGGCAGAGGGGAAATGGAAACAGCAGCAGCCCCCCTGCTGCTGACCCTAGTTTTGGCCTAGTGTTAGATTGAAAAAAATCTTGCCATTCACACATACATAATCTTGCTGAGCACATCAGACAACAGCTGACAGAGATGTGGATGTGAAGATATGTACATGACTAACTGCAAGAAGGGGACAACTATGCCTTCCTGCCCCCCTCCCCCCCAAAAGAATTGCCTCCATGATTTGACTAGACTGCTGGCCTTAACTCCTGAGCTCAGGCGGCCTCACGCAGCCACTATGAGACTAGGCCAGAGAGATATTAATATTCTTAAAGCAGCAGTACTAACCGTAAAGTAAATAAAGATACAATTTACAGAAAAAAATAAAACCGATAGAGACAAAGCCAAAAATAAGTAAAACAGGAACAAAATGTTACCAGAGCCTGTTAAATTAAATTTACTGACTTCGGTGGGACGATAAAACAAAGCCATAAGCAATTAATACAATCCTTCTTTTGTTTTGTCATTTCATACTAGCTCACAGTGTTGTATAGTAACTAAGTAAATGTAACTAGTTACTGTACTTAAGTAAAAGTTTTGTTACTTTCACTTGTAAAGAAGTACAGGATAACATTTTGTTATCTTTACTTTTACCTAAGTAATAATTTCGCCAATTTTTACTACTTTTACTCAGTTACGTCCGATGCTTGCAGTTAAAAGTAAAAAGTAAAAGCAGAAGTGAGATGTAAATGACGATTCCACTGTAAACCAAATGAAACAACAAAACCATGAACAGGATTTTGCTATTGCAAACCTTGTGGATCATCTCATCTTAAATTTTGCTGTTCAAGGAACACAGTCTATGAGA
The DNA here is from genome assembly GCF_901765095.1 of Microcaecilia unicolor. NCBI lineage: Eukaryota > Metazoa > Chordata > Amphibia > Gymnophiona > Siphonopidae > Microcaecilia > Microcaecilia unicolor. Next base: position 644,711,556 of record NC_044032.1, on the reverse strand, counting down.
ACAGTAAAGTTGCCTACGTTGGTCTCCAGAACAGAACTGAGATGAAGCTATGGCTTTTAGCAATGCTTGTACAACAGATTTCTGGTCATCCCATGGAAAATTTTACATCGGGGTGACTGTCCATTGGATTGATAGTCTTTAGAGAGGAAGTCTGTTTATCTGGCCTTAAGACTGAAAGGTTCCCACACATTTGACGTTCTTGCTTCAGTTCTTGAAGAAATTCAAACCAATGGCGTAGCTACGTGGGGCCTGGGGAGGCCTGGGCCCCAGTAGATTTGGTCCTGGACCCCCCTGACGACAACTCGTCCGACCCCCCCCCCCCTCCTGCCACCAACCCGCCATCGCCTGCCTTTGCTAGCAGGGGACCCCAACCCCCGCCAGCCAAGTTCCTCTTCTACAACGTGCAGGACGTCAGAAACAGAAGGAAGCCTTTTGCAAGAAGAAGCGGACCTCGGCTGGCGGGGGTTGGGGTCCCCTGCCAGCAAAGGTAGGCGACGGCGGGTTGGCGGCAGGAGGGGGGGGGGTCGAGAGGGTCGGCGGCAGAGGGGGGGGCTAAAATGTGTCCCCTCACCTCGGGCTCCGGACCCCCCTCCCGCCGAAGTCTGGCTATGCCCCTGATTCAAACAGAGTTTGCCATCAGACGAAAATTGTTAGAACAGCAGCAGATTCCAACATGATGATGAAGATGCAAGTGATGAAGTAGACAGCACTACTTCTAAATGCAGATGAGAATGACAAGGTATTCTTTGCTATACAGAAGTCAAGTGTCTCAGACATTCTCTTGATCAACATCTGCAAACCCAGCTGGAAGACATCAGTAAACCTGCAACCTGGCCTGATTTGAAGGAACCTTTTATCAGACTGAACAATCCACTTTTTGCTAGAGAGGTTGTTGAGCACCTTTTCAGCTGTGCCGGATTAATGACTCACAAGCACACTCTCACATGAGTGCCAGTCATTTTCAAAAATGTAATTTTACTAAAAGCAAAGTGGATTGAATTGTAGAGCAATAAAGTTGTTGAGATGAAAACGTTAACAGTAGTTGCATTCATTGTAGTTTTCGTACTTTTAATTTTTACTCAAAAAGTATTATATTAGGCAATAACTTTTTTTTTACTTTCACTTAACCCATTAGTGCCCAATGTTCCCATATTTGTTCCCATTTGGGCACTAATGGGTTAAGTAAAATTTTTAACGTGCCCTTCGCTGTACTTAATAAACAGGGCCCTTAGTGATTTAAGCTGGGTAATTGAAATATGGAGGAAAAAGGAAAAGGGCTAGGATTAACTGGAACAGACAGGAGTATTGGGAGGTGGGATGAGGTAAAAATTAATGCCGGGAGTTTATTTGAGAAGAGTGATTATTTAAAGTCTAGACTGAAGAAGTGAGTTTTCAATAGACTTTGGAATAACAAATAATTATCAGTGCATCTGATGGTTTTAGGTAAGGAGTTCCAAATTTTAGTGCCTTGATATGAAAAGTTAGCAGTATGGATTGTTTTGTAGGTTACTTTCTTACAATTCGGGAAATGAAGGATAAGATATTTTCTAGATGATTTAGAGGCATTACGCGAGGGTAATTCAATGAGGTTCATGTATATTGGGGCTGAACCATAAAAAATTTTGTGAATGAAGGTACACAGCTTGAATGATATTCTATCTTTTATTGGCAGACAATGTAAATCATACAGAAGGGGGGGGGTTGCTTTGGCGAAGTGTGGTAGTCTGAATATGAGACGTGCGGCAGTGTTTTGAGCGGTTTGTAGTTTTTTTTTTAAGAGATCCGCTTTAAGTCCTGCATAAATAGTGTTGGAGTAATCAAATTCTGTTAGGACTAGGGATTCAACTAGAGTACAGAAGACTGATTTTGCGAAGAATGGTCTTAGTCTCCTCAATTTCCATAATGAACTGAAGAAACTTGAGACCACTTTGGAAATTTGGTTATCTAGAGTGAGGAATTGGTCAATTGTGACTCCTAAGAATTTCATTGTTGAGTCAAGGGGATATGTGATGTTCTCAATTGTACATGATTTAAGTTTTATCGATTTAAGATTTTATCAATGATAAATGATTTATGATTTTATCAAGGCTATAACAAAAATGTTCCCTTACAAATGGAAATCAATATCAATTCCCTCCCCTAAATCTTTACATTCCAAAGTACATAAGGTTCTAGTAAATAATATTCATCTTCATTTTCCTTCTTTATGGACTTTTATACCCTCGGCATTCGGAGATGTTGATAAATCTCATCTCCACTAGTACCGAAAATTGCAATCATAGGTCCTTTTGACGTTTAAATCAATTTTAAATGCACTATAAAAGTATCTATATTTACAAAATAGAGGGAACATGCTACTTAGCTTTCATTCTAAAACAGGAGTCCCTAACCTTGAGCTACTACCGAAAATGGTGTGAGCAAACCCAAATAAATAAAGAAAAAGCAATGTAATCAAGAAACTAGAAAGATATGTAGAGCAGTCTAGCTAGCATTGCTGTGTTAAGTTAATCAACCTGCTAGATAGACTTTAGTAAGACACATATGCTACAAAATGAAAAAGCACTTTGGTTTTCTTAATTTAATATCCCCCGACTCTACCTGCTCCGATTCCCAATAACGTCCGGGCAAGGAGCATGTAGTATTTGTTGTGAGAAGCTGGTACATGGACATAGGAGTAAAGGCAGCTAGCAGCAACAGACAGAGAAATGGAGGCAAGGAGAGGCTCTCTTCTGGGCCTGTAATTGGACCACAAGCCAAAGAGCGGCGAGGCCACCATCTGGCCCAGGCTGTATGAAGCAATAATCCAGCCTAGGAAACTTGCATCTGCTGTCTGATCAATCTGTAGGAAGAAGAAGAAGAAAGCTTTAGGAAGGGAATTACAGCACAACAGATCCCAGACAGCACTAGATAAGCTGTCTATATCAAATACACCCTGTGACAGGGGTCCTCAAATCCAGTTCTCCAGGTCCACAACCCAGCCTAGTTTTCAGGATTTCCAAGATGAATATGCATAAGATCCACTGAATGCAAAACAGCAAAGTAGAGGCTGACAAATGCGCAAACCAATAGGGAGATAATATCAAAAACCAGTTTATTCAGAATATTCATATCAAGGACCCGACACGGTCCGTGTTTCGGCGCCAAAGCACCTGCCTCAGGGGTCACAACCAACCAGGTGTCATGTGGTGTTTGCTGATCGGTTGGCTGTTCTTTTGTTCTCTGTGGATTAACTTGCATACATAAAGGAATTATTCAAGCCTATCAGCTTCTTCTCAGAGAAAGTTGTTTGTGACCCCTGAGGAAGGCGCTTTGGCGCCGAAACACGGACCGTGTCGGGTCCTTGATATGAATATTCTGAATAAACTGTCTTTTGATATTATCTCCCTATTGGTTTGCGCATTTGTCAGCCTCTACTTTTGCTGTTTTGCTTTGACTTTCCGTGGAGGCTCCTCCTATCTTCTTGGATTTCCACTGAATGCAAACAGATCCCACATATATTCACTGTGGAAGTAAACAGGGGCCCATATTAGGGGGGGTCCCCCACAAATGGTAGGTTTGCTGAGGGCCCTGTAAAATATTACTCCGGCCCTGATGGGGACACAGAGGGTGGGGCTTCCTTCACCAATGAGGGAGGGGATGGAACACTGCATCACTGACAGGAGTGGGGCAGGCTGCATGTGGATGGGACAAAGGGAGTAGGTAGGGTTCTGTGACAAACATTTTGCGGCTTGTACGTTAATGATATTTTATAAATAAAAAAAACAAAAATAGATATACAGCATTCCAAGCACCGGGGATATAGCTGTTACATTTTTAATGGTTTATATAACAAAATGCCAATAAAATCACAAATTCCACAAACCTTTTGAAGATAAGGCCATATGGATGTAATGACAATCGAAAAGCCTGTGAAAATAATAATGATAAATTATGTTGTGTATTCCAATTCATTTAACACCAAACCATAATTAAGAACCAAGTCTTGTCTCGAATTGGACTTTCTTTGTGATATTAAAAACTGAGTTCACAGATTTTAAAACATATTTGCTAAACCCTTGATATTCAGCCCACGGTTAAACGCCCATCACTGTGGTATACCAGGGAAGCAATGTGTAGTGGTTAAGCCATATGGCCCAACAACTCAAAATGCACCATCATTAAAATCTCCAGAACTACACAAGTGGTGATCCTTTGCGGCAAGAGAAAGGTATTTGATGTTAAATCTAGCAAATACTCTATAAATTCCAATTGAGGCATAGGGCATAATTGTTGATGGACTCCAGTGATGCCAGGACCCAGATGGTTATGTGCACTAATCTTTGAACTCCCTCTAAGATGGGCTTCTTGACTAACCAGTTGTCCAGACAGAGAAACAAATGTATTCCTTGTTTGCATATGTGACCCCCATCTCAGTACATATTTTGTGAACACAGGTGGTACAGATACTAGGCCAAATGGCAGGATGTGACACTGCTAGTGGTATTTTCCAATTACAAATTTAATTAACTTCCTGTGAGTGGGAATGTCTCTCACTGTGGTTGTATGCTTCCTTAGGTCCAGAGAACATAACCAGTCTCTGTTTTTGAATGAAGGGATAAAGGTACACGTGGCAATAACTTGAACTTCTCTTAAAGCAGAAGCTTGTTTAAAGCCCTTCTCTCTAGAATGGAACAGAACCTCCCATATTTTGTGATCAGAAAATGTTCGGAGAAAAATCCCAACCTTCTTTCCACTGGTGAAATGGGTTGGACCACACTGATCTCTAAGAGGGAGGAGAGCTCTTTGATAAGTATTTCCTCAGCCTAATAATTTGACCAAAATATTCTTGGAGTACAAGTTAGTAGTACATCAAATTGATGTATCTTGTACCCATAGCGGACAAATCTATAGAATACAGCAGTTGGAAGTTATAAGGAGCCAAAGGTTTACATAAAACACTTTAGCTTTCCTCCTACTGAAAGATCATCGGGCACAGGTAGTAAAATTCTGGGAATGTTCTCATGCAGCTAGCCCCACATGCATCACTTTGCACTTGCACACACTAAACGTCATCTGCCATTTAGATGCCCAGTCTCACAGTCTCATAAGGTCCTCTTATAATTTTATACAATCCTCTTGCGATTTAACAACTTTGAAATCTTTGTGTCGTCAGCAAATTTAATTACCTCACTAGTTACTCCCATCTCTAAATCATTTATAAATATGTTAAAAAGCAGCGGTCCCAACACAGACCCCTGGGGAACCCACCATCTACTCTTCTTTATTGAGAATACTGACCATTTAACCCTACTCTCTGTTTTCTATCTTTTAACCACTTTTTAACCCACAATAGAACACTACCTCCTATCACAAGACTCTCCAATTTCTTCTAGGGTCTTTCATGAGGTACTTTGTCATACGCCTTTTGCAATTCCAGATACACAATATTGACCGGCTCACCTTTATCTATGTTTGTTCACCCCTTACAAGAAATGTAATAGATTTCCCTTTACTAAATCCATGTTGGCTTTGTCTCATAAATCCATGCTTTTGAATACGCTCTGTAATTCTGCTCTTTATAATAGTCTCTACCATTTTGCCGTGCACTGGCGTCAGGCTCACCAATCTATAATTCCTGGATCTCCTCTGGAACCTTTTAAAAAGAAAATCAGCATTACACTGGCCACCCTCCAATCTTCCGGTACCATGCTTCATTTTAGAGATAAATTACATATCACTACTACTACTACTACTATTTAGCATTTCTATAGACAATACTTCTGTAAGTTCATTTTTCAAATCTCTCAGTATTCTGGGATGAATACTATCTGGTCCAGGAGATTTTCTACTCTTTAATTTGTCAAATTGTGCCATTACATCCTCCAGGTTTCATTCAGTTTCTCCGACTCATCAGCTTTCAATACCATTTCTGGCACCAGTATCTCTCCCAAATCTTCCTTGGTGAAGACCGAAGCAACGAATTCATTTAATCTCTCTGCTATGGCTTTGTCTTCCCTGATCGCCCCTTTTACCCCTCGGTCATCTAGCGGTCCAACCGATTCTTTTGCTGGCTTCTTGTTTTTAATATACCTAAAAACTTTTTTTACAATGTGTTTTTGCATCCAACGCAAACTTTTTTTCAAAGTCGCTCTTTGCCTTCCTAATCAGCGCTTTGCATTTGACTTGCCATTACTTATGCTGTTTCTTATTATTTTCAGTCAGTTCCTTCTTCCATTTTCTGAACGATGTTTTTTGCTCTAATAGCTTACTTCAAACTTTTTAACCATGCCGGCTGTCATTTGGTCTTCCTTCCTCCTTTTTTAAAAGGCAGAATATATTTGGCCTGGGCTTCCTGGAAGATATTTTTGAACAGCATCCACGCCTGATGTAAATTTTTGACCTTCGCGGCTGTTCCTCTAAGTTCATTTTTCACAGTTCTCATTTTATCATAGTCTCCCTTTTTGAAACTTAACTGCTAACGTATTGGATTTCCTGTGTGTGCTTACTCCAAAGCCGATATCAAATCTGATCATATTATGATCACTGTTATCAAGCGGCCCCAGCACCATTACCTCCTGCACTAGATCATGCACCCCACTAGGGACTGGGTCTAGAATTTTTCCTTCTCTTGTTGGCTCCTGAACCAGCCACTCCAAAAAGAAGTCCTTGATTTTGTCAAGGATTTTACCTCCCTAGCATGCCCTGATGTTACCCCGATACTGACTGGGTAAATGTAATAGAAATCACTCATTATTATTGTGTTGCCTAGTTTGTTAGCCTCCCTAATTTCTGATAACATTTCTACATCTGTCTGTTCATCCTGGTCAGGTGGATGGTAGTGCACTCCTATCCTTTTCCCCTTTACACATGGAATTTCAATCCATAGGGATTCCAAGATGTGTTTTGTTTCCTGCAGAATTTTCAATCATCTATTTGATTCAAGGCCCTCCTTAACATACAAAGCTACACCTCCACCAATATGATCCACCCTATCACTACGATATAATTTGTACCCCGGTAGGACAGTGTTCCACTGGTTATCCTTTTTCTACCAGGTCTCAGAGATGCCTATTACATCTAATTTTTCATTTAGTGCAAAATATTCTAACTCTCCCATTTTATTTCTTAGGCTTCTGGCATTCGCACATAGACATTTCAAACTGTGTTTGTTGTTCATATTTACATCTTGCTCAGTAGTGCCCAAGTAGTTTTAAGCATGATCCCTCTTCTATTTACCAGTTCCTTCTATAGAAGGCTGGAGAAATTGCTCTCTAACCTCCTAAGGAATCTCAAGGTACCTAGAATCTCTTTGCGTAAATTAAAACTGCCTAAATTGCTTGGTGGCGTTCATTTTCCTGACCTTCAGCTGTATCATAGAGCTTTTATCATGCGTCAAGGCATGGAATGGATTGCTCCACTGAGCGCTGCTTCCCTTTCCAGATGGCTAGCGTTTGAGGAAGTTATCATTGACCCATTATTACACTCTCATCTAACTGGCATGCGTCTTCCTAAAAGTATTGTCTCCAATTCAATCATTAATACTACTCATAAGTTACTGTCATCTTTTGATAAGTCTTTAAGTATTCCCTGGTCCTCTCCAGCACGTGTCTGGAACAACCCTAAATTTAAAATTGATAAAAAGCAAGTATCACGGTCTCATTGGCAGCGCACAGGCATATGGACTCTTAATGATCTTTAAAAATCAAACTTGGAAATCCTTCGCAGATATGAAAACTGAATTCTCGCTGTCTGATTCCCAATTTTATCAATGGCTACAGATTACCTCTACGCTGAGGAAAAGAAGCTTGCAAATTCAGCGTATGCCTCAAACTCCAGAACTTGCTGATATAAATTTACGGCTCCAGCATACAGGCCACGCTGCTTCCCACATTTACAAGCATATCCTAAGTAAGCTTCCTTTTAAATGTACGGGTTTACGTAGATGCTGGGAGGAGGACATCCAACAATCCATCTCAGATAAGTTATGGGAACAGCTATGGAGTTCCTCATTTAAGTGTTCTAAGTCTTCATCAACGTTGCAGTCTTTATACTTTTTCATGCACAGATCATTGTGGACGCCTCTTAAATATACACTATTGATTCCTCTAACTCTAGCTCATGTTGGTCTTGTCAATCTCAGCAAGGTAATTTAAAGCACCTTATATTTGATTGTATGTGTATTCAGAGTTATTGGAATGACATATGGTTACTATTGGTAGATGATTTCCGTCTTTCTAGTTCAATGTCCTATAAGCATGTGGTACTTAAAGACCAATGTTTTAAAGGTGTTCTTAAGACTTCCGGTGACGTCATGACCGCGAGGGGTTGAAGGAAAAAGATCTCTCCGGCTTCAATCCCCCCTCCGCATGACCAGCTCACAAACCGCGATCTAAAAACGAAATTCGCCGCAGCCTGAAACGCTAGAGAGGCCGGCAACGTACATTTTAAATTAATTGGCGGCGTGATGGCAGCGAAAAATATACATAAAGATAAGCTCCGTGGTAGAGGAGCAGAAGACAAGATGGCGCCGCCCGCAAGCCCGCCGGGCCCGACAGTGTCATCGGCCTGGATCGCCGAAATAACTTCAGAAATGTCCTCAGTGTTAGAAGATATGTTGGATCGCCGGCTCTCCCCCATAAATACTAACCTGGAAAAGGTAAAAGAACAGCTCACAGATCTTTCTCGGGATTGTGCAGGCTTTCAAGCACGTGTGAGTGAAATTGAGGATAGAGTAACGGAGGTGGAGACAATACAAGATATAACTCAAAAAAAGCTGCAGGCGATGGAGGAAAAGATTGAGGACTTAGAAAACAGGTCCAGGAGAAATAATATCCGAGTGGTGGGCCTGCCAGAAGAGTTACCCGAACGGGGCTTGGAGGTTTTTTTGGCACGCTGGTTTGCCAGTGAACTACAATTCCCAGAAGCCTCGGGGCCAATACAGATAGAACGGGCTCACCGCATCGGGATGAAAATGACTGGCACCAATAAACCAAGAGTGGTAATTCTAAGATTTTTGAACTATGCGCAAAAACAAGAAGTGATGAAGCTGCTGAGAGCTGGAAAAGCATTGGAGTATGAAGGAATCCCAGTAAGATGTTTCCAAGATTATTCAGCAGGGGTAGCAACACGGAGGAGACAGTTTTCGGAGGTTTGCTCAACGCTATTCCAAAAGAAAATAAGATTTGCACTACAATACCCTGCCAAACTGCGGGTCACGCATAACGGTATTACTAAGACATATGAGACGGCAGGGGCGGCTAAAGAATTTCTACAACAGCTGGGAACAATATCTTCAGATGCAAGTTGAACAGCATAGAAAAGAGAACACTCTGAGAACACTGAGTAATGTTATACGGAGAGGTCAGCAGAGACCTGACTGGTCAATATATGACAATACAGTAATCTCCCAGCCAAGAACAAAGATGGACCACTTATAGTAGCAGAAGGCTTGGCAAGATGGCTGCAGTTGGAAAGTTAAGGTTCTATGGTTTGTGAGTTAGACTTGAGTGTTGAGCCTTTTTTTTTTTTTATCTTTTGCTGTTGATTAAGACACTATATGGCAGACATGGCCAGTGGGTGAACCGGTTTGAACCCCTGGTAAGAGGGGGGAGACCCTGTAAGTGTCTGATCAGCTTGACAAAGAAAGTTATGTTTAATGTAACATTGTATAATGCGGAGGGGGGAGGGAGAGACGTAAGGAAGTCGAGGTCCTAATTGGTGGACCTGAGAATAAGGGATACAGGATTTGGGGGGGGGGGGGGGAGGAAAGAGGGATGCAAGCAGGGCACAAGTCTTAACTAGAAAGGATGTAGAACATAACAATGAAGCTGACATATTGGAGGTGCAAGTGGGGGGGGGGCAGAGGCTGGGATGTCCCCCTCGAGTACAACAGTGGACATCTATGGATATAGGCACACACTTTCAAATCCAAGAATAGTAAGAATACTAACGTGGAATGTAGGCGGAGTTAATTCGCCAATCAAACGTTCTAAGATTTTACAACAATTAAATAGGCAGAAGGCAGACATAGCACTCTTGCAGGAGACGCATCTGAACCAGATTGAACATGCCAAGCTCAGCACCTGGTGGGTTGGGGATTGTATAGCAGCAAATGCACAAGGTAAAAAGGGAGGAGTAGCGATACTAATTAGAAAAGGCATAGCCTCTGTAATTAATCCACTTCTGATTGATACTGAAGGCCGCTATGTTATATTGGAAGTGGTAGTTGGGAGACAGAAACTGCTAATCTGTAATGTTTATGCTCCAAATAGATACGATCGGAAGTTTTATCAAACTTTAATTAATTTTTTGCTTAGGCAACCGCACGCAGCTATAGTGCTGGGGGGTGATTTAAATGCAACTTGGGACCCCTCTCTGGACAGATCAGCCCCGGAGACGGCCTCTTCATGTTATAATAATAGAGGCCTCTTACAGTTGAGCCAGATGTTGGGCCTGGTTGATGTGTGGCGGGTGCTGCACCCAGGTGAGAAAGACTATACACACCTGTCGCGGGCCCACTCCACTCAGTCGAGAATTGACTATATTCTGACATCACGTCAGATGTTTGGGGAAGTGACAACAGCGGAGATAGGACCGTACATGGTGTCGGACCATGCCTGGGTTAAGATAGAATGGATACCAAGCGGTACAACCCCACAGGAATATAAATGGCAATTTCCCCTGGAGTTCAGCTCAGATCCAATGCTTAAAGGCAGATTACAAGCTCGCTGGGCGGAATATAGTACTCATAATCAAGAACACATAGAAGACCCAGTTTTGTTTTGGGAAGCGGCTAAGGCGGTTCTTAGAGGCGAAGTGATAAGTCACACGCACTTTGTGAGGAAGACACGAGATAGAAAGATCTTGCGTTTAAGTAACCAACTTTGTAAGACACGGAAGAGATATGGGGAGACACACGCGATAGGTGATAAACAACAAGTGTTGGAGCTTCAAACCGCCTTAAATGTACTTTTGCAAGAAAGGGCACACAAGTCACAGCTATACTATAGATATATGCTTTATAAACATGGTAATAAAACAGGCAAGTTGATGTCAAAAATAATTAACCCCCGGGGAGGGACTAAGAACATTTTGGCACTGAGACAAAGGGGGGGAGGGCTCCACACATCAGACAAAGCAATATGTGAAACTTTTCGGGCCTTTTATCAAGAGCTGTACGCTTCCCCAGAGGAAGACGGTCTGTTAAATCAGATGTATTTAGAAAATCTGGCTTTACCAAAGCTTACAATACAAGAGTTGGACAGTCTCAATCAATTAATTACTGAGGATGAAGTCAGTCTAGTTATTGCCCGCAGCCCGCGACTGAAAGCCCCGGGACCTGATGGTTTAAGGGGAGAATTCTATAAATTAATGGAAGGAGGAGTTATACCTGCAATTACTAGATTTTTGAACCAATTGATAGAGAGACAGAGGTTACCCCCAGACTTGAATAGGGCTCAAATAATAGTTTTGTTGAAACCGGGGAGGGACCCTCTAGAGCCGACATCGTACCGGCCTATTTCCCTGTTAAATTATGATACCAAGTTGTTGGCAAAAATCTTGGCTAATAGACTGGCGAGGCTGCTCCCAAGGTTGATTCATGAAAGTCAAGTGGGATTTGTGGGAGGTAGAGCAGTGAGTAAAAACTTGAGAGCAATATTGACATCACTAGAACACAGCTCGCAGGCGAAGGTAGCATCATTGCTGATCAGCTTTGAGGCGGAAAAGGCCTTTGATAAGGTTCACTGGAAGTTTCTTTTTGATACGATGGAACATTATGGATTTTCAGGGAGATTTGTTGAGGCAATTCATGCTTTATATGCCAACCCATGTGTCACTCTGAGAGTAAACGGGATAGAATCGGAAAGTTTCTGTATTAGGAGGGGCACGAGGCAGGGGTGCCCATTGTCCCCTCTTCTCTTTGTTTTGGTTTTAGATCCCCTTATCAGAGATATCATGGCAAACCCTTTGATCCGGGGAGTCGGCTTAGGGACCCACATGTTTAAGATCGCAGCATTTGCGGATGATATTTTGGTACACCTCACAAACCCAAGGGAATCCTTAGACACGTTATTGGAAACCTTTCGTGAATATGGCGACTACTCAGGTTTCCGTATTAATCTAGACAAGTCAGAAGCGCTGGCTTCGCCAGAGGTGAACCAGAGGGACTGGGTTCCTGAATTTCCGTTGAGATGGGCCAGAGAGTCTTTTAAATATTTAGGAATCCGACTCACAATGAATACATTAGATTTATATCAGTTGAATGTTAAAATCTTACTGGAATATACTAAAACTAAATTGGACTCTTGGATGAGTCTGCCACTGTCATTAATGGGACGGATACATGTAGTACAAATGGTGTTGTTTCCGCGCTGGTTGTACGTTCTTCAAACTTTACCCATACGCCTATCGCAGTCTGATTTGAAGCGGATGATGCGCCTTTTTAGTAGATTTTGTTGGGCAGGCAAAAAGCCTAAAGTTAGCCAAAACCTGTTAATAGGGAGCTGGAGACAGGGGGGAATGGGTATCCCGGATGTGTTCCTATATAATCAGGCGTGTTTGCTGCGCCACTTAGGAGATGTGGTGAATGCCACGCAGTATTACACACCTATGGGCTTGGAGGAAGCTTTTTTTGCTCCCTATGATATATTAGCATTGCTCCATTTATCTCGTAGTCAGCTCCCTTCTAAATTAAAAAAAAGTATAATACTACAGCCCCTTCGGGAGGTGTGGCAGTGGTGGATGCGGCAAATGGGGGGCCAACCACACGTTACAGATCAAATCCCAATCGTAGGCAATCCTGTTTTTGAAGCAGGGATAGATAACCCGACATTTGGCAGATGGCAAGGGCTGGGCATCACAAGATTGGAACACCTATTATTGGACAATGGGGAAATGATAACATTTGACGCTCTTCAAGATAAAGTGGGATCAGCTTGGGGCAATAGATTTGCCTATGCACAGGTCCGACACTATGTGAAGTCCCTGAGCCAAGTACCCCTGAGAGGGCGGATGGGGGAGCTGCTAAGGGTTTTCTTTGAGGAGTTGCAGATAGAGAAACAATCTGTATCAGCACTGTATGGGGCACTGGCTAGGCGTAGGTCCCAGAGGCAATATGTTGATCTTAAGCGAAAATGGGAACAAGATTTGGGGACCTCCCTGGCAACATGGGATGTGTCAGCTACCTTGAAGGGCATACGGGCGTTGGTAACAGATGAGAGGCTGAGGGAGTGTGGTTATAGAGTGGTCCTACGGGGGTATATGTCTAGAACACAACTGGCTCATATGTTGGGGCCGGACAACTCGGGGTGTTCTAAATGCAGAGGGGGTCCCAGCTCGTTATATCATGCATTATGGCAATGCCCCAAGGTGCGCATGTTTTGGCAGAGGGTAAGAGGGTTTTTGATTCGATTGGGGAACAGAGTTCAAGGAACGGAGCGGCAGTTTCTGTTGGATCAACCAAGAGCGTTTGCCCCATTAGGCGCCCCCGCTATAATGTTATGCAGGAAGCTGAGCTTGGTAGCGCGGAAATGCATTATGCAATACTGGGTCTCATCGGAAGGGCCAGCTTACTGGCATTGGCGCAATCAGGTGCATCTCCTGGCCTCTTGGGAGGCTAGGGATTCAAAACAATCGCCTAAACGTAGAGTGCGCTTTCTGCAGATTTGGACACCATACCTGCAAATGCTTAGTCCAAGGGGACGTAGTCTGCTTGTTAATGCCTGATAAATAGTGGAATAATGGAGAGTATGGGTAGCCTGGAGTAGTAAATTTAGTCTAGAGTGGAATTCTGCTTGCAAGGGGGGGAGGTATTGGGTGGGGGGTTGGAGGGGTTGAGTGAGATGTAAATGGCTAAAGCTTGGCAGTGATCTAGAGCTTTGATGTTTAGTTTACTGATATTTTGTGATAAGCACTATTTTACCTAATGAAGTATTCAAGTATATGATATTAGGAACAAGAGTCACTTAAAACCTAATGTTAGCATGGGCCAAGGAATTGTTAAGAGGGGAGGGGGGAGAAAAATGGGGACGAAAAGTGTTTGGCGAAGTTGAATATGTTGTAAGAATGCTGTTTTGTATATCAAGCAATGCTATATGCATATTCTACATTACTTTGTATTGTGAGAATTGTTAATAAAACAGTTTAAACATAAAGGTGTTCTTAAATCTAATGAATGTACCCTTATTAATACCATGCTGTCTTAAAAGTAATTTCCCTGCAAATCCTTATATAAAGTTACTTACCATGAATGGTGGAATTTGTTGATGCAAACTTATAAGTATGAAACTTATTTTGCTAAAACATCATCCCATTTTGCTTTGCATGTGCAAAAATGGTCTCCACTTGTATCTTATTTTAAAGATGTTTAGTGTAATATGCTACGTTTGCTTATTTGCTGTATTTCATGCTATGGCTTATGCGTGAAACACGCTTTGTCACATATCCTCCTTTTTCCCCCCTTCCTCTTCTTCTTTATTGTCTTTTAGACAACTATGTACAATGCTCCTCGCTTCAAGACTGTTGTTCACTGTCTTACCTGTATATTGAGAATCAATAAAAATACTGAGACATAAAACCTAACGTGCTTCAGGGCGTTTTCAATAAAAACATATACTGGGATGGATTTCAAAATAATATAGATCCTAACTTGCCTTCCATACACAATCTACAATAGCAGTAGTCCAAACAGTACTGGAACTTCTTGATGTCTTCTATTTTCAAAGTTCACTGTTTGGACAGAAGAAAATCTTTATAAACAGATGAAAACCTAACTAAGAGTGCTAAAAGGAATGAAGGCCCAATGTGCAAAAGAAAAGAGACTATCCAGCTTATAATCGAAAGAGAAAAACGCCTATATTTCGACCCAAATCGGGAGATGGGCGTTTTTCTCGCAAAGGCGCCCAAATCGGTATAATTGAAAGCTGATTTTGGGCGTTTCCAACTGCACTCCGTCATGGAAACAAATAAAGTTGATGTGGGCGTGTCGGAGGCATGGTGGCGGCAGGACTGGGGCGTGGTTATCAGCCGAGGAGAGATGGGCGTCTGTAGCTGATAATCAGAAAAAAAAAAGATGTTTTTACCGCAATTTTGCGTCACATTTTTTGGACCCTTTTTTTTCACGAACAAGTCCCAAAAAAGTGCCCCAACTTGCCAGATGACCACTTTAGGGAATTGGGGACGACCTCCCCGGACTCCCCCAATGGTCACTAACCCCCTCCCACCAAAAAAAAACCCAAAACACTTTAAAAACTTTTTTTCCAGCCTCTATGCCAGTCTCAAATGCTGTACCCACCTCCATGACAGCAGAATGTGTTCGATCCTCTCACAGCCTTTCCCTGGGTCAGATGTGGCTCTCGGGTGCACTACAGGGTCACATCAGCATTGCATTGTGGTGGGTGTAAGGTATTGGGCTCCGTGATTTCATTAGCTTCTGTTACAGTCTCACGATGTTGGTAGTTGGTAGGCTCTTCTCCCATGGTGCTTTTCCCCCTGCCTACTGGGTCAGAGTGTGTCCAGTTATGTTTCCGGTAGTCCATGAGGTAGTGGCCATTTTTGTAAGCCAGTTTTAGATCCCTTTCCTGTGTTAGCCACGTTAGAGAACTTAGTTCTTACCTTGAATGTGGCTGAAAGAGGGCATTGTACAGCATTCTGCCAGCTCTGACCTACTGCTAATCTCAGTACCAGGGAGACTCGTTGCCAGTGGGGCACAATCTGTGATCTGCAGTTAACTGTGAGTAAACGTGCTTATTCCAATAAAGGACGTTTTCGGAGCGATTAGTCTTCAGGTGTAAACTGGTGTGCCAATGTTATACAGCAGTAAAAAGTCCTAGAGGCCTGCGTGTATGCAGGTCCCTGGAGTACTTTTAGTGGGTACCGCAGTGCACTTCAGCCAGGTGGCCCCAGGCCCATCCCCCTCCCCACCTGTAACACTTGTGCTGGTAAATGGGAGGCCTCCAAAACCCACTGTACCCACATGTAGGTGCCCCCTTCACCCCCAAGAGCTATGGTAGTGTTGTACATTTGTGGGGAGTGGGTTTTGGGGGAGGGGATTGGGAGCTCAGCACCCGTGGTAAGGGAGCTATGCATGTGGGAGCTTTTTCTGAAGTCCACCGCACTGACCTCTAGGGTGCCCAGTTGGTGTCCTGGCATATCAGGGGGGACTAGTGTACTACGAATCCTGGCCCCTCCCATGACCAAATGGCTCGGATTAGGACGTTTTTGAGCTGGGCGTTTGTAGTTTCCATTATCGCTAAAAAAAACACGCCCAGCTCAAAAACGTCCATTTTTTCGAAAATACCGTTCGGCCCGCCCCTTCATGGACCCGTTCTCGGAGATAAACGCCCATGGAGATAGGCGTTTACGTTCGATTATGCCCCTCTATGAGGCATATTTTCAAAGCACTTAGCCTTCCAAAGTTTCATAGAAACCTATGGAACTTTGGAAGGCTAAGTGCTTTGAAAATATGTCTCAAAATGAATTAAGGAGGTACTGCATGACATAGCATAGAAAGCATAGCTTTAGAAGTTGTCTGACGCTACAGCAGTCTCTCTCTTGGGCTGGCTATATTCGATGATGTCACCCACTTATCCTTGGAGAAACAGTACCACAACCTGTAAGCAATCCAAGTCAAACCATTAATGTAACGCTTTATTTCTATTCTATGAATAGCAAGTTTACTTACTTATGCTGCTGAGAAACATAGTGAGGTACATAACCCGGATGGACCACCATCGCCTTCTGTGCTGTTCAATGGTTTCCATCATATTCCCATCCCTGGAGTAAAATAAACAGCATTTGAGAAATTCAGTCATTATTAATGAAAAATAAGCAAATGATTTGACATTTTCTGCCACACTTTCAGCTTCTCCTATCAAATGCATAACTCGTATCTGTATGTATAATATACAGACTTCTGAACATTACTTTACTACCGAATAAGAGACAAAAGCCCACAAAAATCACACTTTCTAATAGCTGTGTGAGAATTAAGACGAATCCCATGCTTAAAAACATTATTTTTATAGCTATGGTAATACAAACTAGCCTATTTGCAAATTATTAGTATGTTGCTTTGGGAGACTGCTCAAAGGCCTGTTCCAGAGGTAGGAGGCCCAAAGTCACTGGCCTTAGAACTTAAGGTTTTGCAGCACCAGTCTAGCACACGCCACTATCTTTTGGAGAATGAGAATATAGGCAAGTGATTATCCAGATGTTGGGCTGTAGTTCCACCCAATTTAGAGTAAGGAAACTTACATTTGATTACAACAATTTCAAAAGGCACAAAGATTTACGGTTGGGTAACCATAACAACACAGATAATGTTGACTTTCCAACCAGCAAATTTTAAGAAAACTAGTAAAAAAGGCCTGTTTTTCACGCAAATGAAACGGGCACTAGCAAGGTTATCCTCCGAGTTCCAGCTTGGCCCCCTCCCTCCCGCCCTCTCATCCGAATTCCAGGCCTCCTCCCTCTCCTCTGAGTTCCAGGCCTCCCTCCAACTCTGTCTCCGAGTTCCAGGCCCCCCTCCCTCCTCCTCAGAGTTCCAGGCCCCCACCCTCCAAACTCCAGGCCCCCCTCTCCTCCACCTCCTCTCCCCCTCCCCCTCGAGTTCCAGGCCCTCCTCCTCCGAGTTCCAGCCTGGCCTCCTCCCTCCCCCTCTCATCCGAGTTCCAGGTCCCCTCCCTCTCCTCCGAGTTCCAGGCCTCCCTCCCTCTCTCTCCTCCGAGTTCCAGGCCCCCCTCTCTCTCCTCCGAGTTCCAGGCTCCCCCTTCTCCCCTCCCTCTCCTCCCCGAGTTCCAGGCCTCCCTCTCCTCCCCGAGTTCCAGGCCCCCTCCCTCCCTTTCCTGTGTTCCAGGCCCCCTCCTCCGAGTTCCAGGCCCCCTCCCTCTCCTCCGTTCCAGGCCCCCCTCTCTCTCCTCTGAATTACAGGCCCCCCCTCCCTCCCTCTCCTCCAAGTGCTAGCTCGACCTGCGCTGGCCACCTTCTTCTCCCAGTCCTCCGCGTGCCCGTCGCCTTCCTGCGTGCCGCCCAGAATTAAAGTTCTTACCTCGGGGTCCGGCGGCAGCAGTGAAAGGTGAGCAGGCTTGGCGCTTCAGCCTGCCTTCCCTTCTCTCTCAGCTCTGCCTCTAGTCCCGCCCTTGCAGAAACAGGAAATGAGGGCAGGACCAGAGGCAGAGCTGAGAAGGGAAGGCAGGCTGAAGAGCCGTACCTGCTCGCCTTTCACTGCTGCCGCCGGACCCCAAGGTAAGAACTTTTAAATTCTGGGCGGCACACAGGAAGGCGAGGAGTAGGCGAAGGACTGGCTGTGACTTGAATTGGAACTCGGGGGGGGGGGGGGGGGGGGGGGGGATTATCTCCTCCCCTTGATTTGTACCAGAACGTTCTCTGGCTGGCTGGCTGGCGCTGGCTTCTCTTCCCTCTCACTGTTCCGCCCTATGACGTCATTACGTTTTGACGCGAGGGCGGGGCAATGAGTGGTTATGGATGTTACGAACCCAGGCATCCAGACATAGAACACTTCTGAACAGGATTCCTTTATGTTTATCCAACGCGTGCTTGAATTCTGTTACCGTTTTCATTTCCACCACCTCCCGCGGGAGGGCATTCCAAGCATCCACCACTCTCTCCGTGAAAAAATACGTCCTGACATTTTTCTTGAGTCTGCCCTCCTTCAATCTCATTTCATGTCCTCTCGTTCTACCTCCTTCGCATCTCCGGAAAAGGTTCGTTTGCGGATTAATACTTTTCAAATATTTGAACGTCTGTATCATATCACCCGTTTCTCCTTTCTTCCAGAGTATACATGTTCAGGTCATCAAGTCTCTCCTCATACGTCTTGTAACGCAAATCCCTTACCATTCTCGTAGCTTTTCTTTGCACCGCTTCAATTCTTTTTACATCCTTCGCAAAGTACGGCCTCCAAAACTGAACACAATACTCTAGGTGGGGCCTCAACAATGACTTATACAGGGACATCAACACCCCCTTTCTTCTGCTGGTCACACCTCTCTCTATACAGCCTAACAACCTTCTAGCTACGGCCACCACCTTGTCACACTGTTTCGTCACCTTCAGATCCTCAGATACTATCACCCCAAGATCCCTCTCCCCGTCCGTTCCTATCAGACTCTCACCGCCTAACACATACGTCTCCCGAGGATTTCTATTCCCTAAGTGCATCACTTTGCATTTCTTCGCATTGAATTTTAATTGCCAAACCTTAGACCATTCTTCTAGCTTCCTCAGATCCTTTTTCAGGTTTTCCACTCCCTCCCGGGTGTCCACTCTGTTGCAGATATTAGCATCATCCGCAAATAGGCAAACTTTACCTTCTAACCCTTCAGCAATGTCACTCACAAATATATTGAACAGAATCGGTCCCAGCACCGATCCTTGAGGCACACCACTACTCACCTTTCCCTCCTCCGAGCAATTCCATTCACCACCACCCTCTGGCTTCTGTCCGTCAACCAGTTCCTAATCCAGTTCACAATCCAGTTTATTTAAGAGCCTCCTGTGGAGAACCGTGTCAAAAGCTTTGCTGAAATCTAAGTAGATTACGTCTATAGCTCATCCCTGATCCAATTCTCCTGTCACCCAATCAAAGAATTCAATGAGATTCGTTTGGCACGATTTCCTTTTGGTAAAACCATGTTGTCTCGTATCTTGCAACTTACTGGCTTCCAGGAAATTCACTATCCTTTCCTTCAGCATCGCTTCCATTTTGACTAAAGACTGTTTACTAAGTCTTGCTAGCGTTTTTAGTGTGCGTTAATGCTAGAGACACTCATAGGAGTATATCAGTGTCTCTAGCGTTAGCACACACTAAAAACGCTAGTGCACCTTAGTAAACAGGGCCCTCAATTTCTTGTAAGTATTGTCCACCTCCTGCCATCAAATTATAAAATGTAATAGAAAATGATCTGACCAAGGTACTGGAAACCATGAATTGCACTGAAATGTAATCTGTCCTGATGACTAGTTAGAAAAACTTACTACATCCAGCTGATGCCCCTTTTCCTATGTGGTTCATGTGTGGTCATCATGGCTGTTGGCCATATCACATACCTAAAGAATAAAAGAACTGGTAGAATTCTGAAACGTTAGCCAACGGAAGAACATTCTAGATGTAAATTAACCTCTCCAAATAGCAAAGTATAGTCACATAATCGTGAATTATTTGCTACAAAATTGTAGAAACCAGATTTAGCCTTCTCCCATTTGCCTGGTCGCTTCTCCTAAAAAAAAAAAAAATACAGTGGAATTAGAAAAGGTACCGAGAAGGGCGATGAAAATGATAAAGGGGATGGGACAACTTCCCTATGAGGAAAGGCTGAAGCGGCTAGGACTCTTCAGCTTGGAGAAAAGACGGCTGAGGGGAGATATGATAGAAGTCTATAAAATAATGAGTGGAGTGGAATGGGTAGACGCGAATCGCTTGTTCACTCTTTCCAAAAATACTAGGACTAGGGGGCACGTGATGAAGCTACAAAGTAGTGAATCGTAGAAAACATTTCTTCATTCAATGTGTAATTAAACTCTGGAATTCGTTGCCAGAGAATGTAGTAAAAGCAGTTAGCTTAGCGGGGTTTAAAAAAGTTTTGGATGGCTTCCTAAAGGAAAAGTCCATAGACTATTATTAAAATGGACTTGGGGAAAATCCACTGCTGATTGCTAGAATAAGCAGTATAAAATGTATTGTACTGTTTTGGGATCTTGCCAGGTACTTGTGGCCTGGATTGGCTACTGTTGGAAACAGAATGCTGTGCTTGATGGACCTTCAATCTGTCCCAGTATGGCAATACTTATGTACAATACAATGAAATATTCTACTACTTAGCCGGGACCAAGTGCAGAAATGTAGACGGGAACAAGAAAGGTAGTACAAAGTCAATTGGGGTAAATGGTGGCTAAGCTCAAGGCAAATTCTATGTACATTTTAAGCAAGATATGAGGAACTGGTCTAAGTTAGAGGGTATGCAGAAAGCCAGTCCAGGTGCGGAGTGAGTGTATAGTGGGTCACCAAATATATTAAAAGCTTGGGAGAAGAGCCAGCCTTTCACTTGCTTTCTGAAGCAGAGGCAATTTGAGTTAGATATCCCTTCCTTCCTCAGCACTTACCTTATTCCTTGTCGTCCCACACGTTCATCATAACATAATCGTCTTGTAGAGCCACCCCATTGGTATGTCTGACTTAGCTGCAGTCATTCATTTTCAGGTAATTGCCCCTACTCTGTAGAACAGCGTTTCCCAACTTCTTCAAGCCAAGTACCTCCTAAGTCAAATTCCAACCAAGTACCTCCGAGCTCTGATCAGCTTTAGCAGATGTACATGTCAAAAATTGACATATTCTGATCACAAAATAGAAAATAAATTTTTCTAGCTTTGTTGTCTGTTCATTTTATTTTTCTAACCATGTAGGTCAAAGAATCTTATTTCTGCTTTTCTCTGTCTTTTCTTAACTGTATTGCTGGGGTCTCCTGCACATCTGACAATTCTTTTCTCTCCATATCAGTCATTCTTTTCTGCATCCTGATCTTTCTCCATTCCCAGTATCTATACTCTCTGTATCTCTCTCTCCCCTCTGGCAATGCAGCATCTCTTCTGTTTATGTATCTTTCACTCCAGCAATGCAGCGTCTCCTGGGAGGAAATTTATCCATGCGGGTTAGTTTTGCATGTACCACGACAGGAATTAACTTCACTCATAAGCCAGGGCATGTGGGGAATGATCTCAGTCTCCCAAATTTACTGAGAACGCTCACCGCAGTACTTGCATTGTGCCACAGAGAGCCTCTTTCTGGACTTCATACGATGAAACATGTATAGGAAACTTATCCAGGTGTGCTTGGAAGTCATTTTTTATCGAGCCTGTGGCATCCAAAACGATGGGAAATATTTCTGTATCTTTCTGCCACATTTTTGTAATCTCAGACTGCATTTGATTGGTACTTGGTGAATCGCGAAGAAAGGGAAGATCCTTGAGTAATCACTTGGGACAGATACCTCTATAATCAATGCCGTTCTGGTGTTTTTCTCTTTTACTGCTATATCTGGTTTTCTGACATCTAGCTTTTACCAGTCGGGATGGGGATGTCCTAAATGATCATAACCTGTTCATTTTCCACAGTTCTCTTTAGGGTCATGATCCCAATGCTTTTCTGGCACACTGATGTAATGCTTACAGAGTTTCCAGTGAATCAGATGTGCCACCTTGTTGTGCCTTTCTGTATAAAAATTTCCTGCCATCCGCACTTTGCACCCAGTCATGAGTTGAGTAACTGCTTCTAGCTCTTTCTTACAGAATCGACAAGTGAGCAAATGGCGGCAGGGAGGGGAAGGCAGAAGTTGGCCACCAACAGGGTGCTGTGTACCCCGAACAGCTTGTTGAGAACCTATGCTACAGAATCACCTTCCCAATGCTCTTGACATCCTGTTAGAAGCTTCTTTCCAAAAATGCAAGCATGCCTTAAAGACAATTTATTTTACTAAAGCATTCCCTCCAGACTAATTGGTTTCTCAGTTCTGTTAACTCCATGATCTTCACCCTACCCCCTTCCCTTTTGTATCTTACTCTTAGGAGGTTGTTTACTAAAGCTTAGCTCGAGGATAGCTCAAGCTAAGCTTTAATAAACAACCCCCTTAATTAATAATCTTCTGTAATGTCTAAATTATAGTATACAAATTCCTTATATTTTGACAAAGTGTGGTTGCCTTAAACAACTTATCTTTCTTTAAACAAGAGCTCTCCATAATATTTGATTGTATTTTTTGTACCTAGCCTTTTGGTTCTAATTGTATTTATTAATTTTATCTAATTCTATGTAAATTGCAGGTTCTGTATTGATTTTATTTATAATTTTGCTTTTCCCCCTCCTTTACCTTCCTACCCTTCCCCCCTCTGTTATATACATATTGATATTCTTTGATCTGACTATTTGATTATTCCTTGTATTTTGCATCTCTTATCCCTGTATCATTATAAATTAATAAAATTTCATGGGAAAAAAATAAATTATGATGTAATTTAGCGCACCATTTGGGTTTTCCTGACTCCCTGGGTTTTTTTTCTTTGCTTATTTTGTAAACCTTAAATAATTTATATTTATGATCTAAAGTAAGAATTACGGGAACCAAGCAAGTTTTTGTTTTGTTATTAATCTGACAAGCAATAGAAACATAGGCGCCCGGTATAAGAGGCTTGGGGAGGCTAAGCCTCCCCAGCTGCAAGCCCCGAGCGTCTCTCTCTCTCTCTGTCATCTATCATACCTCTCTCTCAGCTCTGGCCCGCCCTCATTTCCTGTTTACGCAAGGGCGGGCCAGAGCTGAGAGAGAAAGAGAAGGCAAAACAACTAAAGCACGGAGCCCAGCAGCCTGCAATGCTTTTCACTGCTGCTCTAACACCACGAGGTATGATAGATTACGTTTAAAATTTGGAGGAAGCCTGGAACTCGAAGGCAGCGAGGGAGGGGGGACCCTGGAACTGTCTGTGAGGGAGGGGGGAGGGGGACCCTGGAACTGTCTGTGATGGAGGGAGGGAGGGGGGACCCTGGAACTGTCTGTGAGGGAGGGGGGAGGGGGACCCTGGAACTGTCTGTGATGGAGGGAGGGAGGGGGGACCCTGGAACTGTCTGTGAGGGAGGGAAGGGGGACCCTGGACCTGTTGGGGAGGGAGGGGGGACCCTGGAACTGTCTGTGAGGGAGGGAAGGGGGACCCTGGACCTGTTGAGGAGGGAGGGGGGACCCTGGAACTGTCTGTTTGGGAGGGAAGGGGGACCCTGGAACTGTCTGTGAGGGAGGGAGGGGGGACCCTGGAACTGTCTGTGATGAGTCTGCCTTCTTGAGGTAACTTTCCAGTTCAGTATTTTGCCTTCATATCTGTTGTGTCGTGTTTTTCATGTGTGATCAAGACGCAGTATTCTGCTAGCGCGTAGTATTTGCAGCCTTTTTAGTTTTGTTTCACTAGGTTGTGTACTGGTGTTTTACAGCCAGGTGTAATTATAGTGCTGCCTTTCCACGCATAAGGTTGTAGCTAGTACTGTCCTTGGAATTAGTGCTGTTATGGTTTGGTAAAGTTATGAGTGTGTTTTTGCACAAGTCTGTGTATAGTGTTTTGCAGTGGAGAGATTGTGTGTTGGCCTTACTGAAGTGGCACCAAAACATCAGAAAGGGTGTAGAGCCTAAATCATGACACACTACCTCTTTATGGTGGTTAATAAAAGGAGCTCATTGTGAACACTAGCCACCCTAAAAGGGTGTTTTTTGGCTCTACACGTATCATGATATTATGATCCCTTGTTTCATATTGTTGACGGTCTGCATTTTCCGTATGGTGGTATATTGGTGTATTAGGTCTGCCCAGTGTAATATTTATGGTACAGTAAGGTTATGAGTGTGTTTTTGCACAAAGCTGTGCATAGTGTTTTGCAGTTCAGTGATTGTGGTTAGTATATGCTTTGAGCAACCACTTTATTCTTTGACATGATACATATCTAATATCTAAATTTAACAAAAGGTATTAATTGTGATTATTTTATTTTTACCTATTTTTTTTCCTGTGTTGTCAGACAATTATGGATGTAAGCCCCGCCCCCGCCCCCTTTAGCCTCCCCAGACAATTGGGCCACCGACCGCCTATGATTTCACACCAATTCTAGAGAACGTATTTTATTAAAAGTGCATCAGCAAAAATTTGAAAGCAATGGCAGTAAAACCAGACCATCAATACACGTTTCGGAAGCTAGAGGTCATATGGGGGGGGGGGGGGGGGGGGGGGGGGAGGGGTGGCGGCGTTGCGGGCACTTCCTCAGGGGTCCGGAACAAATGGAACCTGCACTGCCACGGTCCTCTAGGGCTCCTCGTCCCTTCCCGCATTACCTGCCGGCCGCATCCCCCAGCAGTGGGGAGCTCTCATCCTGCAGCGCCATAGCCGCAGCCTCCCTAGTGCCACCGGATCAAGCTGAACGGAGCCAGTATACCACCAATCGAATCCGAGCACTGCAGCCAGGAGGCTGCGGCTGCGCCTCCAACGCATGATCGCACGCGCCGGATTGGGCAAAACCTCGCGAGATTTGCCCCCCTGTAGCTTAGAGCGTGCCTGTGGGCGGAGCCTGATGGTGCTGCTAACTTAGCACTAAGGCCAGAGACTTTGTAAAGTGACAGTTCGTAAACAGAAGCTCCTCCTCCTCCAATGCTAGGCCGTCTGGTCTAGGACCAAGGGCAGTAAGGCGCTGCTCCCAGGTAAGCGCAAAAAAACCAAAAAAAAAAAAACGAGAAAAAGGGAGTAAGAATCAGGTGGAAATGTTGTATGGTTGGCGCCTCGTTCCTCTACGGAATGGTGTGTGGTGAACGTAAAAGGTTGGGATTTTAAACCTTGCTTGGGCGGGGGCGGGGTGAATGGGAAGAGCGCGAGCGTGCGGCTTCGGTTAGTCTCGGTCCCTCTGTAGCAGCAGCAGTGACTGACTGACCGCCCTCGCGCGCGCTGGGTCTTCGCCTCCGAACTGTAGGTGGCGCGGGAGAAGCGTCGACTTTGGCCTTCTTTTTTTTTTTTTTTTTTTCTAGCATTGTGAGGTGTCGGAGCTGAGCTGAGCTCCCGCTGCAGCTGTAGACGGGAGCAAGGGGTAAAGGTCAGGGCTGCGCTTGGGTTACAGACGGCACAGCAGAGGGAAACGGGTTTCTTTGAAAACCAGTCAGGATCAGTGGTACTAAAGGGCCCCTCCCTCATCTTGTGCCTATAGTAAGTAGGACAACCTAGTAAGATAACATTTTTTATTTCAACTGCTAGGTCAAAGGTAAGGGAATGCCTTTGCCCCTTTTTTTCCTTGATTTGTACAGAAACTTTGAGTAAAGTGGAGGGGTAGCCTTGTTAGTCCACTTTTAAAGGTAATAAATAGAAATAAATCAAAACATCTCATCCACCCAGCTTCCCCTGTTTCTATCCTAACCTACCCCTCCGTCTTCCCGTGAAACTGCCATTGGAATGCTTTTGTACTTTTTTGTTTCACTTATGTATTCTGATATTTGTCAAGAAGGGTTAACTTTGAAAACTAATCAAAACATAGTAAACATAGTAGATGACGGCAGAAAAAGACCTGCACGGTCCATCCAGTCTGCCCAGTGCCCAAGAAGATAAATTCATATGTGCTACTTTTTTATTTGTACTCAGGGTTGCCAGGTGGAAAATTTTTTTCCCACCCAATCCAGCCTAAAAACAGCCCAAAACCCACCCAAACTCAAACCCCGACCCTGACACCCCCGCGTCACCGGCCCCGCCCAGAACATCACTAACCCCGCCCAAAACGTCACTAACCCCGCCCCCCCGCGGCCGAAAAAACCGCCTGAAAACCGCCCAAAAGAAAAAAAAGCCCAAAAAAACGCAACCTGCCGCGGGCAAAAATTTCCCGCAGCGGGTCGCGGAAAACCGCCCACCTGGCAACACTGTACTGTCCTCTTCAGGGCACAGACCGTATAAGTCTGGCCAGCCCTATCCCCGCCTCCCAACCACCAACCCCGCCTCCCCCCACCAGCTCTGGCAGACCTTATAAGTCTGCCCAGCACTATCCCTGCCTCCCAGTCCCACCACCAGCTCTGGCACAGACCGTATAAGTCTGCCCAGCACTATCCTCGCCTCTGGCTCTGGCACACACCGTATAAGTCTGGCCAGCCCTATCCCCGCCTCCCAACCACCAGCTCTGGCACAGACCCTATAAGTCTGCCCAGTACTATCCTCGCCTCCCAACTACCAGTCCCGCCTCCCACCACCAGCTCTGGCACAGACCCTATAAGTCTGCCCAGCACTATCCCCGCCTCCCAACTACCAGTCCCACCTCCCACCACCAGCTCTGGCACAGACCGTATAAGTCTGCCCAGCACTATCCCTGCCTCCCACCACCGGCTCTGGCACAGACCGTATAAGTCTGCCCAGCACTAGCCCCGCCTCCCAACCACCAGCCCCGGCACACACCGTATAAGTCTGCCCAGCACTAGCCCCGCCTCCCAACCACCAGCTCTGCCACCCATTCTAGGCTAAGCTCCTGAGGATCCATTCCTTCTGCACAGGATTCCTTTATGTTTATCCCACGCATGTTTGAATTCCGTTACCGTTTTCATCTCCACCACACAAAAGATGTATTTAGTCCAATAAAAAAAGGTATAATCTTATTTTCTATGTTTTGATTTATTGCTGTTTATTATGGAAACTTTCATATTACTATTATTTTCATTTCAAAGCCTTGTAGCACAATATACGGGATGAATACAATTCATTCTTTGTCTCAATTTTTAAAAGAATGTTTGTTTTGGGATTTAGCTCACACCTTTTTCAGTAGTAGCTCAAAGTGAGTTGTGTTCAGATACACTTATTTCCTTGTCCCTGGAGGGCTTATGATCTAAGTTTCTGCCTTAGGCTATGGAGGGTTAAGTGACTTGCCCAAGATCACAAGGAGAAGAAGCAGCAGCAGCAGGATTTGCAGTGGGATTTTAACCAGTCTGCTCTAACCACTAGGCCAGTAGTCTCCAAACCTGGTCCTGGAGGCACCCCAGCCGGGTTTTCAGGATACCCACAATGAATATTCACGAGAGAGATTTGCATGCAGTGCCTGTACAGCATGCAAATCTCTCTCATGATTATTCATTGTAGATGTTCTGAAAACCTTTGCACTAGGCTATTCCTCCTCATTAATCATAACAATCTGTTTTCTTGGTTGGTATTCCTGTGTGAAATACTATTACTACTAGTTTTTATCATTTTTATACACAAACACTTAAGAGACATTGGGATGAACACAGAAGGTCTCTAATCAGGCGGTTAGCTTAGCGGGATTTAAAAAAGGTTTGGATGGCTTCCTAGAGGAAAAATCCATAGACCATTATTAAAATGGACTTGGGGAAAAATCCACTGCTTATTTTTAGGATATGCAACCAAAAAAATGGTAGAAATAAAGTCAATTGGTCACCAAATTAATATGATATGGGGGAGTCTCATACAGTCACCAAGGCAAGTAGGTTATCACCAATCTGGTGTGCCTGATCAACGTGACAATTATAATCATAGACGGCCCCCTGCCACATCCTGACACCATCCCTACCAATTTATATATATTTTTTTATTGTTTATCGTGTCCTTTTTACTTCTTTTGTGTCATTATTCACATTTCACTTTATTCAATTACGTGACCAGTGTACTCTCTGTAAGAGTTTTCTCATTTACTGTAGTGGAGATATCAAACACTTATCTGTGTGCATGTCCTCAAGCAATTCCAGGAATCCTTACTATCCCGACAGCCTGTTTCACTCTTATGCTTTGTCAAGGGTAATTTTGAATATACGTATCTTTGGCCAAGTTTCACAAGAAGCTCCAAATCTGAGTAATACCATGAGCTGGTTCAGTGTCTAAAGTTTGCTAGTCTGGTTTGTCTCATCCCTCCCCTTCACCCCATGATCCAGCAGTAGGTGGTCAGTGACTTACTTGTCTGGGGAGGCTGAAAGGGTGGGGCAGGGTGGGCACAGACAGACCCTTCCAATGATGTGACTAGGATAGATAATTTTAAAAATGGACATAAAACTTTCCTATATGCAAATTTGATTTATACAAACTGTATTTAAACAATTTATAGCCCTCTATTTCCAAAGTTCAAAGTGGATAATAACTAACATGCATAATATACATACAAGAACGTAGATCATGGACCATAATTTGCCACTGTCCAAATTATGACTTATTTTACAGAACTTTACATAACATAAACCAATTTGTATCAATATGGAATTCAACTTTATCAACCAATAGTTTTTTAAACTTTATTTTCTATTGATCTTTAAAACGTGCAAAAAAATGCTTAATTATATCTTTATAGGGAAAATACAACGTACATTCTGAGTTTCCCCAATAACTGAAATCCAAGCTCTTCACTAGCAAATAAAGCAAAACAAACCTCACCACAAATGTATTCCAGACATACATAGCAAATCTATCATACTAAAAGAGCACTAATGTCTAGGACTCATACAGCAAGAAACCTGTCTATAAAATGCAGCACCCTGGAATACCAATATAAATATCACTGGAAAAACAGAACAAGCCATACTTCCATAGATCCTACATGGAAACTAAACACAAGCAGACCAGCAAAATACAGACAGAGCCTCAAATAGAGAATAAGGGATCACAAATTAGAAAGAGGAATCTGGAGAAGTCAACTCTGTATGCAACGCAACATCAGAGAACCAAATACAATTCCTTCAGTACTGTGTAAAATAATAAAGTTATTAGGCTTGCATATTCCAAAAGTTGACATTCCACGCACTTAACTTAAAAATATGCTCTGCTTTTATTTTACTTACCTGGTTGATCTCAATCTCTCCTTTCCAATTTCCTTGTGCTGATCTTCTTCTAAGTTCTTTTCCAGGGTTTTATTTTCATTTCTTCTTTATTTTCCTTTTCACTTCCTCTCTATATCTATCTCTGACATTTGATTATTCTATTTCATTTTTTTCTCTCTATCTCTCTTCTCTACATCTTTACTCATAGCTAGTTTTACCCCTCATTCTCTTTTTCTCTCACCCGTTAGACCTCAGTTTCTCTCCTTTCACATCTTACTTACCTTTGAGCTTTCTATCTTCCACTCTCAACCTCTCCTTAGCCCTCATTGCATTTTCTTTTTCTTCTAGATGTTTGCTGCTAATGGGTGTCAGTAAGTTGGATATTTTATATAGAAGATTACTTCTCACTAAACTTTTTATCCAAGGATGGGGAAAACCAGAAGATCTCAAAAGGTTTGCATTGGCTGATCTTTTTTTTGTTTTGTTTTTCATTCTTTATTTATTGAACTGTACAACAGATTCCCATAAATAGGGCACCTGCTCTTAATATCAGGTAATCAGAGTAACAGTGATATAATATAACAATCCAGCTTCCCCCGTTTAACCTTGTTTGTTTGTTTTTTAGAATAAAACTTAATGGCCTGACATTCTTTATATTTTTGTATGAGGTAGATAACGTTCTACTAATCAATATTTTGAAGGAATGTGGAGTACAAATAAAATAAAGTGGAGTACTAAAATAAAGCACACAACCTACACGATATTACAAGTTGAAAACTCAATAAATTGGGGTTAATAATAAAGTATGAGAGAAACGAGCTCTTACTGCTTAAACAGTTATAATTGCTCAGTTTTTATCTTTCACTGTATATTATAAATCCCAAAACTATACTAATAAACACAATTCAATCTCTTGTCCACTTTTTAAAAAAATTTTTGTTTGTGAAATGTGCTTATAAACTTTCTCAGGACTACCACAGACCAACGGGTCTTAACTCAGTCCTTATGATGTAATTATAGCACATTTATAATATTTTGTTTTCATTTTCACTGTGCCCAACAGTACGTAAGTGTAAATATTCTCAAAAATAAAAAGAAATATCAAAATTTTCAACTTAGCTTGCAAATATCAGTTATTTTGGATTCCGACATGGACCATGTTTCACCATAAGAGTTTCTCAAGAGACCCAATTGTATCTTCTAAACATTGGCTGTTTGGGTCCCTAAAAGATCATGAGAAATTAAATCAATTAAAAGAATTCATGAAATAAAATGTCAAATCAGTATGACTGTGGATAAAGTATCAGTAAAACAGTGGGTGGGACAGTACCTTACTCAACTTCTTCACAATGTGCAGGACGTTGGAGCAACCCAGAAGTGGAAATGGCCTCTATTTCAAATCATTGTGGGACACGTGACCAGATGCGGGAACAAAAAGTTTAAAAGGCAAGAACTGGATTCGAACAAGGCTGGACTGGATGAGACAAGGCAAGGCTAAGCACAGTGGACAAAGCAGAAAAGCAAGACAGAAGCTGGATCCAGACAAGGCAAGAAGAGAGCAAAGCAAAAGGGCTTGAACTGAATCCAGACAGGAACATGCCAAGACCCAGGAACTGGGTTCAGACGGCAAGGTTGGACAGGGCAAGAACTGGATACAGACATGAGAGAGCAAAACAAGACAAGGCACAATACATGGCAGACAAAGCAGGGCAGGAGCTAGGCAAACAGGAACAAACAGAAGCAAGATTATAAACCATGCAGGAGCAGGACTTGGCTTGGCTGGAATAGGAACCAGGAGCAGGACTTGGCTTGGCAGAAACAAAAACCATGGATGGAGCTTGACTGTAGCAGGAACAGAACTTGTAGCAGGAACCAGGTGGCAGACCTCATGCTTCACCTAGATAGGATTTTAGATAGTGTTGGGGAGGAGCCGGCTGTCTTGGTACATGTGGGTACAAATGACATAGGAAAATGTGGGAGAGAGGTTCTGGAAGCCAAATTTAGGCTCTTAGGTAGAAAGCTCAAATCCTGATCCTCTAGGGTAGCATTTTCTGAAATGCTACCCGTTCCACGCGCAGGGCCCAAGAGACAGGCAGAGCTCCGGAGTCTCAATGCGTGGATGAGATGATGGTGCAGGGCGGAAGGTTTTAGATTCGTTAGGAACTGGGCAACATTCTGGGGAAGGGGGAACCTATTCCGAAAGGATGGGCTCCACCTTAACCAGGGTGGGGATCAGGCTGCTGGCATCGGCACTTAAAAAGAAGATAGAGATAAGGTATCTTTCAAAGATATCACCAAAGAGAATGTGGTAAAGGCAGTTAGCTTAGTGGAGTTTAAAAAAGGTTTGGACTGCTTCCTAAATGAAAAGTCCATAGACCATTATTAAATGGCCTTGGGGAAAATCCACTGTTTCTGGGATAAGCAGTATAAAATGTTTTGTACTTTTTTGGGATCTTGCCAGGTATTTGTGACCTAGATTGGCCACTGTTTGAAACAGGATGCTGGGCTTGATGGACCTTTGTTCTTTCCTAGTATGGCAATACTTATGTACTTATGTCATTATCCTATATAATAACTCACCCTCAACGTTCTGAAGACACTGACGTCAGTGAAGCCAAGCCACTGACATCACTTCCTTCAACACAGGTTTGAAGGGTTCATGGTGGTGAAGCCACCGAAATCGGCAAGTCGCCGGGCCCCGCCCTCGCGTCAAACTTGATGACGTCGAGGGCGGAGCAATGGCGTACGGTGTGTGGAGCAATGGCGTCTGAACAACCAAGGGATCGGTAGGTACGTAGGGAGGGAGAAGGGGGGGTGTTGGGGAGGAAAACCTTGCTAGCGCCAGTTTCATTTGGTCCAGAAACGGGCCTCTTTTACTAGTATATAATGAAATCACGAGCATCCTTAACATCATGGACTCATGGGCAATGGCATTCAAACTGAAACTCACTATCATTCTCTCATCCCAACACAAAGCTGACCACCCTGCAACTATCAACACACAAGATTGTACCCTCTCCATCTCAGACAATCTGGAAATCCTCGGCATTACCATAGACCGCAACTTAACACTGGAGAACCAAACCACAAACACAACAAAGAAAATGTTCAACACTATGTGGAAACTTAAACACATGAAACAGTTCTTACCGAGGGAAATTTTCCGCAATCTGACACAATCCATGGTACTATCTCATATAGACTACTGTAATGGCATATACGCGGGATGCAAAGAACGTATCCTAAAGAAGCTTCAGACCGCTCAGAACACAGCAGCCAGACATGTTCAGAAAAACACGATTTGAAAGTGCAAGACCCCCTTCTAGAAAAATTACATTGGCTACCAATCAGGGAACGTATAGCTTTCAAAATATACACCATGGTTCATAAAATAATCCATGGTTTAGCTCCGGGATACATGACTGAATTGATCGACTTACCAACGAGAAACACATCTGAAAAAGCAAGAACATACCTAAACCTCCACTTCCCAAGGTTTGAAGTACAAATCAACACATTTGTCCAGTTTTTCCTATGTCTGCACACAACTTTGGAACGGTCTACCTAAAGCCCTGAAAGTCACAAACGACCACCTAAGCTTTCACAGAAACCTGAAAACGCTTCTCTTCAAAAAAGCATATCCCACTGATCCGACATAATCGCCGATTAAGGCAACATACCGTAACTGAAACATGACAGGAACATAACTCATAACTTCCATCTCACGATCCCTTACATGGTTAACCCACTTTAGCTTCACTTAACTAATCAACAGCCACAGTCTTGTATCTGTTTTACTGGAGTTGTAACCACTTCTCCGGAATTATGTAAGCCACATTGAGCCTACAAGTATGTGGGGATACAAATGTAACAAATAAATAGGGGAAATTCTACTTGAGGTTAAAAAGGAGAGGTAAGGTTGGAACTGAGGTAAAATTAACCAGTATACAGCTAGGCTGAGTAAACCCTGTAGAAGGAGTAAAATTACAACACCTATAAGAAGTGTGTTAAGACGAATGATTTTTCTTCCATAAAATAAGAAGCAACAAGCACTGTCGAGCTAGATGTGAAGCATTGAAAAAATTAAGGCTAAAAGAGAATATGAAGAAAAACTTGCTGCGGAGACAAAATCTCATAGTAACACCTTTTTCAGGTACATCAGAAGAGGAAATCCTGTGAGGGAATCAGTGGGACCATTAGATCATGAAGGAGCAAAAGGGGCACTCGGAGGACAAGGCCATAGCAGAGAGCTTGAATGAATTCTTTGCTTCGGTCTTTATGGAAGAAGATGTAAGAAATTTGCCTATACCGGAAATGTTTTTCAAGGGTGATGATGTGGAGGAACTGAAAGAAATCTTAGTAAACCTGGAAGACGTACTCAGCCAAATCAAGAAGTTAAAGAGTGCTAGGTCACCTGTACTGGATGGTATACACCACAGGGTACTGAAATAACTCAAAAATGAAATTGCTAATGATCTGTAACCTGTCATTAAAATCGCACGTAGTACCTTAAGATTGGAAGGTGGCCAATGTAATTCTGGTTTTTAAAAAGGGTTCCTGGGTGATCCGGAAAATTACAGATCAGTAAGCCTGACTTCAGTGTCAGGCAATTCCGCTATCATAAAGAGTAAAATTACGGAACACATAGACAAAGGTGGTTTAATGGGACAGGGCATGGGTTCAGCCAAGGGAAGTCTTGCCTAACCAGTTTACTTTGTTTCTTTGAATGCATGAATAAATATGTGGATAAAGGTGAGCTGGTTGATTTAGTGTATCTAGATTTTATTTATTTATTTATTACATTTTTATCCCACATTTTCCCACCTATTTGCAGGCTCAATGTGGCTTACATAGTACTGTAGGCGTTTGCCAAGGCCGGTAGAGAAACAAATACAATCTCATTTCCTAGGCAAGACTGCAACAGGACGTTTGGTCTACAAAAAGCCCTTCCCACCTTCTATGTAATCCACTGCACAAGTCAGAAGACGTCAGATTGCAACTGGAAGAAGAAGCTTGAAGAGCATCACCAGAAGAGATCCAACTAGAAGCAGAAGAAGCCTGAGATCCTGCCAGAAAACTGATGAACTCCAGATCCTATCAGAATGAGCCAAATAACCCTGAGAGGGGAATCTTTGGCACAGTGGGGCATGAGAAACTTCCAGTTTATTTCATTTTGAGTAATGTGGGACTAAAGTAACTGTGGAAAGGGGGAGTAGAACTTCACGGAAGTGTAAGTGAATACGCTGAGCTGTTTTTCCTGCATCGGCAGTGGATTACAATTGTAGCAGAAGCCTTGCTTTCATTCTTTTTTTTTAATTTGTATGAAGTCTTTATTGTTCATTGAAACAACACAAAGAATGCAAAATACTATCCATCAAGTCACATTTTCCTATGACTAATACAATATTCCGCTAATGCTTCATACAGTATAACTCGTCGTAGTTTCAACTTTCCAATATCAACATCATTGAACTTCAAAGTTTTTTCAACTTTTTAGTAAAGCAAAGGTTACCCTCCCTCCCACCCCCCTACCCCACCCCACCAAGAGAGCACCGCTGAGCACTACCTTTTTTTTTTTTTATAACTAAACACTCTCTTTTCAGACATACTAGTTCGTCAGAGCCTCTATAGGAATGTACTTCCAAACAGAATGCCATTTCCCTATTTGTTGTGTATGCTCAGCCACCAGTCTCTCCATTTCACGTACATACCTCAACTTATTAAGCCACTTAGCTAGCGGGGGAACTCCCTCCCTCCTCCATTGTGAAGCTACAGCCACCCTTGCTGTACCAACCACATGCTTAGCCAAAATTTGTTGACAGGATAGTAGGCCTGCGATCCTAGCAGAGAACATCTTTCATTCTTTTTGAGCTTAATATTCGTATATCTATATATCACAAGACTCCTGAAGAAGGTGTCTGTAGCGCCGAAACACGGCTGTGTTGAGTCGAGTGTATATTTAAATAAAGAGATTGTTCCTAACCTACGTCGCCTACTAGTGTTGTTCAAGAGCCTACTCCTACTCCCCCTTTCCTCAGATTCTACTTTTCGTAGGAATTTGTGTACCTCCACCCTCGTGGTGGTTTTGCTTGCCTGCTATTAAAGTAACTGTAACACATTGGTTGGTACCAAACTTTATGATCACATACTCTCTCAGACATTGTGGGCAATGTAACAATGCTAAATTATTGTCAATAAATATGATGATTAAATAAAAAGTAATTATGCCTCTTCCATAACTTTTCTTTAAAGGAATATATTGTAATGTATAAAAAATGAAAATAATGCTTGAAGCCGTCTCTTTTTTAT
This sequence comes from Microcaecilia unicolor, assembly GCF_901765095.1. NCBI lineage: Eukaryota > Metazoa > Chordata > Amphibia > Gymnophiona > Siphonopidae > Microcaecilia > Microcaecilia unicolor. The sequence continues at coordinate 644,675,950 of NC_044032.1, read as the reverse complement.
TACATAGATGCCACCATTGGACACACATTTTTGCCAACAGTGGAGAAGTTTTTGGTGTGCTTTTTTTTTTTTTAAGCTGTCACAAAAGAACTGTACATCTTGTCTCTTTGACCAGTTGCTCACAGTCCTTTTCATCTTTTTATGCCAGAAGTTTTCAGGGTTTCAGTGAGTGATCTTCTGATTGTCCTTTGCGTTTGTCAGCCTTTCTTATCAGCCCTTCCTGGTCCACAATCTTTACAGTTTTTTGGCCCAGGGACTCACAGTACTGACATCAACAGTCATCACCATAAACAACCTGCATGAGACCATGAGTTTCAGTTGGAGGGACTTCTTAAACAGAAATTCTATCATGACACGTTGCTTAAATCAAAACAGTAAGTGCTCACTGCATGCTTCCATTTCGTAAGCAATAGCAAAACAGCCTTTTCCCAGACACTTCTCAACTGAGGTGAAGGAAGAGATTTCAAAGAACAAATGAACACATATAGCGTGTCGGTGTTGCCATCTGTTGATGAATTATAGAGATGAAGGCATTACCTTTCTTTTTACCCTTGTATTTATTATCCCAGGGCAAATGCAGTGCCTGTGTGGTATATCCATATAGGAAAGAACCCAGGAAATATAAGAGGTTTTCTCCTTTTATACCCCTAGAGACATTGATCTGGCAAACACAGCTTCAGACTGTCCAAGGCCCATTCATGCTTGACACTGCCAGTTCTAGGTATCACTATTAGTTATTGAAACCAGCTAGAATTCAGAGACTTGCTGGTAGGGAGGAGTGAAGGAACCATTTTATTGTCTGTAGTTCGTCTCTGTGTAAACTGCTTATGAGTAAATATGGCCTCTTGAATTGTTCTTAACAAATTTTACATCACAGCTTTACCAAACAAGCAAAACATTCTGGACTAGGTTTACATTTGTGTTTCTTAAAATAAAATATTAACACTTTAATGTCTTCTATGGTAAATCTCAAGAGCAGTCTAGGAAAAAACAGCAGATTAGTTGGACAGATTATGTTGCTGTTTGTAAGTGGAAGACCATCCTCTAAAATGTGATTAGTAACATGTGACTAACTCTGGGGAAAAGGTGGCTAATGTCACCAGAAACAAAAAAAAAAAAAGAGGTTTTAATGATTTCTGTTACAGCAAGTAATTTGTAATACAACATTCCAAACCTCATCCTTTTATGTGAAAGAATTAAAGTTACAGATGTTCAAAACATGTAACTTTTGCAGACTGCTTATGAACTCGTGACATGAAAATTCAGCCTCAGGGTTTTCTAAACTGTGGGCCATGACCTCAAATGGGTTTGCTAAACCTGCATTTGGAGTTATGGCTTGGATGTGCCTTCCTTTAAGATGTAATTGGTCTGTGCCGCTGGGAGGTTTTGTGAATGGGGTTATAGCACAGAAAGATTGATAAGTGATGTACAATACTTATTCTTTATTCCCATTTTTCTAGGATATTTGAATTTAGAAAGATTATTGGGAACAGAGAGAAATGCCAGCATCTGGTTCCAAAGGACTATCCTGTACATATTGACCAGGTAACAAAGGCTTGTGTGCTTGATGTGATTATTTGAAAGATGTATCCTGGCATGCTGTGAAATTACTGGAGAGGTTCATTCAAGTGCAGTGGATTGTCATTGACCTCCTGTGTAGCCGCCCTCCCCCGGTGACAGGATAGAGTACTGCTTGATAGGCTTTTTAAAATACAAAATAATATAGATTAGCATTGATAGTGCTCCTAAAATGTTGTTCAAAAGCAGGAATGAAAAAAAAAAAAAAGAATCTTCTCTAATGCTGTGGCCTGGATATGAACTGAACCCAAGAGAGTTTAAGCCACATGATAAACTCTGCAGGACCCTTGAACATTGACATGGTCCTTTCCTCCTCCTTTGTCTTGTAAAGATTTTTTTTTCTATCCCTTATGTGGTTCCTTTCGGTTTGTAGTTGGGGTGGAGACAATGATCACTAAACTACATTTATTTAGAAAAACAGGAACTGCTGCAATTGAACCCAAATAAAACAAAAAAAGTCCTTTAGAAGTTAAAACTTATTGTGCTGTCAGCATTCACAGAAGGCATTGACGTTTATTGGGATATATTAAACACTTAATATGAAGAGGGTTCACCCAAGTCGGTGTTCAACAGGTATAGCAGACATAAACAACTGACATTGCATTAACAGCAATATTTATTTATTTGCATTTACAGTGCACGTCGGATAAGTGCATGCTCTGTTTAATTACAAACCGTACTTCGGTCCTGTTTTTGGTGCCACCAATTTCTATGGGGAGAAACGTTGGTTTAGTGCACCACTGATAAGTGCAAGATTCGCTTATATGCATGGTTTAAGACCGCTCCTCTGCAGGAAAGACTCCGCATAAGCGAACGCACGGAATATGGAAGCCGATTGGCACATGACAAAGGGGTGATAAATTTGAAATCTCGTTGGTTAACTGCCACAGGCAGAATAAGTGAAAGAGAGCCGTTAGAGTGTACACTGTCATCATCGTTGCACAACTGTAAGACTTTAACACTGGCTGAATGAATAGAAGTTCTTAAAAAATTAGAAAACAAACAAAGTCAAGCATCTATTGCTAAAGAATATGGTGTCAATCCCAGTCAAACTTCACGTATCTTGAAGCAGAAAGATCAGCTTCTGGAAGACTGGCAAAACACTACAAATCCACACAGGAAACAAAAACGGGCGGGAAAAGTTGAGGAGGTAGAAGATGCTCTTCGGTGGTTTTCTCAAGTCAGGAGCAGACAATTTCTTGTCAGTGGTCCACTGCTTATGGAAAAAGCTAATCAGCTAGCTGAAAGTCTTGGACTAACTGAATTCAAAGCCACTGTTGGATGGTTGGAAAGATGGAAGGAGAGGAACAACATAAAATTCAAGAAACAGCATGGTGAGGAACAAGACGCTGATGACTTTGGTGCTGAAAATTGGATTGTTTCAGTTCTTCCTACCATCTTGAACAAGTTTGCACCTGGTGACATTTTCAATGCTGACGAAAACGGTCTCTACTGGCGAGCGATTCCTGATGGAACACTTGCATTCAAACAAGCTGAAACTACAGGAAGTAAAAGGTCAAAGGACCAACTGACGATCCTCCTTTGCTGCAATATGGATAGGAGTGAGAAGTTGGAACCACTCGTCACTGGAAAGAGCAAACAGCCCTGTTGCTTTAAGAATGTTAAGCGACTTCCTGTGTCATACGAGGCTAACGCAAATTCATGGATGACTGGGGAAATTTGGAAGCAGTGGCTAAAGAAGACAGACACTAGAATACGGGCACAAAGGCATCAGATTTTGTTGCTTTGTGATAATTGTGCTGCACACAGTGATGATGTCAGGCTGTCTAACGTCAAGGTGGTCTTCCTGCCACCAAACATAGTAGATGACGGCAGAAAAAGACCTGCATGGTCCATCCAGTCTGCCCAAGACAAACTCATATGTGTATACCTTACCTTGAATTTATACCTGTCCTTTTCAGGGCACAGACCATATAAGTCTGCCCAGCAGTATTTCCCGCCTCCCAACCACCAGTCCCGCCTCCCATCACCGGCTCTGGTACAGACCGTATAAGTCTGCCCTCCCCTATCCTCGCCTCCCAACCACCACCCCCTCTTCCCCCCAACTGCTCCGCCACCCAATTTCAGCTAAGCTTCTGAGGATCCATTCCTTCTGCACAGGATTCCTCTATGCATATCCCACGCATGTTTGAACTCCGTTACCGTTTTCATCTCCACCACCTCCCGCGGGAGGGCATTCCAAGCGTCCACCACCCTCTCCGTGAAAAAATACTTCCTGACATCTTTCCTGAGTCTGCCCCCCTTCAATCTCATTTCATGTCCTCTCGTTCTACCGCCTTCCCATCTCCGGAAAAGATTCGTTTGCAGATTAATACCTTTCAAATATTTGAACGTCTGTATCATATCACCCCTGTTCCTCCTTTCCTCCAGGGTGTACATGTTCAGGTCAGCAAGCCTCTCTTCATACGTCTTGGAACGTAAATCCCATACCATCCTCGTAGCTTTTCTTTGCACCGCTTCCATTTTTTTAACATCCTTCGCAAGATACGGCCTCCAAAACTGAACACAATACTCCAGGTGGGGCCTCACCAACGTCTTATACAGGGGCATTAAAACCTCCTTTCTTCTGCTGGTCACTCCTCTCTCTATACAGCCTAGCAATCTTCTAGCTACTGCCACCGCCTTGTCGCACTGTTTCGTCGCCTTCAGGTCCTCAGATACTATCACCCCAAGATCCCTCTCCCCGTCCGTGCCTATCAGACTCTCCCCGCCTAACACATACGTCTCCCTTGGATTTCTACTCCCTAAGTGCATCACTTTGCATTTCTTCGCATTGAATTTTAATTGCCAAACGTTAGACCATTCTTCTAGCTTCTTCAGATCTTTTTTCATGTTTTCCACACCCTCCGGGGTGTCCACTCTGTTGGAAATCTTGGTGTCATCCGCAAAAAGGCAAACTTTACCTTGTAACTCTTCGGCAATGTCACTCACAAATATATTGAACAGAATCAGCCCCAGCACCAATCCCTGAGGCACTCCACTACTTACCTTTCCCTCATCCGATCGAATTCCATTAACCACCACCCTCTGGTGTCTGTCCGTCAACCAGTTCCTAATCCAGTTCACCACGTCGGGTCCTATCTTCAGCCTGTCAAGTTTATTCAGAGCCTCCTGTGGGGAACCGTGTCAAAAGCTTTGCTGAAATCTAAGTAGATTACGTCTATAGCTCGTCCCTGATTCAGTTCTCCAGTCACCCAGTCAAAGAATTCAATGAGATTCGTTTGACACGATTTACCTTTGGTAAAGTCATGTTGTCTCGGATCTTGCAACTTATTGGCTTCCAGCAAATTCACTATCCTTTCCTTCAGCATGGCTTCCATTACTTTTCCAATAACCGAAGTGAGGCTTACCGGCCTGTAGTTTCCAGCTTCTTCCCTATCCCCACTTTTGTGAAGAGGGACCACCTCCGCCGTTCTCCAATCCCTCGGAACCTCTCCCGTCTCCAAGGATTTATTAAACAAGTCTTTAAGAGGACCCGTCAGAACCTCTCTGAGCTCCCTCAGTATTCTGGGGTGGATCCCGTCCGGTCCCATGGCTTTGTCCACCTTTAGCTTTCCAAGTTGTTGATACACACTCTCTTCCGTGAACGGCGCTCTATCCACCTCATTTTCAGGTATATTTTTGCCAGTCCCTCTCTGTCCTTCCCCAGGGTTTTCTTCAGTGAAAACAGAACAAAAGTATCTATTTAGCAAATTGGCTTTTTCTTCATCATTTTCTACATAGCGTTTCGTTGTATCTTTTAGTTTTACTTTACTTTACTTTACTTTACTACCTCTCTGATTCAACCTATGGATCAGGGCATAATAGCCAATTTCAAACAACATTATCGAGCTCTTGTGCTACGTCGTCTGATGAGTGTTATGGATGAGCACACTGGCAAGGATAAACGTCCTGTTGAACTGGCTCGTAATCTATCACTATCACTGTTGGATTCCCTACATATGCAGAAAGAAGCCTGGAATCATGTTATACAGGCAACCATTGTGAACTGCTACAAGCGGGCAAGCTTTGTTAAGGATGTGGAGATGGACGAAACAGATGCAGCTGTTGCAAACGCATCAGATGAACAGGCTATTGACATCCCAGCCGGTGTTACTGAAGAGGAGTTTCACCACTATGTAGCTGTTGATTACGATCTACAGACAGCTGACAACAGCACTGATGTCGAGATATGCGCTTAAACGCAGGCAACGGCTGATGATGAAACAGATTTATTTGTGGCATTTGTATCCCACATTTCTCCGAGGACAAGCAGGCTGCTTGTTCTCACTGATGGGTTGACGTCCTCGGCAGCCCCCTCCATCGGAAAGTTTACTAGCAAAGGCCTTTGCTAGTCCTCGCGCGCCCATGCGCACTGCGCATGCGCAGCCGTCTTCCCGCCCGAAACCGGCTCGAGCCGGCCAGTCTTCTTTCGTCCGCGCTCGGTACGGTCGTGTTACGCCATTCGTGCCCCAGAGAGTCGACCTCGCGCGTCCTTTTCGACGTGTTTTTCTTTGTTTTTCTTCTAAAAAAGTTGGGAAGCGCTCCGGAATTGTTCCGGAAGACCCTGTCGGGTTTTCTGCCCTTCCCGTATTTTTCAAGTTTTGCCCCGTAACTTTTCTTTCGTTGTCGGGGTAGGCCTAGTTTGGCCTCGGTCGAGATTTTTCTCCCTCTAAATTTGGTGCTTCAATTTTCGCCATTTCGGCTTTTGATTTCGCCGGCGTGATTTTTCCGCCCATGACATCGAAGCCTTCCAGCGGCTTCAAGAAGTGCACCCAGTGCGCCCGGGTAATCTCGCTCACTGATAGGCACTCTGCGTGTCTTCAGTGTCTAGGGGCCCAGCACCGCCCTCAGAACTGCAGTCTGTGTTCCCTGTTACAAAGGCGGACTCAGGTAGCGAGATTAGCCCAGTGGAACGTTTTGTTCTCGGGCTCTTCGTCGGCATCGGCACCGGAGGCATCGAGTGCATCGACGTCGTCAGCGTCCGGACCATCTTCCTTGGCTGCCGCTCCATCGACTGCATCGAGGCATCGGACCTCTGCATCGGCGCCGAGGCATCGGGCGACTGCATCGACGTCGGTGGTACCGAGACTTCGTCTGCTGATGTCGTCGGACGGAGGTGCATCGTCAGGAGTGCAGGTGAGGGCTGTCCATTCCCCTGCTGGTGGCGGTGAGCCTTCGGGTGGGTCTCCTCCTACCCTGAGGGCTCCTGCGGTACAGCCCCCCCGGGATCGACCCTCTTCGGTCTCGGCCCCGAGGAAGCGACGGATGGATTCTACGTCCTCCTCGTCGGTGCCGGGGAGCTCCGGTGACATGCTTCGGAAGAAGTCGAAGAAGCATCGACACCGGTCTCCTCCCCGTGTCGGCACCGAGAGCTCTGGGTCGCCGAGGGATTCGGCACCCAGTAGGCATCGGCACCGAGAGGACCGCTCACCCTCTGTTCAGGAGGTGTCGATGCGCTCCACTCTGGACAGCCCGGAACAGCCTCCTCGCCCGGAACAGGTTCTGACGTCGACGCCTGCATCGACCTCTCAGCCTTTTTCTGCAGCCACTCTGAACGAGAGCCTCCGGGCCGTCCTCCCAGAGATTCTGGGAGAGCTGTTGCGCCCTACCCCTCCGGTACCGGCGGTGCTTGCGCCTCCGGTACCGTTGAGCGCGGCGCCGGCTGGCCCATCGCCCAGGTTGAGGTCCCCGACGTCGGTACCGCGTGCGGTGCCGACCGCGGCCACCTCCCAGGAAGGCTCCCCGACTACATCGGCGGAGGGAGCTTCGCCGATGCGGGCGAGGGAGTCTACCTCTCGACGCCCCCACCGTGGACGGGGTTCCACCGAGTCGAGCAGGGCGAGGTTGCAGACACAGGTCCGTGAACTTGTGTCTGACACCGAGGGTGAGGCCTCGTGGGAGGAAGAGGAAGATCCCAGATATTTCTCTGACGAGGAGTCTGAGGGTCTTCCGTCTGATCCCACTCCCTCTCCTGAGAGACAGCTTTCCCCTCCCGAGAGTCTGTCTTTTGCCTCCTTTGTCCGGGAGATGTCTACGGCCATCCCCTTCCCGGTGGTTGTGGAGGACGAGCCCAGGGCTGAAATGTTTGAGCTCCTGGACTATCCTTCTCCACCTAAGGAAGCGTCCACTGTTCCCTTGCACCATGTCCTGAAAAAGACATTGCTTGCGAACTGGACCAAGCCATTAACTAATCCCCACATTCCCAAGAAGATCGAGTCCCAGTACCGGATCCATGGGGACCCAGAGCTGATGCGCACTCAGTTGCCTCATGACTCTGGAGTTGTGGATTTGGCCCTAAAGAAGGCTAAGAGTTCTAGGGAACATGCTTCGGCGCCCCCGGGCAAGGACGCTAGAACCTTAGACTCCTTTGGGAGGAAGGCCTACCATTCCTCTATGCTCGTGTCCAAGATCCAGTCTTACCAGCTCTACACGAGCATACACATGCGGAACAATGTGCGGCAGTTGGCGGGCTTGGTTGATGCTCTTCCCCCTGAGCAAGCCAAGCCTTTTCAGGAGGTGGTCAGGCAGCTGAAGGCGTGCAGAAAATTCCTGGCCAGAGGAGTTTATGACACTTTTGATGTTGCGTCCAGGGCCGCTGCTCAAGGTGTGGTGATGCGCAGGCTCTCATGGCTGCGTGCCGCCGACCTGGAGAATAGAATCCAGCAGCGGATTGCGGACTCGCCTTGCCATGCGGACAATATTTTTGGTGAGAAAGTCGAACAGGTGGTAGAGTCTCTCCACCAGCGGGACACCGCATTCGACAAATTCGCCCGCCGGCAGCCTTCAGCTTCTACCTCTACAGGTAGACGATTTTTCGGGGGAAGGAAGACTGTTCCCTACTCTTCTGGCAAGCGTAGGTACAATCCTCCTTCCCGACAGCCTGCGGCCCAGGCTAAGCCCCAGCGCGCTCGCTCTCGTCAGCAGCGTGCGCCTCAGCAAGGCCCCGCGGCTCCCCAGCAAAAGCAAGGGGCGAGCTTTTGACTGGCTCCAGCAGAGCATAGCCGACATACAAGTGTCAGTGCCGGGCGACCTGCCAGTCGGAGGGAGGTTGAAAGCTTTTCACCAAAGGTGGCCTCTCATAACCTCCGATCAGTGGGTTCTGCAAATAGTCCGGCAAGGATACACCCTCAATTTGGCCTCAAAACCTCCAAATTGTCCTCCGGGAGCTCAGTCCTACAGCTTCCAGCACAAGCAGGTACTTGCAGAGGAACTCTCCGCCCTTCTCAGCGCCAATGCGGTCGAGCCCGTGCCATCCGGGCAAGAAGGGCTGGGATTCTATTCCAGGTACTTCCTTGTGGAAAAGAAAACAGGGGGGATGCGTCCCATCCTAGACCTAAGGGCCCTGAACAAATATCTCGTAAAAGAAAAGTTCAGGATGCTTTCCCTGGGCACCCTTCTCCCCATGATTCAGCAAAACGATTGGCTATGCTCTCTGGACTTGAAGGATGCCTACACTCACATCCCGATACTGCCAGCTCACAGACAGTATCTGCGATTTCAGCTGGGCGCACGCCACTTCCAGTACTGTGTGCTACCCTTTGGGCTCGCCTCTGCGCCCAGGGTGTTCACAAAGTGCCTAGCTGTGGTAGCAGCGGCGCTTCGCAGGCTGGGGGTGCACGTGTTCCCATATCTCGACGATTGGCTGGTGAAGAACACATCCGAGGCAGGAGCCCTGCAGTCCATGCAGATGACTATTCGCCTCCTGGAGCTACTGGGGTTTGTGATAAATTACCCAAAGTCCCATCTTCTACCAGTGCAGAAACTCGAATTCATAGGAGCTCTGCTGGATTCTCGGACGGCTCGTGCCTATCTCCCAGAGGCGAGAGCCAACAACTTGTTGTCCCTCGTCTCGCGGGTGCGAGCGTCCCAGCAGATCACAGCTCGGCAGATGTTGAGATTGCTGGGCCACATGGCCTCCACAGTTCATGTGACTCCCATGGCCCGCCTTCACATGAGATCTGCTCAATGGACCCTAGCCTCCCAGTGGTATCAGGCCGCCGGGGGTCTAGAGGACGTGATCCACCTGTCCACGAGTTTTCTCAAATCCCTATATTGGTGGACGATTTGCTCCAATTTGACTCTGGGACGTCCCTTCCAAATTCCTCAGCCACAAAAGGTGCTGACCACGGATGCGTCCCTCCTGGGATGGGGAGCTCATGTCGATGGGCTTCACACCCAAGGAAGCTGGTCCCTCCAGGAACGCGATCTACAGATCAATCTTCTGGAGTTGCGAGCGATCTGGAACGCTCTGAAGGCTTTCAGAGATCGGCTGTCCCACCAAATTATCCAAATTCAGACAGACAACCAGGTTGCCATGTACTGCGTCAACAAGCAGGGGGGCACCGGATCTCGCCCCCTGTGTCAGGAAGCCGTCAGCATGTGGCTCTGGGCTCGCCGTCACGGCATGGTGCTCCAAGCCACATATCTGGCAGGCGTAAACAACAGTCTGGCCGACAGGTTGAGCAGGATTATGCAACCTCACGAGTGGTCGCTCAATTCCCGAGTGGTGCGTCAGATCTTCCAAGAGTGGGGCACCCCCTTGGTGGATCTCTTTGCATCTCGAGCAAACCACAAAGTCCCTCAGTTCTGTTCCAGGCTTCAGGCCCACGGCAGACTGGCATCGGATGCCTTCCTCCTGGATTGGGGGGAGGGCCTGCTGTATGCTTATCCCCCATCCCTCTGGTGGGGAAGACTTTGTTGAAACTCAAGCAAGACCGAGGCACCATGATTCTGATTGCTCCTTTTTGGCCGCGTCAGATCTGGTTCCCTCTTCTTCTGGAGTTATCCTCCGCAGAACCGTGGAGATTGGAGTGTTTTCCGACCCTCATCACGCAGGACGAAGGGGCTCTTCTGCATCCCAACCTCCAGTCTCTGGCTCTCACGGCCTGGATGTTGAGGGCGTAGACTTTGCCTCTTTGGGTCTGTCAGAGGGTGTCTCCCGCATCTTGCTTGCTTCCAGGAAAGACTCCACTAAGAGAAGTTACTTCTTTCATTGGAGGAGGTTTGCCGTCTGGTGTGACAGCAAGGCCCTAGATCCTCGCTCTTGTCCTACACAGACCCTGCTTGAATACCTTCTGCACTTGTCTGAGTCTGGTCTCAAGACTAACTCTGTAAGGGTTCATCTTAGTGCAATCAGTGCATACCATTACCGTGTGGAAGGTAAGCCGATCTCAGGACAGCCTTTAGTTGTTCGCTTCATGAGAGGTTTGCTTTTGTCAAAGCCCCCTGTCAAGCCTCCTACAGTGTCATGGGATCTCAATGTCGTTCTCACCCAGCTGATGAAACCTCCTTTTGAGCCACTGAATTCCTGCCATCTGAAGTACTTGACCTGGAAGGTCATTTTCTTGGTGGCAGTTACTTCAGCTCGTAGAGTCAGTGAGCTTCAGGCCCTGGTAGCCCAGGCTCCTTCTACCAAATTTCATCATAACAGAGTAGTCCTCCGCACTCACCCTAAGTTCCTGCCAAAGGTCGTGTCGGAGTTCCATCTGAACCAGTCAATTGTCTTGCCAACATTCTTTCCCCGTCCTCATTCCTGCCCTGCTGAACGTCAGCTGCACACATTGGACTGCAAGAGAGCATTGGCCTTCTACCTGGAGCGGACACAGCCCCACAGACAGTCCGCCCAATTGTTTGTTTCTTTTGATCCCAATAGGAGGGGAGTGGCTGTAGGGAAACGCACCATATCCAATTGGCTAGCAGATTGCATTTCCTTCACTTACGCCCAGGCGGGGCTGGCTCTTGAGGGTAATGTCACGGCTCATAATGTTAGAGCCATGGCTGCGTCGGTAGCCCACTTGAAGTCAGCCTCCATTGAAGAAATTTGCAAAGCTGCGACGTGGTCATCTGTCCACACATTCACATCTCATTACTGCCTGCAGCAGGATACCCGACGCGACAGTCGGTTCGGGCAGTCAGTTCTTCAGAACCTGTTTGGGCTTTAGGATCCAACTCCACCCCCCGAGGGCCCTGTTTGTTCTGTTCCAGGCTACACTCTCAGTTAGTTGGTAAATTTTTTAGGTCAATCTCAGTTTGTCCTCGCCGTTGCGAGGCCCAATTGACCATGGTTGTTGTTTTGAGTGAGCCTGGGGGCTAGGGATACCCCATCAGTGAGAACAAGCAGCCTGCTTGTCCTCGGAGAAAGCGAATGCTACATACCTGTAGAAGGTATTCTCCGAGGACAGCAGGCTGATTGTTCTCACAAACCCGCCCGCCTCCCCTTTGGAGTTGAGTCTTCCCTTGAAGTGTATTGTCTTGCTACATACTGGACTGGCCGGCTCGAGCCGGTTTCGGGCGGGAAGACGGCTGCGCATGCGCAGTGCGCATGGGCGCGCGAGGACTAGCAAAGGCCTTTGCTAGTAAACTTTCCGATGGAGGGGGCTGCCGAGGACGTCAACCCATCAGTGAGAACAATCAGCCTGCTGTCCTCGGAGAATACCTTCTACAGGTATGTAGCATTCGCTTTTCCCACCTATTTGCAGGCTCAATGTGGCTTACAATTGTTCCGTAATGGTGATCACCAATTCCGGAAAAGAGAAATACATAGTTAAAATATGAAGCTGACAGAGTGGAATTAGGTAGTCAAAGTTCATTTTCGTAATAAATAAAAAGTAATTGGATAAAATGTCAATCGTAGTAAATTAGCTTGAACAATCAGGAATAAAGAGTTACGTTTTGTGTAGTTCTGGTGTAAATTTTGTTGCTGGTATTTAGAATGGATCTTTGTGGTGTGCTTTATTGAATAGGTTAGTTTTCAGTAATTTTCGGAAATTATTGATTTTGGTAATTCGTTCCATATTTGCGTGCGTATATAAGAGAAACTGGATGCCTATGTTGATTTTATATTTTAGTCCTTTACAGTTGGGGTAGTGGAGATTCAGGAACGTACATAATAATCTAGTAGAATTCCTGGTTGGTAGTTCTATAAGGCCTGACATATACCCCGGAGCTTCACCATGTATGATCTTATGAACCAGAGTGCAGAGCTTGAACGCAATGCGTTCTCTTAATAGAAGCCAATGTAATTGTTCTCTTAGATGATGAAATGAGCAGCAAGGCACCTGCTGATGAAATTCAACAACCTCCTGTCACTTTTGCAAGATCGCTGGAGAGTCTCAACACCATGCGGGCCTATCTGGAGGCCACTGGATGTCAGTGCTATGACAGTTTTTACAGTTTGGCAGACGTAGTCTATGTAACTCACAGACACAATAGTGTACAGGGGACTATCACTGATTACTTCAAGTAAGCCTAATGTCAGTTAACGGAGACTGTATACTGTATGTATAATAAACAGTACTGTACATATGTTTCAGATGTCAAGCTTCTTTGGGTCACAACGGTTAAGTACACGTTCCAGTTAACCGCATATATTTCTTTGTTCCCAGACCCTTGCACTTAAGCGGATTGCACTGTATATACCATTTTCTGATCAAATGGATTACAGAATACATAAAACAATAACAATAGTAAAATAACCAAATGCAAGCATAAACAAATGAGGTAAACTGGGAGATAAGCAAATAAAATCCTAGTTGTAGCAATGATGTGGTACAGTAGTTTCAGGTTTATTTAATTCTTATTATACTGCCCATTTGCAAACTTTTTGAGTGGTTTCCAAGTACATCTAGTAAAACAACATTTACAAGAAATGTGATGTATCAGAAATATTACATATTGGCATTCTACAGTAGCACATTCATATAACAGAAATAATCTCCAAGGACAAACAGGACACTTTCTACATAGGTGTTAATATCATCTGATGGAGCTCAGGCGGAACACTTCCCAGCATCTTCTAGAAGTGTTTGGGAGACCGTCCTGTGCATATATGCACATCTTACTGCCCACCACCACAGTGTGAGACCGGACAGTCTCTTCTCATCCTCAGAGCAGTGAGGATGTGCTGAATGTTTTCCCCTCAGCTCGCATCTGAATTCGACTTTTGCTGCCTTCTTTATGTTTGTTTGAAAGTGCTGAGCGGGACCAGCTTTTTCCTTCCGTTTATTTCTTCCCTTTAGTGTTTTTGGCACTTACAGGATTTTTTTGTTTTCCGTAGCTGGTCGGCCCCCTTAGGTCTGAGCACTCCAGTTGGGTCAAATTTTTTTTTCTTTTTTCAACCATTGTGTTGCTTGATTTTTATTTTGACTATTTTCCCTGACCTGTCTCATACTCTCAGTGGTTTTAAGAAGTGCTTCCAATGTGCCAGGACCATGTCACTTACTAAAGGGTCATTCCATGCCAAGTGGTCTAATCCTTCCCACCATCAAGTCTCCAATTTTGTTCAAATTTTATCTGTTGCGCGAGACAGGTGTTAAACAAAGTTTCCCAAAATTGAGGTCTCTAACTGCAATAGTTGCAGATCTAGACCCCCTTTCCTGAAAGGTTGTCAGTCCATGAGCGCGCAACATTTACCAAAATACCATTTTTGGGGTCTAATAAAATCCAAACACATTTATAAGAGTGGCTACAAAATTCAAATCCTGTACAGTTTTTGATGCTAATTCCGATGAAATACATTTTAACATTATGGATGCAAAATCCAGTCAAACAAGTTGACTCAAAGTGTGCATCAAAATTGGTCGCGACTCATCGGAACATATTTGGACCAATATTCAGACCGCAACAACTTCCATGCTAACAAAGATACGGGCTTGAAATTTTGAACAAGCATTATGCTTGTGCTGGACATAATACTGCCAGATTTGCAACTAACCAGCATCTATAACCACCCTGCAGGATCTCTTCAAAGTTGGCACTGTCAGCGCAAATGGTAAAATATATCAAAGTTCAAAGCCAATTCGTAAAAAAAGAGTCTGCCTGAATCAGCTTGTGAACAGTATTATCTGAAAGAGAAAATTGTGCTGTACAACACTGATATGTTTTTGTTTTGCAATGGACCAACGCAATACATCGCGCACACAAAATATAACATACTTTGACCTGAGTAAATGGCTACTTAATGGTGGCATTGCAAAACAAAAACGTATCAGTGTTGTAGAGCTGACAACCTTTCAGAAAAGGGGGTCTAGATCTGCAACTATTGCAGTTAGAGACCTCAAATTTTGGGAAACTTCGTTTTAACACCCAACTCGTGCAACAAATAAAACTTGAACAAAATTGGAGAACATGATGGTGGGAACTTATTTAAATTTTAGACCACTTGGCATGGAATGACCCTAAAGCTCATAATTGGTTTCTGTGATGTCTGTGCCTGATGAAATATATATATATATATATATATTTTTTTTTTTTTTTTTTTTTAAATAAACTCAGTAAATGTAAAAAAAACAACCCATTAGGACTCGTGAGGAACAGCACAAAATATTTTTTGGTGCTTAGAAGTCTGGTCTGTCAACTTCAGCATTGGAGGTGTTGATTCCCATGGCTCCTCTCACTTTATTCCATCCCTCTTTGCCTGCCCTTGGGGCTGCTGTCCTCTGTAGATGTTCCTCCTCCGCTGCTCCTGGTAGGTCCGTGCAGCCCATCTCCCACAATACCTTCCAGGCTCCCTCCATTGTCTGGAGCCTCCGGGTCTTTCCTCCCACTGTAACGTGCATTCCAAGCGGGTATAGCCACCTGTATCTCAGTCCTGTTTTTTGCAAGTACAAGGTTATCTCCTTGAAGTCTCTCCTTCTCTGCAGCGTCTTTCTTGCTAGGTCTTGGAACACCTGAGGTTTGCAATTTTTCCAGGCAATTTCGCCTAGGCCCCGGGCTTTTTTCCAGACTGCTTCTTTGGTTCCAAACTCATGGAAGCAGGCCACAATGTCTCTGGGTTGTCCTCCCCTCTGAGGACCTAGGCTTTGATGTGCCCTGTCGATTTTATAGCGTTTGAGGTTCTGGTTGTCTCCTCTGTTGTTTCCCGACCCCATAATAATGTCACACAGTTTCTGGACAACTTTCATCGAGTCCTTGAATTCATCCTCCTCTGGGATCCCTTTGAAATGCAGATTACATCTGCGAGATCTATTTTCTAAGTCCTCCAGCTGGAGTTCTAGTTCCCCTCTCGATTGTTTCTCTTTCTTCAGGGCCTTCTGTAAATCTACTACCTCCTCTGCCATGTTTTCTACCCTCCCCTCCCCTCCCCTCCGTCGCCGCTACGTGGTTGCCAATCTCTTTCAATTCTTCGTGTAAAGCTCCCACTGCTGTCTGAATACTTTTCCTGGTCGCTATCATCTCTTCCTTTAATTCTTTAAACTATCTAGTGAAATCCGACTTACTAATATCAGTTTCCTGCTCAGATGGTACATCGGGTTCTGGGTCCGACTCAGAGTCTCCGTCCGCCATTTTGGCTCCTCTCGATGCTACTCTCGAGCCTGCACTCTTCCCTGTTCCCGGAGTTTCTGATAAGTATTTAAAGTTTGCCAGCCTTTTTCTCGCTGCCATACTCTGGACTGTTTTGCAGTCTGCACTAGAATTAGATTCACTGTGATTTACGGGGGTTAAAGTGCCTCGTTACTCTGGCTATGTCAGAGCTCCGCTCTCAGGCAGCCATCTCCTAGCGCTGACGTCACTTCCTCCTAGATAAGTGCTGCGTACGCCTTGTAGCGCTATAGAAATGCTAAATAGTAGTAGTACATAAAAAAAGCCAAACTGGGTCAGAACAATGCTCCATATAGCCCAGTGTCCTGCTTACAACAGTGACCAATCCAGGTCACAAGTACCTGGCAGAAACCCAATTAGTAGCAATATTCCATGCTACCAATCCTGGGGCAAGTAGTGCTTCTCCCATGTCCATCTCAATAACAGACTTATGGACTCTTCCTACAGGAACTTGTCCAAACATTTTTAAAATCCAAACTCCAGGAACTTGTCCAAACATTTTTTAAATCCAGATATGCTGTTACCACATCTTCTGGCATCGAGTTTCAGAGCTTTTCTTTGAGTGAAAAAAATGTTTTTATTTGTTTTAAAAGTATTTCCATGTAATTTCACTGAGTGTCCCCTGGTCTTTGTACTTTTTGAAAGAGTGAAAAATCAATTTCACTTCTTCCTATTCTACACCACTCAGGAGTTTATAGACCTCAGTCATATCCCCCCTCAGCCTTCTCTTTTCCGAACTGAAGAGCCCTAACTTCTTTAGCCTTTCCTCATATGGGAAGAGTTTCATCCCCTTTATCATTTTTGTCGCTCTTCTTTGAACCTTTTCTAATTCCACTATATCTTTTTATGTTTTTATGATTTTGCATTTTTCTGTGATTTTTTTTTTTTAATTATGATCACTTATGTTTTATAATTGTGATTTTAATTTATGACTTTTTAATATATGGATTATGTGTAATTGACAGTTGCTTTCCCTGAAGCAGCCTTCAATACGTGAAACTTGGCCATGTTAGGCTATTTTTAATAAAAGAGCTCTGCTTCATCATCTGCGATCCATTCTTTTCTATTGCTACTACTGTGGATCATACTTGCCTGTTTTGTGTTTACACCATTTATGACCCAGCCACTTCTTCTATGAGGCATAGGTATCCTCTTCCCTCTCGCGACTCCAAAATATCCCCCAGATACCTTGCTCTCAAACAAGACAACCAAGGGCCCAAAAGCCCTAGCCAGCTCCACAGACTAAAGCAGGGACGGATTTTGACTCTTTCCACCAGAGTATAACCTTTATCTTTGTAAAGGTCCTAGACAACCTTCCAGTAAGAGAGAGACTGAAATTGTTTGAATTCCCTTATAACCTTAGATCAGTGGGTTCTCAAAATTGTCTGGGAAGGTTACCATCTGTAGTTTTAAAAAAAAAAACATTTTTTTTATTTCTCCAAATTGCCCACTGACAGCGTCAAAAAAAAGCTTTCAGCGTCAGGGATTGCATACCATGGAACTCTTCTTCCCTCGTACAGGTCTTTGTGGTTGTGCCTTTTCCACCATGGGAAAAAGGAAATATTTGGATTAAAATCCCTTCCCAGATGACCGACAGTCCCATCCAATACCTAAGGGTCCTGATAAAGTATATGGCCAAAGAAAAGTTCAGGATGGTACCTTAGGCACTCTATTCTACAAAAAGGAGTTTGGCTATGTTCTTTGGACTCAAAAGATGCTTCCACTCACAGGTACATCCAACATATAAGAAGTATATGAGGTTTCATAGTAGGGAAGCACTGCTTCCAGTATCCATACTGCCATTTGGCCTTGCATCAGCAGCAAGAGAATTTACAAAATGCTTACCAATTGTTTCAGTATCTCTATGCAAACTGGTGGGTGCACATGTTTCCTTACCGAAACAATTGGCTGGTCAAGAGCACCTCTGAGGAAGATGCAAACAAATTAATACACATGACCATTTGGGTGCTAGATCTCCTAGGATTCATCATAAGCTATCCATCACAGTTAAACCCTTCATAAAAACTGGAGTTCATTGGAGCCCTGCTAGACATGGCTGGTATTTGCATTTCTTCCGCAACAGCAGATAACTCTCATATCAGTAGTAGTAGAAGTGCATGAGAGTCAGCAGGTGCCAGTAGGACAATTGTTAAAGATTGTTAGCTCACATGACCTCCACAGTTCATGTAACTCCTATGATATGCCTCAGTTTGAGGCATGCTCAATGGACCTTGTCCAACCAGTGGTCTAGAGCTTCAGGGAACCTTCAAGATGTTGTGTCCATCTGGAATCAAATTCAGAAGGTACTAATGATGGATTCATCCAGCCTGAGTTGAGGAGCTCATGCAGATGAGCTCCATACTCAGGACCTGTGATCTGCTCAGGAAAAACATCAGATAAACTTTCTGAAGCTAAGAGCCATCTGAAATGTTCTTAAAAGCTTTAATTAATCAAGTTTATTCTAATTCCCCTTTCTCTCCTTCCCCTCATTCCTTTTCCTCCTTTCCTGAAGTTACTATAGAGGAAACTACACTTCTCCTTTCTTTCTCAAAATGTACCACCTGTTCCTCTGATCCCATTCCCACCCACCTTCTTAATGCCATCTCACCTGCTCTTATTCCTTTTATCTTTCACATTCTCAACCTCTCACTTTCCACTGCAACTGTCCCTACTGCCTTTAAACATGCTGTGGTCATACCTCTCCTTAAGAAGCCTTCACTCGACCCTACTTGTCCCTCTAATTACCGACCCACCTCCCTCCTCCCTTTTCTCTCCAAATTACTGGAGCGTGCTGTTCACCACCGCTGCCTTGATTTTCTCTCCTCACATGCTATTCTTGACCCACTACAATCTGATTTTCGCCCTCTCCACTCAACCGAAACTGTGCTTACTAAAGTCTCCAATGACCTATTACTGGCTAAATCCAGAGGTCTCTATTCCATCCTCATTCTTCTTGATCTTTCCGCTGCTTTTGGCACTGTCGATCACAGCATACTCCTCGATACCCTGTCCTCACTTGGATTCCAGGGCTCTGTCCTTTCCTGGTTCTCTTCCTACCTCTCCCTCTGCACCTTCAGTGTTCACTCTGGTGGATCCTCCACTACTTCTATCCCTCTGCCTGTCGTCGTACCTCAGGATTCTGTTCTTGGTCCCCTCCTCTTTTCTATCTACACTTCTTCCCTTGGTTCATTGATCTCCTCCCATGGCTTTTCCTACCATCTCTATGCTGATGACTCCCAAATCTACCTTTCTACCCCTGATATCTCACCTTGCATCCAAACCAAAGTTTCAGCGTGCTTGTCTGACATTGCTGTCTGGATGTCTCAACGCCACCTGAAATTAAACATGACCAAAACCGAGCTTCTCATTTTTCCCCCCAAACCCACCTCCCCCCCCCCACCCCTGTTTTCTATTTCTGTTGATGGCTCTCTCATTCTCCCTGTCTCCTCAGCTCGAAACCTTGGGGTCCTCTTTGACTCTTCTCTCTCCTTCTCTGCTCATATCCAGCAGATCGCCAAGACCTGTCGTTTCTTTCTTTACAACATCCATAAAAATCCGCCCCTTTCTTTCCGAGCACTCTACCAAAACCCTCATCCACACCCTTGTCACCTCTCGTTTGGACTACTGCAATCTGCTTCTTGCTGGCCTCCCACTTAGTCACCTCTCCCCTCTCCAGTCGGTTCAAAACTCTGCTGCCCGTCTTGTCTTCCGCCAGGGTCGCTTTACTCATACTACCCCTCTCCTCGCTTCACTGGCTCCCTATCCGTTTTCGTATCCTGTTCAGACTTCTTCTACTAACCTATAAATGTACTCACTCTGCTGCTCCCCAGTATCTCTCCACACTCGTCCTTCCCTATACCCCTTCCCGTGCACTCCGCTCCATGGATAAATCCTTCTTATCTGTTCCCTTCTCCACTACTGCCAACTCCAGACTTCGCGCCTTCTGTCTCGCTGCACCCTATGCCTGGAATAAACTTCCTGAGCCCCTACGTCTTGCCCCATCCTTGGCCACCTTTAAATCTAGACTGAAAGCCCACCTCTTTAACATTGCTTTTGACTTGTAACCACTCGCCTCCACCTACCCTCCTCGCCTCCTTCCTGTACACATTAATTGATTTGATTTGCTTACTTTATTTTTTGTCTATTAGATTGTAAGCTCTTTGAGCAGGGACTGTCTTCTATGTTTGTGCAGCGCTGCGTACGCCTTGTAGCGCTATAGAAATGCTAAATAGTAGTAGTAGTAGTAATTCAAACAGACAAAAAGGATGCAATGTATTACTCCAACAAGCAGAGTACTTCCAGTGTCAGGAAGCAGAATGTGGATGTGTTCCATCTTGCAAGGGATGTCTCTCAGAGCCACATCTAGCAGGGAAAGAACTGTCTGGCAGACAGGCTGAGTTGGGTTCTGCAATTCCACAAGTGGTCTCTGAATGAGAGAATAGCCTGGGAGATCTTTTGAGAGTGGGGTATCCCCTCGCTAGATCTTCTTGCCACTCAGTACAACAAGAAAGTAGGATCACACAGCAGACTAGCTTTGGATTCCTTCCTCATTCTTTGGGAAGAGGAACTTTGGTATGCATATGTTCAGTACCTCCTCTTCTGAAGCTCAAACAGGATTGTGGAAACATGATTCAGATTCTCTCCTATTGGCTGAGGCAGGTGTAGTTCCTCTTTTTCTGAAGCTTTCCTGTGGGGGATCCATGGAGACTGAAATATTTTTTTCAGCACTAATAACCCAGGATCAGAGATCCCTACAATATTCCGACCTGTAGTCTCTAGCCTTCTTGGCTTCACCGATGAGGGGGTAGTGATGAATTCCTTCAGTCTATCTAACAGTGTGTCCACTAGAAGATCTTATAGTTTTAAATGCTAGTTGGTGTGAGGACAAGGCCCAGATCATTTTTCATGTCTTACACAAACTGCTTGAATACCTGCTATATCTATCTGTCTGTCAGTTTCAAGACCAACTCTATTAATGTACATCTTGGTACAGTTGGTGCTTATCACCGATTGAAATCCATTTCTGCTCAGCTTTTAGTTGTATGCTTTACACAGGTCTTGCTTCTATTGAAGCCTCCCGTTTAAGCCTTTTGTAGTGTCATGGGAACTCGGCATCATTCTAATGAAAGTTCTTTTGAGGCACTAGGTCCTGCCATCTGAAGTACCTGACCTGGAAGATCTTGTTTTTGGGGCAGTCACTTCAGCCTGCAGGTAATTGAGCACTAATAGTGGTTCTTCACATTTATTCTAAGTTCCTTCCATTGGTAGTGTTGAAATTCTGTTTTAACTATTCAGCTGTTTACCAGCATTTTTTTTTTTTTTACAAAACCTCATGCTCACAAAGGTAAAAGCACACCATGCACTTTGGACTTGAAAGAACCTTGGTCTTATCTGTTGCAGACTAAAGCCCATAGAAAGTCCATCCAGATTTTTGTTTCCAATGACCCAAACAGGATGGGTGCTGCTATCGACAGACACATTCTTTGTATTGGCTGGCAGACCGTATTTCATTTACATGCCCAGGGTGGACTGGTTTTAGAGGGTCATGTCACAGCTCATTATGTCAGAGCTATGGTTGCATCGATAGCCCAGTTGAGGTCAGCCTCCATAGAAGAGTTTTGCAGAGCTGCAATATGATCTTTGGTCCATACATTCCCTTTACATTGCTGTTTGGAATGGGATTCCCTGACATGACAGTCAGTTTGGCCTGATAGTCATCATTCAGAATATATTTGGGGTTTAGAATCCAGTTCTGTCCCGTAGACCCATTCATTTCTGTTTCAGTCTGCCTTTCCCCCCAAAAAAGAGAAATTGAGATGTTATTGCTTCTTGTTAAACCCTGTCTTTTTCCCCTTTTTTGTTGAAAGCCTGTAGCTAAGGAGTCTCATGTGAGATTATCCTGCTTGTCCTTGGAGAAAACAGTTACCTTTAGGAGATGTTCTCTGAGTACAGCAGGATACATAGTCTCACATACCTTTTCCTTCTTCCTTTTGGACATATATTCTATAAGCTAGAGACTTCATTGGCTAGGTCCTGCATTCATGCTCGGTGTAATACTCTCAAAAGCTTTGTTTAAACAAGCTAGAGAGCTGTTCCCATATGAGGCCTCCATGAGATGATGTCACTGAAATGTGAGACTGTTTATTCTGCTGTCCTCAGAGAACATCTGCTTCAAGTAAGTAACTTTCATTAACTATGAGGTTCAGCGAGGATATGGAAGGTTTTTGAATGGATGGAATGGTTTTCCAGGGAGATAATGCAGGCAAAAACAATAACAGACTTCAAAAACACAGGGATAGATAGCGAGGATACCTATTTGTGAATGGAAAACCAGAGATTGACTGGGTTCTATGGCATGCACCAGAAAATAAATTGAGCACTGTAGATAACTCCCCCCCCCCCCCCCCCCCCCCCAGTAAATGTTTATTTTCAGTTACATCAAATACAAACAAAATAAGAAATTCAACAGCCTTTGTCAATGGAGATGCAGAGAGTTCTCCAAGGACAAGGAGGTCAGTGGTGATGTTATCTGATGGAACCTGGTGCGAACCCTGTCTAGCATATATTGGTTTAAGAAAGTTCTAGCAATGTCCCACCATTCATGCATGGGTGCCTTCCTGCCCAACATGCGAGCTTGGGTTACTGTCTTTTTTTTTTTTTTCTGTGGAGCAAGGAGGTAATGTTTTTCTCGGCCTCTCCTTGGTGCTTTTTCTCAAGTTCTTTTTGTGTGCCTTTCTGTGCGGGTATTACGTTTTCTTTCCTTATTTACCTCCTTTTTTATTTTAGTTCCATTCCCTGTGATTTTCAGAGTTTTTTTGGCCCTTATTTTATTTTTTTTCGGCTCTTTAGGCCGCTTCAGTCTGAGTTTAGCCTCTTTTTGATCTCAACATTGAGGAGTTTAGTTGTGATTCTTTTTTTTTTTTTTTTTTTCTAATTCAAAAATGACCCCCAGTAGCTTCAAAAGGTGCACCTAGTGTAATCAGGTGGAGGAGTGGCCTAATGGTTAGTGCAGCGGGCTTTGATCCTGGCTACCTGGGTTCAATTCCCACTGCAGCTGCTTGTGACCTTGAGCAAGTAACTTCTCTCCATTGTCCCAGGTACAAAAACTTAGATTATGAGCCCTCTAGGGACAGAGAAAGTACCTGCATATAATGCGTACATCTAGTAGTGCTATAGAAATGATTAGTAGTAGTAGTTCTATCACAGATTCATACAATTGGTGCATTGGGTGCCTAGGACCTGACCATGAGGCCGATTCTTGACCCTCTGTTTGTCATTGTCCTCATCAGCACCGATGAACCGCACTGCTGAACTTCGAGGGAAGTCCAAGAAGCAATGGCATCAATCCCCTTAGAAGCACAGTGCTAGGGGCTCTGGAGAATCAGCATCGCTGGCACCTGAGAAAGCGTTTGTGCTGAGAGGACCGCTTCTCCTCCTTGGTGGAGGTGAAAGCACACTGCATACTATAGTGACGCAGGGACAAAGATTCATCCCCATTCCCTCTTTGCAACAAAAGATTTTTTCCCATTTGGACCCCATCCCTGCAGTCAAGTAGACTTTGTAACACCATCCCAGCATTCTCCATCCCTGTCCCCATATCATCCTCAGAGTCTTAATTTTCTTCCCTGCATCTCCTTGCTCAAAGCAGAAAGGAAGCTTTTATGGAATTTTACGGGCCTAACAGGAATTGCAAATATTTTAGGCCTATAGTTTAAAGGAGAAATAATAATTAATATTGAAAGTGAAACAATATTTAATACTGATGAGACACTAATAATAGTTCATTTTTTCAATCTGTGAAGAAACAGTAAATCATCCACTGTCTCCCGTGTTGAACTGAATCCGCCGATCCTCAATTATATGACCAGCTAATGAGACCACACGTTCAGAAGATGTTTCTGTGACAGGAATAGCCATGGGACCCAGACCTGGTTGTGAAATGCAGCCTTTACTTTTGCTCCATTATCTGTAACGTAAATATTGTTTTGATGGTCTGCATCAAAATCCGAATTCTATGTACAACTGACCTGATGTTGTCAGCCGTCTTCGTGTCCTCCATGTATGTCGTGGCCAAGACGTTTGCCAAAAGTTCCCAGTTTCAATTAATGTAATGTACGGTTACAGTAATGTAGCTGGTATTGGTTGATTCATGGGTCCACATATCAGTTGTCACTGCCAATCTGTGAAGTCCAGACAATTGCTCCTTTAGCGTTCTTAGCTAAAATCATAGGCTTCGGTTGATCTGGCACATTTTGAAAGCTTAGCGTTGAAATTATGTTCCGTGTCCCTTCAATCTTGTTTTTCTTGTACACAACATGACTTCAGATGAGCTTTTAGACCACTCATGCCATCCCTCGATTTCCACTTCAGCACACCACGGCACTGCATACAGACCACGTGACAGCAAAATCCGCTGTCGGTGTTGATCTTTTCATAATGAGGCCACACATTGCATTGGCCTTCACATTTCTTAAATGAGACTTGTTCACGTTTTGAATTAGTAGTTTTTCAACATCTCATTTTTCAAAAAATGTCATCGCCTGCATCATGATCAGTATTCTAATATGCAAAGACCCTAAAAAACATGAGTGAGAATGCATTTTACATCAATCAACTGCTACTTTCAGAAACATATACACTCTGTAAACATGTCACATACTAACTTGGCTGTGCCTGGCTGGCTGGTGGCCTCTTCTGGGGCAGGGAAGAACCTACTCTTTCCTGCCCGCTGCTGTTGCTGTACCTAGTGCCGGGTGGCTGTGGCTGGCTGACTGGTGGCCTCCTATGGGATGGGAAAGAAACCTACTCTTTTCCTGCTCGCTGCTGCTGCTCTGCCCGGAAGGCAGCTATTTTGAAGAAGCGCTAGCACTGAGTAGAGCAGCGGCAGAGGGAAGAGGTGACTAGACCACCAGGACACATTAAGATGGGCCCACTGAGGTGGGATGGCCAGCCTTTATCCCCATTACCGGATAAACCTAATTGTGGTCTTTGTTCTTGTGCCACTACTGCGAAACATTTTCATGTTACCGTAGTAGTGCAGCGTATTAAAAAAAATATTTCCCTTTAGTGCAGTAAGCATTACCATGTCACACTCTACTGCATGCTGTAGACTTCAAGTGAGCCTTAGCCTTCTCTCTGGTGTGAACTAAAGCCCATAGACAGTCCATCCAGCTTTTTATTTAAGAACATAAGAATAGCCATACTGGGTCGTTCCGGTAGTGGCCAATGCAGTTCACAAGTACCTGGCAGAAATCCAATTAGTTGCAATATGCCGTGCTACCAATCCCAGGGCAAGCAGTGGCTTCCCCTTTGTCTATCTCAATAACAGACTCTGTAGTCTTTTCCTCCAGGAACTTGTCCAAACCATTTTTAAACCTAAATACACTACCCTCTTACCACAACCTCTGGCAATGAGTTCCAGTGCTTAACTATTCTTTGAGTGAAAAATATTTCCTCATATTTGTTTTAAAAGTATTTCCATGCAATTTCATTGAATGTTTCCCTGGTCTTTGTACTTTTTGAAAGAGTTAAAATCGATTTACCTCTACCCACTCCACAACACTCAGAATTTTGTAGATCTCAATCATATCCCCCCCCCCCCCCCCCCCCCCCCCAGCCTTCTCTCTTTCAAGCTGAAGAGCACTAACCTCTTTAGCCTTTCCTCATATGGGAGGAGTTCCATCACCTCTATCATTTTGGTTGCTCTTCTTTGAACCTTTGCTAATTCTGCTATATCTTTTTTGAGATACGGCAATCAGATTTGAACACAATACTCAAGATGAGGTTGCACCATGGAGCAATACAGAGGCATTATAATATTCTTGGTTTTATTTTGCATCCCTCTCCTACTAATTCCTAGCATCCTGTTTGCTTTTTTTGGCCACTGCTGCACACTGGAAACTAGATTTCAGTGTATTGTCTTCAATGACTCCTTGGTTTTGTTTTGTGACTCCAAAAGTGGGCTCTAGCATCAGTTAACTGATTTGGATTATTCTTCCCAATGTGCATCACCTTGCATTTGTCCATGTTAAATTTCATATGCCATTTCAATGCTCAATCTTCCAGTTTCCTAAGGTCTTCTAGCAATTTTTTACAATCCGTATGTGTTTTGACAACTTTGAATAGTTCGTTTCATCTGCAGATTTAATCACCTTACTTGTTGTTCCGATTTCCAGATCCTTTATAAATATGTTAAATAGCGCCGGTCCGAGTACAGATCTCTGCGGCACTCCACTGTTCATACTCCTCCATTGAGAAAAATGACCATTTAACCCTACCTTCTGTTTTCTATCCAGTAACCAATTTCTAATCCACAGAAGGACATTCCCTCCTGAAAATCTAGATACACTACATCAACCGGCTCACTGTTATCAACATGTTTATTCAGCCTTCAAAGAAATGAACCAAACTGATGAGGCAAGACCTCCCTTGGCTGAATTCATGCTGACACTTGTGACAAAGCTAGCACTCAGGGCCCCACAGAGAAGCAGCTAATCCCCAAACTACGGTTCTCAGAAGCCCTTGCAAGCAGGAGAGGAGGGTAGCCCTAAAAGGGTGGAACGGATTTCCAACCCCAGCAGGGGGAGCAGTGGCTCAATGCTAGGGGAGCCAGTTACTCCCTTCCCCACTATAGGGAGAAGGGGAGGTGAAGCTCAGTCCCTTAGCTGCATCGCCAGTATATAATTCCCTACAGCTGTGAGAGGAGGGAGAGATTTCTGGGTGGCTCCTAGCCACCAGGAGGGAGAGGAAACTGATTGAGAGAGAAGCTGCCATGGAGTAGGTGGAGGACGGAAAGGGCCTGACACTGGAGCTTCCCTGGGGGGGGGGGGGGGGAGAGCAAGCTGCCATGGAGTGTGAGAATGTAAATGTAGCCCTGTCCAGCACATGAAGGCAGTGTGAGAGGCCACAAGGGTGTGGTGCGGTGAGGTAGGAGGAAAGCTGCCAGCCATGTTTGGTACAGGGTCCTCCTGGGTGCTATGAAGAGGACAGGGGCATTAAGTAGTGGTTTCCTTTGAAGAGACCGTTTGTGAAAAGGTTGAATTATTGGGATGTATAGAACAGCAGGCTGAACTTTGACTGAGCCCTTCTGAGGGAGAGGGGAGGTAGTGCAAAGGAAGTGGGCCTGAACTGTTAAGGAACTGAATGTTGGCTGGAATTGTGAACCCGACCTGAACCCTGTTTGTGACCTGCATTTCAAGTTTGAGAGTGGAACTGAATTGAGAATAAAGCACTTTAGTCTTAAGTCCGTATGGCCGTCTGGTTCTTTGCTGGAAACCTGTGAGCCTAACGGCCCCAACCCAGAGTGGAAGAAGCAGACCCCTTTACACACTGTCCTGTTAAACCATGTTGTTTACGTGTTGTGTAATTTTATTCTTTATAATAGTTTCCACTATTTTGCCAGGCACTTAAGTCAGGCTTACCAGTCTGTAATCTCCCAGATCACCCCTGGAACCCTTTTTAAAAATTGGCATCACATTGGCCAGTCTTCAGGTATACCATCCCATCCCATTCTTTAACTTGTAAATTTAGCTCAGTATATCTTCGAAGTTCCTCTGCATCGTCACACCTGAAAACCATTTCCGGTATAGGTAGATCTCTTACATCTTCTTCTGTAGAGACCGAAGCAAAGAATTCATTCTATCTCTCTGCTATGGCCTTGTCCTCCCTGAATGCTCCTTTTGCTTCTTCCTGATCTAATGGTCCCACAGATTGCTTAGCAGGCCTCCGGCTTCTGATATACCTGAAAAAAGTGTTACTATGAGTTTTCGTCTCAGCAGCAAGTTTTTCTTCATATTCTTTTTTAGCCTTCTTTATCAATGCTTTGCATCTGGCTTGACAGTGCTTAAGTTGCAGCTTCTTTTCTTCATTCAGATTCTTTTTCCATTTTTTGAGGGATGTTCTTTTGGTTCTAATAGCCTTTTTCACCCATGTTGGCTGTCATTTGCTCTTTTTTCCACCTTGTTAATACTTGGAATACATCTAGTTTCAACTTCCACAATGGTATTTTTAAACAATGTCCACGCCTGATTTAGAGTCCTAAGCTTTGCAGCCAACCCTTTCAGCTTCTTTTTAACCATTTTCCTCATTTTGTCATAATCACCTTTTTGAAAATTAAAAGCTGCTACAGTAGATTTCTGTAGTGATTTCACTCCAGATATCAGCTCAGATTTGATCATATTATGATCACTGTTTCCCAGCAGATCCAACACTGTTACCTCTTGTACTGTGCCCCACATTCCACTAAGGATTAGATCCAAAATAGCTTCCCCTCTTATTGGTTCATGAACCAGTTGCTCCAAAATGCAGTCATTTATTATATCTAGAAATGTTATCTCTCTAGCACTCCCTGATGTAACGTTTATCCAATCAGTATTAGGATAACTGAAGTCACCCATTATTATAGTATTTCCCAGTTTGCCAGCTTTCCTAATTTCTGTAAACATATTTTCATCTGTCTGTTCATTCTATCCCAGCAGACAATAGTACAGCTGTACCAATATACTTCTTCTTCCCTTCAGAGCAGGAATTTCTATCCATAAAGATTCCACGCTGCTATCTGATTCATGTAGAGTGTTTATTTTGTTTGACACAATTCCTTCTTTAATATATAGCGCAACCCCCCCCCCCTTCCAATTTTGTCCATTCTGTCATTTTGATATAATTTGTACCCCGCTAACACAGTGTCCCATTGATTGTCCTCCTTTCACCAGTCTCTCAAATGCCTATTATATCTTCCTCTTCATTTAGTACTATATACTCCAGTTCTCCTATCTTATTTTTATGGTTTCTAGCACTTGTATATAGACACTTCAAATTGTCTTTTTCCCTTGCATCTACAGGCTGCTTTGAAGTTAATGTGGATAATTTGCATCCTTTACTCTGTTCTCCCATTGAACACTCCTGGCTTTCTTTCACCATTATTGAAACCTCTCTATCAGGATTCCCTAAAGATCTTTCAAGGATACTCAACACCAAACCATGCGCTCCTGAGCAACTGTTGGCTTCCCCCCCCCCCCCATTCTAGTTTAAAAGCTGCTCTATCTTCTTTTTAAATGTTAACAGCAACCTGGTTCCATCCCAGTTAAGGTGGATCCATCCTTTCTGAACAGACTTCCTCTTCCCCAGTATGTTGCCCAGTTCCTAACAAATATAAATCCCTCATCCCTGCACCATAGTCTCAACCACGCATTGAGATTTCATAACACTGCCTGTTTCTTAGGTCCTGTGCATGGAATGGGGAGCATTTCTGAAAATGCTACCCTGGAGGATCTAGATTTCAACTTTCTACCTTGGAGCCTAAATTTGGCTTCCAGAACCTCCCTCCCACATTTTCCTATGTCATTGGTACCCAGATTTACCAAGACAGCCGGCTTCTCCCCAGCACTTTCTAAAATCCTATCTAGGTTAAGGCTAAGTGCACACTTTCCAGTTGGCTAGCAGATTGCATCTACTTCACTTATGTGTAGTCTGGAATGACTCTTGAGGGTCATGTCGTGGCTCATAATGTCAGAGCTATGGCTATGTCGGTAGCCCACTTGAGATCAGCCTCCATTGAGAAGATTTCAAAGCTGTGATGTGGTCATCTGTCCACACATTCACATCTCAGTACTGCCTTGAGCAGGATACCCGACATGACAGCCGGTTCTGTCAGACAGTCCTGCAGAATTTGGCATCTAGAATCCAACTCCACCCTCCTAGTCCAAGTTTTGTTCTGTTCCAGGTTACACCGTCTTAACCACTTTGTATATAATTTCAGATTGAGTCCCTATTGTCCTAGCATTGTTGTTTTCAGTGAGCCTGATAACTAGGGATTCCCACATGTGAGAATACCTCTGTCCTGCTTGTCCTCAGAGAAAGTGAAGTTACCTGTAGCAGTTGTTCTCCAAGGAGAGCAGGCCAGGTATTCTCATTTACCCTCCCACCTCCATTTGGAGTTGTATTCTTCAGCTATGTCATTTGATTGATGGACCTGCGCTCGCATGTTGGGTGGGAAGGCTCCCACACATGCATGGTGGGATGCTAATATTGCTTTCTTAAAGCAATATGCGCTAGGCAGCATTAGCACCGGGCTCTTGTCAGATTATGTCGCCCACATGTGAGAATACTTGGCCTGCTGCCCTCAGAGAACATCTGCTACAGGTGAGTAATTTTGCTATATTAATCAAAGAATACAAATACAAGAAATCAGGATAATCTATCCAAATACTGATCCATATTCAAGGCCTAATTAATGTATCACCTTTTTCTTTATCCAAAAGAAAAGATTCTAATTGAGGTGGATCATAGAAAATATATTTATCAGGGTAGAAAATTAAACATATATAACTTTTATAGGGTCCTTAGTTGAGGTCATATTCTGTTTCTATGCACGCCTCTCTTTTAAGAAATTCTTCAGTATTATTGTTAAGCAGTAAGAGAGGTGGTCCATTGAGCATATCGTCATCACCTGTCCATAACATAGTAGAATCTCCTCAGGCCACAGGGAAAAGACATAGCTACTGTGCTGCAGCAAAGTCATTGTGGCATGCCCAGATTTAAAATTTCTCTCTTTCTCCTCTCCCTTTCCACCTTTTATTTCAGATTGAGGAACAGAGTGACTGTAAAATCCTTGATGGACACTTTATTTCTCCCTTGGATCATTATGTTCCAGAAATCATGCCATCTGAATGTATTACAGCAAGGTATGGTAATTTACCTTTGTTCTGTAAAAAACGTTGACTAGAAGTTCATTCATCTGGTGTTCCAGATTTGTTTTGTATACAGTGATGTGAAAGTTTATGAACCTCTTAGAAATGTCTCTATTATAGTGAAGTTAATATGCAAAACATGGCCCGATCCTAATCTGTCCTGTCAAAAAAATCCTATCAAAGAAAAAACTAAAAGGGTATATTTTTCATTATTTGGTCAACAAAAAGCACCTCCTTGCCAGCAGGGTCATCTAGATTTTTTTTCTTAAACTTTAGGTGGGCAGCAGTTTTCATTTTAGAGAATAATGGTTCTTTGCTAGCTATCCTCTCATGAACACCAGGCATGTTTAGTTTTTTTTCTCCGAGGACAAGCAGGCTGCTTGTTCTCACTGATGGGTGACGTCCACGGCAGCCCCTCCAATCGGAACACTTTTCTAGCAAAGTCCTTTGCTAGCCCTCGCGCGCCGATGCGCACCGCGCATGCGCGGCCGTCTTTCCGCCCGAACCGGCTCGTGTTCGTCAGTCTTCTTTTGTCCGCGCTCGGTACGGTCGTGTTTACGCCGTTTGCGCCCCTTAAGTTGACCTCTCGCGTCTCTTTTGGCTTTTCGCTAAAAAAAAAAAAAAAAGGATTTCGGAAGAAGCCCTTTTCGGACTTTTTCCCCGTCCTGTATTTCTAGTTTTTGCCCCGTTAAGTTTTCTTTCATTTTCGGGGTAGGCCCTTTTGAGGCCTCGGGTCGAATTTTTTCTCCCCCTCTTTTTGGTGCCTTACCGCAATTACGAGTTTTGATTTCGCCGGCGTGATTTTTCCGCCCATGTCATCGAAGTCTCCCAGCGGCTTCAAGAAGTGCACCCAGTGCGCCCGGGTAATCTTGCTCACTGACAGGCACGCGTCGTGTCTTCAGTGTCTGGGGGCTGGGCACCGCCCGCAGGCCTGTAGTCTTTGCGCCCTTTTACAGAAAAGGACTCAGGTAGCGAGATTGGCCCAGTGGAACGTTTTGTTCTCGGGCTCTTCGTTGGCATCGGCACCGGGAGTATCGAGTGCGTCGACGTCGACAGCGTCAACACCTCCGTCCTCGGCCGCGACTGCATCGAGTGCATCGAGGCATCGACCCTCTGCATCGGGGCCGAGACATCGGAAGGCTGCGTCGGCGTCGGTGGTACCGGGACCTCCACTAGTGCTGATGTCGTCGGACGGTGGTGCTTCGACTGGAGTGCAGGTGAGGGCTGTCCATTCCCCTGCTGGTGGCGGTGAGCCTTCGGGTGGGTCTCCCCCTACCCTGAGGGCTCCTGCGGTACAGCCCCCCCCCCCCCCCCCCGAGACCGACCTTCTTCGGCCTCGCCCCCGAGGAAGCGACGGCTGGATTCTACGTCCTCGTCGTCAGTACCGGGAAGCTCCGGTGACATGCTTCGTTTGAAAAAGTCAAAGAAGCATCGACACCGGTCTCCTTCCCGCGTCCGGTACCGAGAGCTCTGGGTCGCCGAGGGAGTCGGCACCCAGTAGGCATCGGCACCGGGAGGACCGCTCACCCTCTGTTCAGGACGTGTCGATGCGCTCCACCTTGGACAGCCCGGAACAGACTCTGACATCGACTCCTGCATCGACTTCAATGTCTTTCTCCACAGCCGCCCTGCACGACAGTCTCCGGGCCGTTCTCCCAGAGATCCTGGGAGAGCTGTTGCGCCCTTCCCCTCCGGTACCGGGGGTGCTTGCGCCACCGGTACCGTCGAGTGAGGCGCCGGCTGGCCCCTTGCCCGGGGTGAGGTACTGACTGCGGCCGTCTCCCAGGAAGGCTCCCCAACGATGTCGGCGGAGGGAGCTTCGCCGGTGCGGGCGAGGGAGTCTACCTCTCGACGCTCCCACCGTGGTTCCACGGAGTCGAGCCGGGCACAGCTTCAGACACAGGTCCGTGAACTCGTGTCTGATACCGATGGTGAGGCCTCGTGGGAGGAGGAGGAGGAGGACATCAGATATTTCTCTGACAAGGAGTCTGATGGCCTTCCTTCTGATCCCACTCCCTCCCCTGAAAGGCAGCTTTCTCCTCCCGAGAGTCTGTCTTTTGCGGCCTTTGTCCGGGAGATGTCTACGGCCATCCCCTTCCCGGTGGTTGTGGAGGACGTGCCCAGGGCTAAAATGTTTGAGCTCCTGGACTATCCTTCTCCACCTAAGGAAGCGTCCACAGTACCCATGCATCATGTCCTAAAAAAGACATTGCTGGCGAACTGGACCCCACATTCCCAAGAAGATCGAGTCCCAGTACCGGATCCATGGGGACCCAGAGCTGATGCGCACTCAGTTGCCTCATGACTCTGGAGTTGTGGATTTGGCCCTAAAGAAGGCTAAGAGTTCTAGGGAGCATGCTTCGGCGCCCCCGGGCAAGGACTCTAGAACCTTAGACTCCTTTGGGAGGAAGGCCTACCATTCTTCTATGCTCATGGCCAAAATCCAGTCTTACCAGCTCTACACGAGCATACACATGCGGAACAATGTGCGGCAGTTGGCGGGCTTGGTGGACAAGCTCCCCCCTGAGCAAGCCAAGCCTTTTCAGGAGGTGGTCAGGCAGCTGAAGGCGTGCAGAAAATTCCTGGCCAGAGGGGTGTATGACACCTTTGATGTTGCGTCCAGGGCCGCTGCTCAAGGTGTGGTGATGCGCAGACTCTCATGGCTGCGTGCCTCCGACCTGGAGAATAGAATCCAGCAGCGGATTGCAGACTCGCCTTGCCGTGCGGATAATATTTTTGGAGAAAAAGTCGAGCAGGTGGTAGAGCAGCTCCACCAGCGGGGTACCGCGTTCGACAAGTTCTCCCGCCGGCAGCCTTCAGCTTCTACCTCCACAGGTAGACGTTTTTATGGGGGAAGGAAGACTGTTCCCTACTCTTCTGGTAAGCGTAGGTACAATCCTCCTTCCCGACAGCCTGCGGCCCAGGCTAAGCCCCAGCGCGCTCGCTCTCGTCAGCAGCGTGCACCTCAGCAAGGCCCCTCGGCTCCCCAGCAAAAGCAAGGGGCGAGCTTTTGACTGGCTCCAGCAGAGCATAGCTGACATCAACGTGTCAGTGCCGGGCGACCAGCCGGTCGGGGGGGAGGTTGAAAGTTTTTCACCAAAGGTGGCCTCTCATAACCTCCGATCAGTGGGTTCTTCAAATAGTCCAGCAAGGATACACCCTCAATTTGGCCTCAAAACCTCCAAATTGTCCACCGGGAGCTCAGTCTTACAGCTTCCAGCACAAGCAGGTACTTGCAGAGGAACTCTCCGCCCTTCTCAGCGCCAATGCGGTCGAGCCCGTGCCATCCGGGCAAGAAGGGCTGGGATTCTACTCCAGGTACTTCCTTGTGGAAAAGAAAACAGGGGGGATGCGTCCCATCCTAGACCTAAGGGCCCTGAATAAATATCTGGTCAAAGAAAAGTTCAGGATGCTTTCCCTGGGCACCCTTCTTCCCATGATTCAGGAAAACGATTGGCTATGCTCTCTGGACTTGAAGGACGCCTACACGCACATCCCGATACTGCCAGCTCACAGACAGTATCTGCGATTTCAGT
This sequence comes from Microcaecilia unicolor, assembly GCF_901765095.1. Taxonomy (NCBI): domain Eukaryota; kingdom Metazoa; phylum Chordata; class Amphibia; order Gymnophiona; family Siphonopidae; genus Microcaecilia; species Microcaecilia unicolor. The sequence continues at coordinate 644,641,827 of NC_044032.1, read as the reverse complement.
TGGGCACACGTCACTTCCAGTACTGTGTGCTACCCTTTGGGCTCGCCTCTGCGCCCAAAGTGTTCACGAAGTGCTTGGCTGTAGTAGCAGCAGCACTTCGCAGGCTGGGGGTGCACGTGTTCCCATATCTCGACGATTGGCTGGTGAAGAACACATCCGAGGCAGGAGCTCTGCAGTCCATGCAGATGACTATTCGACTCCTGGAGCTACTGGGGTTTGTGATAAATTATCCAAAGTCCCATCTTCTCCCAATGCAGAGACTCGAATTCATAGGAGCTCTGCTGGATTCTCGGACGGCTCGTGCCTATCTCCCAGAGGCGAGAGCCAACAACTTGTTGTCCCTCGTCTCGCGGCTGCGAGCGTCCCAGCAGATCACAGCTCGGCAGATGTTGAGATTGCTGGGCCACATGGCCTCCACAGTCCATGTGACTCCCATGGCCCGCCTTCACAAGCGATCTGCTCAATGGACCCTAGCTTCCCAGTGGTTTCAGGCCGCTGGGGATCTAGAAGACGTGATCCACCTGTCCACGAGTTTTCTCAAATCCCTGTATTGGTGGATGATTTGGTCCAATTTGACTCTGGGACGCCCTTTCCAAATTCCTCAGCCACAAAAAGTGCTGACTACGGATGTATCTCTCCTGGGGTGGGGAGCTCATGTTGATGGGCTTCACACCCAAGGAAGCTGGTCCCTCCAGGAACGCGATCTGCAGATCAATCTCCTGGAGTTACGAGCGGTCTGGTACGCTCGGAAGGCTTTCAGAGATCGGCTGTCCCATCAAATTATCCAAATTCAGACAGACAACCAGGTTGTCATGTATTACATCAACAAGCAGGGGGGCACCGGATCTCGCCCCCTGTGTCAGGAAGCCGTCAGCATGTGGCTCTGGGCTCGCCGTCACGGCATGGTGCTCCAAGCCACATATCTGGCAGGCGTAAACAACAGTCTGGCCGACAGGTTGAGCAGGATTATGCAACCTCACGAGTGGTCTCTCAATTCCCGTGTAGTGCGACAGATCTTCCAGGTGTGGGGCACCCCCTTGGTAGATCTCTTCGCATCTTGAGCCAACCACAAAGTCCCTCAGTTCTGTTCCAGGCTTCAGGCTCACGGCAGACTGGCATTGGATGCCTTCCTCCTGGATTGGGGGGAAGGTCTGCTGTATGCTTATCCTCCCATACCTCTGGTGGGGAAGACTTTGTTGAAACTCAAGCAAGACCGAGGCACCATGATTCTGATTGCTCCTTTTTGGCCGCGTCAGATCTGGTTCCCTCTTCTTCTGGAGTTGTCCTCCGAAGAACTGTGGAGATTGGAGTGTTTTCCGACCCTCATCACACAGGACGAAGGGGCGCTTCTGCATCCCAATCTCCAGTCTCTGGCTCTCACGGCCTGGATGTTGAGAGCGTAGACTTTGCCTCTTTGGGTCTGTCAGAGGGTGTCTACCGCATCTTGCTTGCTTCCAGGAAAGATTCCACTAAGAGGAGTTACTTCTTTCTATGGAGGAGGTTTGTCGTCTGGTGTGACAGCAAGGCCCTAGATCCTCGCTCTTGTCCTACACAGACCCTACTTGAATACCTTCTGCACTTGTCTGAGTCTGGTCTCAAGACCAACTCTGTAAGGGTTCACCTTAGTGCAATCAGTGCATACCATTACCGTGTGGAAGGTAAGCCGATCTCAGGACAGCCTTTAGTTGTTCGCTTCATGAGAGGTTTGCTTTTGTCAAAGCCCCCCGTTAAACCTCCTACAGTGTCATGGGATCTCAATGTCGTTCTCACCCAGCTGATGAAACCTCCTTTTGAGCCACTGAATTCCTGCCATCTGAAGTACTTGACCTGGAAGGTCATTTTCTTGGTGGCAGTTACTTCAGCTCGTAGAGTCAGTGAGCTTCAGGCCCTGGTAGCCCAGGCCCCTTACACCAAATTTCATCATAACAGAGTAGTCCTCCGCACTCACCCTAAGTTCTTGCCAAAGGTCGTATCGGAGTTCCATCTGAACCAGTCAATTGTCTTGCCAACATTCTTTCCCCGTCCTCATTCCTGCCCTGCTGAACGTCAGCTGCACACATTGGACTACAAGAGAGCATTGGCCTTCTATCTGGAGCGGACACAGCCCAACAGACAGTCCGCCCAATTGTTTGTTTCTTTTGATCCCAACAGGAGGGGAGTGTCTGTGGGGAAACGCACCATATCCAATTGGCTAGCAGATTGCATTTCCTTCACTTACGCCCAGGCTGGGCTGGCTCTTGAGGGTCACGTCACGGCTCATAATGTTAGAGCCATGGCAGCGTCGGTAGCCCACTTGAAGTCGGCCACTATTGAAGAGATCTGCAAAGCTGCGACGTGGTCATCTGTCCACACATTCACATCTCATTACTGCCTGCAGCAGGATACTCGACGCGACAGTTGGTTCGGGCAGTCAGTGCTTTAGAATCTGTTCGGGGTTTAGGATCCAACTCCACCCCCCTAGGCCCATGTTTATTCTGTTCCAGGCTACACTCTCAGTTAGTTAGAAAAATTGTTAGGTCAATCTCAGTTATTTCCTCGCCGTTGCGAGGCCCAATTGACCATGTTTGTTGTTTTGAGTGATCCTGGGGGTTAAGGATACCCCATCAGTGAGAACAAGCAGCCTGCTTGTCCTCGGAGAAAGCGAATGCTACATACCTGTAGAAGGTATTCTCCGAGGACAGCAGGCTGATTGTTCTCACAAACCCGCCCGCCTCCCCTTTGGAGTTGTGTCTTCCCTTGCCTTTCTTTTGCTACATATGGGACTGACGAACACGAGCCGGTTTCGGGCGGGAAGATGGCCGTGCATGCGCGGTGCGCATCGGCGCGCGAGGGCTAGCAAAGGACTTTGCTAGAAAAGTGTTCCGATTGGAGGGGCTGCCGTGGACGTCACCCATCAGTGAGAACAATCAGCCTGCTGTCCTCGGAGAATACCTTCTACAGGTATGTAGCATTCGCTTTTTTCCCTGATGGTTGATGTATGAGCTCTCAGCCACAGTGAGAAAGGTCTTTGAATGTTAGTCTGGGAGTGTTATGACTTTGTGGATGAGTTTTGCTGTGAGTGATTTTGTTGGGACTATCCTGCTTGGATAGAGTCATTATAGTCTTAAATTTTTCCCATTTATAGACTATCAGACAGTGGATGGATAGAGCCACAAATATTTAGAAATTGTCTTGTAGCCTTGTCTAGATAGGTGAGCATCCTCTGAAATTTATTTTTATTGTGGAGCCTGCAGTGGGTTAGACCACAATTGTCTCGGCAAATAGCAGAACAAATAGCAGGAGCAGTAACAACCCGGAGGAGGACACCAAACCACAGAGGTCCATAAAAGTTTTATTTAATTTCAAATGTGAATTCTTTTGCTATATCAAATTGATTATGACTCAGCGAGGCAGTTTCTGCGTCAGGGGTCCAACACTAAATAAACAAGTCAATCATTAGGCAAAATAAATAAGTTAAAAGCATAAAAAATATAAATATAGGTAAACCACAAGGGATGAACAGACTACATAAAAATTAAAATAATTAGAAAAATATATTAATAAATATTATCTGATCATATACAATAAGAGGGAAATCTCAGCAGTGAAGAATTACATATGGGGCTAAAAAGAACATAAAATATATGTATTTTCTTTTGTTTTAAGAGCAGTTTACAAATAATAAACGTACAAGATCATTGTGAGCCAAATAAATCTAATCCATGTTCTAAAATGGTTCTGTAACACTTAAATTATAGTTGTAAGTTTGGTTTTATGGAGAGAATATTACTGTACAGGACCTGCAGGAAGAAAATATAAAAAAATTGTGTGTGTGTAATTTTAATTTTTTTGACTATAATATGAATCCTATTTATATTAAGCAGGACATAATTTCATGTATGGGTTACGTCACTTGATGGAGCCCGGCGTGGAGAAGTTTCCTAGCTTAATTTCTAGAAACCTTTGGAAGCGTGCCACTGTGCTTGGCAAACGTTTTCCTGCCTGCCACGGTCTCGTAGGACCGGCAGTCATCTTTATTCGTGGGTCAAAGAAGACATGTTTTCTTCCCTCTCCCCCTGAGCTTGCGTTTGTGCTGGTTTTTTTTTTTTTTTTTTTTTTGCATTTTTCACCATTTTTCTCTCTGGCTTGTTAATGTGTAAGTGTGCAGGGTCAGATTCCCCATTCTTCAGTTTTTCCTAGCATTTTGAAGTTTTCTTTATTTTTCACAGCTCACTAGGCCCTCTTAGGCCTCTAGCATCCTGGTTGGGTACTTTTTTCATAGATGAGTTGTTTTGGTTTTGCTTCAGCTGTTTTCCCTGACGTGTCCCAGAAAACTCCAGTGTGGTTTTAAAAAGTGCTTCTGGTGTGGAAGGGCTATATTTTTAACAGATACCCTTAGCTGGTGTCTGTGATCTCTGGTGTCCAACCGTAATCCATCTTTATAAATTGTGTTCACAGATGGCAAGAAGAAGCATCAAGAGTTGTGAGGAACAGTGGAAAAAGATTTTTGGCACAGAGAAGTCCTGTCCACCTACTTGGCATTGGAAACATTGGTCCCTATGGCTCCCAGATTTGCATCAGACACGGGGGACATGTCAACATCAAGGCGGCTCCACCTTCCTTGGCATTGAACATCAGTAGCAGCCATCCATATGGGGCATCGTCTGACTCCACCTCACCCCGAGGACACACAAGGATTCAATGTCATCCTCTTCCACATCAGGGGATATCAGTGTCATGCATCGGTCAGATGCCAGGGAGCAAAGGGCATTGGCATCCTTGATCTCCAAGAAGCATCCGTGCTGAGAGGGTCGCTCCCTCTCCAAGGACTCAGAGCAGCTGCACCAGCTTCCATCAAACCGGTACCAGGCCACCGAGTCAGCCCTGATGCTTTCTGAGGATGATACCATGCTGGCTGGGCCACAGCCTTTACCTCGAGGAACGGATCAGGCTTGCTCCAGGAGGCTGAGGCATCAAGGGCCTCAATGTAAGACCCAGTACTCTGTTGATTGTTTATTGAAAGTCGTCGTTATCCAGACCCTTGTGAGAGGAAGCTTTCTCAGGGTACAGGAGAACCCTGGTTCATCTGCACTTCCCATTTCTGAGGCTGGCCAACAGCCCAATAGACCAAGGCAGATTCAGACTTGGATAGCTAGGGATATCTGTTTCCTTGAGTTTGATTCAAACTGCTCTTGGGAGTCTGACCAGGACCCAGAGGTCCTCTCAGAGGGAGGGAGTCCTTTGGTTTCCCGTTAGACCCCGCCTCCCCTCGTGAAAGGAGACAATCTCCACCTGAGGAGCTCTCCTTTACCAGTATTGTCCAGGATATGGCTAAGTCCATACCACTTCATTTGGATGTCAAGGATGAGCCCAGGGCTGAGTTATTGGGCCAACTCGAATTTGAGGCCTCCTTGAAGGAAGTTATGACAATGCCCATGCACAGAATCCTTCAGTCTGTACAAATGGAGTAGTCGGAAACCCCCCTCTCTGTGCAGCCTATTCATAAGAAGGCCAGCTCTATGTATAGAGTCCAGAAAGTTCCTGGTTTCAAGAAGCTCCAGCTTCCTTAGCATTTCATGTTTATCGAATCCTGTCTCAAGAGCCAGAAGTTCCAGGACTCACTCTTTTGTGTACCTGGTGAGAGATGCTAGAACTTAAGAGACTTTTGGGAGGAGTGTCTTTCAGAATGTTATGCGTGCCTCCCACATACATTCTTATTGGCTCTTCATGAGCATGCACTTGAGGAACTTAGCTACTCTGAGGCTTGCATATCATCAAAATTTGGGCTTTTGCCATCCCCAGGGCAGCCACAGAGTTACAGCGTTTGTTGACCCCTCTTGAGCCCCCCCAATGCAACTTTAAAAACTCCCTATCCATTTCAACTCCAAAATCCCTGGTGAGAGAAGGTGGAGCCATATTTTAGCCACTCAGGTCCAGAAGAATTAAACGCTTTCTCCAAGGACAAGCAGGATGGGTGTCATTGTCCAACAGAGCGCTATATGGGAACTGCTTTCCAGCAGCTTATAAAGCCTATGAAGGTAGTGCACTGTGTGTGTGCGCTTGTTCCTACCTGCTACTGTTGTGTGAGACCAAGCCAGTCTGTCTTTTTCTGTACACTCACCTCAGCTCGCATCTTTGTCCTCTATTGATTTGATTTTCTGTGTAAGTGGTTGTGTGGGGCCATTGCCTCCCTTCCTCCTTAGCTTTTCAATCAAGTTCTCAACATTTTTTTTTCTTTTTTTCCCCATGGGTCAGTAAGCTCCTTTATTGATGGATGAAAGATCTTTGATTTGATTTCACTAGTGGAATTGGAGAAATTGATGTCTCAGGTGAGTAAAACTGCTCCTTTGTTGTAGCCGGTACTCCCTAGTTGGTTTTTGTTCCCTCACTGCTTTTTGCCCTTAGGGTTATCTATGCTTAATCAGAGTTTAATGGAAGGTATGATACCTTGTGAGTGGAAGCATGCAATTGTTCATCCTGTGGAATAAACATAAAGGAATCCTGTGCAGAAGGAATGGATCCTCAGAAGCTTAGCCGAGATTGGGAGGCGGGGCTGGTGTTTGGGTGGTGGGGCTAGTTCTGGGCAAGACTTCTACGGTCTGTGTCCTGAAAATGGCAGATACAAATCAAGGTAAGGTATACACAAGAAGTAGCACATATGAGTTTATCTTGTTGGGCAGACTAGATGGACCGTGCAGGTCTTTTTCTGCCGTCATCTACTATGTTACTATCAGGCTCATTTTCAAAGCACTTAGCCTCCCAAAGTTCCATAGAAACCTATGGAACTTAGCCTCCCAAAGTGCTTTGAAAATATGCCTCCATGTATTGAAGAATGCCCTGTAGCGCTATAGAAATGCTAAATAGTAGTAGTAGTAGTCTATGGATCCTTTAAAAGTGGAGCATTACTGTCCTTTTTTAAATTTGTGTTTTTTCATAAAATTGTTAGAAAAGGTCATACTGCAACAATTAGTAGATTTTGTGGAGGCAAATGCTGTCCTGTATCCTATTCAGGCAGCATTCCAAGCAGGGCGTAGCACAGAGATAAAAATGGTTGCTTTTCTTAGTGAGATGTGTGGTACCTTAGATGCAGGACAGAGAGTTTGTGGTTTCCTTGAATTTAGCCTCCACGTTTGACGTGGTTGATCAACCAGATTGTTGAATCATTTGAGTGCTGTTGAGTTGGATGGGGTGGCATTGAAATGGTTTCAAGATTTTTTTGACTGAAAGTTTTTAGTAACACAGAATATGGAATTGGCAGCTCCGCAACAGTTTGGTAAACTATCGAAGACATATTTGTTCATACATGCCTGGAGTTGAATTTGTGTTTACCCTTTGAGCACTTACATAGTAACATAGTAGATGACGGCAGAAAAAGACCTGCACGGTCCATCCAGTCTGCCCAACAAGATAACTCATATGTGCCACTTTTTGTGTATACTGTTAATATATGGAGGTTAGAGAAACTATACAGAACCTGTTATATGAAATAAGTACCTTTAGTCACCCGTGTGAAGGAGTCAGAAAGAGGTCCATTAGGGGGAGGATTTAAACAATACCCTACTTTGATTTGTACCTATGCTCTTCAGGGCACAGACCGTATAAGTCTGCCCAGTACTATCCCCGCCTCCCAACCACCAGCCCCGCCTCCCAACCACCGGCTCTGGCACAGACCGTATAAGTCTGCCCAGCACTACCCCACCTCCCAACCACCTGCTCTGGCACAGACCGTATAAGTCTGCCCTGCCTCCTGATCTTGACTAAGCTCCTGTGCATAGAACAATGATTTTATCTGTTAGATAGTGTATTAGTGTTCTATTCTATTTTAACTATGTATGTTGATTTGTAATCTGCCTAGTTGTAGGCGGAATAGAATTTTTAAATAAAATAAATGTTGTGGTGTTCGTCAGGGATCGATTTTGTCACCGATATTGTTTAACATCTTTGAGGCTGTTGGTAGACTTAATAGAAACCTTTGGAGTCTGTCCTTATGTGTATGCGGATGATTTTTTGTTGGTTGTGCGGGTTTCTCCAGAGGTCTGTGATTATAGGAGCGATCCAGTGTTGTTTAATAGGTATAAATTGTTGGTTTATGAAGTGGCAAAAGTTTTAAATCTAGAGAAAACGACTGCATGTTGGATTACTGGGAAGAAAGAAAGACCACAAGTTACTGTAACATTGTTGGGGGAAACAGTCTCTGTGGTTGAGGTGACTAAATACCTAGGAATCTGGATTGATTCCAGCTAGCGTTTGGCCAACATGAATGTTATGGTCAGACGTGGATATATGACCCTTCGCAAATTACATGCTTTTTGTGGCTATGTAGATAAGCAAGCGTTTTTGGTCTTGGTGCATGTACTATTTATGACACAGCTGGACTATGTGCTAATGCAATACTGGTGAGTCTGCCTAAGAAGTATTTAACAAAACTTCAGATAATGCAAAATATGGCAATTCGGCTATTGGGTGGGGTTGTGCACAGTAAGTTTGAGTCATTTACACCATTGTGTATCCAATACCACTGGTTACCAGTGGAATTTCAAGTGAGATTTAAAATTCTAGTTTTAGTACATATGCATTTGTATTCCACATTTTCCCACCTATTTGCAGGCTCAATGTGGGTTACATTGTGCCGGAGTGGCGATCGCCGCTTCTGGGTTGAGAAATACAAAGTGATATTGCATTAGGGTTCATAAATGATAAAATAAATTATAAAGTAGTTTTGCATTAATGTTCATAAATGATGGAGTAGATTATAGAGTAAGTTAGATAATCAAATATAGAAAGTTCATATCCTGCATGAGAAGTAGAGTGGTAGTGAGTAATGCGAAACGTTCATTAGTGGCTGAACAAATGAAGCAGTTAAGTGTAGAGAGTTCCGTTAATATACATACATATACATACAGTATATTATGAACATATGCATCACATGTTGGCCACCTTAGTAAAACCATATGTCCCAAATAGAAATTTATGCTCGATGGATGCCTGTAAATTGGAGGTGCCTGGTGTACATGAGGCATGTTTCTCAAGAATCAGAAAGTGGGCAGGGGCTGGACACCACCGTTTTATTCTAGACAGGACCAGAGGCAGGAAGGAGGAGGAGGTGGTCCTCCTGCCTCCAACTTTGAAGGTATGTGGGAGGGTCTGGGGGGGGCGGATGGAGGGAAGGATTCCCACTAGACCACCAGTCTTGCCACTAAGGGGCCTGCTGGGTCAGTTTGATGCGGTGGGGGGGGGGCAGGTGGGGGTCTACTGGCACACCAAGAATTTGGGGGGTTCCGGGGGGGGGGGATCCACTGGATCACCAGGGATTTTGGAGTTGAAATGGATAGGGAGTTTTTAAAGTTGCATTGGGGGGGCTCAAGAGGGGGTCTGGTGGACCCCCCCCCCCCCCCAACTCTAAAAACTCCGTGTTGGGCAAGTTGTCAAATGCTTTTGACAGCTTCCAGCCACAAACAGCAAGTCACTTAACAATCCATTCCTTGTCATCAAGCAGATGCAGCCATTACAGTTGGGTTGTGTCCATCAACCAGCAGAGGGAGATAGAGAGCACACTTTTTTCAGTGCCTCATACCAGCTTGCTCCACTGCCTCTCTTCAGTATTCTCTATCTCCCCTAGCAGAGTGGCTGCAGCTTCTTTGAGCTCCATCTAAAATCTGCCTGGAGGTTGCTCCTGTGCTTTTGCCAGTTGTTAGCAGGGGTGTTGGAGGCTATAGCAGCTTCACTTTAAAGGCACATAGGTTCGCCCTTCCCCTGCCTTACCCATACCTCCGTGGATGTGGACACATTGCTTAGCTTTCCCTGTCCTTCCCCACCAACAGTGGATGCAGGCACATAGGTTCGCCCTTTCCCTGCCTTTCCCACTCACCTGAGCCTCCGGAGTTCCATTTACCTCTGCTTTCCTCACAGCGTTAAAAAAAAAAAAAAAAAAAAAGTCGTGTCACGCTTAGACGCTGGAACAGAGGTTTTTCCTTGCCTTTTTCTGTGGGACCGGAGCTGTGATACTCGGTCCAGTGAGGTAAGAGTGTTTTCTGACTCCTCCGGGGTGAGCCCGCAAATGGGGCGATTTTGAATTTTACCACCGTTTTCGGCGATGGCTGCGGAGACAGTAAAGCGCTGTTCCAAGTGTGGCAAGCGCAGATCAGCAGCGGGGCTCTGTAAATCGTGCTGTACAGACGTTAGAGCCGGCCCGAGCATGGCAAGCGACGATTCTTCGCGCTCTGAGCTGGCAGCGGGCGCCATTTTGAATTTACCACATGGCGCGACCTCCGCTGAGACGGAGAGTCCTGAGCCCGGGAGGAGGCCTCGGAGTGAGGCTGATATGGGAGCTACTAGCCTCGGCAGAGATCCGGGTGCCCAGGGTGAGTGTTTCTCCCCTGATTTTGTGTTATTAATGCATAAAGTATACATGCTTAAAAGAGCTCTCCCACAAAGCCCGGCACAGGCCTCTTCTAATGCCCCCCCCCCCCCCCCCCCGGTGGATTCTAGCCTGGGTATGCCCTCTGAGGCGTTATTCCCTGATAATTGGCAGAATATGAAGCGCAGAAGGGCTCATTCCCCTTCAGAGAGTGCTGCACCTCCATTCCCCCCCCCCCCCCCCCCCCCCCCCCCCCCCCCCCCCCCCCCGTGGTCGGGCTGCGAGGATTCGGAGGACTCTGGCAGGCCTTCATGGTCTGAGGAGCCAGAGTCTGGTGCAGAAGTGACTCAGGATCTGGGCGATCCCTCCACGGTGAGGATTTTCCACCGTGATGAGCTGCCAGCGCTTATTTCTGATGCCCTGCAGGCTCTCTCTATTGAGGACCCTGCCAGTGGCACAGCCTCCTCTGTGAATCCTAGGATGGCTAGTACCAAAAAGCCTGCTCGAGCCTTTCCTTTGCATGACTCCATCCAAGAGCTTATTTTGGCTCAATGGGCTGACCCCGAGGGACCTTTGAAAGTTGCCAGGGCTATGGGGCAATTATACCCTCTGAGTGAGGAGCATATGGCTCGCTTTGCTATGCCTAAAGTGGATGCCCTTGTCACAGCTGTGACAAAGAGAACTACCCTCCCTGTTGAAGGAGGTGTTGCCCTGAAGGATATTCAAGACCGTAGACTGGAATCAGCACTTAAACGGTCATTTGAAATTGCAGGTCTCACTATTCGGGCATCTGCATGCAGTTGTTATGCTGCTAGAGCCTGCCTGGCTTGCTTGCAACAGGCAGTGGAACAGCCCGGTAATGGAGCGGAGCCCTTTTCAGATGTGGCTCCGCGGATGGAGTCGGCCTTGTCCTTTCTTGCTGATGCCCTTTGATATTGTCAGAGCTTCGACTAAACACATGGCAGTAGCAGTGGCGGCTTGCCGTCTTCTTTGGCTATGGCAATGGGCAGCGGACATGGCCTCTAAGCAAAGGTTGGTGAAGTTGCCCTTTCAAGGCCTTCACCTGTTTGGTGAGGAGTTGGAGAAAATTGTGAAGGGCCTGGGTGAGGCTAAACCCCAGTGCTTGCCCGAAGATAGGCCTCGGCCTTCCTCTAAGGGTGCGGCGGTCCACTCCTCTTACAGACCTCGCTTCCGTGAAGCTCGAAGGTACCACCAGGGCGTTCTGCTGGGTTCATTTCTCGTGACCGTTTTCAGCAGAGGGAACTCCTTTCGCTTGGACAAACGTTCCACAGCCACTGGCTGAAGGCCTGGAGTTCAGGGGCGACCCTCTCAATGATGGTGCGCCGGCCCTCTCCTCGAGTCCTGTCATCGGAGGACGTCTTTCCCTCTTTGCCGAGGAGTGGGCCAACATTTCCTCAGATCAGTGGGTCTTGGACCTGATCAGAGACGGTTACAGAATAGAATTCGACGCCCCTGTAAGAGACATGTTTGTGGAGCCTCGATGCGGTTCTGCCGCCAAACGGGCAGCGGTAGAGGAGACCCAGTATGGCTATTCTTATGTTCTAAAGTTAAAATAAAGTTGTTGTTTTTTTGTTCCCTGTTCCTAATTCTTTAAGCCTTGCATGTTGCAGGTATTCTCCCCCCTTTTTTTTTTTTAAATGTCAGACTGCCTGGTAGCTAGGGATTCCCATCAGTGTAGAGATATCATCCTGCTTCTCCTTAGACAAAGTGGAGTTACTCACCTGTAGTAGATTTTCTACAAGGGCAGCAGGATAAATATCTACACTACCCTGCCCACCTCCCCTTACAGTTATTCTTCAGCTATAGTATTAGACTGGCTTGGTCTCGTATGGCAATGGTGGGCAGGAAGGCACACACATGCACAGTGTCAATGTCCTCAGGCTTCTAGAAATTGCTGGAGAGCAGTTCCTGCACAGGGCTCCATCGGATGATGTCATTCATCAGTGTCCTCGGAGGACATCAGTTAAAGGGGAGTAACTTGGCTTTCTGGCCCTGGGACCGGAGGCAATGTTTTCCAACTTGCTGGCCCAGAGAACATGAAATGCTGTCAAGTTATGCAGGTCTCGTCATGGGGTGATAGCTTTTGCTGGCAATTGATTTGGGGTAGGGGGCACGATGCAGAAAGCATTACTGCAAGTTTTACTGGCCAAGCAATGCAAAAAGGGTTTCAGTGTGGGTGTTAACTTGTACGGAAACCATTACAATGCATAATAATGTGGTCATTATTAATTTGGTGTCCATGCAATATAAAAAGCAAAATGTAAAACAGCTTCCATATCATCAAGCTGATCAATCCATAGACTGGTGGGTTGTGTCCATCTACCAGCAGGTGGAGATAGAGAGCAAACTTTTGCCTCCCTATATGTGGTCATGTGCTGCCGGAAACTCCTCAGTATGTTCTCTATCTCAGCAGGTGGTGGTCACACACAGCAGCAGCTCTGGCTAGGCCTCCAAGCCTAATCCTTAGGTTTTGTTGAGGCCTGGGGTTGAGGGCTCTTTTGAGCAAGTGCAAACCTGGTGGTGCCAGGTCCCTCCTTTTCTCCCCCCTCCCGCTGGCTCCGTTTAAAAAAAAAAAAAAAAAAAATTTTAAACGTCTTTAAAGGCGTTTAATTCGACGTTTCTTTAAACGTTCATTGCAGCTACTCACTGGGACACCAGTTCGTTACAGCTCGGAGCGGCAAGCAGGTAATTTTACCTTTTTATAGCGGGCAGGGGGTTCCCCGATTCTTCTCCTCGTGGCATATGGCGTCGGAGGGCGAGGGCGCAAAGGGTCGCTCCCCGGATCGCTGGAGCGCTTCTAGAGGGGATGCGGGGGTTTTACAACCTGATTCGCCCTTGATGGGTGACAGTTTAGTGACCGATGAATGTCCCGGTCGTTCCTCCGGCGTGGCGGTTTTTTCCCGCCATAAACGCCCATCCCCCGCTCCTCGCCTCCGCCATCTTGGCCGGCCACGCGGCTCGGACGGCTTCTTCGTGGGCCGCCCTTGAGGTTGGAGACATTAATGCCATGAACGCCCTTAATTTGGGCGACGGCACCAAGCGGCTAAAGTTAAGCGCCGTTCTTCCCGCGCGGCTTCTTCGCGGAGTTTCGCGCCGGACGCCATTTTGGATGCGCAGCATGTCTCTCCCCCGCTATTGCGAGCGCCGGTTGAGAGTGCGTCTAGGGCTGTTGCCCAGGCTGCGGAAGTGCACAGTCTGGGGGGTTTCTCCCCCGAGTTTGTTTTGCTGCTGCATCAGGCTTTCCTCATGCAAAACGCTGCCCCTGCGCCCTCTTCTGATAAAGAGGTTGAGGTTCCCAGAGGTAAACGCCCTCGGGTTGATTTCCAGGCCTTGGAGGACTTTGTCTCCTCCGATATAGATGAGGGCAGCGTGTCTGAGGTCTCCCAACGGTCCTTTGCGGATTCCTTGGAGGAGATAGATCCCCGCTCGAATGGAGCGGATGACCCCTCTGCAGCGCGGCTTTTTAGCCCAGAGGATTTGCCCAACCTGTTGTTACAGGCCATGGACACTTTGAAGATTTCCTCTCCGGAGGACGTCTCTCCCTCAGCCCCTGTTGGCTCTGCCATTATGCTGGGGACGATGCGCCCGCCTAGATCCTTCCACGTGCATGATGCCATGCACACCTTAATTGCGGCTCAATGGGATGTCCCGGAAACGAGCCTTAAAGTGGCTAGGGCTATGTCCCGCCTCTATCCTTTGGCTGTGAGTGAACGTGAGGCCTATCTGTGGCCTACCGTGGATTCTTTAATCATTGCGGTGACTAAGAAAACGGCGTTGCCGGTGGAAGGTGGCACGGCCCTAAAGGACGCCCAAGACAGAAGATTGGAGGCGGCCTTAAGGTCGTCCTTTGAGGCAGCTGCTTTAAGTTTGCAGGCCTCAGTTTGCGGCTCCTATGTGGCCAGGGCGTGCCTGACTATGGTGCAGCGGGCTTCCCCCTCGGATCTTTCCTTGAGGGCTGATTGGCCGGCCCTGGAATCGGGCTTAGCCTATTTGGCAGACTTGCTGTATGATGTCTTGAGAGCCTCAGCTAAAGGCATGGCTCAGACAGTCTCTGCGCGGCGGTGGCTTTGGCTGAAACATTGGTCTGTTGACCACGCCTCTAAATCCCGCCTGGCTAGATTGCCTTTTAAAGGCAAGCTGCTCTTTTGGGTCGAGCTGGACAAAATCGTGACCGATCTCGGCACGTCTAAGGGCAAGAAATTACCAGAGGTCAGGGCTCGGGCTAGTACTCGTCCCGGTACCTCCAGAGGACGGTTGCTGGAAGCCCGTCGGTACCGCCCGGGCAAGTCGGGTTCCTCTGCCCCCTCTTCCTTCAAGAGGAATTTCTCCCCCAAGCAGCATTCCTTTCGCAGAGACCGCCGTCCCGGAGGTGCTCCCTCCGGTCCTCCCCCAGGGTCTCGTACCCAATGACGGGGCCTTGGTCCACGCCCCAGTGCAGATTGGAGGACGGCTGTCCTCGTTTCTGGGCGAGTGGACCACTATAACTTCAGACGCGTGGGTGCTGGAAGTCATCAGAGACGGCTACAAGCTAGAGTTCTGCCAACCCTTAAGAGATGGGTTTGTACTCTCTCCCTGCAAGTCTCCGGTCAAGCTGTGGCAGTGCAGCAGACCTTGGACAACCTGATCCGCCTGGGTGCGGTCGTTCCGGTGCCAAAAAATCAGATTGGCAAGGGACGTTACTCCATTTACTTTGTGGTTCCAAAGAAAGGAGGTTCTGTCCGGCCTATCCTCGACCTCAAAGGGGTCAATCGGGCCTGGAAAGTGAGGCACTTTCGCATGGAGACTCTCCGCTCTGTTATAGCGGCAGTGAAGGCAGGAGAGTTCTTGGCTTCCTTGGACATCAAGGAAGCGTACCTGCATATTCCCATCTGGCCTCCTCTCCAACGCTTTCTGCGTTTTACAGTCCTGAGACGACACTTCCAGTTCAGAGCCCTCCCTTTCGGGTTGGCTACTGCTCCGCGGACCTTTTCCAAAGTAATGGGGGTCATAGCGGCCTTCCTGCTAAAGGAAGGAGTACAAGTCCATCCTTATCTGGACGACTGGTTGATCCGAGCCCCCTCTTATGCAGAGTGCGGCAAAGCTGTGGACCGGGTGATTGCTCTTTTGAGCTCCCTGGGATGGATCATCAACTGGAAGAAGAGCCAGCTGCGCCCGACTCAGTCCCTGGAGTATCTGGGAGTTCGATTCGACACCCAAGTGGGCAGAGTGTTCCTGCCAGACAATCGGATTGTCAAGCTTCAGGCTCAGGTGGACTAGTTCCTAGTAGCCTCTCCTATTCGGGCTTGGGACTACGTGCAGCTGTTGGGCTCTATGACGGCCACGATGGAAGTAGTGCCCTGGGCCAGGGCTCATATGAGACCACTACAGCTATCTCTGCTGCTGCGCTGGACTCCGATGTCGGAGGATTATGCTGTGCGCCTTCCCGTGGACCCAGCAGTGCGCAAGGCGCTGAGCTGGTGGACGCAGACAGACAAGTTGTCTGCAGGATTGCCTCTGGTGACCCCGGAGTGGATTGTCGTCACGACAGACGCCTCTTTGATGGGCTGGGGAGCCCACTGCTTGGGAAGGACAGCGCAGGGGCTCTAGTCTCCTGCAGAGGCAAGTGGTCTATCAACCTCCTGGAACTCAGAGCCATTCGGTTGGTGTTATTGGAGTTCATCCCGGTACTGGTGTTGTAGCCTGTACGGGTCCTGTCGGACAATGCCACGGCTGTGGCCTATATCAACCGCCAGGGAGGTACCAAGAGCGCCCCTCTAGCCAAGGAGGCTATGAGTCTTTGCCAGTGGGCGGAAGCGAACCTGGAGCAGCTTTCAGCGGCCCACATTGCCGGAGTCATGAATGTCAAGGCGGACTTTCTCAGTCGCCATACCTTGGAGTCCGGAGAGTGGCAACTATCTGCTCAGGCGTTCTTGGACATCACGAAGCGCTGGGGCCAGCCGAGCCTAGATCTGATGGCGTCATCGGCCAATTGCCAAGTGCCGCGCTTTTTCAGCAGAGGACGGGACCCTCGATCCCTGGGAGTAGATGCTCTTCTCCAACAGTGGCCGACACAAGAGCTCCTCTATGTGTTCCCGCCCTGGCCCATGTTGGGCAGGGTGCTAGACCGGGTGGCAAAGCATCCCGGCAGGGTAATCCTGGTGGGTCCGGATTGGCCCAGACGTCCCTGGTATGCGGACTTGATCAGGCTCTCAGTCGACGATCCTCTGCGGCTGTCAGTGGAGCAGGGCCTGTTACATCAGGGTCCCGTGGTGATGGAGGATCCCTCTCCCTTTGGTCTTACGGCCTGGCTATTGAGCGGCAGCGTCTGAGGAAGAAGGGCTTCTCAGACAAGGTCATCGCCACTATGCTGAGAGCGAGGAAGCGCTCTACTTCTACTGCTTACGCCAGGGTTTGGCGTATCTTTGCAGCATGGTGTGAAGCAGGCTCACTTTCTCCCTTCACTGCTCCAATTTCTTCAGTGTTGGCGTTCCTGCAAGAAGGTCTGGAGAAAGGCCTGTCGCTCAGTTCCCTTAAAGTCCAGGTAGCGGCTCTGGCTTGCTTCAGGGGCCGCCTGAAGGGCGCTTCCCTGGCTTCGCAGCCAGATGTGGTGCGCTTTCTCAAGGGAGTTAATCACCTGCGCCCTCCTCTGCACTCAGTGGTGCCTGCGTGGAATCTCAACCTGGTGCTAAGAGCATTGCAGAAGCCGCCTTTTGAACCCTTGTCGAGGGCATCTCTGAAAGACCTGACGTTGAAAGCAGTCTTTTTGGTGGCTATCACTTCAGCCAGAAGAGTTTCCGAGCTCCAGGCGCTCTCATGTCGAGAGCCTTTTCTGCAGTTCACTGAGGCAGGAGTGACTATTCGCACAGTGCCTTCCTTCCTGCCCAAGATTGTTTCTCGCTTCCATGTGAATCAGCAGCTCTGTCTCCCTTCCTTTCGTAGGGAGGACTACCCAGAGGAGTACTCCGCTCTTGAATATCTGGATGTGAGACGAGTCATCATCAGATACTTGGAAGTGACCAATGATTTCCGGAAATCGGATCATCTGTTTGTCCTGTTTGCAGGTCCTCGTAAGGGTCTGCAGGCTGCTAAGCCTACAGTGGCAAGATGGGTCAAGGAAGCCATTGCAGCGGCTTATGTGGCCGCGGGGAAGGTGCCGCCTATCCAGCTGAAGGCTCGCTCCACGAGAGCTCATGCGGCCTCGATGGCAGAGGCCGGATCCGTCTCCTTGGAAGAGATATGCAAGGCGGCAACGGGGGCTTCGGCTCATACATTCTCCAAGCATTACCGTTTGACTGTGGCTGCACGGGCGGAGGCCCGGTTTGGAGCTTCAGTGTTGAGGTCAGGGATTTCTATGTCCCGCCCTGGGTGAGTACTGCTTCGGTACATCCCACCAGTCTATGGATTGATCAGCTTGATGATATGGAAGGTAAAATTATGTATAATCATACCTGATAATTTTCTTTCCATTAATCATAGCTGATCAATCCATAGCCCCTCCCAGATATCTGTACTGTTTATATTCTGGTTGAATTTTAGGTTCAAGTTTAGCCTTCAGTTACTTCAGGAGGACTTCGTGTTCAAGTTCTTCTTTCACTTGGATTCTTCAAGAGTTGAGACGAGTTTGTGTTACAGTGAGCTGCTGCATTCCTCTCCCCTCCGTTTTACGGGGCTGGATTGAGACATAAATTCTGCCGGCACTCCCTCCCGCTTCGTGCGGCTGTAGGGCAGCTTTGTACCCCTCCCGCTTCGGCGGTGTTAGGGTCAGTCAGCTCCTCCCGCGGTTGCGGTTGCAGGATAAGCCAGATCCCCCCGCATCGGCGGGTGTGGTGTCCCTCCCCCGCTCCGCGGGGATGAGCTGGACGGATTCCCCTCCCCCACTTGTGTGGGGATGAGCTGGGTTAATTCCCCTCCCCCGTTTCGGCGGTGGTGAGCTGGGCAGAGTGTCCCTTCGTGGGTGTAATTCTCTAAGTGCTGAGTCCTGCGGATGGAGCTTTGATATCGACATACTGAGGAGTTTCCGGCAGCACATGACCACATATAGGGAGGCAAAAGTTTGCTCTCTATCTCCACCTGCTGGTAGATGGACACAACCCACCAGTCTATGGATTGATCAGCTATGATTAATGGAAAGAAAATTATCAGGTATGATTATACATAATTTTACCTTTTAATTGGGGTTGTGCATGGGGAAACTTTTCACCAGATCCATGTCTGGGGCAGCATTGAAGGGTTGGTTGAGAGGAGTTTGGTGTCTATAGGTACACCCTCTCCAATCACCTTGCCTCGAATTGCTCTCTGCAATGGTCCCTGGTAATCTAGCACCCCTTCTGATCTGACCCGATCCGATCCCCCTCTCCCCTTCACCTGATATCTATTTTTTAAAAACTTGCCATAGCAGTCTAGTGCCCCCCCCCCCCTTTCACTTGCAAAAACAAAAATCCCTAATGTCCAGTGGCACACGCCTCACCCCCCTCCCCCACCCTGACCAACTTAAAAACAAAAATAGAAAAGCCATAACTCTCTGGTGTAGGGGGACCTCACCACACCTTGCCCAACCCCCCCCTCATGACCCCATACTTTAAATGAGGGAGGAGTATGCCCTCCAGCACCACACAATGCATGATTCCCAGGGTAAGGGAGAAACTGGTGATGAGGGGTGGAGGGAAGCTTTGAGTCATTGCTGAGAATGACGTGAAAGGTAGAGGAGATAATTTGCATGAAAAGTTTTTCCAATGTTACAAGTTAACGTTGGTAACAAAATAATAAAACGTAAACCTGTATTTTTGAGGGGGGGGGGTAGTTGGGGATCTCATCAGGGCCGTGCCTAGGGTCTCCGGCCCCCCCCTGCAGTTGGCCCCGCCGGCGCGCCCCCCCCTGAAAACGATCGCTACACTACCCACCCTCTTCTCCCCAGATCCTTTTCCTTTTTGTTTAAATTTACCTCTCCAGCGCGTGGCAGCGTAGTGTTAGTGAGAAGGAGGTGGCGCTCCCCCGCCCCGACGTGTCTTCTTCCCTTCGCTCAGTGTCCCGCCTTCTTCTGACGTCAGAAGAAGGCGGAACCGAGTGATGGGAAGAGACTGACACGTCGGGGCGGGGGAGCGCCGCCTCCTCACTAACACTACACTGCCACGCGCCGGAGAGGTAAATTTAAACAAAAAGAAAAAAAGGACAAGGATCTGGGGAGAAGAGGGCGAGGTAAGCATGGTGCGGCGGGGCGCCCCCCAGAGGATGGCGCCCTCCTGCCATGCTTACCTCGCTTACCGTGTCGGCACGGCCCTGGATCTCATCCTCAAATTTAAGCATACTTCATTGATACGGACATGTATTTAAATGAAAAGTTTGACTACTGCTTTAGCTATTGGCAGCAGCCGTTGGAGGACCTTCTGTTGTGTACTGAAACAAGGCACTAGTTGCCCCTTTCTTTTGGGTAGGGTGTTTTCAGGGCAAACTCATAGTAAAGAAATCATGTTTTCAGTGGAGGACCAGCACAATAAGCATGCATAGTACAGAAGAACATCTCTTGGGCATAAGAAGTATTCATGATACTTTGTTTTAAAGATGTGATTTTTATCAGTTGTAGCAGTTTGACTTACTGTGAATTTGTTCTTACATGGTGCATTCTGCTTGAATTATAATAGATTCCAGTTCCTAGTGCCTAAAGAATGGAAGAGCAAATATAGGCCTGTGTGCATTCATTTGGCAGGCACAGGAGATCATGTAAGTATGCAAGACTTCTATTATGAGTAAGATCATTCATTCACATCAGTGTCGTAATGCGCATCAGCTGATGGCTTTTATTTTATACCTTTCCTCCCATTTAGCATTACTGGAGACGACGCACACTAATGGCTCGCCCCATGATCAAAGAAGCCTGCATGGCTTCCGTGTTGCTAGAAAATCCATATTATATCCTTTTTTTTCTGGTTATGTCCTTTTCTTTGGATTGGAGGGCATATGGTAGATTAAGTACCTTCCTTTTTGAATGGGTACAGACTGCATCCATCATTAGACAGTTTGTTGTGCTGAAACAAAAGAAAATTCTGTAATGTCTATGCTGCCGCTGAAGGATCTTGCACTATCCTGTATTCTGTGGTGTTCTGCAAAATATTAATTGTTTGCTGTTTCTTCTAGGTATGTGTAAAATACCAATTTTTGTTTTCTTCTTATTTTTTTTTTAATGCATGTTAGCCTGTGAGAATTAAAAGTAGTTGAAAGTAGATCTGTAAAGTTGTTGATAAAATCTGTTATTTCATACTAATCCTCCCCCCTTTTTTACAAAGCCACGCTAGAAGCTGCTGTGTGGCGATGCTAACACAGCCCTTTCACTTTGAATGAGCTGCGTCAGCATTACCACACCAGCAGCTGCTAGTGTGGCTTTGTAAAAGTGGGTTTAAGATATTAGTAATATTAAAGTATTTAAGTACATAAGTAATATCATACTGGGAAAAGACCAAGGGTCCATCGAGCCCAGCATCCTGTCTACGACAGCGGCCAATCCAGGCCAAGGGCACCTGGCAAGCTTCCCAAACGTACAAACATTCTATACATGTTATTCCTGGAATTGTGGATTTTTCCCAAGTCCATTTAGTAGCGGTTTATGGACTTGTCCTTTAGGAAACCGTCCAACCCCTCTTTAAACTCTGCTAAGCTAACCGCCTTCACCACTTTCTCCGGCAACGAATTCCAGAGTTTAGTTACATGTTGGGTGAAGAAAACTTTTCTCCGATTTGTTTTAAATTTACTGCACTGTAGTTTCATCGCATGCCCCCTAGTCCTAGTATTTTTGGAAAGCGTGAACAGACGCTTCACATCCACCTGTTCCACTCCACTAATTATTTTATATACTTCTATCATGTCTCCCCTCAGCCGTCTCTTCTCCAAGCTGAATAGCCCTAGCCTCCTTAATCTTTCTTCATAGGGAAGTCGTCCCATCCCCGCTATCATTTTAGTCGCCCTTCTCTGCACCTTTTCCAATTCTACTATATCTTTCTTGAGATGCGGCGACCAGAATTGAACACAATACTCAAGGTGTGGTCGCACCATGGAACGATACAACGGCATTATAACATCCTCACACCTGTTTTCCATACCTTTCCTAATAATATCCAACATTCTATTCGCTTTCCTAGCCGCAGCAGCACACTGAGCAGAAGGTTTCAGTGTATTATCGACGACGTCACCCAGATCCCTTTCTTGGTCCGTAACTCCTAACGTGGAACCTTGCATGACGTAGCTATAATTCGGGTTCTTTTTTCCCACATGCATCACCTTGCACTTGCTCACATTAAACGTCATCTGCCATTTAGCCGCCCAGTCTCCCAGTCTCGTAAGGTCCTCTTGTAATTTTTCACAATCCTGTTGCGATTTAACGACTTTGAATAACTTTGTGTCATCAGTAAATTTAATTACCTCGCTAGTTACTCCCATCTCTAAATCATTTATAAATATATTAAAAAGCAGCGGTCCTAGCACAGACCCCTGAGGAACCCCACTAACTACCCTTCTCCATTGTGAATACTGCCCATTTAACCCCACTCTTTCTTTCCTATCCTTCAACCAGTTTTTAATCCACAATAGGACATTTCCTCCTATCCCATGACCCTCCAATTTCCTCTGTAGCTTTTCATGAGGTACCTTGTCAAACGCCTTTTGGAAATCCAGATACACAATATCAGCCGGCTCCCCTTTGTCCACATGTTTGTTTACTCCTTCAAAGAATTGAAGTAAATTGGTCAGGCAAGATTTCCCCACACAAAAGCCGTGCTGACTCGGTCTCAGTAATCCATGTCCTCGGATGTGCTCTGTAATTTTGTTTTTAATAATAATATCCTCTACCATTTTCCCCGGCACTGACGTCAGACTCGCCGGTCTATAATTTCCCGGATCTCCCCTGGAGCCTTTTTTAAAAATCGGTGTTACATTGGCCACCCTCCAATCTTCCGGTATCATGCTCGATTTTAAGGATAAGTTGCATATCACTAGCAGTAGCTCCGCAAGCTCATTTTTCAGTTCTATCAGTACTCTAGGATGAATACCATCCGTTCCAGTAGATTTGCTACTGTTCAGTTTGCTGAACTGCCCCATTACGTCCTCCAGGTTTACCGTGAAGTCAGTAAGTTTCTCCGACTCGTCCGCTTGATATAACCTCTGAACCTGACATGCAGATCAAAGCAGTGCACAAATACAAAAGATAAAAGTTAAAAGAAAGAATGTCAATAACAATAGGAAAGAAAACCACACACACACACTATTAAAAAGAGCGATCCACAATGCCTTGAAACTTTACTGAGTGCCTGAGTACCAATTGTCAAGAGCTAAATGAAAATGTTTTGAGGAGACATTTACTTTTTTTTTTTTTTAACACGTGCTCAGAGTAATGAAACACAGGTAAATTGTTCCAGAGTTTTGGGGGCTAGAAAGAAAAATGCAAAGTTTCTAGTAGACTCATAGTGGACTTGCCTAGGGGCTGGTAGGACTAAACAGTGTGAATCCAGAGACCTTAGCATATGAGATGTGGTATAAGGAATAGTCAGCATTTAGGGACGTTCAAAATAGTAAATTGCTATCTGCTAAGCAGACTATTTTAAACCATATGACAGTGGTTCCCAAACCTGGTCCTGGAGGCACCCCAGCCAGTCGTTTTTTCAGGATATCCACGAGAGAGATTTGCATGCACTGTCTCCACTGCATGCAAATCTCGCTCAATATTCATTGTGAGTATCCTGAAAACGTGACTAGCTGGGGTGCCTCCAGTTCAGGTTTGGGAACCACTGCCATTTGGTATTGAGTGGGAAACCAGTGAAGTCCGATTAGTACAGGAAAGACTGGGTCAAACCTTTGGGTACGACACAAGAGGTGCAGAGTTTTCAAAGTCTGGAACCTCTTAATTTGAAATTTGATAACACCAGCATATACTGAATTAGAATAATCGATTTACAATATCAGGAGTGCATGTGTTACGAGTGTGCAAAGTAGAAAAGTAGAGAAGATTACAAAGGGAACAATTCTTGCGCAGGGCCAGAAAGCCCATCTTAATATCTTGAGAGTTTTGTTTCTGAAAAGATAATTCGTCATCTATGATAATTCCTAAGTAACAGAAAGACTCGACAGTCGGTTTATCAAAAAGGACTGGAATGGAGGATAATCAAGAATGATGACCAGTTATCCAACAAATGCTTGTCTTAATGGGGTTTAATATAAGCCTGTCATTTGATAACTACTTGGCTGAGGCCTTCAAACGAGACTGGATTGTATGACGATCTGGGGAAAAAGGTGAAGTAGGGAAAAGTAAAAGAATGACGTCTGCATAAAAAAATGCTTTTATGTTAAAGTCCTAGATTAAAATGGCTAAGGAGCTTAAAAAGATGTTACATGGAAGTGGAGAAAGTACAGACCTCTGTGGGACACCGCAGGAGAGTTGGAAGGAGGAGGAAGAGGTAGAGGAGGATGTAGAGACTAGCATAGTTTAATTTGAAAGAAAACTGGAGAAAGATTATAAGACAATGCTTTCAAGACTAATTGCATTTATGTGGGAAAGCAGTAAGGAGTGGTCTACCAAATCAAATGCAACACTGAGGTCAAGTGACACTAATAATGAAATAACCCCTGTGTCAAGAATAGTATGTAGGTCAGTGAGAAGAGCTGAAACCTGTGACTTCATACTATGTGCTTTGTTTGTTTGTTTATTTATTTATGTATTCTTGTATCCCACTGTTATCAAAAACCAGTTCAAAGTGGCTTACAATTTACATTCTGATGAAATTACAATGATTGTTTACAGTTTTCCTTCTGGTGGAAATTTTAATAATGATTTACAATCAGGAAGCAACTAGCGATTAGGAAGCGACTAACAGTGATGGTTTACGATTTGGAAGCAGAAAGATCTTTGTTGGCTTATGTTACTTAGTTGTAGAATTTTTTAAAGAGGTAGGTTTTCGGTTCTTTTCTGAATTGGAGATAGTTGGTGATACTTCTTATGATCTTTGGTATAGAGTTCCACCATTTGGAACCAGGTAGCTAAATCTAGCCATGTAGATTTAGAATTGGAGTGAGCACGATTTCACCTTTATCTTTTGAGAATTGTCCTTTTGTTTGGTGGTGCATTCGATGAACCATTCCGGTGAGTTTTTCATTGATTCCCACTTCAGGCACAGGCAGCTCCTTGTGACTCTAGGCAAGTCACTTAACCCTCCATTGCCCCATGTAAGCCGCATTGAGCCTGCCATGAGTGGGAAAGCGCGGGGTACAAATGTAACAAAAATAAATAAAAATATAGTTGGCCTCCTTCACTGTGTTTGTTTTGGGTGGTTCGAAAGCGAACCAGATTCTGTCTGCCATGGTTTGGATGTTGTTGGTTTCGCATTCTTGTAAGAGGTCTATGATGGATGCCTGAGGTATCACGAGGTTGGATCTTTTCTTAGTTATTTTTTTTTGTTCGAAATACTGTGCAATCTCGTTGGCATTAGATGGTTTTTTGGTTGATGCCAGTACATCCTAGGTTTTCAGTAGGTTCATGATTTTGAATATTTTTTTCGTATTTATCTGTTCTGGGTTCGCATATGTGTTGTAGTATTCTGCTTTTGCTTTCTTTATATTGTGCTTGTAAGTTCCTATGGTTTTCTCCATATTTCTTTGTTTAGTTCTGTTTTGGTTTTGGCCCATGTTCTTTCTAGTCTCCTGCATAGGTTTTTTTTTTTTTCTTTTTTAATAGTAGTTCATCGTTGAACCAGGGTCTTGGTATCTATGGTTACACAGAAGACTACTATTCTCATAGAGGGAGAAGTGGCTACAAAGGAGTTGCAGGATAGGAAAGTGGAGTAGTTCTTTCAATAAGATTTTCCTTTCTCCCAATTTGAGAATTCAAGTGGTGATTTGTGGGGTGTAGGAGCAAAGAAATCAAGCTACTGAAACACTACTGTAGCACTGCTACGAGCACTGTGTCCAGCCATCCCTTTGACTATATGGACCTACATGACATACATGGCACTATCCAGCATTAAGAACCTGATTATAATGTGCAAATTTTGTCTTTAAAACTCTAAGACATTGTGGAGACATCCAGTCTAACAGAAGATTCCTTGTCATCAAGCAGATGAAGCCATTACGTATGGATATCCGTGGCTTTTGCCAGGATTTGGTGCCTGTTTGAGTGTTGGTGTGCTTCCAGAGCCATTGTTCCAATGCGGACTCCTGTCTTGCCGATTCTGGACTTTTTGCAGGAAGGTGTACAAAAAGGCTTGGCCTATGATTCCCTGCGGGTGCAGGTGGCAGCGTTGGCCTCCCTTCGTGGTAAGGTGGAAGGCGTGTCTTTGGCTGCTCACCCAGATGTGGCACGGTTTCTTAGAGGGGTGCTTCGACTCCGACCTCCAGTGCGAGCACCCTGTCCAGCTTGGAACCTGGGGCTAGTTTTGAAAACCCTGCAGGCATCTCCTTTTGAGCCGCTTCGGCGAGCATCGGAGAAAGACTTGACACTGAAGGCCGTTTTTCTGGTGGCCATTACCTCGGCGAGACGGGTGTCAGAGCTCCAGGCGCTGTCCTGTAGAGACCCATTTCTGCAATTTTCAGAGTCCGGAGTCACGGTTCGGACCGTGCCTTCCTTTATGCCTAAGGTGGTTTCAGCCTTTCACTTAAACCAGCCTATTTTCTTGCCCTCTTTTTCAGAGGAAGAGTTTCCAGAATCTTTTGGGCAGCTGCACCTTTTGGATGTGCGCAGGACTCTGCTGCAGTATCTGCGAGTTACTAACTCTTTCAGGACTTCTGATCATCTGTTTGTTTTGCTATCTGGTTCTCGCAGAGGGTCTCCAGCGTCTAAAGCCACTATTGCCCGCTGGCTCAAAGAATCTATCTTTTTAGCTTATCTGCTGGCCGGCAGGGTTCCGCCTGTAGCCTTTAAGGCACATTCTACTAGAGCGATTTCTTCCTCTTGGGCTGAAACTGGAGCACTCTCTCTTCAAGAGATATGCAGTGCAGCAACATGGGCTTCTAAGCTCTCCTTTGCCCGACATTACAGGCTGGATGTGGCTGCCAGGAGGGATGCGCGTTTTGGTGCACAAGTGCTAGCGCGTGGTGTGGCTTGTTCCCACCCTATCTAGGGATTGCTTTGTTACATCCCATACGTAATGGCTTCATCTGCTTGATGACAAGGAAGGGAAAATTAGGTTCTTACCTTGGTAATTTTCTTTCCTTTAGTCCTAGCAGATGAAGCCATGAGCCCTCCCTGTATGATTGTATGCTGTGAATCTGTTTTTCAGGTTCTGTTCTAATTTCCTGAAGTTCCTTCCTTGGGAGAAAGTTGGAAAACAATCTTCAGGATTCATGTTCAGTTTAAATTTAGGAGGATGTGTTCATTCCCTCCAGCATGTTTTTTTTGGAGGATGTGTTGATTCTCTCCAGGAGGCGCGTGTGTTCCCCTCCAGCTCTATAAATAGGAGGATGAGTTCATTCCCTCCAGTGTGTTGGGAGGATGTGTGATTCCCTCCAGGAGGCGTGTGTGTTCCCCTCCACTTATACAATAAGGAGGATGAGTTTATTCCCTCCAGGAGGATGTGCATTCCCTCCTTTATGAGTTCATGCCCTTGTGATGGGCCATCGTTCGCTGTGAGGAAAGCTCTTGTGATTCCCATTGCGGTTTGCCATACTGCTTTGGAAGCTTCAAATACTGAAGAGGCAGTGGAGCTAGCTGGCCAAGAGGGCACTGTGAAAGTTTGAGTGCTCTCTATCTCCCCTGCTGGTTGATGGACATACGTAATGGCTTCATCTGCTATGACTAAAGGAAAGAAAATTACCAAGGTAAGAACCTAATTTTCCCATAACAACTCTTGTTTACTAGACAGAAGCTGCTGATAAAGGACAGTGTTGTCAGCATTGACGTAGTTTGTTATGAGAATTGATGTCAATGCAGGACCCTTGGAGCTACTTGTTTATGTTCTTCAAGGATAGAATATATGTTAGCAATATAGATAAGGCTCCCAATTTCTCCATAAAAAGCAGCTCTTATCACAGCTACAGGACTGTGTCCACACCACATCTGAGGGACAGGATGTGCGTTGGACCGGACGAGCATCTGAGGGACATGCTGACATCAGACGAGGGCGAGCTAGGGAGGAAAGGAGGGAAGTCCGAAGGGAAGCGATCAGCTGTTGCCCGCTGCAGCGCCTTCACACGGAGGTGAGAGGCGTTGTGAGGATCCCGCCCGGTGGCAGGGGGAGAGGGAGCGGCGGCGGCGATGACGAACTCAGGGGGGGTGGCGGGTGCGGAAGGTGGCGGGGAGGCCGGGGCTGCGGGAAGCTATCATTTCAATGCAGGGGAGAGCGGCGGCGACCTCGGGGGGGGGGGGGGTGTAGGGTGAAGGACGTCCATAAAGGACGTCCATTGGCACAGCTCGTCTTTTTATTATATATAGTAAAGGACGTCCAGAAAGGAAGTTCTTGGCATGCGCAGAGCAGCCAGCATAACACTTGGCTGCTCTGCGCATGCTCGACCGGCCGACTGTTTAACGATGGATTAGAGAATGCAAGTGAGCTACAACGAGCAGCTCATTTGCATTCCTATTCTTTGATGCATGGCCGTTCCTTACCGATTCGCTAAGGGAATCGGTAAGGGAAGGGCTTTAACGATTTTTTAGTGCATCTTGGCCCAAGACAGCAGCAGAGATAAAAATCCCAGACACCCTCTCGGTCTAAACAACAACCTAATTTTTGACTCTCCTAGAGAGCAATGGCATCATACAGATGTCTGTGCCAAGCAACCTACGTATCGGAGGGAGGCTCCATTCTCTTCCAACAAAGGTGGCTTCTTATAATCTCCAACTAATGGGCCCTCCGCACCATTCGGCATGGCTACACTGTGAGTTGAGGGAAAAAGACTCCCTGATCATCCACCAAGAGAGTCTCTTCAAATCCCTCCAAATGAGATTACTTTGAGAGGGGCTCTTGGCCCTCCTCTGCCAGAATTTAACAGAACCAGTTTGTCCGCTGGACAGGGATTGAGGGTTCTCCAGATATTTTCTCATTATGAAAAAGAAAGGAGCAGTACGTCAAATTCTCGATCTATGAGACCTGAACAAGTTTCTCCTCAAAGGGATGTTTCAGATGATATCCTTGCAGTCACTACTTCCTATGATAAAACTCAAGGATTGGCTTTGATCTCTAGTCCTGAAGAAGGCATATTCCCCTATATCAGTTCTCCCTGCACATAGAAAATGCCTCCGCTTCCACTGTGGAACTCTACACTATCAGTACAAGGTCTTACTGTTTGGCTTCGCCTCAGCTCCTCGAGTCTTCACAAAGCATCTAGTAGTTGTAGCTGCAGTATTTCCCAGGTGAGGCATCTGCGTCTTCCCCTACCTGGACAATTGGTTAATCATAGCAGCCTCTCAGGACTCCACCAGGGCTTCCTCAGATTTGTCATCAACTACCCCAAATCACATCTTCAGCCTGCACAGACCTCAGAGTTCATAGGGGCTCTCCTTGATGCAACTGAAGGTTGTGCATTCCTTCCTCAATCAAGGGTGAACATTATATTACATGGATAAGGATGACTGCCAACCAGGGATGTCAGCCAACTCAGCCACTTTCTCTGGAGTACGGGGCTGGTGATCTTGAATGTATTCCCTCACCTCTGGATGACAACACTAAAGAAACTGCTCCAGGACCATCAGGTTTTGGCAGTCATCCAGGGTCTTAACCTCAGCTCCACTGAGCCACCGCTGATGCTTGTATCTTAGCTGAATCACAAACTTGCTGTGAGTATCATCCGTCTCCTTTAGCAAAGTTCAGAACTTAGTCTGTGGTCTCATGGTTAATAGCATAACGGTTCAACAAAGCTTTGCGCACCTCCTCAAACTGGGAGCACATCTTCATAGACAGTCTTTGGAATGCCTCAGATGCTCTGAGCTTTCTTCCCAGATAGCGTACCCAGTCTTTCTGAGGAATCTCATTGAGATGGCAAATTTTTTCAAAGGCAGACAGATAATCCATCTATTTCACTTAGGGTATCATCAAAGTGCGCAAACAAGTTGGGCCAATCCAGGCTGTGGATCCTACCTCGGGCCTTGGCGCAGTGGTTGGGCGGGAGATTTGGATGCGAGCCATTTTCATCTCCATCTTTAACTTCTGCTGCTGCTGTTTCTCTCGCCGCAACTGCTGTTGGTCTAGCTGCTATCGCTCTAGCATGTAGATCTGCTGGATCTCAGCTGGTGTAGCATCTGGCCCTGCCAACTCACAGGCCTCTGCCCATAAGGGGTTTGCTGTCACCCCAGAAGAACTCTGCACAGGCCGGTCCTTCAGCTCCTGTCCGCTGAGGTTATCTGGTTGCTCTTGTTTTAGAACAGGCATATCCAGTGTCTCAGGGCTGCTACATTTGCCATCAGCACACAGCTAACCTCCTAACACTACCAAAAAAACTAGAGAGGAAAGGGACCCTGTTACTGCTGCAGTTGTTCACTGTGCTTTATGTCTGGAGGTTACAGATAAAAAAAGTCACCACCACGCAGTGGATAGTGACCCTCACTCCGCGCACTGAGCCTGACAATCTCATCGCTACCACAAAAAAAGAAGGACACAAGGTCTGTCATGAAACGCCTAGCCACCCACCTGGGGTTACCCCGTGGTCACTTAGAGGGTCTATTCCCAGCACAGATCAGGTCCACCTGTACCTGCCGCTTGTGCTGTACACTAGCCCCCTCCTCCCACCGACTGGGTCACAACTGCCCCTGGAAAATCCAAACCCAGCCAACCTTGTTCCTTCTATTAAATCTTTTTATCTTCATTTTCTCTCCATTAAATCCTTCTACTCCACGTAATAGAGCTGGATGACATCAGGATATTTTTATTTTCTGTTCAAGGTCTGGAAGGGAAAAATCTATTGTATTTGCATGGTTATTCAAATAAGAGCTGTTATACTTCCTTACACCTGGATCCCATTCATATCCTTGCTATAGTTATTTGAAGGTATTTTAAGAGTATCACACCATCATCTGAGCTATATAAGGCTATAATGAAACTTTGCTCTTCTTTTGGCAAAAGTGCTTTGCTGAATAATAGGCATTACTGTTTCCAGTTTGGTGTGCAGAGATGACAGCTTTCTTGATGCTACTTGGGTGGGATTATTTTTTCTATCTTAGAATGTTTTTATATATTATTATTTTTATTTTTTATTTTATTTGCTGCATTTGTATCCCACATTTCCCCACCTATCTGCAGGCTCAATGTGGCTTACATTATGCCGCAGTGGCGATCACCATTAACGATTATAGTTTCATTAATATCTGAAGGAAGAAAACATCTATTTTCTTTAACTTCAATCCTTACATGGCTGCAGGAAACCCAAGGACCAACTGTAAGTATTACTGTGTGTATATATATGTATAGTTGTATGCAAAAATTTCAGTATCAGTGGTCAAATTGTATTTTTCAATAAATCCCTAAGTGAATAGGAGCAGAAAATGTGTATGGTTGAATGGTAAATGTTATATCTTTCTGCAAACTTTACTATTTTCAGTTTATTTATTTATTACTAGTAAAAAAAGGCCCGTTTCTGTCAGAAATGAAACAGGCGCTAGCAAGGTTTTCCTCGGAGTGTATGTTTGAGAGAGAGAGAGAGAGAGAGAGTGTGTGTGTCAGAGAGAGAGTGAGAGAGTGTGTGTGTGTGTGAGAGAGAGAGAGAGTGTGTGAGACAGTGTGTTTGTGTGTGTGAGACTATGTGTGTGACAGAGAAGAGTGTATGTGAGAGACAGAGAGTGAGTGTATCCATTGTGGACATCTTGAAAACCTGACTGGCTGGGTTTGTTTCTGAGGACTGGGTTGAGAACCTATGATCTAGAAAAATTAAAAACTATAAACTAGGGGGGAGTATAGTGAGAATGCTGGGACTGAAATACCATGGGCTTTTATAACTTGGTGGCAGGACATTCATTCTCAAAACTTTACTTGAACATTCTGTTGTCCTTTCTTAAATTGATTTGTCTTAACTTGACAGCAGAAATTTATAGCATTTTCTGTATAACTGCATATAAAATCTATAATATTCTTACAGACCCATTGACAGTAATAGTTCTCCGGGTTAGAGCAGTGGTTTATTAGAACGAATTTGGCAGCCAGTAATAAGGAATGTTTTGCAAAGGTGTTCTACAAATGTACAAGAGGCTTGTAGTTTGCGTGTATAATGTTCAAGGCATATGTGCCTGGGATACTAAGTTCTCCTACTGGACCCTACTGTTCAATCCAAGAGGATCCAGTAGAAGGTCAGAATGCAACTAGAAACATAGCCAGAAGTGGCTCTAGAAGTAAATAACTTTGGAATGAAGTTAGTTTCCACAAGTCTATGCTCTATGCATACGTCTGGTTGACCTGGCTTTTTGGATATTCTTTTTTTTTTTCACTTTAAAATTAGTTTTATTAGGATAACACTACAACAGTCCAGTTCTCAAAGAGCACATCTTGCTCACATTTGCCCACGCAGGGGCTCATAAATACTGAACTACTACATCTAGAACTAACTTACCCACTATGTCTACTGCCACAAAACTCAGGATATCAAAATAGCCCCATAAACAGTGTCCACTTCCCAACTAACTGCGCTTCCTTGTCATCAGCAGCAGATGAATCCATTAACTGATGGGGTGTATCCGCCTACCAGCAGGTGGAGATAGAGAACACTGAAAAACCACAGTGACCCTTGGACGGCTAGCCCCCCAACTGCCTTCAGTATTTCTCTATCTCCCAGCAGGTGTGGATGTAGCTTGATCAGCTCCTGGATTTCAGACTGCCGGGGGTGGCTCCTGTGCTTTGCCAGTTGAGCAGGGGTGTTGTGGCTGGTGGTGCCCACTTTAAAGGCATATAGGTTCGCCCTTTCCCTGCCTTACCCATGCCTCCCGGAGTCCCTCTGTTGCTGCCTGCCTCCAACTTTCCTCACAGCGTTAAAAAAAAAAAACGCGCTTTTACTGCGTGGCTATTATGAGGCTTTTTCCAGAGATTCTGGTTCTGTGCAGCTTGACCAGAGCTCATTGACTCGGTCTTCTGAGGTGAGAGTGATGCCCAGCTCCTCCGGGGAGGTCTCGCGGATGCCATTCCGAACAGGGTAATTTTTTGCGCGAAGCCGCCATTTTATTGCCATATTTCCGTCCAGTCGGGTGATGGCTGCTGAGGGAGTTAAGAGCTGCTCCTGTTGTGGTAAGCGTAGATCAGCAGAGGGGCTGTGTAAAACGTGCTCCTTAGACGCTCACGCTAGTATGAGCATGCCGAGCAATGTTTCTTCCCGCTCGATGGAGCTGGCAGCGGGCGCCATTTTGGAAGCGCCGCATGCCTCGACCCTCGCGGTTGCGGAGGAGTCTGAATGCAGGGGGACGCCTTGTTTAGAGGCTGCCAGAGGAGCTCCTACATCCGTTTCTCCTAATTTGGAGGCGGAGGGTCAGGGTGAGTTTTTCTCCCCTGAGTTTGTGCTTTTAATGCATAAGGCTTTTATGCTGAAGAGAGCTCTGCCACAGGTGTCTGACACTGCATTGCCTCCTGGCTTCCCTCCGGGTGTTGATGCCCTGGGGATGACTTCAGAGGTTATTTCCTCCCCCAAGCGTTGGAAACACGCTAAACATAGACTGGTAAATTCCCCGTCTGAAAGTGGCGCATATCCCCCCCCTCCCCCCGTGGTCGGGCTGTGGGGGGTCTGAGGGGTCTGGCAGACCCTCAGGGACGGATGATCCAGAAGAGGGTGCCTATTTGCCACTGGATTTGGATGATCCCAATGCTGTCTGGATTTTCCACCGCGACGAGCTGCCAGCTCTCATTACTGATGCCTTGCAGGCCCTCTCGATTGATGATTCTGCTGAAGGCGACGCCTCCTCTGTTAATCTTAGGATGGTGAGTACTAAAAAGCCTTCTCGGGCCTTTCCGGTGCATGACTCCATCCAAGAGCTTATTTCTGCTCAATGGTCTGACCCTGATGGGCCTTTGAAAGTGGCCAGGGCTATGGGTCAGCTTTACCCTCTGTGTGAGGAGCACTTGGCCCCTTTGGGGATGCCTAAAGTGGGATGCGTTGGTCACGGCGGTGACAAAAAAAGATCACTCTCCCAGTAGAAGGAGGAGTTGCTTTGAAAGTCATGCAGGACCGGCGGCTGGAGTCCGCGCTGAAGTGGTCCTTTGAAATTGCGGGCCTTGCCTTGAGGTCGTCAATTTGCAGTTCCTATGCAGCCTGGGCATGTCGGGCCCCCTTTCGGAGGTTGCCCTGCGGATGGAGTCGGCCCTGTCATTTTTGGCTGATGCCCTGTATGATCTGGTCAGAGCTTCGGCTAAACAGATGTCTATGGCGGTGTCTGCCCGCCGCCTTCTTTGGCTGCGGCATTGGGCGGCTGACATGGCTTCTAAGCAAAGGCTGGTGAGGCTACCCTTTCGGGGCCTCCTATTATTTGGAGAGGAATTGGAGAAGATTGTGAAAGACCTGGGGGAATCTAAACCCCAGCAGTTACCTGAGGTTAGGCTGAGGCCTTCTTCCAAGGGTTCTGCGTTTCCCTCCTCTTCCAGATCTCACTTCCGTGAAGCTCGCAAGTATCGCCCGGGGCGCTCTGCTGGGTTTTCTCAACGTGCCCGTTTTCAGCAGAGGAACTCCTTTTGCTCGGACAAACGTTCCGCAGGGGCCAGTTCAAGGCCAGGAGTTCAGGGGCGTCCTCCACAATGGACGCCGGTCCACTCCTCCATGCCTGCAATAGGAGGACGTCTTTCCCTCTTTCTAGAGGAGTGGACCATGATTACCTCGGATCAGTGGGTCCTGGACCTTATCAGAGAAGGTTACCGACTGGAATTTGGTGCCCCGCTGAGAGACGTGTTTGTGGAGTCCTGATGAGGCACTGCCGTAAAACGGGCCGCGGTAGAGGAGACCTTACAAGTCTTGCTGCACCTCGGAGCAGTGATCCCGGTGCCTCCCGCCGAACGCGGCTGCGGCCGCTTTTCCATTAATTTTGTCATGCCTTGAAAAGGTGGGTCTTTCAGACTGGTCCTCGACTTACGAAGAGTCAACGAGGCCCTCAGAGTACGACATTTTTGCATGGAAACCCTGCGCTCCGTCATTGAGGCAGTACAGCCAGGAGAGTTTCTCATGTCTCTGGACCTAAAAGAAGCATATTTGCACATTCCTATCTGGCCTCCACACCAGCGGTTCCTCCGCTTTGCGGTGTTGGGAAAACATTTCCAGTTTTGGGCCTTGCCTTTTGGCCTAGCCACAGCTCCCCATACCTTTTCCAAGGTAATGGTGGTCGTAGCTGCCTGTCTCAGGCGAGAGGGTATCAGAGTTCACCCTTATCTCGACGACTGGCTCATCAAAGCGGATTTGGCAACCAAGAGTCGTCTTGCCTCAGCCAGAGTGGTGACAGTCCTGCAGGCGCTAGGCTGGGTGGTCAATATACCCAAAAGTCACCTGACCTCCTCTCAATCTCGCGAGTATTTGGAGGTCCGGTTCGACACGGCCTCGGAGTTTGTTTTTCTCCCTGACCAAAGGCGGTGCAAGCTTCAGAATCAGGTCTATCTGCTCCTGCGGATGCCTCGCCCGCGAGCTTGGGACTTTCTCCAGCTGCTGGGGTTGATGTCGGCCACCTTGGAGGTGGTTCCTTGGGTGAGAGCGCATATGTCACGTCTCTCGCGGAACCTCGGGGTTAGCCCTTGGGCCACGGCCGCAGGGCGGCAGTGGCAGGAGAATCACCCAAACACAGAAAAGGCAAAACAGACGTACCAGCAAATCCAGGACTGGAACAACCAGGCGGAGACTGCAGCCGAGGCAACTCAAGCTGGAGCAGGCAGGACAGGAATTCATCCCAAGCTTCACCTGTGCTTTGCCACCGTCCCTCAAGAGCTGAGCCCCTGAGTGCAGGGCTGGAAGGCAGAACTGCAGGAAACAGCAGCCAGCTGGCGAACAGCAGGAAACTTCCAGAAAACACACCGAGGTTCCAGGCAGGCAGCAGAATAAATCAGAAAACAAGCCGGGTCAGGGCGGGCAGCAGACAGAAGAATAAACCAGGGGACAAGCAGGGTCAAAGCCAGAATCAGAAAATATCACAGCAGCACTGCAACAATCTCTCACCAAAGGAAACTCCTCTGAGGACCTCTGTTGCAAGGCAAGCTAGATACCTTCCCAGGTGGTTAATAAAGGCAGCATACAAGGGAGTTCACCAGGTACGGGTACTGCTTAGTTCCAAAAAGCTCCCAAAACAATCTGGAAGGTTGGAAGATCCGGACCGGACCGGACCAGCATATCTTCTGGAACATGGGAAACGATAAACCATCAGTTCACAGCAGCTACCAGGTCTGACCACCGGGGGCCGAGGTGACTGAGAGCCAGGAACCTGGGCACCACCGTAACAGCATATGAGGCCTCTGCAGATTGACCTGCTTCAACAATGGTCTCCGATGTCCCAGGAATATCACCGCAGACTAACGTTGCTCCCTGCGGCCCGGCTCAGTATGGAGTGGTGGCTCTCCGACAGGATGCTGCGCCAAGGAATGAATGCCTCTGGCGCTTCCTTCTTGGTGCCTGGTGATAACAGATGCCAGCCTTTTGGGCTGGGGAGCACATTGCCAGGGAAGCTATGCTTAGAGTCTGTGGACACCCGTGGAAGCGGGGTAGTTCATCATTCGCTTGGAACTGAGAACAATATTCCAGGCTCTTATGGCCTTTCAAAAGACTCTGAAGGGACTTGCTGTCCGGGTGCTGTCAGACAACATGACAGCGGTAGCATACATAAATCGTCAGGGAGGCACTCTGTGTAGGGCCCTGGCAGCAGAGGTCGCTCAGATTTGCCACTGGGCCGAACTACACCTGCAGCTTCTGTCAGCAGCTCACATAGCAGGTCAGAGCAACGTGCAAGCCGATTTTCTCAGCAGGCATCAAATCGACCCAGCGGAATGGGAACTGGCAGAAGAAGTTTTTCTTCAGATTTGTGCCAAATGGGGGACTCCCAAAATGGATCTAACGGCGTCAAGTGCAAACGCCAAAGTACCTCGCTTTTTTAGCAAAAGGAGAGATCCTCACTCTGCGGGGTTGGATGCTCTGGCTCAACCCTGGCCCTCGGCCCTCCTGTATGTGTTCCCTCCTTGGCCCTTGATAGGGCGAATCCTACTGCGGATTCGACAGCACCGAGGTCTGGTGATTCTCATCGCTCCAGATTGGCCAAGGCATCCGTGGTATGCGGATCTCCGCCGGATGCTGGTGGACGCTCCTGTTCATTTGCCCCTGGTGCCGAACCTGTTGGTTCAGGGTCTGGTGGCTATGGAGGATCCCTGCCGATTTGGTCTTGCGGCCTGGCTATTGAGAGGGCGCAATTGAGAGACGAAGGCTACTTTAACAGGGTCATCTCCACTCTCTTGCAGGCCCGCAAGCAGTCCACCTCCACAGCTTATGCTCGGATGTGGCGCAAGTTTGAGGCGTGGGGTGTTTCAAAGGCGATCACTCCCACGCGGGCTACAGTCTCGACAGTGCTGGACTTTTTGCAGGAGGGCTTACAAAAAGGCCTGACTTACAATTCCCTGCAGGTGCAAGTGGCAGCATTATCATGCTATTGAGGGAAAATCGCTGTCTTGTCCCTTGCTGCTCATCCGGACATTGCCTGATTTCTCAGAGGGGTGCTTAGGCTCCGTCCTCCCATCCGGTTGCCCTGTCTGGCCTGGAACCTGGGGATGGTTTTGAAGGCTTTCCAGTATTCACCCTTCGAGCCGCTTAGGTGAGCTTCGGAGAAGGATGTGACTCTCAAGACAGTCTTTTTGGTGGCCATGACATCGGCTAGACGCACGTCTGAGCTGCAGGCGCTGTCCTGTCGGGACCCTTTTCTGCAATTCTCGGAGTCAGGAGTAACGGTACGTACAGTGCCTTCCTTCCTGCCTAAGGTGGTTTTAGCATTTCACCTGAACCAGCCTATTTTTCTTCCTTCTTTTTCTAGGGAAGAGTTCCTGGGCTCCTTTGGGCAGTTACATCTTCTGGATGTCTGCAGGGTGCTGTTGCAGTATCTACGGATGTCAAATGACTTCAGGACTTCTGATCACCTTTCTGTCTTGTTGTCAAGTCCTCGGCGTGGAGGCCCAGCGTCTAAGGCCACTATAGCCCATTGGCTCAAGGAAGTCATTTTTTCTGCGTATCTGCTTTCAGGTTGGTCTCCGTCTGAAGCGTTTAAGGCGCATTCCACGGGAGTGATTTCCTCCTCGTGGGCTGAAACGGGTGCACTCTTTCTTCAAGAGATCTGTAGTGCGGCTACTTGGGCTTCTCAGCTCTCATTTGTCCGGCATTACAGACTGGATGTTGCAGCAAAGCAGGATGCTATTTTTGGAGCACAAGTGCTTGCTCGCGGTGTGGCCTGTTCCCACCCTATTTAGGGAGTGCTTTTGTACATCCCATCAGTTAATGGATTCATCTGCTGCTGATGACAAGGAAGGGAAAATTAGGTTCTTACCTTGGTAATTTTCTTTCCTTTAGTCACAGCAGATGAATCCATGATCCCTCCCTGTCTGACTTTTTCTGTTCAGATCTTTCATGCAGATATCACTCTCATTGGGAGAAGTTGGAAACCAGTTCTCAGAATTTCTACATGATGTTCTACTACAGGAGGTTGAGATCATCCCTCCTTTGTTGCTCCTGTTCTGGGGCGGTTGTTCGCTGTGAGGAAAGTTTGTTATTATACCTTTATGGTTCACTCTGCTTTGGAAATCTCAAATACTGAAGGCAGTTGGGGGCTATCCGTCCAAGGATCACTGTGGTTTTTCAGTGTTCTTTATCTCCACCTGCTGGTAGGTGGATACAACCCATCAGTTAATGGATTCATCTGCTGTGACTAAAGGAAAGAAATTTACCAAGGTAAGGACTTAATTTTCCCGTCCCTAATATACAACATCCCCTTCCACATCCCTCTCACCAACCCCAACTCAACATGAGAACACCCCCTGAATCTTTGGGGCCCTCTCAATCCCCTTCCCATCCCCCCAACCCACCCCCTCCTATAATACTCCACAAACCTAGATATTGGTCATTTGCTGTTGCAATCGAGCCCATCCATCCTTATGTCGTAGGGCCCCCTCCCTGCGATAAGCCGTTAGTCTCTCCATTTACATTAATTGCCCCAGTTTACATTTCCAGTCACTCAATGTCGGAGGGCCTGCCCTCTTCCAATACTGTGCTATGAGGCACTTGGCTGCTGCCAACCCCCAGCGCAACCATTTCCATTCCTCCCAAGAGTCCCTCTCATTATATAAGCCTAAAAGGCACACAAAAGGGCTGCACACCAACGATGAACCAATCAACTTTACTAATGCTTTCATAACAGCCTGCCAAAAGGGTACCACCCCGGGACATGTCCACCATATATGTATAAAGGAACCCCTTTGTGAATTACACCTCCAACATAAATCTGATGTACCACGGTACATCCTCTTCAATCTCTCAGGTGTGTAATACCATCTGGATAAGACTTTATATGCATTTTCCTGCACCAAAACACATACCGAAGCTTTCAGAACCTCCCCACAAATAACTTTCCACTCCTGATCAGAAAAACGGCAATTTAAATCTTCCTCCCAGACCCCCTGAACACCAAATGGTCTAGGATCATATCCCCCCAAAAATGTATATATCACTGATATTGGTCTGGGAACCTTCCTCAACAAAAGCCACAGGTTTTCCAAACTTTCCCTCTCCTGAAGATTCCCCGCCCCCACTCCAACCCAATGTCACCACAAAATGTTGAATCTGTATATAGGGAAAATTGACCCCCCCCCCCCCCCCCGGCAAACCATAAATGGAGCACAGCGTATCAAAACTCTTCACCCTCCCCCCCTGCAGCACAGCCTGGAGATTCACAATGTCTGCCTGCCACACCGCACAAAACTAGCATTTTCTCTCCCCGCCCCAAATTTTGGCTCCCATCTCAAAGGCGCCAGAGTCGATACCCCACCGGACTGTCCCCATTTCCTCCTCACTCCTCACCACAATTCCACCAAATGCCTCACATATGGATTCTGTATCCCTGCCAAGATCACTCCCACTCCTTTGGTAGTCCATAAATAAGAGCTCATCGGCCTGTGCGGGCTATACGTTTGCTCCAACTGGCTAGCAGGCTTAATTATCCTCCTCTCCCAGTCCAGAATCATCCTCAGTTGGGCAGCAACATAATACCATTCAATATTAGGTACTGCTCTACCCCGCCTCTCAGGGGCACACCATAGCACACGGCCAGCCAAACTGGGATGCTTCCCCCTCCCCCCATATAAACTGTGCCACCAAACCCTGCAGTTGCCTAAATGTCCGTTTCGGAATCGCTACTGGCAGCGCCTGAAACAAAAATAACAATCTGAGCAGCACATTAATTTTCACCACTGCCATACACCCCCACCATGAGAGCCACAATCCCTTCCACGGGGACAACTGCCCCCGAATTTGATAACATGTGGAGGAGTGGCCTAGTGGTTAGGGTGGTGGACTTTGGTCCTGGGGAACTGAGGAACTGAGTTTGATTCCCACTTCAGGCACAGGCAGCTCCTTGTGACTCTGGGCAAGTCACTTAACCCTCCATTGCCCCATGTAAGCCGCATTGAGCCTGCCATGAGTGGGAAAGCGCGGGGTACAAATGTAACCAAAAAAAAAAAAAACATAGTAGATGATGACTACTACTTCTACTACTATTTAGCATTTCTATAGCGCTACAAAGCATATGCAGCGCTGCACAAACAAAGAAGAAAGACAGTCCCTGCTCAAAGAGCTTACAATCTAGTAGACAAAAAAATAAAGCAAACAAATCAATTAATGTGTAGAGGAAAGAGGAGATGAGGGTAGGTGGAGGCGAGTGGATAAAAGTGGTTAGAAGTCAAAAGCAATGTTAAAGAGGTGGGCTTTCAATCTAGATTTAAAGATGGTCAAGGATGGGGCAAGATGTAGGGGCTCAGGAAGTCTATTCCAGGCATAGGGCGCAACAAGACAGAAGGCATGAAGTCTGGAGTTGGCAGTAGCGGAGAAGGGAACAGATAAGAAGGATTTATTCAGGGAATGGAGTGCACGGGAAGGGGTGTAGGGAAGGACGAGTGTGGAGAGATACTGGGGAGCAGCAGAGCGAGTACATTTATAGGTTAGTAGAAGAAGTTTGAACATGATGCGAAAATGGATAGGGAGCCAGTGAAGCGACTTGAGGAG
Source organism: Microcaecilia unicolor (assembly GCF_901765095.1). NCBI lineage: Eukaryota > Metazoa > Chordata > Amphibia > Gymnophiona > Siphonopidae > Microcaecilia > Microcaecilia unicolor. Next base: position 644,601,344 of record NC_044032.1, on the reverse strand, counting down.
AGGGGTAGTATGAGTAAAGTGACCCTGGCGGAAGACGAGACGGGCAGCAGAGTTTTGAACCGACTGGAGAGGGGAGAGGTGACCAAGTGGGAGGCCAGCAAGAAGCAGATTGCAGTAGTCTAAATGAGAGGTGACAAGGGTGTGGATGAGGGTTTTGGTAGAGTGCTCAGAAAGAAAGGGGCGGATTTTACGGATGTTGTAAAGAAAGAAACGACAGGTCTTGGCGATCTGCTGGATATGAGCAGAGAAGGAGAGAGAAGAGTCAAAGATGACCCCAAGGTTTCGAGCTGAGGAGACAGGGAGAATGAGAGAGCCATCAACAGAAATAGAAAACGGGGGGAGCGGGGAGGTGGGTTGGGGGGGGAAAATGAGAAGCTCGGTTTTGGTCCTATTTAATTTCAGGTGGCGTTGAGACATCCAGACAGCAATGTCAGACAAGCATGCTGAAACTTTGGTTTGGATGCAAGGTGAGATATCAGGGGTAGAAAGGTAGATTTGGGAGTCATCAGCATAGAGATGGTAGGAAAAGCCATGGGATGAGATTAATGGACCAAGGGAAGAAGTGTAGATAGAAAAGAGGAGGGGACCAAGAACAGAACCCTGAGGTACGCCGACAGGCAGAGGGATAGAAGTAGAAGAGGATCCACCAGAGTAAACACTAAAGGTGCGGAGGGAGAGGTAGGAAGAGAACCAGGAAAGGACAGAGCCCTGGAATCCAAGTGAGGACAGGGTATCGAGAAGTATGCTGTGATCGACAGTGTCAAAAGCAGCGGAAAGATCAAGAAGAATGAGGATGGAATATTGACCTCTGGATTTAGCCAGTAATAGGTCATTGGAGACTTTAGTAAGCTCAGTTTCGGTTGAGTGGAGAGGGCGAAAACCAGATTGTAATGGGTCAAGAATAGCATGTGAGGAGAGAAAATCAAGGCAGCGGTGGTGAACAGCAGGCTCAAGTAATTTGGAGAGAAAGAGAAGGAGGGAGATGGGTCGGTAATTAGAGGGACAAGTAGGGTCGAGTGAAGGCTTCTTAAGGAGAGGTGTGACCACAGCATGTCCACAGCAGTCGCAGTGGAAAGTGAGAGGTTGAGAATGTGACAGATAAAAGGAATAAGAGCAGGAGAGATGGCATTAAGAAGGTGGGTGGGAATGTGATCAGAGAAACAGGTGGTACATTTTGAGGATGAAAGGAGAAGTGTAGTTTCCTCAATAGTAACTTCAGGAAATGAGGAAAGGGAATGAGGGGAAGGAGAGAGAGGGGAACGGACTAGTGGAGGGAGAGGTGACGAGGTAGAGAATGCAGGGTTTATCTTTTGAACCTTGTCGTGACAGAATTCAGCAAGGGTCTGAGGAGATAATGAAGGGGGAGTTGGGGGAGGGGGCACCTTGAGGAGAGAGTTCAGTGTGGTGAAGAGAAGTCGAGGATTAGAGCCAAGAGAGTTAGTCAGTTGGATATAATCCTGTTTGGCGCGTAAAAGAGCAGATTGGAAGGAGGTCAGCATGAACTTAAAGTGTAAGAAATCAGCAAGGGCCCGAGATTTCCGCCAGAGGCGTTCGGCGGAGCGGGTACAGGAACGTAGGTAGTGGATATTAGATGTCAGCCAAGGTTGGGGTTTTGTATGCCTTATAGGGCGGGTCATCAAAGGTGCAAGAGTGTCTAAGGCAGATGATAGAATATTGTTCTAAGAAGAAACAGCCTCGTTGACAGACGTGGATGGTGCCACAGTCGAGAGGAGGTTTGAAACATGGGAGGATAGAGATGAAGGGTCAATACCATGAAGATTCCTAGATAAATTAGATAGGGGACTGGGAGGGAGGAGATTTAAGTGTGAAAGTTATATGATGGTGATCAGAGAGGGGAAGATCAGAGGCAAGGAAACTAGAGGGTGAACAGTTGGAGGAGAAGATGAGATCAAGGCAGTGACCATTTTGATGAGTGGTGGAGGTGGAGCATAGTTGGAGATTAAAGGAGGATGTTAAAGCGAGTAACTTGGAAATATAAGTTAGAAGGATCATTAGCAGGAATATAAAAGTCAGCAAGGATGAGAGAGGGGGAGGAAGGATCATGGAAGAAGGCAAACCAGGCATCAAAGTCACTGAGAAAGGATGAAAGGGACTTATCAGGGGGACGATAAATGACCGCTATTCAAAGAGGCACAGGAGAGAAAAGGCGGATAGAGTGGACGTCAAAGGAGGAAAAACAGTGAGATTGAGGTGGAAGAAGGGGTTGAAATCTGGAGGAGGGAGAGAGAAGTAATCCAACACCACCCCCCACGGCCAGCAGGGCGAGGAGTATGTGAAAAAAGATAACTGCCATGGCAGAGGGCTGCAACAGAGAAAGACCTGCACGGTCCATCCAGTCTGCCCAACAAGATAAACTCATATGTGCTATTTTATGTATATACCTGACCTTGATTTGTTTCTGTTATTTTCAGGGCACAGACTGTAGAAGTCTGCCCAGCACTAGCCCTGCCTCCCACCACCGGCTCTGCCACCCAATCTCCGCTAAGCTTCTGAGGATCCATTCCTTCTGAACAGGATTCCTTTATGTTTATCCCACACACTTTTGAATTCCATTACCGTTTTCATCTCCTCCACCTCCTGCAGGAGGGCATTCCAAGTATCCACCACTCTCTCCGTGAAAAAATACTTCCTGACTATTCACCCTTCCCAAGTCCCTAGGAATCTGAATCCCCAAAATACCTAATGTGGTGCTTGGCCCATTTGAACGCAAACAACTCTCTCAATCTACTTTTTTCCCCATGTGTCAAAGAAATCCCCAATAGCTCACTTTTATCCATGTTAACCCTTAGGCCAGCATATCGTTCAAATTCCCTAAAAATCTCCAACACCGCAGGTAGTGTCTGCTCAGGATCCACTACTATGATGTTCCATCCCCCCAACCCTAATACCCCGAAAATCTGGATGCTGACGTATCAGTACCGCCAACGGCTCTATGTACAGGGCAAAGAGGAGGGGCAACAAGGGACATCCCTGCCTAGTTCCTCTACCTATTGGGAAAAAGGGGGTATATCCCCCATTAATGTTAAGGTGCGCCTTCGGTGCTGTGTATAAAGCTGCCGGCCAAGCCCCAAAATTGTCACCCAAGCCCATGCGACTTATCACTGCACGCAAGAACTCCCAGCTCACCCGATCAAAAGCCTTCTCTGTGTCTATAGCCAACAAAGCTGTACTAGCCTGGGAACTTTGTGCCTCCCATATGAAATGAAGAGTACGCCTAATGTTATCCCCTACCTGTCTCTTCGGGATAAATCCCGATTGATCAATATGGATGAATTTCGGCAGCACTCTAGCCAGTCTGTTAACCAGGACCTTAGCAACTATCTTTGCATCCACATTCAGAACTGAAATAGGTCTATAGGCACCACAAACCACGGGATCTTTCCCAGGCTTAGGCAGAACCGTTATCCCAGCCTTGGACATAGATACCAGTAGCCCGCTTCCCTCCAAAGCTCCATTTCCCACCCGCACCAAAAGGTCTCCCAACTCCCCCACAAAGCATTTATAAAACCTAGCTGAGTAACCATCTAAGCCTGGCGCTTTTCCATTAGGAAGCCACTTTATCACACCCTGTACTTCCCCTAATCTAATGGGTTCCCTAAGCTGAGTTCTTTCAGACTCATCCAAGCATGGTAATGGAATCTGATCCAAAAACCGAGCCATATCTACCTCCGTTGGCTCCTCAGCAGCCCTATAAAGTTCTTGATAATATTTCACAAAACAATTTCCAATGTCTGAGTCAGCATAGTGCCATCCTCCCCTCTCATCCTTCAACTTTTGAATATGGGAACGCACTCTCCGCACCCGCAAATAACGGGCCAACATTGCACTGGATTTGTTGGCAAACTCAAAATATTGTTGCTTGAGCTTGATTCTCATAAAATTCACCTCTGCCATCTGCAATTGTGCTATTTCCCCTCTCTATTACTACTACTACTATTTAGCATTTCTATAGCGCTACAAGGTGTACGCTTAAGGTCTGCTCTTACCTGCGGAGTGGGGTTTCTTTTGTGCATCTGTTCTAAATGCAATAACCTCTTCTGTAAAATCAATGAGCGCTGCCCTTTTTCCCTTTTCTTGTGTGCCCCCCCACTTAATCAAAGCACCCCTTGCCACTACTTTCAACGCATCCCATAACACCCCATCTGTTACTTCCCTATTATCATTAAAGTGACAAAATTCTTGAATAGTACGCTGATTTAAAGTGCCATCCATGGGTGCCATCCATTGCAATGCACCCATAGCTCATTTATCCGGGAATACGTCTGTGCTGCATGCGAGTAAACGGTGTAGTCCCGCTGTACCCCATGTAACAACCTCCAACAATCTATCACCTCCAACCCCTTCAAAAATTGTAGCAGTGCCTTCCTCCCCTAACCACTCTGCTGCCCTCCTCCTGTCAAATGGTCTAGCCTTGCATCCAGAGCAATATTAAAATCTCCTACCACAACTTGCCCTCTCACAAATCCCGAGATTTCTTTCTTTAATGTTTGAAAAAATTCCCTCTGCCCCAAATTCGTAGCATAAATGTTAATCAGTGTCAGCTTCTTCCCCTGCAACCACCCTCTGAGGCCCACATAACGCCCACTAGTATCTCGAAACACCTCTTTAATCACAATTCCACAAGTTTGTCTGATTAAAATAGCCACTCCCCCCATCCTTTTTGACCCTTTTCCCTGATGTACCACCACTTCCCGAAAAGGTCTACGACGCAGCAGGTGAGCATCCCTCGGTCTTAAATGTGTTTCTTGCAAAAACGTTACATCCCACTTCAGCCTACCTAACTCCTTAAAAGCTCTGCTGCCCTTTCCCTGATTATTTAGCCCGTTTACTTTCCATGTACCCACCACTAAGGTCTCTCGCCCCCCCCCCCCCGCTCCAAACCCACTGCCCTCTTCTCCAACTTATCCCCAAACCCCCCATCCTCCCCTTCCCTCCCCCTCCCTATAGCTGATCTCTCTGTCAATAAATCGGCCAGTCCACAAGGAAGCAACACAAGGAAGAGGTGGATGTGAAGCGTCTGTTCACGCTTTCCAAAAATACTAGGACTAGGGGGCATGCGATGAAACTACAGTGCAGTAAATTTAAAACAAATAGGAGAAAGTTTTTCTTCACCCAACGTGTAATTAAACTCTGGAATTCGTTGCCGGAGAACGTGGTGAAGGCGGTTAGCTTGGCAGAGTTTAAAAAGGGGTTAGATGGTTTCCTAAAGGACAAGTCCATAAACCGCTACTAAATGGACTTGGGAAAAATCCACAATTCCAGGAATAACATGTATAGAATGTTTGTATGTTTGGGAAGCTTACCAGGTGTCCTTGGCCTGGAATGGCCGCTGTCGTGGATAGGATGCTGGGCTCGATGGACCCTTGGTCTTTTCCTAGTGTGGCATTACTTATGTACTTACGTACTTTCCCGGGACTTTAACTTCTCCAAAGCTAATCCCAAACCCTCCCATCACCCTACTCTTGCCCACATCCCTTGCATTCATTCATCCCACGCTCCTCCATCCAACCTCCCCACTGATTCAAGCAATTCACCACACAAAATTTCGTTCCTTCAGGAAGCTTGCTTGTTAGAAGTCTTCCCCCGATCCACCACCTTCTGCCACGCCGAATCCGCTCTGGGTTCCCTGGCAGTCTCCCGTAACTCCTTCTGAACAGGAACATCTTTACATCCCAAAGAGCACAGTGATGACCATGCCTCATCTGGGATCTTGACTTACGCGATTTTCCATCCACTGTTAGCCACATCCCAAATGGGAAGAGCCACTTGTACCGGATCACCTTTGGCCTCATAAATGTCTTAACTTCTCGGAAGGAGAGACGTTTTTGCAGTGTAGACCAGGCCAAATCTTGAAACACTCCAATCTTACAGTTTCTCCAAACAATTTCTTTTTTCTGCCTTGCTTTGGTCAATATCTTCTCCTTCATGGGGAAATCAGCAAAGCACACCACATGTCCCTCTGAAGAGTTTCCCGCTGCGGACCAGCCATTCTATGCACTCTCTGGATGCCAAGGTCCAGCAATTGTCCTCCATCCTCAGAATTCAAAATGAACCCACACAGTTCTCGAATCACTGCTTCACAATCGCTAAAGATGTCCAATTCAGGAATTCCCTTAAATCTCAGGTTATTGCGGCGCAACCTATTCTCCAGGTCCTCCACCTGCTCCCGGAGTTGTAATTCCCGCGTGTCCACATTCACCACTTTATGCAGATTCCCCATGTCCTGCTTGAAAGCCTCCATCCCCTCCTCCATCTCACCAACATGTGTTCCCAAATCACGAACTTCGGCCCTAATTTCTCTCAGGGCAGTTTGTATATCCTGTCGGACCCCCGCCAGATCTGCCTTCAGGTCCTGAAACCAAGCCACTACCTCCGCCTTCGCGATTGCACCAGCCTCAGGGCCCTCTTCAGCATGATCCTCCCCAGCCTCCGCTGGGCTTGCCGCCATTTTTGTTCCATTCCGCTCTGGCCCCGCTGACTCCGCTGGCGCTTTCTTGCCTTGCTCCGCTGAATAACAGAATCGCTCCAATCCTTTCTTCAGTGGCATTCCTCGGGGACCTTTCTCCATCGCTGTAGATTTCAGGATGTTGCTTAATTATATGGGATTCGCTCTCTCTAAACCATGCCCTTATGGAGCTCTGCGTTTACACCACCATCCCGGTCTGTGACGCTATATCTTTCACATTGCACCAAATTTGTAGCAGTCAGAGAAGAACTAATCTAAGCACACCTCCCAGGTTTAGGTTTTTGTTAGCTGCCACCCCTGGCTCCTTCCCGATGGCTCTCAGCAGCAGGTGACACCGACGAACTACGAGCGAAGCCTCATTAGCCACTCGCGGTGGCCCTTTTTGCCACTCCTCGATCCAGGCCTGCACTCTCTCCTCCACTCTGCACCTCTTCTTCGCCCCGCTTCCAACACCAATGGGAAGATCAGGCCTCTCTTTCAGAGCCCAGGCAAAGCTGCTCCAGCACCAATACTTCAGCCGCATCAGCGGCGGTCTCACTGCCTCTGCCCCCAGATTCAGCCTCCGAGGCAACTGTCGCGACTCCCTACCTACCACCTGCTCCGCCGTCCTGGGCCTCCACTACGGCCCTCCGATCAGCCATGTGCTCACCTCCAATGGCGCACCACCTCGCTCCCCAACTCAGGTTGGTCTGCTCCCCCGCGCTTCACGCAGCCCCAGCCAACCGGCTCCAGCAGCCCGGTGCTACTGATCTCCCCTGGGAAGGGCGGATGATATTTCTTTTTTTAAATTTTTCAGTCACTTTTTTGATATTCTTATTTGCATTGATTGGAGTTAACTTATAGAAGTATTTCTGGACTATTGAAAATGCTGCCCTTTGTGCTAAGATAGATTTAAAAGTGTTGTTTCAATAACGTTTACTGTTTTTAAAAAAATATTCTGTATATAGTGACATGATCCGCATTATAAATACTTTTTCTCTTTTGTATTGGGGGAGGAAAGGAGATCAAGTCTGAAAAATGTCTCTGATCTGTTTGTGATGGGAGGAGCTCTTGTTTTGGAATCGGCTGCCCTTTTGCATTGGTTGGAGAGAGAGGGCTATGGACCTTTAGGACTAACAGGAATATCTATGGGAGGACATGTAAGTTTGCAAAAATCTGCTTGCCTAAAATCGTCATTGTTTCTTTCTGTTTTCCAAGCTGATGAATAGAGGATAAAACTGAGAGTGTGTCTTGTAGGCTTAAACATGTGCACACAATTCAGCTTATCTTACCCTTACCTATTGAGCCTAAATTTTTTTTTTTGTTACATTTGTACCCCGGGCTTTCCCACTCATGGCAGGCTCAATGCGGCTTACATGGGGCAATGGAGGGTTAAGTGACTTGCCCAGAGTCACAAGGAGCTGCCTGTGCCTGAGCTGGGAATCGAACTCAGTTCCCAAGGACCAAAATCCACCACCCTAACCACTAGGCCACTCCTCCACTCAAAAATGGCTTGCAGCCAAAAGTACTTTATCTCAGATTTGTAGCCATGAATCTATAAAAAAAATATTGGGATCATTGGCATTGGAGATGTGGCATTGTAGGATATCCTAAATATCAAAACCAGTATTTTGCTTAGGATGCCAATGGACAAGAGGCGATATCGGATATCGCTATAAAGTGAAATGAAACTTCAACTGCTGATGAGGGTCTTCAAATTTACCACTTACTCAATATGGCTTCTATCACAGGTTTCTTCCCTAGTCCAGAAGAAAAGGAACAACAGAAAACTCCTCCTCCACAGGAGAAAAAAACCCCCCCATTGTTCCTAAAAAAACAAAAACAAGGGCACTTGACAAATTAAACAAAATCATCGACCCTTTTCACAGTCGGCACACACTTTAAGCTAGAAAGTCACAAATATTCTAGGTAATTCGTTCAATGAAAAACTGCACAGTGAAAATAAACAAAAACACTTAACTGTCAAAGGTTTAGCAATCTCTGTTCTTCAATACAGAGGCTACAATCTTCACACTCCAGATGTAAAACAGCAAAGTATGTCCCAAAAGAACTGTAACACAAATAGAAAATTCTCTACATAGGCCCCCTTGTTTCATGTCCTTTCTCAGGAGGAATCACAGAGCATGTTGTCAGCCTGACTTCAAGATGGTGATGGCAGTTAAAAAACGCTCACAGTATACACCACCTTCTCAATTATGTCATCCTCAGAAACATACTATAAAAGATTTTAAAGAAACTGTCTATTAAAAGCATCTTAATAAAACACCTCCCACTCCATAGGACCATTTAAGCCATTAGGAATTGCAGTTTGCAATTAGAAAATCCATCTCTGCTCACATTGATGCAAATACATGAAATATCCCCTCTATGTCCATTATCTCTAATTTGATCAATAGCAATGCTCTGTAATTGCTCAAAATTATGCTGGAATTCTCGGCAGTGTTTCACCAAAGGCATATATGCACACGACAGCGAAGATGACTCGGGAATAAGCAGATGATGCTTCAGATGGTCTAAAAGTTTATTGTGGGACAAACGAGACTCAACTCAGCTGTGTTTCGGACGACAAGGCCTGCATCAAGAGTCTCTTGGATTTATAGAATCATCTACTTGAAATGTTCTCTGTAGTCGGTATGGAAAAACAACAAACAAATTGCTTCATGCGCCAAAACAAAGGTATCTATGAAAGCAACTAACGAAGCGCACTTCATGCCAAGGTAATCAGAAGCTCACACGAGCTTCTGAACTCCGAGTAAAAGCTTGTTGTTGAAAATGAAAAACAATGAGCTTTTACTCAGAGTTCAGAAGCTCGTATGAGCTTCTGATTGCCTTGGCATGCAGTGCGCTTCGTTAGTTGCTTCCATAGATACCTTTGTTTTGGCGCATGGAGCAATTTGTTTTGTTGTTTTTCCATACCGACTACAGAGAACATTTCAAGTGGATTATTCTATAAAATCCAAGAGACTCTTGATGCAGGCCTTGTTGGCCAAAACACAGCTGTGTCGTCATGTTTGTCCCACAATAAACTTTCAGACCATCTGAAGCATTGTCTGCTTATTCCTGAATCATCTTAGCTGTTGTGTTGCATGTTTTCTATCCTGCAAGGATTTGTTTCTTCTGTGTATACATCACCAAAGGCATATCCATTTTCCCAGTAGCTGTAGAATGTTTATGCTCTATCAGTCTAGCTTTTAGCATACTTTTTGTTTGTCTAGTGTATCTGTTTACAAGGACAGGTAATCATATGTACCACATCTTTAGAAGTATATGAGGTAAAACACCTCAGTTTACTCAGTCTCTGACTCCTATCATCCCAAAACTGAATAGCTTCAGAAACTGCACAAATAACACATTTCCCATATTTCCGATGGCCAATATAGCTGTCGTCATATTGAATCCACACATAAGAATGGCAGAGCACATCAGACAAGTTAATATTGCGGGAATAGGCAATCATACAGTGTGCTTCATTAAAGACTTCATGAACAGAAAGTACTTGTCAGTGTTTCCTGATCACTTCAGCAATTAGTGTATTTAAGAACACAAGATATTGTGACTTGAGATGACTGTTTAATATTATTTTGTAATAGGAGATCCCGATTATTAAACAAAGCACATTTATAAGCCTGTTTAATAGGTCTTTTAGGATAGCACCTATTCTGCAATTTAGACTTCAAATGCTCTGAAGCCTCCTTGTATTTTACTGGAGTATCACAGATGCATCTGTACCGTAGAAACTGAGCAAAGGGTAAACTATTTTTAGTATGATAGAGGTGCATACTCTTATATGCTCATAGTGTATTTCAATCAGTCTGTTTAGAATAGATAAAAATTTTTGAGCAGGGCTTTGCATGTTAGTGCACGTACAGATTGCTTTATCTCCACAGCATTTAGACTGTAAGCCACCAAGATGGTATGTAATATTGGGCGGCATAGAAAATTTTTATAAAATTTGAGTAATCTTCCCACCTGTTTATTCTTTATTACAACTGTTGACCTTGTATTTTACAGATGGCTTCCTTGGCAGTAACCAACTGGCCCAAACCAATTCCACTGGTTCCTTGTCTCTCCTGGTCTACAGCTTCTGGAGTCTTTACTACGGTATTTTTATTACCTTCCCTTTATAGAATATTAAACAAATGTTCTTTGGTGCAAACAGGGAGAATACAAGATTTGTTAGATGTTTGATTGTTTTTATTAGATTGGATATTTTTCAGAAAGGAGGAGATGTAAATATATAAAGGGCAATTCTATAAAGGCACTTTAAATTTTTTTTTGTTCAGTTCTTGATATTGGGGCACTCAATGGCTGCATTCTATAAAGGGCGCACAGGCAGGTGCTCACTTTACAGAATAGTAGGGATGGGGGCTAGATTGTAAATTTTAAGGGTCTTCGACGTTAGTTTTAGAACTTTTAGTACAAGAACAGTGCTGGGCAGATTTCTACGGTCTGTGCCCTGAGAATGGCAAGGACAAATCAAACTCTGGTATGTATATACAGTATCACATACCATGTAAAATGAGTTTGTCTTGTTGGGCAGACTGGGTGGACCATACAGGTTTTTATCTGCTGTCATTTACTATGTTACTAGTTGAAGACCTGTGAGGAGCAGGTTGAAGTAGTCAAAGGAGGAGGTGGTGAGAGAGTGGATGAGGTTTTTGGTAGATTAGAAAGGAAGGGACAGATTTTAATAATGTTATAAACAAGTTTAACAGACTGTTGGATATGTGAAAAGAAAGAGAGGAGTTGAAAATGACCCCAGGATTTATCAGCTGAAGAAACTGGGAAGATGGGAAAAGAGAAAATCCCTCCTCGTGTTGTATGTACTCTTTTTCAGATTTTGATATTACCTGTAAAAAGGAAAAACTTTTCCTGACAGCCCTTCCACAATATCGCTTACAAAAATGTAAGAACAGGGCTCTTTCAAACACACTGGCACTCGTTTTTGAAGTATATGGAAGTCTCAAAAGGCCGAAATGGGGGTGTGTTTTGGGCAGAACTAAATCTGGTCATCCCGAAGGGGATGTTTAAAAAGGATGCCCTTATTTAGATCTGTTCCAGGAACATCCAGGTTACAGAAAGGTGCTCTGTTTGAGCAGCTGTCCACTTGAGAGATTAAGGCATGATGCCTCCTTAATCCTTCAGTGGTTGTTGTCTCCCTCCCTCTCCCCTGAAAGTGAAACTGGAAGGGAATACCTGAGTGGTTAGTGTAGTGGACTGTAAACTAAGGGGCTCAGGTTCAAATCCCACTTCAGCTCTTTTTATTTTCTGTGAGCCCTGCAGAAACAGAAAAATGCCTACTGTACCTAAACATATAAGACCCCCGTAAGCCTGAAGGCTGTTGAAGTGGTATACATTCAGGTACAGTAGGTATTTTTCTGTTCCTGGAGGGCTCACAATTACAAAACCAAAGAGTTAAAGTGGGATTTGAACCTTGTCCTTTGGTTTATAGTCCATTGCACTAACCACTGGGCTGACTCTCTGCTCTGCATGGACGTCTGTGTGGCCATTATCTAAGAATGCTGCTGTACAGATGTCCATGTCCCTTGTTTTTCTGCGTTCAAAAGTTTCTAAAATGGATGCTGGTCGTTTCCAGCGTATGGGCACCCATCTCATGTATTTACGAACAGGCTGTATCCTGTTTGAAAATACATGTGAGAGAGTCCTCTGTTTGGGATGTACTGCCTTGGATTACATAAGTACATAGGTATGTAAGTGTTGCCATACTGGGACAGACTAAAGGTTCATCAAGCCCAGCATCCTGTTTCCAACAGTGGCCAATCCAGGTTACAAGTACCTGGCAAGATCCCAAAACAGTACAATACATTTTATGCTGCTTATTCTAGAAATAAGCAGTGGATTTTTCCCAAGTCTATTTTAATAATGGCTTATGGACTTTTCTTTTAGGAAGCTATCCAAACCTTTTTTAAACCTCACTAGGCTAACTGCTTTTACCACATTCTCTGGCAACAAATTCCAGAGTTGAATTACACATTGAGTGAAGAAATATTTTCTCCAGTGTGTTTAAAATTTACTACTCTGTAGCTTCATTGCGTGCCCCCACCTAGTATTTTTGGAAAGAGTAAACAAGTGATTCACGTCTACCTGTTCCACTTCACTCATTTTATAGACCTCGATCATATCTCCCCTCAGCCGTCTTTTCTCCAAGCTGAAGAGCCCTAGCCGCTTTAACCTTTCCCCATAGGGAAGTCGTCTCATCCCCTTTATCATTTTTTGTCACCCTTCTCTGTACCTTTTCTAATTCCACTATATCTTTTTTGAGATGCAGTGACCAGAATTGCACACTGTTCAAGGTGCGGTTGCACAGTGGAGCGATACAAAGGCATTATAACATCCTCATTTTTGTTTTCCATTCCTTTCCTAATAATACCTAACCAGGGGCGTAGCCACGGATGGGCCTGGGCCCACCCACTTTGAGCTCAGGCCCACCCAGCAACGGTGCACCTCAAAGACAACCAAACCGCGTCTTCAGCTTTCCCTCCTCCCAGCCACCTGCCGGCGTGCCGCAGGTTTTGTTCCCTCCCTTGTCATTCCCATCCGGCAGTGGAGCCATGTGGCGCCAGGGCCATCCGCACGCTGCTACGAGTGCTTCTTCAGAAAGAGTATCGAAGAAGGTGAGGCTGGCCAGAAGGAAGCAGTCGTGTAGCAGCAGCGTGCTGATGGATGCGGCGCTGTGCGGCTCCACTGCAGACGTGCAGAGCTGGACCGCGGCGCCACCTGGTGGGGATGGAAGGAGAGGGAGGGCCTTTGGCGGGTGGCTGGGAGGTGGGAGAGAACAAAAACCTCAGTGGGTGGCTGGCGGGGGGGGGGGGGAGAGAGGGGAAAAAGGGGCAGCATGTCAGTGGGTAGCTTGGGGGAGGGAGAGAAAAAAACCTACAGCATGCTGGCAGGTTGCTTGAGGGGTCAGGGAGAGAGGGAGAGACCGGAGCACTGTTGGGATGAGGGAGTGAGACAGGGTAGTGCTAGGTGGAGTGGAGGAATAATTGTTCAATTGGGGGGGGGGGGGGGGGATGGAGAGATGCTGCAAGGGGAAAGAGAGGGAGAATTGTTGGATATGGGTGGGGTTGGATGAGATGGGGAGAGGGAGGGAAAGGCTGCATAGGAGTGAGTGGTAAAGGACCAGAGAGAAAAAAAAGTGTTGGACATGGAAGTGGAAGGAAAGGAGGGAGAGATGAGAGGGGAAATGTTGAACATGGCATTGAGGTGAGGGGAAGGAAGGATGGAGAGATGCGGGGGGGGGGGGGGGAGTGAGATGTTAGACCAGGGACTCAAGGCAGGGAGAGGGAGAAAAGCTGGACATGAAGGTAGAGGAGAGGAAAGGAGAGATGCACAAGTGGGGGAGGGGAGAAAGAGGGAAGATGGATCCAGGGAGAGAAGATGGACAATGGATGGTAGGGAAGAGAAAGGGAAAAATGCTGAACAATGGGGGAGGAGAGAGAGATGGGACAGGAAGATGCTGGTGGTGGGAGGTAAAAGGGATAGGGAGATAGGCTAGAGGGTGAGGATGGGAGAAAGAGGGAACAGATGCTGGGCTGGAAGGGTGGAGGGAAGGAGACACTGGGAATGGTGGAAAGCATGGGGGAGAGGCCCAGGGAGTGGAGATGGCAAGGAAATAAATGAGAGAACAGTGATTACAGGGGTAGAAATATGGTAATGGTGTGTAGATTGAAGATGGAAAGGAATGATAGGCTGGGAAGGAGAGAGATGGGGAATAGGAGAGCTAGTGGGTGAAAGGAAATGGAAATGTGATATCTGAAAAGTAAAAAGAAGGAAAGGATTTAGAAAGAGCTTGAAATTTGAGTGTACAGACGCAGAAAAGAAAGAAAGGAAAGAGCTAAAATGGAAAGACAATATTTCACAGGCAGGTGAAGTGAGGAAATGAAGTGACAGGATAAATAAGACAAATGGACAGCCGCTTGAAGAATTAGCAGAACCAACATGATGGAAAAATATAATGTCCAGACAATAAAGGTAGAAAAATCATTTTATTTTGAATGTTTTAAATGGAATATGTTAGCTTTGGGAAATGTGCATAGTGGATGTCTTTTATTGTGTTAAGTAGAAAAGGAAATGCGCTTTTGTTTTGTTTTTTTCTCCAGTGTTGCAGTGCATGCTGAGGTTCCAAGTTCAGTTTTGTCTACATATTTTTATTTCTAATTTGTGATCCTGTGTTCTGTAATTTGTGAGGGTCTGTCAGTGTGACTGTAACGACAGATGAAGAGATTGGAGAGGAGAGAGAATTGGGGGAGGGGCTTCTTTATTTTCTGCCCTGGTCACCATCATGGTTAACAGCAGCCCTGAACCTTGCTGTGGCTAGTGGGGATCCCCAAGCCCTGCCAGCTGGGGATCTCTTCCGGGGCTGGCCAGAGCTGCCTTCCACCGAACTTGGCAGATGGGGGCAGCATCCTGGAGCCACTGGCAGCTAAGCATGTATGGGGTGCTGGCATCAGTGGCTCGAGGAGTTGCTACTGCCTGCTGGGCTTGGCGGGGAGGAGTTCTGGCCGTCTCTGGTGGAGGTCCCCAGCTGACGGAGATTGGGGATCCTCATCAGCTAAAGTATTTATATTTTGAGTTGGGAATTGCTGGGGGTAGGGGGGAGAGAGAAAATTTTGTGCCCTCCCACTTTGTTCTCAGGCCCACCCAAAATTGGTTGTCTGGCTATGCCACTGTACCTAACATTCTGTTTGCTTTCTTAGCTACTGCCGCCTTACACTGAGCAGAGGGTTTCAACGTATCAGCAATGATGCCAAGATCCCTTTCCTGGTCGGTGACTCCTAATGTAGAACCTTGCATCACGTAACTATAGTTCAGGGTCCTCTTTCCCACATGCATCACTTTGCACTTGCTCACATTAAATGTCATCTGCCATTTGAATGCCCCTCCGTGTGATTTTGAAGATGTGTACATTTCTGTCTGTGCATAATTATGTTAGTCCAGTAAAATTATCATAGCCTACAGTTTGCCATATATATATTGAACGATAAAGCATTGTAGGAGGAAAACAGGCATTTTTTAAACTAAGCTGTAACATAGTAGGTGACGGCAGAAAAAGACCTGTATGGTCCATCCAGTCTGCCCAACAAGATAAACTCATATGTGCTACTTTATATGTATACCTGACCTTGATTTGTACCTGCCATTTTCAGGGCACAGACCGTAAAAGTTTGCCCAGCACTAGCCCTGCCTCCTAACCACCGGTGCTGCCACCCAATCTCTGCTAAGCTTCTGAGGATCCATTTCTTCTGAACAGGATTCCTTTATGTTTATCCCACACATTTTTGAATTCCGTTACCGTTTTCATCTCCACCACCTCCCGCGGGAGGGCATTCCAAGTATCCACCACTCTCTCCGTGAAAAAATACATCCTGACATTTTTCTTGAGTCTGCTCCCCCTTCAACCTCATGTCATGTCCTGCAGTTCTACCGCCTTCCCGTCTCTGGAAAAGGTTTGTTTGCAGATTAATACCTTTCAAATATTTGTACGTTTGTATCATATCATCCCTGTTTCTCCTTTCCTCCAGGGTACACATGCTCAGGTCAGCAAGTCTCTCCTCATACTTCTTGTAACGCAAATCCCTTACCATCCTCGTAGCTTTTCTTTGCACCGCTTCAATTCTTTTTACATCCTTAGCAAGATACGTTCTCCAAAACTGAACACAATACTCCAGGTGGGGCCTCACCAATGACTTGTACAGAGGCATCAACACCTCCTTTCTTCTGCTGGTCACACCTCTCTCTATACAGCCTAGCAACCTTCTGGCTATGGCCACCGCCTTGTCACACTGTTACGTCGCCTTCAGATCCTCAGATACTATCACCCTCCACTAGCAGCACCACTGGTATTTTGGTAAACACTAGTGCATATTATTCTATCATGTACCACATATAAAGTAGAGGCTTCAGAAGTGTTGTTTGTGACCCCTGAAGCAAGCGGCCAGACTGCCTAAATACAGACCCATGTCGGGTCTTGTTTTGGTGCCTCAATAGTCATCCATTACTCCCATCTTGAGAATTGTGTGTCACCCTCTACTTTTTGTTGCTCCTTAATCAACGTTGACCACATCTACATTCCAGGAAAGTGTAAAAAAAAAAAAATTAAAAACTTTGTACCACTTTTCAACCTACAGTATTATTTCCTGTCTATGTCCCTCCATCCTTCAGTGAAAAGGAAAAGTACTACTACTACTTATCATTTCTATAGCGCTACAAGGCATACACATAGTAACATATTCTCCGAGGACAAGCAGGCTGCTTGTTCTCACTGATGGGTGACGTCCACGGCAGCCCCTCCAATCGGAAACTTCACTAGCAAAGTCCTTTGCTAGCCCTCGCGCGCCCGCGCGCACCGCGCATGCGCGGCCGTCTTCCCGCCCGAAACCGGCTCGAGCCGGCCAGTCTTCTTTTGTCCGCACTCGGTACGGTCGTGTTTTCGCCGTGTCGAGCCCCGGAAAGTTGACCTCGCGCGTCCAATTTGTTTTGAACGTGTTTTTTTCCTTCGGGAAAGCTTTGTCCTCGTCGGGAAGTGCTCCGAAAACCCCTCGCCGGGTTTCGTGTAAATCCTCCCCGTACTTCTAGCTTTTTCGCCCCGGTAAGTTTTCTTTCGTCGTCGGGGTAGGCCTCTTTTCGGCCTCGGTCGAGATTTTTTCTCCCTCTAAAATTTGGTGCTCCAAATTTCGCCATTTCGGCTTTTGATTTCGCCGGCGTGATTTTTCCGCCCATGACATCGAAGCCTTCCAGCGGCTTCAAGAAGTGCACCCAGTGCGCCCGGGTTATCTCGCTCACTGATCGACACTCGTCGTGTCTTCAGTGTCTGGGGGCCGAGCACCGCCCTCAGAACTGTAGTCTGTGTTCCCTGCTTCAAAGGCGGACTCAGGTAGCGAGATAGCCCAGTGGAACGTGTTGTTCTCGGGCTCTTCGTCGGCATCGGCACCGGGATCTTCGAGTGCATCGACGTCGTCAGCGTCCAGACCATCTTCCTCGGCCGCCCCTGCATCGAGTGCATCGAGGCATCGGGCCTCTGCATCGGCGCAGAGACATCGGATAGCTGCATCGACGTCGGTGGTACCAGGACCTCGTCTGCTGATGTCGTCGGACGGTGGTGCATCGGGTGGAGTGCAGGTGAGGGCTGTCCATTCCCCTGCTGGTGGCGGTGAGCCCTCGGGTGGGTCTCCTCCTACCCTGAGGGCTCCTGCGGTACAGCCCCCCCGAGATCGACCTTCTTCAGTCTCGGCCCCGAGGAAGCGACGGATGGATTCGACGTCCTCCTCGTCGGTGCCGGGGAGCTCCGGTGACATGCTTCGGAAGAAATCGAAGAAGCATCGACACCGGTCTCCTCCCCGTGTCGGCACCGAGAGCTCTGGGTCGCCGAGGGATTCGGCACCCAGCAGGCATCGGCACCGAGAGGACCGCTCACCCTCTGTTCAGGAGGTGTCGATGCGCTCCGCTCTGGACAGCCCGGAACAGCCTCCACGCCCGGAACAGGTTCTGACGTCGACGCCTGCATCGACCTCTCAGCCTTTCTCCGCAGCCACTCTAAACGAGAGCCTCCGGGCCGTTCTCCCAGAGATTCTGGGAGAGCTGTTGCGCCCTACCCCTCCGGTACCGGCGGTGCTTGCGCCTCCGGTGCCGTCGAGCGTGGCGCCGGCTGGCCCATCGCCCAGGTTGAGGTCCCCGACGTCGGTACCGCGTGCGGTGCCGACCGCGGCCACCTCCCAGGAAGGCTCCCCGACTACGTCGGCGGAGGGAGCTTCGCCGATGCGGGCCAGGGAGTCTACCTCTCGACGCCCCCATCGTGGACGTGGCTCCACAGAGTCGAGCAGGGCGAGGTTGCAGACACAGGTCCGTGAACTTGTGTCTGACACCGAGGGTGAGGCCTCGTGGGAGGAAGAGGAAGATCCCAGATATTTCTCTGACGAGGAGTCTGAGGGTCTTCCGTCTGATCCCACTCCCTCTCCTGAGAGACAGCTTTCTCCTCCCGAGAGTCTGTCTTTTGCCTCCTTTGTCCGGGAGATGTCTACGGCCATCCCCTTCCCGGTGGTTGTGGAGGACGAGCCCAGGGCTGAAATGTTTGAGCTCCTGGACTATCCTTCTCCACCTAAGGAAGCGTCCACTGTTCCCTTGCACCATGTCCTGAAAAAGACATTGCTTGCGAACTGGACCAAGCCATTAAGTAATCCCCACATCCCCAAGAAGATCGAGTCCCAGTACCGGATCCATGGGGACCCAGAGCTGATGCGCACGCAGTTGCCTCATGATTCTGGAGTTGTGGATCTGGCCCTAAAGAAGGCTAAGAGTTCTAGGGAACATGCTTCGGCGCCCCCGGGCAAAGACGCTAGAACCTTAGACTCCTTTGGGAGGAAGGCCTACCATTCCTCTATGCTCGTGTCCAAGATCCAGTCTTACCAGCTCTACACGAGCATCCACATGCGGAACAATGTGCGGCAGTTGGCGGGCCTGGTTGATGCTCTTCCCCCCGAGCAAGCCAAGCCTTTTCAGGAGGTGGTCAGGCAGCTGAAGGCGTGCAGAAAATTCCTGGCCAGAGGAGTTTATGACACTTTTGATGTTGCGTCCAGGGCCGCTGCTCAAGGTGTGGTGATGCGCAGGCTCTCATGGCTGCGTGCCGCCGACATGGAGAATAGACTCCAACAGCGGATTGCGGACTCGCCTTGCCGTGCGGACAATATTTTTGGCGAAAAAGTCGAACAGGTGGTAGAGTCTCTCCACCAGCGGGACACCGCATTCGACAAGTTCGCCCGCCGGCAGCCTTCAGCTTCTACCTCTACAGGTAGACGATTTTTCGGGGGAAGGAAGACTGGTCCCTATACTTCTGGCAAGCGTAGGTACAATCCTCCTTCCCGACAGCCTGTGGCCCAGGCTAAGCCCCAGCGCGCTCGCTCTCGTCAGCAGCGTGCGCCTCAGCAAGGCCCCCCGGCTCCCCAGCAAAAGCAAGGGGCGAGCTTTTGACTGGCTCCAGCAGAGCATAGCCGACATCCAAGTGTCCGTGCCGGGCGACCTGCCAGTCGGGGGGAGGTTGAAAGCTTTTCACCAAAGGTGGCCTCTCATAACCTCCGATCAGTGGGTTCTGCAAATAGTCCGGCAGGGATACACCCTCAATTTGGCCTCAAAACCTCCAAATGTCCACCGGGAGCTCAGTCTTACAGCTTCCAGCACAAGAAGGTACTTGCAGAGGAACTCTCCGCCCTTCTCAGCGCCAATGCGGTCGAGCCCGTGCCATCCGGGCAAGAAGGGCTGGGATTCTATTCCAGGTACTTCCTTGTGGAAAAGAAAACAGGGGGGATGCGTCCCATCCTAGACCTAAGGGCCCTGAACAAATATCTCGTAAAAGAAAAGTTCAGGATGCTTTCCCTGGGCACCCTTCTCCCCATGATTCAGCAAAACGATTGGCTATGCTCTCTGGACTTGAAGGATGCCTACACACACATCCCGATACTGCCAGCTCACAGACAGTATCTGCGATTTCAGCTGGGCACACGCCACTTCCAGTACTGTGTGCTACCCTTTGGGCTCGCCTCTGCGCCCAGGGTGTTCACAAAGTGCCTAGCTGTGGTAGCAGCGGCGCTTCGCAGGCTGGGGGTGCACGTGTTCCCATATCTCGACGATTGGTTGGTGAAGAACACATCCGAGGCAGGAGCCCTGCAGTCCATGCAGATGACTATTCGCCTCCTGGAGCTACTGGGGTTTGTGATAAATTACCCAAAGTCCCATCTTCTCCCAGTGCAGAAACTCGAATTCATCGGAGCCCTGCTGGATTCTCGGACGGCTCGCGCCTATCTCCCAGAGGCGAGGGCCAACAACTTGTTGTCCCTCGTCTCGCGGGTGCGAGCGTCCCAGCAGATCACAGCTCGGCAGATGTTGAGATTGCTGGGCCACATGGCCTCCACAGTTCATGTGACTCCCATGGCCCGCCTTCACATGAGATCTGCTCAATGGACCCTAGCCTCCCAGTGGTATCAGGCCGCTGGGGGTCTAGAGGACGTGATCCACCTGTCCACGAGTTTTCTCGAATCCCTGTATTGGTGGACGATTTGCTCCAATTTGACTCTGGGACGTCCCTTCCAAATTCCTCAGCCACAAAAAGTGCTGACCACGGATGCGTCTCTCCTGGGATGGGGAGCTCATGTCGATGGGCTTCACACCCAAGGACGGTGGTCCCTCCAAGAAAGCGATCTACAGATCAATCTTCTGGAGTTGCGAGCGATCTGGAACGCTCTGAAGGCTTTCAGAGATCGGCTGTCCCACCAAATTATCCAAATTCAGACAGACAATCAGGTTGCCATGTACTATGTCAACAAGCAGGGGGGCACCGGATCTCGCCCCCTGTGTCAGGAAGCCGTCAGCATGTGGCTCTGGGCTCGCCGTCAAGGCATGGTGCTCCAAGCCACATATCTGGCAGGCGTAAACAACAGTCTGGCCGACAGGTTGAGCAGGATTATGCAACCTCACGAGTGGTCGCTCAATTCCCGTGTGATGAGACAGATCTTCCAGGCGTGGGGCACCCCCCTGGTGGATCTCTTCGCATCTCAAGTGAACCACAAGGTCCCTCAGTTCTGTTCCAGGCTTCAGGCCCACGGCAGACTGGCGTCGGATGCCTTCCTCCTGGATTGGGGGGAGGGCCTCCTGTATGCTTATCCTCCCATCCCTCTGGTGGGGAAGACTTTGTTGAAACTCAAGCAAGACCGAGGCACCATGATTCTGATTGCTCCTTTTTGGCCGCGTCAGATCTGGTTCCCCCTTCTTCTGGAGTTATCCTCCGAAGAACCGTGGAGATTGGAGTGTTTTCCGACCCTCATCACGCAGGACGAAGGGGCTCTTCTGCATCCCAACCTCCAGTCCCTGGCTCTCACGGCCTGGATGTTGAGGGCGTAGACTTTGCCTCTTTGGGTCTGCCAGAGGGTGTCTCCCGCATCTTGCTTGCTTCCAGGAAAGACTCCACTAAGAGAAGTTACTTCTTTCATTGGAGGAGGTTTGCCGTCTGGTGTGACAGCAAGGCCCTAGATCCTCGCTCTTGTCCTACACAGACCCTGCTTGAATACCTTCTGCACTTGTCTGAGTCTGGTCTGAAGACCAACTCCGTAAGAGTTCACCTTAGTGCAATCAGTGCATACCATTACCAAGTGGAAGGTAAGCCGATCTCAGGACAGCCTTTAGTTGTTCGCTTCATGAGAGGTTTGCTTTTGTCAAAGCCCCCTGTCAAGCCTCCTACAGTGTCATGGGATCTCAATGTCGTTCTCACCCAGCTGATGAAACCTCCTTTTGAGCCACTGGATTCATGCCATCCGAAGTACTTGACCTGGAAGGTCATTTTCTTGGTGGCAGTTACTTCGGCTCGTAGAGTCAGTGAGCTTCAGGCCCTGGTAGCCCAGGCCCCTTACACTAAATTTCATCACAACAGAGTAGTCCTCCGCACTCACCCTAAGTTCCTGCCAAAGGTCGTGTCGGAGTTCCATCTGAACCAGTCAATTGTCTTGCCAACATTCTTTCCCCGTCCTCATTCCTGCCCTGCTGAACGTCAGCTGCACACATTGGACTGCAAGAGAGCATTGGCCTTCTACCTGGAGCGGACACAGCCCCACAGACAGTCCGCCCAATTGTTTGTTTCTTTTGATCCCAATAGGAGGGGAGTGGCTGTAGGGAAACGCACCATATCCAATTGGCTAGCAGATTGCATTTCCTTCACTTACGCCCAGGCGGGGCTGGCTCTTGAGGGTCATGTCACGGCTCATAATGTTAGAGCCATGGCTGCGTCGGTAGCCCACTTGAAGTCAGCCTCCATTGAAGAAATTTGCAAAGCTGCGACGTGGGCTTCTGTCCACACATTCACATCCCATTACTGCCTGCAGCAGGATACCCGACGCGACAGTCGGTTCGGGCAGTCAGTTCTTCAGAACCTGTTTGGGCTTTAGGATCCAACTCCACCCCCCGAGGGCCCTGTTTGTTCTGTTCCAGGCTACACTCTCAGTTAGTTGGTAAATTTTTTAGGTCAATCTCAGTTATGTCCTCGCCGTTGCGAGGCCCAATTGACCAATGTTGTTGTTTTGAGTGAGCCTGGGGGCTAGGGATACCCCATCAGTGAGAACAAGCAGCCTGCTTGTCCTCGGAGAAAGCTAATGCTACATACCTGTAGAAGGTATTCTCCGAGGACAGCAGGCTGATTGTTCTCACCAACCCGCCCGCCTCCCTTTGGAGTTGAGTCTTCCCTTGAAGTGTATTGTCTTGCTACATACTGGACTGGCCGGCTCGAGCCGGTTTCGGGCGGGAAGACGGCCGCGCATGCGCGGTGCGCGCGGGCGCGCGAGGGCTAGCAAAGGACTTTGCTAGTGAAGTTTCCGATTGGAGGGGCTGCCGTGGACGTCACCCATCAGTGAGAACAATCAGCCTGCTGTCCTCGGAGAATACCTTCTACAGGTATGTAGCATTAGCTATAGATGACTGCAGAAAAAGACCTGCCCGGTCCATCCAGTGCCCAAGATAAACTCACATGTGCTACTTTTTGTGTATACCTTACCTTGATTTGTACCTGTCCTTTTCCGGGCACAGGCCGTATAAGTCTGCCCAGCACTATCCCCGCCTCCCAACCACCAGTCCTGCCTCCCACCACCGGCTCTGACACAGACCGTATAAGTCTGCCCAGCACCATCTCTGCCTCCCGCCACCGGCTCTGCCACCCAATATCGGCTAAGCTCCTTAGGATCCATTCCTTCTGAACAGGATTCCTTTATGTTTATCCCACGCATGTTTGAATTCCGTTATCGTTTTCGTTTCCACCACCTCCCGCGGGAGGGCATTCCAAGCATCCACTACTGTCTCCGTGAAAAAATACTTCCTGACATTTTTCTTGAGTCTGCCCCCCTTCAATCTCATTTCATGTCCTCTCGTTCTACTGCCTTCGCATCTCCGGATGTATGGTGTACACAGCGCTGTACACCATACATGAAAAGACAGTCCCTGCTCAAAGAGCTTACAATCTAAATAGGACAGGCACACAGACAGAACAACTGAGAGGTATGGGGATAAAAGGGTACAGGGCAAGTGAAAAGTGGTTAGGAGTCAAAAACAGCATTAAAGAGGTGGGTTTTTAGCCTGGATTTGAAAACGGCCAAAGACGGGGCTAGACTAGACGTACAGGCTCGGGAAGTCTATTCCAGCCATGAGGTGCAGCGAGAGAAAAGGAACGGAGTCTGGAATTAGTAAAAAGTAGTAATGAGACCTAACATAGTAGATGACGGCAGAAAAAGACCTGCATGGTCCATCCAATCTGCCCAACAAGACAAACTCGTATATGCTAGTTTTTGTGTATATCTTACCTTGATTTGTAACTGTCAGTTTTCAGGGCACAGACCGTACAAGTCTGCCCAGCACTATCCCCGCCTCCCAACTACCAGCCCCACCTCCCACCACCGACTCTGGCACAGACCGTATAAGTCTGGCCAGCACTATCCCCGCCTCCCACCACCGGCTCTGGCACAGAACGTATAAGTCTGGCCAGCACTATCCCCGCCTCCCAACCACCAGCTCTGCCACCCAATCTCGGCGAAGCTCCTGAGGATCCATTTCTTCTGTACAGGATTCCTTTATGTTTATCCCACGCATGTTTGAATTCCGTTACCGTTTTCCTCTCCACCACCTCCCGCGGGAGGGCATTCCAAGCATCCACCACTCTCTCCATGAAAAAATGCTTCCTGACATTTTTTTTGAGTCTGCCCCCCTTCAATCTCATTTCATGCCCTCTAGTTCTGCCGCCTTCCCATCTCTGGAAAAGGTTCGTTTGCGGATTAATACCTTTCAAATATTTGAACGTCTGTATCATATCACCCCTGTTTCTCCTTTCCTCCAGGGTATACATGTTCAGGTCCGCAAGTCTCTCCTTATACGTCTTGTAACGCAAGTCCCATACCATCCTCATAGCTTTTCTTTGCACCACTTCAATTCTTTTTACATCCTTAGCAAGATACGGCCTCCAAAACTGAACACAATACTCCAGGTGGGGCCTCACCAACGATTTGTACAGGGGCATTAACACCTCTTTTCTTCTGCTGGTCACTCCCCTCTCTATATAGCCTAGCAACCTTGTACTTATGGCCACCGCCTTGTCACACTGTTTCGTCGCCTTCAGATCCTCAGATACTATCACCCCAAGATCAACAGTTTAACTTAGCGCTGAACTGTCAAAACTGGGCAGATTGTCTCCACACTGGTGACATCACAATTTAGTTTTTCTGCATTGGTTCTCTTGTGGTTAGGCAAGCAGTGGGTGCCGTCAGATGCACAAGGTTGATCCTTATTTTCAGAAACTGGCTTTTAGGGTTTCAGTGTTAATGTGGCCTTCAGAATTAAAAAAAAATATATTTACCTGTTATAATTAGAAGTAAATTTAGGTAAAAATTTACTTTTTTAATGTTTTTATTCAACATTTTCCATAACAATAAACCAATTTGTGTTTTAGTAATTTGTTGTAATATGGCTAATATTGCATGTGGTGTGAAAAATGTTTAGTTCAATTTGCAAGGATTCACACGTGAAAACAGAGAACATGCACCGAGTTTCAGTGACATTAACAGAAGTGTGTTACGTGCATGACTTGTAAATTCACTCTTACTGGTAGATCTAGGGCTCATAGACTTTCTTATGATATTGTGTCAATATATCAAGTATTTTGGTTTGTTTCAGGGTGTTTTAAGCAAGGCCGTTAACTGGAAAGAGCTGGAGAAGCAGTATACTACACAAACAGTATATGAAGAGGAAATTATCCAAATGCTTGAATATTGTGGAGTAAGTATGAGTGTTTTGAACAATTTTTGATCCTGATAGGCTGTCACTATGGAATTTAATTTCCATTGTCGGAGGCAAATTTATTTTGTCTTGTTATGAGTGAGTGTTACAGAAATAGGCAACCATCCAGGTGATGGCTACCAGTTAGGAATTGGAATATATAGCAGGACCCTTTCCACAACCTTTGATAACGCCCTTCATACTATGTAATTAGACCTAGCTCTGGTTGCATGGCTCAGTTGGCTCAAACAAAATGTTTTTTTAGGTTTCTTGAGTAAATCTTTCGTGAAGGAGACTCTTCAGGGATGTGTAGGTTAATGTGATGATTAGCTCCCCTGTTCACTACGCCACGCGGTAATGCCGACACAGCCCATTCACTTTGAATAGGCTGTGTCGGCATTGCTGCACAGCTTTGTAAA
Source organism: Microcaecilia unicolor (assembly GCF_901765095.1). Classification (NCBI taxonomy): domain Eukaryota; kingdom Metazoa; phylum Chordata; class Amphibia; order Gymnophiona; family Siphonopidae; genus Microcaecilia; species Microcaecilia unicolor. The sequence goes on along the minus strand of NC_044032.1, from coordinate 644,575,628 downwards.
CGGAGGGGGGGGGTAAGTAATGTGTGTGGTATTATTACAGGAAGTGAAAATGCCTAGACTAAATGGGCTTGGTGGTCTTTATCGGCCATCATGATTTTATATTGGTGGTGATTAGGTGTTGCCAAACAGTATAGACTGTTGCCTATCTAATATTCAGCTGAAGATTGGTAAAATCAAACAGGCAAATCAGGTCCAAACTGATACTTCCAAAATTTAGGCATCGTGCAGAAGAATGGCAGCATTAGTAGTGAGTTTGGACAGGAAAGAGATAGGGGAACATTGGCAGCTAAAGCCTGCTGATTGTGCACATACACCTTTGAGCCTGGATGCTCAATCAGTAGAGCATCAGACTTTTATTTCAGAGTCCAGAGTTCAAGTCCCTGATCAAGCAGATGACTCTTCTGATTCTCAACTGAGCTATTTGTGTGAAATCTGTTGTGGGATTCAAAAGAGGTTTGTACAAGTTCCTGAAGGAAAAGTCCATACATTAATTTTTACTCTGCAGTTCTGCCAGTGCCTTCCCTAGCTACCTCCTGGGGGAAGAAGAGCCTGGAGGTTCAGTTACTGAATTTGTTGCACATAACCTTTTATTTACTTTCTTTAATATCTTATTGAATTGTAATTTACATTACCTTAGGACATTTATATTCCATACTCGCCTCTATTTCAGTGTGGCTTATAAAAATTAAGAGACTGAGCATTAACCAGTAATTACATTACTGAAACAATAACATAGCTAATTGCTAAAAGTTGTCTAACAACAAAATTCTAAAATAGTTATCTTAAAACAACAAACCTCTGAAGTAAGTAAGTCTTTAACAACCTATGAAATCCGATATAACTAGTTTGACATCTTGTCAGGTGGGAAAGTTCATTCCACCACCTTAGCATGAAATCAGATATAACTAGTTTGACACCTTGTCAGGTGGGGAAGTTCATTCCACCACCTTAACAACTTGATTATTTATTTATTTGGATTTTGCTCACATCTTTTTCAGTAGTAACTCAAGGTAAGTTATATTCAGGTACACTGGGTATTTCTCTGTCCCTGAAGGGCTTACAATCTAATTTTGTACCTGGCACAATGGAGGGTTACATGGCTTGGCGAAGATTACAAGGAGCAGCAGTAGGATTTGAACTAGCCACCTCTGGATGTCAAGACCGGTGCTCTAACAACTAGGCTACTCCTCCACTCCATTAAGATTAAGAGAACATTGCTCAAAAAATTGTTTTATAAATAATATTTCTTGGAAAATAGTACACATCTGCGTTCTTAACTCAGTTTTATGTAATTTGTTATATAAACAGCTCAGAAAGCCTTCTAATGGGTGGTATATCAATATTAAATGAACTTGAAACTTATTAGCCAGGTAGATTTCTTTTTTTTTAAATATTTATTTATATTTATTGAGTATAAACATACCATACAAAGATAATTGTAAACATACCATATCACTACTTCTATCTGAAATATCAACACTTTTTTTTATAATTCTTTATCCCCCTGATGTCCCCCCCTTCCCCCCTCCCCCTTCCCTCTCCCCTCTCCCTCCCCCCTAATTAAGTGGCAAGGCAGGGTCAGGCTGCGCCGACCACTCGATATATGGGTCCCAAACTTGGTGGTACACTGTCAGACGACCTTGTCGCATCGCAGTTAGCTTAGACATCAGCTGAATGTAATCCAGTTTCCTTATAATAGTCCTTAGTCCCGGCAAAGTTTGTTGTTTCCATGCCGCTGCCAACACCAATTTGCTAGCCACCAATATCTGTGTGGCCAGCTGATACGCATGCTTTTTAGTCCCTTGGGGCCGCATATGTAGAAGGCAAAAGTCCATTTTTACAGGGAAAATTGTTTTCGTTATGCTCATGATCAGTTTCACCACTCTTGTCCAATATTGTTGAGCATGAGGCAGGTCCGCCATATCTCCTAACATTTCACATTGACGCCAACAGAGAGCCGACCCCCCTTTAAACATTTTAGCTAATCTCTGTGGTGTGTAATACCAGCCATATAATATTTTATAGCCATTTTCTACAAGAGCATTGGAAATTGACACCTTAAGCAAAGAAACAAACATCCGCTCCCATAGTGGGTATTCATAAGAGGCCCCCAATATATTTTCCCATTTGTGTGTATAATATAGAATTGGCTGTGTCTGTAATAAAAGCGCCTTATATAGCCTAGAGATCCCCCCCTCTACCTCCTCCACCGGCCATTGCCCTCTCTAATTGCGTTTCTTCCAAGCTCAGCTCTTCCCTCGCTCGTCTCAAAATATAGTCCCTTATTTTGCTCTATTGAAATGCATTAGAAGCAGGGATCCCATATTCCTCTTGCATTTCTTCAAAGGTCAATATTTCCCCCTCCTCCCACACCTGTCCCAACTCCCACAGGCCCCCCCGCTCCCAATTTCTATAACAGGGATCCAAGGATCCTGGAGTGAATCCTGGTGCAAAGCGTATTGCTGTGTGTAAAAAGTGTGTGCGTCCCCGGAAAAATCTGCTACGAATTTTACTCCAAGTTGTAAGTGGCCATCTAATAATCGGCGGCACTTCTTTTATTATCTCTTTTATCTCTCGTTCAGATAGCCAGGGGATAACTCTTAACGGGTGTGAGCAGCACCATGTCTGTTCCATAGCTCTCCAGGCCTTTACTCCTCCCTGCAGCCACTCTGCTAAAATACGAAGGTGAGCCGCCTGGTGGTAAAGCAAAAACGATGGAACTCCCATACCTCCATGTACTCTTGGCTGATGCATTACTGACCTACGCACCCGTGGTGGTTTTCTCTTCCATATGAAGGAAAAGACCCTACGTTGCAGACCTTTAAAAAACTTATCAGGAAGAGAGATGGGAAGCGCCATAAACAAATAGAGCAGCTTTGGCAGCAGAATCATTTTGATCGCACTTATCCGGCCCATCCATGAGATCGTTAAGCCCTCCCATCTCTCCATCTCCAAGAGAAGTTCCCGTACTTTTGCAGGGAAATTGGCCGCATACAGATCCTCCAACCGTTTTGTTATATTTACCCCTAGGTATTTAATACTTCTGGGGGCCCACCTAAAGGGGAAAGTTGCTCGCAGTCTTGCTACTCGTTCCATTGGGATGGAGATATTCAACACCTCTGATTTATCCACGTTAACCTTAAATCCAGCCACCCAACCATAATCCCGTAATGTCGCCCCTATGATTGGAAGTGATGTACTAGGATTTGTTAGAATGAGGAGGATATTGTCTGCGAATAATAGCACTTTAGTTTCAATCGTTCCCATCCTCAGTCCTCGTATGTTCGGATGTGACCTAATGTAAGTCGCCAATGGTTCCACGACCAGGGCGAAAAGGAGCGGTGACAAGGCACATCCCCGTCTCGTCCCCCGCCTCAGCAAAAATGGTGTGGACTGGCTCCCATTAACCCTAACCGAGGCCGTGGGCGCTCTATATAATAAATATATCCAGTGCATAAGCCCTTCTGGGATACCCACCCTCTGCAGGGTTGCGAACAAGAATGGCCAATGCACCCTGTCGAATGCCTTTTCTGCGTCTAGTGAGAGTATGCATAACGGCAGCTGTTTTATATGGGCAGTTTGAATGAGGTGGAGTGTCCTGCGGATATTATTGAACGTTTGGCGCCCCCACATGAATCCTGCTTGATCCTCGTGAACTAGTTGTGGTAGATACTGCTGCAGACGAGACGCCAATATCGCGGTAAAGATTTTATAGTCCACCCCCAAAAGAGAGATTGGCCTATATGAGCCGCACAGTTGTGAATCTTTGCCTGGTTTGGGTATGACTATGATGTTCACCTGATGCTAGGTCTCTGGAAGAGATCTCCGTTCTCCCAGATCATTAAACACCTTCAACAGCAGAGGAGCCACCAGGGACCCAAAAGTTTTATAAAACTTATTCGTAAATCCATCGGGTCCTGGGGCTTTGCTTGGTGCCAGTTCTTTTATTGCCTGTAAAACCTCATCTAACTCAATTGGTCTGGAAAGTCTGTGTTGGGCACTCTCTGTGAGTGTAGGCAGTTTAATCCTGTCTAGGAAGGCCTCAATCTCCTCCGGGTTGATATCTGGAGTATAAAGTTATTCATAAAATCTCCTAAATGCTTCTTGTATGGCCATAGAATCTGTTATACAATCCCTCTTTCATTTCTCAGCTGAGTGACATGCGCTTTTTTTGCCTGCTGTTTTAATTTGTGCGCCAAAACCTTGCTAGCCTTGTTGCCAAACTCAAAATGGGTCTGGCGCACCCTCTGCAATTGCTTGGAGAGGTCCGCCAGTTGGAGCTCCCTGATCTCCTGTCTTAGTTTATGCGCTTGGTCTAGTAGAGTTTGTGTTGAACCCCCCTTACCCTGTCTGCTTATTAATTTCTCCAATTGTGCCAGTTGCCTACGCCCTGACTCCTCCGCTTGAGTTCTTTCTTGTCGCACAAGGCAAGGCAATAAAATGGCCTCTCATCACCGCCTTGAAGCCTTCCCAAAGCACCCCTGGGGTCACCGCTCCATTATCATTAATTTGGATATATTCTTTGATTATCTTCTCAAACTGAAGCACATGAGTGACCTCAGCCAGCAATGCATCATCCAAGCGCCACTGTGGGGTAACCCTCCGCCCCTCCTGAGTTCGCAAAACAAGGATGACTGGGCTATGATCTGACCATGTTCTCAGTTCTGTTAGTTGGTCCTTGACATTACTCATCACCGTAGCATCCCCCAGCCAAAAATCAATACGAGAGAAGGAGTTATGAACCTGGGAAAAGCAGGTATAATCTCTTTGTGTTGGGTTGGCCTGTCTCCACAGATCACTTAGATGCCACCTAGCTAGAAAAGTGTGAAGTATCTCCCGCCCCTGTTTGGCATATTGTACTGATGAGGAGGAGTTATCCAACTGCGGGTTAGGGGTAATATTAAAATCGCCACCCACCAGCACAGATCCCTCCCCATGTGTGAGCAATATCTGATCGAGTTGATGGAAAAATTCCCGGTGGTCTGCATTGGGCCCATAGACGTTAACTAGAGTGTATGTCTGTGTACCCAATTGGATAACCAACAGGATAAAGCGACCTTCCTTGTCTCTAATGACCTTTTGAATCTGCCATGGGCGGGAATCATTAAGCACTATCATGACCCCCCTACTTTTGGAGCCTGAATTGTTCGATGCAAAGAACATATGTGGATATTGGCGATGCCTACACAGCCTCTCATATTGTTTTTTTTTTTTTTTAAATGAGTCTCCTGAATCAGGGCTATGTCTATTTTTAAACGGGTCAGCTCCCGGAATAGAAGCTGTCGCTTCATTGGTACATTTAAGCCTCTGACATTCAGGAGCGCTAGTGTTACATCTTGCATTCTATCATCTCTCTTAGTCATCCTAAGCCAGCCCCATTATACACTCCAGCCTTGTCATCCCATTGTTCCTTGCCTGTCGTCCATCTCCTCCCCAATACCCCCCCCTCCCTCCCTTCCACCCTCCCCCCCCCCCATGTTCATATAGATCCTCCCTCATAAGAGAAAGAGTATCCCGTAGAGGAAGTAACTCACCCCTCCACTCACCCTATTAGTGCAATTAAACAACATAACTGTTCTCCCGCTATGTGTCAACCAAAACCATGTCAAACCGGAACTGAATAGTTCTTGCGAGCCTTGATTTCTGGACTCACACCAGGCCCGGGCCTAGCCCAAATTAACACAACTTTTATGCCCCCTTACCCACAGTCATGTAAGTTGGCCAGCCGACTGCTGACGTTGTAGCCTCTTATGTTCCTTGCCCACTCGCTGCCATTTCGAGTGGGATGCCGGGGCTCTGTCTCGGCTTATTTTCCCCTGAGCCTCCGGTGGGGTTTCCTGCTGTATTTATGGCAAATCTGCTCTGGCTTCAGCCAGTGATCTCGCTTGGTGCATACGGCCCTCCTTGTAGTATACCAAAGCAAAAGGGTGCTTCCAGCGATATCGGATGCCAAGCTCCTGCAGCCTTCTTGTTATCGGCTTAAACTCTGCTCGTCACTTTAAAGTGGCCAGAGCAAGATCTTGGTAAATCTCCACTTGGTACATGTCCCATTTGAAGCTCTGCAGACGCCTAGCCGCCTGGAACACTCTCTCTTTTAACTTAGTCTTGGAAACGGGCAATGATGTCTTTAGGCATATTGTTCCGGGCTGGGCCCAGCGTTCTGTGGGAGCGCTCTAGCACGACTGCAGTAGTCTCCAATGGGTTGCCTGCTTCTTTCAGTATAGCACTCACCACTTGCTGCACCACTGTTTCACAGTCAACGTACTCCAGAGTTTCAGGAATGCCCCTAAAGCGCAAGTTGTGTCGCCGGCTCCTGTTTTCTAAATCCTCCATCTTGTCTGCCAGTTGTTGTTGGCCCAAACGGATGTCTGCGACCGCTCGATCAAGCGATCCCATCTCCTCCATGTGTTCCTCCATTCGGGACTCCATCTCTTCCATCCGATTTCCCAAATCTCTAATTTCACCACGGAGATCTGAGCCTAGCGTCTCCAGCTCCGCCCGGACCGCCTTTACATCTGCACGGATCTCCTGCAGCCATTCTTTTAACTCTGCTAACGGGTCCGCGGCTGTTTGATCTGGGTCCTCTCCAAAGAGGCAGAGGCTTCGCTGGGATGCGCCGTCTGATTGCTTGCCATTGCACTCGGGCTGATGTTCCAGGCCCGCCATGCGGTTTGCCGTCTTCCCGCCTTTAAAGCCAAATTGGCTGAGTTCCGGTTGCATGCTCATCGCCGCCCGGAGCGCCACCGTTCTTACAATCGCTGAAGGTCAAGATCACACCGGGAGGGCTCAGTCAGCGGGAGAACTCACGCTTCTTTTTCTCCGGTGAGCGGGAGCTGACTTTTTAAGCCTCCATCTTTACTGGTGACGTCACTTCCTCATTAGCCAGGTAGATTTTGAAGAGCCATTGCTCACCCTTGGAATCTGCTGGGTACTTTTGACCCAGTCTGGCTACTGTCAGGATGCTGTGCTTGATGGTCCTTGGTCTTGACTCAAGTGTATATAACAGACGCTGGGCCCCAGAAATAAGGTAAGTCTGAGGGTGGTCACGGCCACAGACGTGACAATAACTCCCTTGCAGCCTTTCTCAGTAAGCTTCCTTGCTTCCAGGAAGGTTAAAAAAAAATCTATTCCCCAAGACTTGACTCTCATGTTAAATTACAGGACTCAAGCTAGTGTTGGATCTCAGCAATATAACTAACTCATCATTGGGAATCCTCTAGTTCCCCAGCCTTCTGTTCTTGTTAGCTATGCATTTGCTTCAAAACTGTTTATTTCAGGGATAAGCAGCATGGCATCTATTGCTTTTTTTGAAATTTGGTCACATATTGGTGACCTGCATTGACCATGGTTAGGTGCAGAATAGTGAGTGCAGGATGGGTCTTCGGCCTATCTCATTATGGCTAGGCTAAGGTACTCAACGCTTCGGTTCTTAAGTGTCTTGGTGAGATAACCAAGATCTGGGATGTGCGGTCTCCCTTCTGGTTATTTCTTTGGACCTAGATAGGTTGCTCTAATAAACAGTTACAGATTCACATGAACTCTTTTCACCTTCTCCAGGCTAAGGAGGCTCTCCCTTTCACAGTGTTCAAGTAGAGAGGTGTGGTAGCCGTGTTAGTCCACTCTTAAAGGTTATCAATAGAAATCAAACAAAATAAAACATGGAAAAGAAAATAAGATGATACCTTTTTTATTGGACATAACTTAATACATTTCTTGATTAGCTTTCGAAGGTTGCCGTTCTTCGTCAGATCGGAAATAAACAAAGGTGGTAGCAGATAGTATGTATAAGAGAAACATCAAAGCATTACTTTGACAGTCTGACAAAGTGGTTTTATGGTTTATAATGGGTTAGAAAACCCAGATCCTTATTATGAAATAAGAATGATTGAATATTTTAACACCCAACAGACAGGACTTAATAAGGATCTGGGTTTTCTAACCCATTATAAACCATAAAGTTGTATTTCTCTGTTTATTTCTCTGTTTATTACCCTCCTCTCACCTACCAACACCCATCCTGTTAGAATATCAATGAAATGCTTTGATGTCCCCATGCATACCCCCACCCTCCCACTCTGTCAAAGTAATGCTTTGATGTTTCTCTTATATATACTATCTGCTACCACCTTTGCTTATTTCCGATCTGACGAAGAAGGGCAACCTTCGAAAGCTAATCAAGAAATGTATTAAGTTATGTCCAATAAAAAAGGTATCATCTTTTCTTTTCCATGTTTTATTTACAGTGTTCAAGGAATTCCAGCAACGCCACCTTCAGAAAGCCTCACTAATCTTTAGGTTTATATTGTAATTCAAGTTCATTTAAGGAAGGTCTCTATAGTGGTGCATCCAAACAGTGCACCCTCACTGATATAAATCGTGAATCAGGTCCCAGTCCTGATCTCTTTGCAGTTTCAACTTAGTAATCAGATCCTTCAAGATTCTTATCTCTTAGAAGCTTTCAGTCACAGACCTTTGCTTGTCTGGAGTAGGAGTTCTATCAGATCAACTTTCTCCCTCTTTCCTAGGGCAGGTCCCTAGTTTTGTTTGTCTTTTTCTTTGATCTCCTTCCTTCTATAAGGAGGTCTGAAATATGGAAATTTAAGTCTCTTGGCTGCTAAGGGTTCGCCTTGTTCCCTAAAGGTATCTGTTCAGATGCAAGTCATTTGACTTTTTCCTGCTCCTATTTAGTGGTACAACAAGACAGGCAAGCTTTTCATATTTTTGAGGGTCATTGAGCTTATGAAAATCATCAATAGTCTGAGGAACTAGCCATCTGGAGGGAGGTTTTCCCTTTCTTCTTATAAAGGCTTAGTTTCTTTGGCAGGGTCAGATTTAATGGTTTTAACGATTTACTGTTTTAGAAAAGATGTTTTTTAACACAGCTTAATCAGACATTCCCTTATCCCTTATTTGTCCTGTTTGTCGTAGTTAGATTGTAAGCTCTTTCAAGCAGGGACTGTCTCTTCATGTCCAGTGTACAGCGCTGCGTAGGTCTAGTAGCGCTATAGAAATGATAAGTAGTAAGCTTATCACCAGTTTAGGTTACTATAGACTTTGTGCCTGTGTTGATAGAGCAGAAGAGCGCTTTGTTAAAGGTAAAGGATGGATATGACAGTTGAAGAGATCTAAGAACATGTTCAGTATTTCAACTGACAAAGCAATGGTGTTTACCTCAGGCTACACAGTGCCCTTATAGGGTAGAGGCCAGAATTCTACAATTTGTCTCCACATCTGGCTGATGGGCATAACCCACAGGTTCTGGACTGATCTGGTAGGACTAAAGGAAAGAAAATTCACTCATCCAAAACCATGTAGAATAGGGGTTCTCAACCCAATACCTAGCCAATCAGGTTTTCAGGATATCCACAATGAATATGCATGAGATAGATTTGCATACAATAGAGGTAGTGCATGCAAATTTCGCTCGGACATATTCATTGTGGTTATCGTGAAAACTTGACTGGCCAGGTATGTCCTGAACACCTGATGTAGAAAGCCATAATTATTTAAAGGTTTAGGCAATAAGTAATTGTATTTGAAACTGTTTTAAATGGTTTTACATTTTTTATGTTAATAAAAGTTCTCTGTTTATGTTGACTATTCAGACAGATTCTTTCAAAATTGGACAAGACTTTGTCAAAAATTCCCCTGCCATTGTGGACAGCATGAGCAGCTTAAAACTAACTTCCAGCATGTTGAGCTTGGATGCCAGAAGCAAATCTATGACAGGAGAATCAATTCACCAGCTCAATACTGACAAAACAACGCTAAGTGCCTCAGCAGAAGGACTCTTTTTTCAAAATACTTCCAAATTACATTGCTTAAACCAAACTTTTCCAGCCACTATGAGTAGCAGCAACAAATACTATGTTAATGTGTCAGAAACAGAAGAAACAAAATGGCAAAAGATGAGACGAGACACTTTCCAAAGAGAATCCCTCTTGTTTATGAAAGGAGTCATGGATGAATGTACCCATGTGGCCAACTTCTCAGGTATTGCTTATGGAAATTTACTTTAATTTGACGTTTATAATCTGTGTAAGAGCACAGAAATAAAGGGGGATACCCATCATTATATTTAATAACATCACATATGTACAACCCTTTTCCAGAGAAGAGTAAGTGGTAGGACATGAATTGAGAATACAGGAGGTCGTCTTAGGAGTAATGTCAGGAAATACTTTTTCATAGAGAAGGATGCCTGAAATACTTTCCTGCTGGAGAAAAAACAGCAACAGAATTCAAGAATGTGTGGGATAAACACAAAAGATTCCTATATGGGAAAAGAAAGGAATCAAAACAACTTAGCCATTAAGTGTCAAATCCAGTAGTTGGAAAGTAAGGCTAGTGCCAGGCAGATTCTACGGCCTGTGTCCCGATTATAGCTAGATAGATCTGGTTGGGCTGGAGCAGGTTGAAAATTAAGCCAGTGCCTGGCAGACTTCTATGACCTGTGCTCTGAAAGGGGCAAGGACAGTTCAAGATCAAGTATACATATGTTATTGTTTGTTGGGCATACTGGATGAACCATGCAGGTCTTTATCTACTGTCATCTACTATGTTACAGTGAAGGTCAAGAAAGGTATGTTTGGGTTTTAGAATGTTAGTGCATAAATCTATAATTTTATAGTAACTTGATCACAGAAACAAAGGGTCAGATTTCAAAATATATTAAAATGATAAGATCATGGATGCTCTCTAACAAATCTGTATTTGAATATCCAGAAAACTGAAATTGTGCTGAAAAGGTATTTTAGATGGAGTTTCTGATGCATGTGATGGTTGTTAAATGAGCCCTGCTAATCTCAGCGAAGCTTAATCATTTATAGGGTAATATTCAAAGATATCCACATAACAGCCTCCATTTTCCTGCCTACCCATGAATATTCATTGACACTGTTCAGAGGGTGCCACTGAATATCCTTACAGATAGTGCCAAAATGGAGTTAAAATTATTTGGCTAGCAGTGATAACTCTCTGATAGGATGGCAAAAAGGCCTCTTAATTTTATCTGTTTGCTATCCAGATAGCGGTCTCAATATCACCACTATCCAGATATGAGCACTGGTTACCACTGAATCCAGATAATCAGCTGCAGCAACTGGCTTTCAAAAAAAAAAAAAAAACTACTGACCGCTGCAGCTGGATATTAACCTTTTTACAGCTTATACCTAACCTGCCATTATCAATGTAGTAGCTAAAAATTTTTGTAAAGAATGCCTTCTTTGAACTACGCATTATCCCCAGGATTCTATATATCATGCCTTAATTTCCTCACAGAAATTGAAGCGTATTCTATAATAATGCTCATAACTGAATTGGTTAACTAGATAATCAGTGCTGTCAATTGGATGTTAATAAGCAATTAGCACTAATTGGCATTAAGACTTATGCACACAACTCGCTAAGCGAATTCTGTAAGGTAATGCTCTTAAATTATAAGTTGCATAGTTGAAAAGGGTGCAAGCCCATGGGTGGGGCATAAAATCTATGCACGTTGATATAGAACACACCTGCTCTGTGCCTAATTTAGGTGTCGGGATTTACGCCAAGTAAAACATGGTGTAAATGATTGCGACTAAATTTGGTCATATGGAGAGGCGCTCAGCATATTCTATATACCGTGCGGAAATTTAAGCCTATTCTATAAAATTTAGGTGTACTTTAGAGAATACGCCTATGCACCATATATAGAATCTAGCTCTATATGCAGATAAAACCAAGTTTGAATCATGAAAATTTCTAGATGGTAATCCATTTGTTGGTCATTCCGCACCATGATTATTGCATTTGTATCTTGGTCTTACAAACTTGCACCTCCATTCTTTGCAAATAGTACAAAATGCAGCAGCAAGGATACTGAGTGGTGTTAAGTTGCTTTGAATATATTATTCCTATTTTATTTTCCTTGCATTAGATACCCATCACCTGGTGTATCAAATTTAAAGACTCTTACATTGGTCCATAGAACATTGAATAGTGAAGTACCTATGTGTGTCTTCTGATCTTTGACATTATATCAGCCAACATTTATGTTAAGATCAGAGGGAAAGTACTTGTTGGACATTCCATCATTTTAGCTTGTTCACTCAATACTCACTCTGGGGTTTTTTTTGTTTGTTTTTGTTTTTTTTCAATGGCAGGTCCCACGCTGTGGAATTCCTTGCCTTTAGAACTGAGGTTAGTGAGCCATATTGCTACATTTAGGTCTAAGGGCATATCTGTTTGAACAAGCCTTTCCTTGACCGTTAGTGTGAGCTTGAGATTGTTCAGAGATATTTTATAGGTAGTCCTGTGCTTGAACTTGAGTTTTAAATTAAAGGACATTTATTTCTTCTTTTTATTTATCAGATTTATCAAATCGTATGTCTGCACATTAGTTTTTATGTTTGTTCATTGTTTTTTTAATACGATTTTGTATGTAAGTTGTAACCAGTTAAAATTATGAACTTGATGCGAGGATATGACAGTAAGGCTTGGCCTGATGAGTATTGTATACACCGCTTTTATCATTGGAAGTCAATACTGGAGAATGTGGTAAAAGCAGCTGGTAATGTAGCTGGGTTTAAAAATGTATGGATAAGTTCTGGAGGTAAAGTCCAAAAACTGCTATTGAGGTAGACCGGGGAAAACCATTGCTTTTCTTCTAGGGTCAGTAGCATGGAATCTTTCTGCTACTTTTCTTCTGACGAGTCCTATGGGATTCCTTCTGATCCTTCCCCTCCACTGGAAAGGAGACTTTCTCCACCGGAGAGTCTATCCTTCACCTCCTTTGTCTGGAAAATGGCTACGGCTATTCCCTTCCCCTGTGGAGGTTGAGGATGAGCCCAGGGCTGAGATGCTCGAGGTCCTGGATTACCCTTCTCCGCCTAGAGAGGCTGCAATGGCTCCTTTGCATAATGTACTGAAGAAAGTCCTTATGTGAAACTGGTTGTTCCCTCTGTCTAATCCCGTGATCACGAAAAAGACTGAATCCCAATATCGGATCCACGGGGAGCCTGGATTGATGAGGTCTCAGCTACCTCACAATTCCATGGTGCTGGACTTTGCTCTCAAAAGAGCCAAGAGTACTAGGGACTATGCCTCGGCGCCCCCAGGCAGAGAATCTAGAACCTTGGACTCTTTTGGGAGGAAGGCATATCAGACCGCTATGCTCGCTGCCAAAATCCAAACATACCAGCTCTTCACGAGCATCCACTTGTGGAACTCGGTGAGGCAACGGTCTAGCTTTGTTGATGCACTCCCTCTGGAGCAGGACGAGCCTTTTCGCCAGGTGGTCATGCAGCAGAAGACGTGTCGAAAATTCCTGGCCAGGAGTACGTTCGGCACTTTTGATGTAGCATCCAGGATCGCTGCCCAAGGTATAGTGATGCGCAGACTCTCATGGCTGCATGTCTCTGACCTGGATCATTCTGTCTAGCAGCGGATGGCGGATGTTCCTTGCCGGGGGGATAACCTTTTTGGTGAGAAAGTAGAGGATCTAGTTGACCAGCTCAAGAAACACAATGATGCTATGGATTCTCTCTCCCACCGGGCGTCTTCTGCTACTACCTCCTCATCTAGGAGGTTTTTTGGAGGGAAGAGGAGTGCTCCCTATTCCTATGCTAGGCGTAGGTACACTCCTGCTTCTCAGCAGCCTGTCCAGGCTCAGTCCCAGCGCGCTCGTTCTCATCAACAGCATGCGCCTAAGGCCTCTGCGGCTCCCCAGCAAAAGCAAGGGACGGGCTTTTGACTGGCTCCAGTTCATTATAGCCTCTGTAAAATTGTCCATGCCGGTTGACTTGCCGGTTGGAGGGATGTTGATATTTTTTCACCAAAGGTGGTCTCTTCAAATAGTCTGGTTAGGATACACCCTCAATCCGGAATCCAAACCTCCAAATTGTCCACTGGGAGCTCATTCTTACGGTTCCCAGCACAAACAGGTACTTGCAGAGGAACTCTCCGCCCTTCTAAAGACCCAAGCGGTCGAACCCGTTCCACCAGGGGAAGAAGGGCTGGGATTCTATTCCAGGTACTTCCTTGTGCAAAAGAAAACGGGGGGGATGAGTCCCATCCTAGACCTAAGGGCCCTGAACAAAATTACAGAGCATATTCAAAAGCATGGATTAATGAGACAAAGTCAACATGGATTTAGTGAAGGAAAATCTTGCCTCACCAATCTACTACATTTCTTTGGAGGGGTGAACAAACATGTGGATAAAGGGGAGCCAGTTGATATTGTGTATCTGGATTTTCAGAAGGCGTTTGACAAAGTACCTCATGAAAAACTCCAGAAGAAATTGGAGAGTCATGGGATAGGAGGTAGTGTTCTATTGTGGATTAAAAACTGGTTAAAAGATAAAAAACAGAGAGTAGGGTTAAATGGTCAGTATTCTCAATGGAGAAGGGTAGTTAATGGGGTTCCCCAGGGCTCTGTGCTGGGACCGCTGCTTTTTAACATATTTATAAATGACCTAGAGATGGGAGTAACTAGTGAGGTAATTAAATTTGCTGATTACACAAAGTTATTCAAAGTCGTTAAATTGTGGGAGGGTTGTGAAAAATTACAAGCGGACCTTACGAGAGTGGGTGTCTAAATGGCAGATGACGTTTAATGTGAGCAAGTGCAAAGTGATGCATGTGGGAAAGAGGAACCCGAAATATAGCTACATCATGCAAGGTTCCACGTTAGGAGTCACGGACCAAGAAAGGGATCTAGGTGTCGTTGATGATACGTTGAAACCTTCTGCTCAGTGTGCTGCTGCGGCTAAGAAAGCAAATAGAATGTTAGGTATTATTAGGAAAGGAATGGAAAACAAAAATGAGGATGTTATAATGCCTTTGTATCGCTTCATGGTGTGACCGCACCTCGAATATTGTGTTCAATTCTGGTCGCCGCATCTCAAAAAAGATACAGTGGAATTAGAAAAGGTGCAGAGAAGGGCGACGAAAATGATAAAGGGGATGGGATGACTTCCCTATGAGGAAAGGCTAAAGCAACTAGGGCTCTTCAGCTTGGAGAAAAGGCGGCTGAGGGGAGATATGATAGAGGTCTATAAAATAATGAGTGAACGAGTAGATGTGAAGCGTCTTTTCACACTTTCCAAAAATACTAGGACTAGGGAGCATGCGATGAAGCTACAATGTAGTAAATTTAAAACAAATCGGAGAAAATGTTTCTTCACTCAACGTGTAATTAAACTCTGGAATTTGTTGCCAGAGAATGTGGTAAAGGCAGTTAGCTTAGCAGAGTTTAAAAAAGGTTTGGACAGCTTCCTAAAGGAAAAGTCCATTGACCGTTATTAAATGTACTTTGGGAAAATCCACTATTTCTGGGATAAGCAGTATAAAATGTTTTGTACATTTTTGGGATCTTGCCGTGTATTTGTGACCTGGATTGGCCACTGTTGGAAACAGGATGCTGGGCTCAATGGACCTTTGGCCTTTCCCAGTATGACAATACTTATGTACTTATGAACCAATTTTTTTGTCCGAGAAAAGTTCAGGATGGTTTCCCTAGGCACCCTTCTTCCCATGATTCAGGAAAACGATGGGCTATGCTCTCTGAACTTAAAGGATGCTTACACACACATCTCGATACTTCCAGCTCACAGGAAGTATCTTCAATTTTGGCCGGGAACACAGCACTTTTAGTACTGTGTGCTTCCTTTTGGCCTGGCATCTGCCCCCAGAGTGTTTACCAAATGCCTAGCTGTAGTCGCAGCGTCGCTACACAGACTGGGAGTGCATGTGTATCCTTATCTTGACGATTGGCTGGTGAAGAGCACCTTGAAGGAGGGTGCTCTGGAGTCCATGCGAATGACTATTCAGGTGCTAGAACTACTGGGGTTCGTCATAAATTATCCCAAGTCCCATCTCACCCCAGTCCAAACATTGGAATTCATTGGAACCCTGTTGAACGCTCAGCTCAAGCTTATCTTCCCGAGACAAGGGTGGACAACCTTCTGTCCCTGGTGTCCATGGTTCGAGCGTCTCACCAGGTCACGGCTCAGCAGATGTTGAGACTTCTGGGGCATATGGCCTCCACAGTTCATGTCACGCCCATGGCACATCTACATATGAGATCACCTCAATGGACCCTAGCTTCCCAGTGGTTTCAAGCTGCGGGGGATCTAGAGGATGTCCTTCAACTGTCCACCGGCTTTCGGAATTGTCTTCAGTGGTGGACGATTCGATCCAATTTGACCATGGGATGACCATTCCAAATTCCTCAGGCACGAAAAGTGCTGATGACGGATGCATCTCTCCTGGGGTGGGGAGCTCATGTATATGGGCTGCACACTCAGGGAGCCTAGTCCTTTCAGGAAAGAGGTCTGCAGATCAACCTCCTGGAATTAAGAGCGATCTGGTACGCTCTAAAGGCTTTCAGAGATTGGCTGTCCAACCAAGTAATGTTAATTCAGACAGACAATCAGGTTGCTATGTACTACACCAACAAGCAGGGGGCACCGGATCTCGCCCTTTGTGTCGGGAAGCCGTCCAGATCTGGCTTTCGGCTCACCGTCACAGCATGTTTCTCCAAGCCACTTATCTAGCAGGCGTAAACAACAGTCTGGCCGACAGATTGAGCAGGATAATGCAACCTCACGAGTGGTCACTGAACATGGGCGTAGTCCGCAAGATCTTCCAAGCGTGGGGCACCCCCTCGGTGGATCTTTTTGCCACTCAGATCAATCACAAGGTCCCTCAGTTCTGTTCCAGACTTCAGGCCCACGACAGACTAGCGTCGGATGCCTTTCCCTTACATTGGGGGGCAGGCCTTCTGTATGTGTATCCTCCCATACCTCTAGTAGGGAAGTCTTTGCTGAAACTCAAGCAAGACTTCGGATCCATGATCCTGATTACACCCTTCTGGCCGCGTCAGATCTGGTTCCCTCTTCTTCTGGAGTTGTCCTCCAAAGAACCGTGGAGATTGGAGTGTTTTCCAGCCCTCATCACTCAGAACAAGGGGTCGCTTCTATATCCCAACCTCCAGTCTCTGTCTCTCACAGCCTGGATGTTGAGAGCTTAGAATTCACCTCCTTGGGTCTTTCAGAGGGTGTCTCCAGAGTCTTGCTTGCTTCCAGAAAAGATTCCACAAAGAAGTGTTACTTTTTCATATGGATGAGGTTTGCTGTCTGGTGTGACAGCAAGGCCCTAGATCCTCTTTCTTGTCCTACACAGACCCTGCTTGAATACCTTCTACACTTGTCAGAATCTGGACTCAAGACCAACTCCGTAGGAGTTCACCTTAGTGTGATTAGTGCTTTTCATCGCCATGTAGAGGGAAAGCCTATCTCTGGACAGCCTTTAGTTGTGCGCTTCATGAGAGGTTTGCTTTTGTCAAACTTCCGCCAGTGTCATGGGATCTCTCACCCAGCTGATGAAAGTTCCTTTTGAGCCACTGAATTCCTGCCATCTGAAGTACTTGACCTGGAAGTTCGTTTTCTTGGTGGCTGTTACTTCAGCTCGTAGAGTCAGTGAGCTTCAGGCACCTTGTATCACGTTCCATCACAACAGAGTAGTCCTCTGCATGCACCCCAAGTTCCTGCCAAAGGAGGTGGTGTCGGAGTTCCATCTGAACCAGTCAATTGTCTTGCCAATATTCTTTCCCCGTCCTCATACCCACCCTGGTGAAAGCAGTTTGCACACCTTGGACTGCAAAAGAGCATTGGCCTTTTACGTGGAGCGGACAAAGCCCTTTAGACAGTCCGCCCAGTTGTTTGTTTCTTTTGATCCCAACAGGAGGGGAGTCGCCATTGGAAAACGCACAATCTCCAATTAGCTAGCAGATTTCATATCCTTCACTTATGCCCAAGCTGGGCTGACTCTGGAGGGCCATGTCACGGCTCACAATGTTAGAGCCATGGCTGCGTCAGTGGCTCACTTAAAGTCAGCCTCCATTGTGGAGATTTGCAAGGCTGCAACGTGGTCATCAGTCCACACATTCACATCTCACTAGTGCCTTCATCAGGATACCCGACGCGACAGTCGGTTTGGGCAGTCAGTGCTGCAGAATCTGTTCAGGGTTTAGAATCCAACTGCACCCCCATAGAACCATTTTTCTTTTGTTCCAGGCTGCACTCTCAGTTAGTTGTTTATGGTTTTAAGTCAATCTATGTTATGTCCTCACCGTTGCGAGGACCAATTGACCAGTGTTCATTGTTTTGAGTGAGCCTGGTTGCTAGGGATACCCCACGTGAGAACAAGCAGCCTGCTTGTCCTCGGAGAAAGCGAAGATACATACCTGTAGCAGGTATTCTCCGAGGATAACAGGCTGATTATGCTCACAAACCCGCCCACCTCCCCTTTGGAGTTGTTGTTTATTATTTGCTTTTTGATTAAACTGAGCGGGAACGCTCACGCGACGGGCAGGAAGTCGTGCGCGGTGCGCGCGCTAGAAGGCTCTGGCAAAACTTTTTAAATTTTGCTGTAGAAAAATGTGCCATTTCCTGGGCCGCCGTGGACACCGACCCACGTGTGAGAACAATCAGCCTGCTGTCCTCGGAGAATACCTACTACAGGTATGTATCTTCGCTTAACCTAGATGGCTCGTGGCTGATTTGTTTGGAGAGACTGAAGCAGAGAGGCAGGGTGGGCACATACTGTATAGACAATATTAAATGTAGCAAAAATTTTGGCATATGCACATAAGGTCAAAGATGTAAAGGGTCATGGATTTAATATACCGCCCTTCTGTGGTACAACCAAAGCAGTTTGCATTTATTAAAAGCAGATACATTCACTGCTCAATATGCAGAAGGTTCAAGCTTTCCTCCCAGAACCGAGGTGGACACTGTAGTCGCGCTCGCCTCTCAGATTCAAACCTCTTGGCAAATGTTGAGGTTGTTGGGCCACATGGCTTTATGCGACACCCATGACACGACTTCACAAGAGATCAGCCCAGTAGACCCTAGCCTCTCAGGACCAGGCTACTAGAGAGCTGGAAGTTGTCATCCTAGTGTCTCCAGACCTTGTTCACTCTCTGCACTGGTGGACTGTTTGATCCAGTTTGACCATTTTTATTTATTTTTGTTACATTTGTACCCCACGCTTTCCCACTCATGGCAGGCTCAATGCGGCTTACATATTGAATACAGGTACTTATTTGTACCTGGGGCAATGGAGGGTTAAGTGACTTGCCCAGAGTCACAAGGAGCTGCCTGTGCCTGAAGTGGGAATCGAACTCAGTTCCTCAGGACCAAAGTCCACCACCCTAACTACTAGGCCACTCCTCCACTCCATGTGACTTACATTCCAAATTCCTCAGCCTCAAAAACTGCAGATGACTGATGCATCTCTTCTCTGTTGGGGAGCTCATGTAGATGGGCTTCACACTCAGGGAGCATGGTTCCTCCAGGAAAAAGGTCTTCAGATCAACCTTCTGGAGCGCCGGGCGATCTGGAGCGCTCTAAAGGCTTTCAGAGATCGGCTGTCCAATCAAATTAAGCGCATTTAAACAACCAGGTTGCAATGTATTACACCAACAAGCAGGGGGGAACCGAACCATGCCCTCTGTGTCAGGAGGCCATCCAGATGTGGCGATGGGCTCGCCAACACGGCATGTTCCTTCGGGACACTTATCTAGCGGGCAAAAGCAACAGTCTGGCCAACAGACTGAGCACAGTCATGCAACCGCACAAGTGGTCTCTCAGTATGGATGTTGCCTGCAAGATCTTCCGAGCGTGGGGCACCCCTCTCGGTGACTCTCTGCCACTCATTTGAATCACAAATTCCCTCAGTTCTGCTTCAGGCCCATCACAGACTTGCGTCAGATGCCTTCCTCCTGCATTGGATGACAGGTCTGCTATATGCGTGTCATGGGGTCAGGAGTAGTGAGCCCTTGGGCCACTGTTGGCGACCAGCAGCAGCAGGTGAACCATCAGCTTCAACAGCAGTGTGACCACATCACACCCTTCCTGCAAAAAATACACTGGCTACCTACTGGTAGCCTTACAGGGCTAATTTAAAACTCTATTTGACTTTCAAGGACCTCTGACAAAATGGGCCAAAGTACTTAAAGAATAAATTAGTCCTTTACACACCATTGAGACAAGTATAAACATAAATACAATAAATGAGGTAAACTTGAAAACAGTAAATTGAAACCTAATAATAGGACTACCATGAAACAGTATAAAAAATATACACATTTAACAGCACTGAAATTCATATACCAGAGATATAATACAATGATAGCATAATCAATGATAAACCTAATAAGCACATATTAAAACATTCAACTAACATAGATATGATGCTAATTTTTCTACAACACAGCTTACCATATAGCTGAGGGACCAAGTGAAGATCTAGGTCACAAGTACCTGGCAAGATCCCAAAAAAGTACAACCCATTTTATGCTGCTTATCCTAAATAAGCAGTTGATTTTCCCCACTTGGGGATGAGATGCATGACACAGAGGCAGTTGGCATAGATAGAGGGTTGGCTAAACTCAAGGCAAGTTCATTGTACAGTTAAGCAAGATATATTTTACCATAGTTATGCTTTTAACAGAATACTAAGATTTATGTTAAACTTTACCTGCTGTACACCGCCTTGGGTGAATCTCTTCGTAAAGGCAGCTAATAAATCCCAATAAATAAATCCAGTTCATCTATGTCAAGCCCACATAACTGAGGAGAGAGAACAGAAGTATATCCCTCAGAAAAAAAGAAGAAAGCAGGAGAAACCCTCCCCCATTAACTATATACCCAAACGATTAGCACCTACCTATATCGATCCCAACCCCTTTCCAAAGTAGTTAATACTGGAAATAGAAACTAAGTAATCAACACCTTTTTATCAACAAGAAATTGGTCTAATTGTTCAGGATCCAGAGAGGAAATATATCCTCCTGAAAACTAATCATACACCTGCTGGGGAGCCTTAAAAAAAATGATTATCCCAGTAGCAAATGTCCTAGCCTTAAGTACATAAGTAGTGCCATACTGGGAAAGACCAAAGGTCCATCTAGCCCAGCATCCTGTCACCGACAGTGGCCAATCCAGGTCAAGGGCACCTGGCACGCTCCCCAAACGTAAAAACATTCCAGACAAGTTATACCTAAAAATGCGGAATTTTTCCAAGTCCATTTAATAGCGGTCTATGGACTTGTCCTTTAGGAATCTATCTAACCCCTTTTTAAACTCCGTCATGCTAACCGCCCGTACCACGTTCTCCGGCAACGAATTCCAGAGTCTAATTACACGTTGGGTGAAGAAAAATTTTCTCCGATTTGTTTTAAATTTACCACACTGTAGCTTCAACTCATGCCCTCTAGTCCTAGTATTTTTGGATAGCGTGAACAGTCGCTTCACATCCACCCGATCCATTCCACTCATTATTTTATACACTTCTATCATATCTCCCCTCAGCCGTCTCTTCTCCAAGCTGAAAAGCCCTAGCCTTCTCAGCCTCTCTTCATAGGAAAGTCGTCCCATCCCCACTATCATTTTCGTCGCCCTTCGCTGTACCTTTTCCAATTCTACTATATCTTTTTTGAGATACGGAGACCAGTACTGAACACAATACTCCAGGTGCGGTCGCACCATGGAGCGATACAACGGCATTATAACATCCGCACACCTGGACTCCATACCCTTCCTAATAACACCCAACATTCTATTCGCTTTCCTAGCCGCAGCAGCACACTGAGCAGAAGGTTTCAGCGTATCATCGACGACGACACCCAGATCCCTTTCTTGATCCGTAACTCCTAACGCGGAACCTTGCAAGACGTAGCTATAATTCGGGTTCCTCTTACCCACATGCATCACTTTGCATTTGTCAACATTGAACTTCATCTGCCACTTGCACGCCCATTCTCCCAGTCTCGCAAGGTCCTCCTGTAATCGTTCACATTCCTCCTGCGACTTGACGACCCTGAATAATTTTGTGTCATCGGCGAATTTAATTACCTCACTAGTTATTCCCATCTCTAGGTCATTTATAAATACATTAAAAAGCAACGGACCCAGCACAGACCCCTGCGGGACCCCACTAACTACCCTCCTCCACTGAGAATACTGGCCACGCAATCCTACTCTCTGCTTCCTATCTTTCAACCAGTTCTTAATCCATAATAATACCCTACCTCCGATTCCATGACTCTGCAATTTCTTCAGGAGTCTTTCGTGCGGCACTTTGTCAAACGCCTTCTGAAAATCCAGATATACAACATCAACCGGCTCCCCATTGTCCACATGTTTGCTTACCCCCTCAAAAAAATGCATTAGATTGGTGAGGCAAGACTTCCCTTCACTAAATCCGTGCTGACTTTGTCTCATCAGTCCATGTTTTTGTATATGCTCTGCAATTTTATTCTTAATAATAGCCTCCACCATCTTGCCCGGCACCGACGTCAGACTCACCGGTCTATAATTTCCCGGATCTCCTCTGGAACCCTTCTTAAAAATCGGAGTAACATTGGCTACCCTCCAGTCTTCCGGTACTACACTCGATTTTAGGGACAGATTGCATATTTCTAACAGTAGCTCCGCAAGTTCATTTTTTAGTTCTATTAATACTCTGGGATGAATACCATCAGGTCCCGGTGATTTACTACTCTTCAGCTTGCTGAACTGACCCATTACATCCTCCAAGGTTACAGAGAATTTGTTTAGTTTCTCCGACTCCCCCGCTTCAAATATTCTTTCCGGCACCGGTGTCCCCCCCAAATCCTCCTCGGTGAAGACCGAAGCAAAGAATTCATTTAATTTCTCCGCTACGGCTTTGTCCTCCTTGATCGCCCCTTTAACACCATTTTCGTCCAGCGGCCCAACCGACTCTTTGGCCGGTTTCCTGCTTTTAATGTATCTAAAAAAATTTTACTATGTATTTTTGCTTCCAACGCTAATTTCTTCTCAAAGTCCTTTTTTGCCCTCCTTATCTCCGCTTTGCATTTGGCTTGGCATTCCTTATGATCTATCCTGTTACTTTCAGTTGGTTCTCTTCTCCACTTTCTGAAGGATTGTTTTTTGGCTCTAATGATTTCCTTTATCTTACTGTTTAGCCACGCCGGCTGACGTTTAGTCTTTTTTCCCTTTTTTCTAATACGTGGAATATATTTGTCCTGAACCTCCAGGATGGTGTTTTTAAACAGCATCCACGCCTGATGCAAGTTTTTTACTCTGCGAGCTGCTCCTTTCAGTCTTTTTTTCACCATTTTTCTCATTTTGTCGTAATCACCTTTTCTATAGTTAAACGCTAGCGTACTTGATTTCCTAGTTTCACTTCCTTCAATGCCAATATCAAAACCGATCATATTATGATCACTGTTATCAAGCGGCCCTCGTATCGTTACCCCCTGCACTAGATCATGAGCCACCACTAAGGACTAAGTCTAGTATTTTTCCTTCTCTTGTCGGCTCCTGAACTAGCTGTTCCATGAAGCTGTCCTTGATTTCATCAAGAAATCCTATGTCCCTTGCGTGTACAGATGTTACATTAACCCAGTCTATATGCGGGTAATTGAAATCCCCCATTATTATTGTGTTGCCCAGTTTGTTTGCGTCCCTGATTTCCTTTAACATTTCCGCATCCGTCTGTTCGTCCTGGCCAGGCGGACGGTAGTACACTCCTATCACTATCCTTTTCCCCTTTGCACATGGAATTTCAATCCACAGTGATTCCAAGGAGTGTTTTGTTTCCTGCAGAATTTTCAATCTATTTGATTCAAGGCTCTCGTTAATATACAATGCTACCCCTCCACCAATCCGATTCACCCTATCACTACGATATAATTTGTACCCCGGTATGACAGTGTCCCACTGGTTATCCTCCTTCCACCAGGTCTCAGAGATGCCTATTATATCTAATTTTTCATTTAGTGCAATATATTCCAACTCCCCCATCTTATTTCTTAGGCTCCTGGCATTCGCATATAGACATTTCAAACTATGTTTGTTGTTCCTAAGTACATCATGCTTAGTACTTGACAGTATTAATAGCCTTCATCTGAAGAAAAGCTTTCCTATGAAACTGAGGAATGTGTGCTAGATCTAGAAAATTCTGCAATTTGTGACAACAAAAAAGATAATCTTATTTAAGTACAATTCCAATATTAACAATTTATCTTGCTCAGAGATGAACAAGACCAGAAGGGTGGTTTATGTGGGTTAATCATTCTGTGAGATCTCTAAAAATCTCAAAAGACTGAAACCAACAACAGCAGTAGTGTAAATTCAAACGAGGAGCCCCCAAGCAAAATTTTGTTGAGAGTCTCCAATGATCATGATTTGAAACAGCAGCAGGAAGAGGAGCTCCACCTCCCTCCCCACCCTCTAAATGGTAGAGGCATGACAAACATAGCTTACTTTTCAAACATTTGGTCTGCTGCCTCCCGCAATGACAGCAGTGTGCCGTGCGCCCAGCAGCCAGAGAAGCATATAAGCACCTTATTTCCTACTACTGGGACTGCTTGCTGTGGGGAGCGTTGCACATGCTGAGTTCTGGGAGAGCCCTTCCATCCTGCTATCATTCAATCTTACACACTTCTGTCACTGATTTTGTTTTTCTGCTTTCTATGAAAAACATCTTTTATAGGTAAGTAACTTGTTCTTTATCTCCTGTACAGTACCAGTGGACCCTAGTCTAATCATAGTTGTTCAAGCCAAGGAGGATGCTTATGTTCCTCGGATTGGTGTACGTAGCCTGCAGGAAATCTGGCCAGGATGTGAAATCAGGTACCTGAAAGGGGGCCACATAAGTGCCTACCTCTTCAAACAAGAACTGTTCAGGTAAGTCTGTATATTGAAAAGGTTGGATTTTTTCCTGTACCAACCTTGCTGTTGCATTTGTTTGGGATACCGGTCAGACAATATCTTGGTGTACTGTGCAATATTTTAAAAATATGAACTGTATTCTCAGTTACTAATATTATTATGTCTGTTAACATCTATGTCTTCATTCAGTGCTATGTATTCTGATTACCCCATCTTTTTTTTTTTTAGACTTCTAGTTCTAACATTGGTATGCAGACATTTCAAAGTATGTTTTTTGTTTGTATGTATAATCTGCTTAGCAGTTGACAGGGATTATTTGGGAATCTTTTGACTCTGTGTTCTTGAAGGCACCTGGGCTATTTTTACCTTTATTGTAACCTCTTTTTCAGGATGCCTTAACATTCCTATTTTGTTAGACTCTTTCAAAGATACCTCGCTCCAAACCTTATGCTCCTGTGCAACTATCAGCTCTGTCCAGTGATCTAATTTAAAAACAGAGAACTAGCAGCCTGGTTCCACTCTGGTTAAGGCAGAATCCATCCTGTAGGAAAAGGTACCCCCTCCCCCCAAATATTACCCAGTTCCTAACAAACCTAAATCCCTATTCACTGCACCATTCTATCACCTATCCATTGAAACTCAGAAGCTATACCTTCCTCTAGGGTCCTGCTGTGGAACAGGAAGCATTACAGAGAATGTTACCCTGGAGGTTCTGGATTTCAATTATCAACCTAAAACCCAAAGTTTGCCTTCCAAATGTCACCCTGCACTTTCCTATATCCTTGGTACCCACATGTACCTTTATTGCATAGTCTATAATCCTATTTAGATAATGTTATCAAGAGATATTCTCATCCATCTATCTACATTCTTATCCACATGGCTTCAACTTTGGTGGTAGTAAACTTTAAAACTATTAAAAAGTAACCAAGAATTTATCACTTCTAACACAGCCAGCTGGTTATTTGTGATCCAAAGAGGCCACCTTTAGAGACAGGATTCTGGGTTTGATGGACCTTGATCTGACTTTTCTTATGTTTAGTCCTGTGGCCATAATTCTCTTACACAGTGGAGTCATAAAATGATTAGAAAGAAAACCCATGAAGCACACCACACATTTCCCAGAGTGTGACCAAGCCTGACCCAGTGCTAGTTGCCCCTACTTTTCCAAGAAAGAAAATAACCACATTAATACCTTACCATCTATGCCCATTGTTTAAAGGACTGCCAGTTTTCATTCACAGCTGCAGGGAAATGGAAAAACATAAGGTATCTGCTGAATGATAGGGCTGCTAGTTGGCTGCTGATATGGAGAGTGGAGGTGGTGCAATACAGTTTCCTTGTCATCTATACCAGATGTCCAGACCAATGGGTATGTCCATCCACCAGCGGAAGGAGACAGAGAAAATAGTCCCAAGTAATTCGCCCCCTTAAAGGTATCGTGCAGCCTGGAATGTTCAGTATTTTCTCTGTCTCTTAGCGGGTGGTGGACAGATCGTGCAGCTCCTCTTAGTGACTGGCTATTAGCTCCTGTCCCAGCTTGTTCTGGAGAACAGTGGAGCCAGGGGTATGCTGGTAGCCCGGATTTGGGTATTTTGTGATGATACTCAGTGACCCTGGGCCCCTCATCTGCCAGCTAGGGGGATATCCAGTACTCCTGGTTCCCTCCCCTCCCCTGCCTGTTGACCTTGTGGCACAGAGATGGTTGCTGGTGGCATGGAACAATTTAACTGCCTGTGGGGCTCTTATCCTGCAATTTACACCGGTTTGGCTTAGTGTCTTCTGACTGTAAGGTAAGTTTTCCTCCGAGGATGTGTATTTGTTTTGTTTTCTTGAGGCACAGGCTTATGGTTTCTGGTTTAAAAAAAAAAAAAAAAACAATCCTGGTTTCCTTTGCTTCATTTCCTTTCACTTCCTGACCTCCTATGATTTTCTGCACAAATTCTTCATGGCAGCGGTTTCTCCTCCTGTAGTTATTTTTTGGCGGGCTTTTTGAGTACGACATTCTGACTGCTGATTTCTGGCCAGATCTTTGTCTTTTTTTCTTTTCGCAGCATGGAGCTTTGTTTCTTTGGTAGCGCTTCTTTATTTATTTTTTTTCTTCTTTGGTCAGTATTTTTCACTGTCTGACCCGGTGGACCTCGTTCCTTCCTTCCCGCCGGAGTTTCTGTGGGCCGCTGGTCTTGGCGCTGTAGCTGGAGCAATTTGCAATGTGTGTTTGTCAGGCATGGAAGTTGACGCTGGTACTGGAGTTTGTGCTGCAGCGATGCTTCTCTCTGCTTCAGCTCTGTTTTTCCTTGCCCCTGTTTATTTTTGTTGCGCAGATGGTGATCTTTCTGCACAGTTGCCGGTCTTCTGCTGCCTTCCATGCTTCGGCTCTCTGTGGAGGTCTGATATTTGTTTTTCGGTGGCTAACCCACATCTTTGCTCCTTGTGAGGAGCTCATCTTCTTTTCTCTTTGTGGGTATCAGCCTTGGCTGGTTTGTTGGAATATGGCCTTATATTTTGGAGAGTGCCTATTCCTCCCTGCTTCTTTTCTGCCGTATCTCCATTGAGAGGGTGTCACAGTTCTCCTTTGACAACTGTTTATAGTCCCCTCTTGTCTTGATAAAGCACCTTTTTTCAGGTGTGGCATAGAGTTAGGTAGGGCCACGCTCCTCCTCCTTTCTGCTGCATTTTTTTCTTGGTAATTTTAGTCTGGCCCATTCCTGTTTGGGGCTAGCTATCTTCAAGCAGCCGAGATCCTATTCCCATATCAACCCCTAAAACAGGAAGGTGGTATAGAACTAGAGGACATGAATTGAGGTTGAAGGGAGGAAGACTCAGGAATAATGTCAGGAAGTATTTTTTCACAGAGAAGGGTGGTGGATACTTGGAATGCCCTACCATGGCAGGTAGTGGAGAGGAAAACCGTAACGGAATTAAAAAATGTGTGGGATAAACACGAAGGAATCGATCCAAAGAAGCTTAGCAGAGACTAGGTGGTAACACTGGTAATAGGGAAATAAAGCCAGTACAGGGCGGACTTCTACTGTCTGTGTCTTGATCGTGGCTGGATGGGCTGGAATGGAGGTTATCAAGGGCTTCAATAACAGCTTCAAACGTTTTTGAACAAGGACAGTGCCAGGCAGACTTCTACGGACTTTGGCATGAAAATAGCATGGACAAATCAAATTCAGGTATACACACCTTGTATCACCTCATACCTTATGTAATGAGTTTATCTCTTCAGGCAGTCTGGATTGACAGTAGAGGTCTTTATCTGCTGTCATCTACTATGATACTATGACTCCTGATGCGACAGTTGGTTTGGCCAATCAGTTCTGCAGAATCTATTTGGGGGTCTAGAATCCAGCTCCACTCCCTAGGCCCTTTTTATTTCTGTTCCAGGCTGTTAAAAAAAAAAAAAAATACAAAATTAAAAACAAAACAAAAAACACAGATTGGTTAGTAGGCCTTAGCTTGTTGCAGGCCTTCTTTCTTTTCCCCTTTTATTTTCAAACAGCCTGATAGCTAGGAATTTCTATATGTATAAATTTGCTGTCCTTCTTGTCCTTGTAGAAAGTGAAGTTACCTGTAGCAGGTGTTCTCTGAAAACAGCAGCACACATAGAGGGGTATAATTGAAAGGGGTGCCCAAGTTTTCCCGAGAACGTCCTCGCAGGACGTCCCGGCGAAGGGGCGGGGAAACCCATATTATTGAAACAAGATGGGCGTCCATCTTTCATTTTGATAATATGGTCGGGGATGCCCAAATCTTGACATTTAGGTCGTCCCTAGAGATGGTCGTCCTTAGACTTTGTCGTTTCTGATTTTCGGCAATAATGGAAACTAAGGACGCCCATCTCAGAAACGACCAAAGGCAAGCCCTTTGGTCGTGGGAGGAGCCAGCATTTTTAGTGCACTGGTCCCCCTGACATTCCAGGACACCAACCGGGCACCCTAGGGGCACTGCAGTGGACTTCAGAAAAAGCTCCCAGGTACATAGCTCCCTTACCTTGTGTGCTGAGCATCCCAAATCCCCCCCCCAAACCTACTCCCCACAACTGTACATCACTACCATAGCCCTTATGGGTGAAGGGGGCGCCTAGATGTGGGTTTTGGAGGGCTCACATTTGCCACCATAAGTGTAACAGGTGGGGGGGGGATGGGCCTGGGTCCACCTGCCTGAAGTGCACTGCACCCACTAAAACTGCTCTAGGGACCTGCATACTGCTGTTATGATGGTTATGATATTTGAGTCTGGCAAAAAAATATTTAAAAAAATTTTTTTTTGAGGGTGGGAGGGGGTTAGTGACCACTGGGGGAGTAAGGGGAGGTCATCCCCGATTCCCTCCACTGGTCATCTGGTCAGTTTGAGCACCTTTTTGTGGCTTGGTCGTAAAAAAAAAAGGACCAAATAAAGTTGTCCAACTGGTCGTCAGGGACGCCCTTTTTTTTCCCATTATGGGTTGAGGATGCCCATGTGTTAGGCACGCCCAAGACCTGCCTTCACTACGCTTCCAACATGCCCCCAAAAATTTTGAGCAGGTGCAAGGTGATGCATGTGGGGAAAAAAGAACCCGAATTATAGCTACGTCATGCAAGGTTCCACGTTAGGAGTTATGGACCAAGAAAGGGATCTGGGTGTCGTCGTCGATAATACACTGAAACCTTCTGCTCAGTGTGCTGCTCCGGCTAGGAAAGCGAATAGAATGTTGGGTATTATTAGGAAAGGTATGGAAAATAGGTTTGAGGATGTCATAATGCCGTTATATCGCTCCATGGTGCGACCACACCTTGAGTATTGTGTTCAATTCTGGTCGCCGCATCTCAAGAAAGATATAGTAGAATTGGAAAAGATGCAGCGAAGGGTGACTAAAATGATAGCGGGGATGGGACGACTTCCCTATGAAGAAAGACTAAGGAAGCTAGGGCTTTTCAGCTTGGAGAAGAGACGGCTGAGGGGAGACATGATAGAGGTATATAAAATAATGAGTGGAGTGGAACAGGTGGATGTGAAGCGTCTGTTCACGCTTTCCAAATATACTAGGACTAGGGGGCATGCGATGAAACTACAGTGTAGTAAATTTAAAACAAATTGGAGAAAATATTTCTTCACCCAACGCATAATTAAACTCTAGAATTTGTTGCCGAAGAACGTGGTGAAGGCGGTTAGCAGAGTTTAAAAAGGGGTTAGATGGTTTTCTAAAGGACAAGTCCATAAACCACTACTAAATGGACTTGGGAAAAATCCAAAATTCCAGGAATAACATGTATAGAATGTTTGTACGATTGGGAAACTTGCCAGGTGCCCTTGGCCTGGATTGGCCGCTGTTGTGGACAGGATGCTGGGCTTGATGGACCCTTGGTCTTTTCCT
This sequence comes from Microcaecilia unicolor, assembly GCF_901765095.1. Lineage (NCBI taxonomy): Eukaryota > Metazoa > Chordata > Amphibia > Gymnophiona > Siphonopidae > Microcaecilia > Microcaecilia unicolor. The sequence continues at coordinate 644,545,565 of NC_044032.1, read as the reverse complement.
AGTGTGGCATTACTTATGTACTTATGTCCCCGCAACAGAAAGCAGTTGGGGACACCCAAAATTGGCTTTAGATTATGCCGATTTGCTCCCGATTTGTGTCAAAAGATGGGCGTCCTTCTCTTTCGAAAATAAGCCTGATAGTCACACATTTTGCCTTCCTCCCTTAGGAGTTGTATTCTATTAGTTTTCTGATGGACTGGCTGGTCCCATGCCATCACTGTGGTCAGGAAGGCACATGTGCTGTACAACTCCCAAAGGCTTCTAGAAGAGAACTTGGAGATGTTCTCATGCCTGGCTCTATCAGATGACGTCTCCCATACATGTGAATGTGTCACTTTATAAGCAGACAAGGCAGTATTATGCCACTTTATTAAATATTTATGCTAAATTCTGATTGTTTTTTTTATTACATTCTGCAAGTGCCTCTTCACCATCTCCCATCACTATAAATCATCAGAGATGGTCATTGTGCCCATGTTCATTCATTGACAGGTTTTTAAAAAACTGATTAAATGGATTAGAAAATAGATGATTTAAAAAAAACAAAAACCCACCAACAACAACATATTTCTCTGTCAGAGTTGTAATTCAGTGGCATTTATGTGGGTAGAAGCGGCTCGTACCCATATAAGTGCTGCATACTGAGGCCAGCCACTAATCTTCAGCTGTATTACCTGGATAGTGCTGCTGAAAATAATTACTGAACACGCCAGCACCATCCAGATAGTGCTAGAGCAGTAGTTATCCAGGTACCACTGATGTTTGTTTATTATTTATTTATTTGTGAACACTTATATTCCACATAATCCCACTGAGGCAGGCTCCGTGTGGCTTACAACAGTCAGGAAAAGAATAACATAGTAATTCTAGGACAACAGAGAATAAGGTAGTGGAGGGGGAGGTTGGGAAACAGTAGGAAAAAGGGATGAGGGATTGCAGGTGGATGTTCAGCACCTGTACCCGGATAACAATTTGGATTTGAAACTTGTAGCAAAATAGCTGTCCTGACTTGGCCAGATAATTATCTGGGTACAAGTGCTGAATAGTGGTGGTACCCAAATAACTAAATATTCAGCACCAGTATCCAGGTATGGCCCAGTGCTAATATCTGGGTATAACTTAATTGCTGCGGTCAATGTTTGAAATAAAAACTGACCACACTGTTTAAATATTAGCAAGATAGTTTTTTACTTGAAAATTGGGACCTTTTTACCCTTTCATAGCTAATAGTGTAGAGTTTAAAATGTTATGTATCTCTTTCTACATGTTTAATATTTGGAGGTTTTCAAACATTTTGATTTAAAAAATATGGTTTTGCACATGCCCAGTGGGAAAAAAATTCAATGAACCACTGTAGTATTTTGTAAGGAAGGCCAGCATAGTATTGGTATAGAGAGCAGCTCATCTTCGAATTATGACCAACTGTCAGTTGAATATGAATTATATATGTTTACATCTTCTATAGATATAGGAGGTTTCCTGTTGATGCATCTGTTTTATTTAAGATCAGTATGTCCACCTGAACTCTGTTTTTGAGCACAGTTAACGTTATCCTACTTTTTCTCTCATCTTTTTATTCTAGGCGGGCAATTTATGATGCCTTTGAGCGTTTTCTCCAGAAGTACCCAGTCTAATTAAGACACTTGATCTACATTCATTCCTGCCCTGTTGTGAAGCACACCCTATATTTATCAGTTCAGCCTGTTCTGCCAGAGAGCAAACCTACTGTACAAACATTGCATAGGCATGCTGAAATTGACAAGTCCAAGAGTTCTGAACACTGGAGCTTTGTTCAACAAACCATTTGGTACAACAGCACATTCAATAAAAGATAAATGAATTGTACTGTGATTTTGAAAAATGTTCAGTTTCTAAAATTAAAAAAGTAAATGATTGCTGTGTGTTGCATATAATATGTAACTTAATTAGGATCTGGGACATCTGTACATATAAACCAGTGTTTTACCATTTTCTACATATGTGCTTTTTATAATCCAAGATGGTTTAATTGATACTTGAAATTCTTAGTAAATCAGTTTTAAATGATACAGTGTATATTTTGTTAGTGGAAAGATGATACGGAGTTAGTTGTACGCTTTGTCATTAGTAGTTTTTTTTTTTTTTTTTAACAGAGACCACCATTGACTACAATAATGGTCTTTGACGTAATACACAAATAATTGTATTGTGACCATTCATCAAAGTATTGCTATGTAAGTCATTTAAAACCACAGCTGTATCTATGAAGAAATTGTATGCTTCATTCTGACAAATCTTAATAAATTACCACTAATTTAGTGAGTTGTTAATCATTGACCTGAATTGTAACAGGTGTTCAAATCATCTTTTGTGACGAGTGTAAAAATTAATTAACAGCAAATTGTATTAATAAATGGGCAAGGTAAAATGTAGGTCCATTAATACAGTGAATTGCAGAGATTTTATTTATATTTGATATTCCACCTTTTCCTAGGGTAAAGGTATAGCAAATTTACTCACCTGTGGGAGGTGTTCTCCAGGGGCAGCAGGGCATACATTCCCACATATAGGGGACATAATCAGATGAAACCCGGCGTGAAGCACTGAACAGCAACTTTCTCTGAGCCTAAGGTTTTGGGGTGGGAGATACAACTTTTCCTGCCATCAATAAGGTTTACTATTTGCCCCAGAGAAGAACTAGGCTTGAACCTAATAATCAAGTTCTTAATATTTCCGCTATACTGGAATAATCTACTGAGGAAATACAGGAAAGAGCTACCTTATTGATGAGCTTCGTCTTTGAGCAAGATTTAAATGCTATACTGAGACTATACTTTCAAAATCCGAATTTGCAATATTTGTGACAAAGAGTATGGATATATCCTGATGTGGCTAGAGCCACACAGGAGAGACGTAAACTGCTTCTAGCCGTGCAGCAGGGAACAATTTCCTTGGGTGCTTCTCTCTTTTTACGTTATCCTAAGTGTTTGGTGAAATATTTGAATGCTCAGTACATATTCTTTTTACCAGATCATTCATTTCTTGATTTAAAGAAGTTGTCCGGATTGCCCGCTCCACCTGTTGTTGAAACTTAGTGAGAGGATTTGTATGATATAGGGAAGTAGTTTGCTGTTAAGCCTTTTCCCTTGATTTTATTTGCTAATTATGTACTCCAATTGATACTATATCTGCCCCTGTTTATGTTAGTGGGCTAAATTGAAATGTCAGGGAATTATTTTTTAACTTTGTTTAAAAAAAATCTTTCCTTTATCTTATTACCTCTTCCCTTATTCTTTGTTGCTGTTAGCAAGTTTACTTGTGGTGATTATCTTTAAATTCTATAAATAAAATTTGGTTTTTTTTAAACTTCAGGTGGCAAGTATCAAGTGGTTCAAAAGCTGGGTGAGAATGACATTGAGATCCCATGACACAATGGGAGGCTTAACTGGATACTTGCAGAGCGTTGCAGAAAATCAGCAGTTACTATAAGCCAACTAGAATCTCAGCTTCGCTAAGCTAAACAGTCATACATTACCACTCCTACCCCTCAAACCAATGAGGCTTACATCTCAGTACAAACAACTCTCAACTCTGTCATTCATGAACACACTTATCGTAGCCTTACCTTTCAAAAATAAATTTTTTTCCGATATGGCAACAAGGCTGCAAAACTATTGGCACATATTGTAAAGGCTTGGAGGGGTAACAGAACCATTCCATCCCTGAGAGATAAAACAAGCCCCTGACCATATATCCCAACTTTTTCAGGATCACTTTCAAACATTATACTCTTCTCAGCCTGACGCAGATCCTTGTGTAATTTCCCAATTTCTAGATAGAGCAGACTTGCCTCGCTTAACTCCTGAGACTACTCAGGCTCTTAATGCTCTCTTGTAGGCTATTAAACAGCTCAAGCCCTACTCGGCTCCTGGGCCTGACAGCTTCTCAAGGGAATTCTATGATATTGTGCCCTCATCTTGTTGGTCCTCTATTATCATACTATACTTCTGTAGTGGATTACGGCTCTTTCCCTCTATATGATGTGGCCCTTATTACTGTCTTACCCAAGCCTGGTAAACCTCACGATGACTCATATAGGCCGATATCCCTCATTAACATAGATGTAAAATTATTGGCTAAAATATTGCCTAACCGACTTTCCCCATTTTTGCCTACTGTGATTAGCCCAGCATAGGTGGGTTTTGTTCAATCCTGCCAATCATTTGCTCTTGGCTTTGTCACAGTGTGCTTTCTTAGATATTCCTGCACTTCTTGTTAGCTTGGATGCAACCAAGGCTTTTGGCCATGTCCACTGGCCACACCTTTTTCAAGTTCTCTCTCATGTGGGTACTGTTGGGTGGTATTTTCAGGCAGTTCGTACACTTATACTATGCCCCAAGCACAATATGGTGGGCGCATTTCCTTATTTTCCATTGGTCGGGGTACGCAGCATGGGTGTACACATTCCCCTCTTCTCTTCATGTTAGCCCTGGAGCCTCTGGGTTATTAATGCTACACCTCAGATCTCGAGAATTGATATCCAGGGCCACCAAATTAAAGCACTGGCATATGCTGATGACCTGAATGGTCTTTCTCGCTTCTCCACAAGTAGCACTACCTACTTTACTGAATTTGATCAGTCATTTTGGGAGCTCTGCAGGCTTTTCACTTAACTATACAAAATCTCAAGCCCTCCCTCTTCCACCAGAAGTGTGGCAGGAACTCTTTCCTCTCATTTGGGCAGATACTAAGGTGTGGTACTTATGAATTTGGATTCCCGGGGATTTAAAGGAGCTTATAAACTTAATGTCCAACCTTTACTTGACGATACTAAATTGCGATTGCAACTTTGGAAAAACTTTCCTCTTTGTGGGGAAGAATCCACATTTTCACTATGATTATGGCACCGAGCTGGTTATATACTTTCCAAATGTATATACTTATCCTGAAATGTCATGATGAACATCAGCTGGGAAGGTATTTACAGAATTATCTGTGGTTGGGTAAGAGACTGCGCCTTCCGCTGGCTATCCTTCAAACTCCTAAAGCTTATGGTGGGATGGGTTTACTTCACTTGTGGTATCTGACGGTGGCCAGCGGGATGAGTCACATTAACGATTGGTTTCGGGGCACTGAACATTTTTCTCATACCTCCTTAGAAACCACATTACTCCCAGCATTACATTTCAGTCAGATACTGCACTCCTGTAGTAAACTTTCCCATGGTACATTTAACCGCTGTCCCCCACTTCAGGCCTCTCGTGAGGTTTGGAGGTGGGTTTGTTGACGATTTAATTTTTCCTCCCATGTAATACCATATTTGTCCATAAGTGGCAAGTCTGCTTTTTCCCCGGGTATAGGCCCTGGTGTTTTCTCACAGTGGGCTGAACAGGGATTGTATTATCTTACTCAGGTGGTTACGGAAGAAGGGTTACTGAAACCATTTGAGGTATTACAGCAGGAATTTCATTTACCAGCATCCCGCTTTTTTGGCTATTTACAACTTAAACATTATATTGCCTCATTACCAAGGACAGGCCTTACAGAGGATGTTCAGGAAACGCTATCAGAGGCATTTACGCTTGGTTCTCAACAATCAGTGCCACTTACTTACTATCATTGCTATTTAAAGGTTTCCACTTCCGACCTGGACTACAGCTCTTTGGCTAGAAAGTGGTCTGAGGATCTTCAATGTGAATTATCACCTGACCAACTTTGCAGCTTAGGCATTCATAAGTGTCCAGAGTTAATGGTGCTACGGGAACTCTTATATAAATTTGCTCTGAGACTCCATATGTCTCCTTCCAGGGCTTACAAGGCCCATCTGGTGGCATGGAACTCCTGCAAGAAATGCGGTCAAGCGTCCGCTTCTTTGGGTCATACGTTCTGGGCGTGCCCACTGATCAGCAGGTTTTGGAGGACTATTTTGTCAGCTATTCAGCTTCTTTGAAACTGTACAGTTACTTACACTTCCTTGATACTAAAGTCTCCAATGATCTGTTCCTGGCCAGATCCAAAGGTCTCTATTCTAACCTCATCCTTCTCGATCTGCTGCTTCTGACACTGTTGATCACAGTCTACTCCTTGGTACGCTGTCCTCATTTGGATTTCAGGGCTCTGTTCTTTCCTGGTTTTCTTCTTATCTCTCCCAGCGTACCTTTAGTGTATACTGTAGTGGATCCTCCTCTACTTCTATCCCACTGTCAGTTGATGTACCTCAGGGATCCATCCTGGTACCTCTTCTTTTCTCCATCTATACTTCTTCCCTTGGTACTCTGATCTCATCTCATGGTTTTCTGTATCATCTTTACGCTGATGACTCCCAGATCTACCTCTCCACACCAGAAATCTCAGCCGAAATCCAGGCCAAATTATCAGCCTGCCCATCTGACATTGCTGCCTGGATGTCTTGGTGCCATCTGAAACTAAACATGACCAAGACTGAGCTTCTCATCTTTCCCCCTAAACCAACCTCTCCTCCTCCCCCATTCTCTAGTTCTGTGGATAACACTCTCATCCTTCCTGTCTCATCGTAACCTTGGGGTCATCTTCGACTCCTCCCTCTCCTTCTCTGCACATATTCAGCAGACTGCTAAAACCTGTCATTTCTTTCTCTATATCATCAGCAAAATTCACCCTTTCCTTTCTGAGCACACTACCAGAACCCTCATCCACACTCTTATCACCTCTCGCTTAGTCTATTGCAACTTGCTTCTCAGTGGTCTCCCACTTAGCCATCTCTCTCCTCTTCAATCTGTTCAAAATTCTGCTGCACGACTAATATTCCGCCAGTGTCGTTATGCTCATATTAGCCCTTTCCTCAAGTCACTTCACTGGCTTCCTATCCGTTTCTGCATACAGTTCAAACTCCTCTTATTGACCTATAAGTGCATTGACTCTGCAGCTCCTCAGTACCTCTCCACTCTCATCTCTCCCTACATTCCTCCCAGGGAACTCCGTTCACTGGGCAAATCTCTCTTATCTGCACCCTTCTCCTCTACTGCTGACTCCAGACTCTGTTCCTTTTATCTTGCTGCACCATATGCCTGGAATAGACTTCCTGAGTCAGTATGTCAAGCTCCATCTCTGGCCGTCTTCAAATCAATCCTGAGTCAGTATGTCAAGCTCCATCTCTGGCCGTCTTCAAATCAATCCTCTTGTTTGTCCTGTTTGTCCTAATTAGATTGTAAGCTCTGCCGAGCAGGGATTGTCTCTTCATGTTCAAGTGTACAGCACTGCGTACAGCACTGCGTACACTAGTAGCGCTTTAGAAATTATAAGTAGTAGTAGTTCTTTTTCACATCTGCCAAGAAAGTTTAAAAAACACACACACATATATATATATATATATATATATATATATATATATATATATATATATATAGTCAGGCCCCAAGTTTGAGTGTTTGTAAGTGATATGGTCCTAGCACACTGAGTGCACTTTTTAAAACCACTGGGAAATTTCTGGGACATATGAGGAAAATAGCCAAAGTGAGATCAAACAGCTTTATTGTAAAAAAGATAAGGCAAATATTCACCCTGACCAGCGTGCTCAGGCTTATGGGGGCCGATAAGCCACAGAAAATTAAAGAAAATGTATACAGATCGTAAAACACTAGAAACTTTGAGGGAAGAAGGAACACAGATCCCACACCGCACTTACACCAAAATAACAAGCAAAGAATGCAAGCTGAAACAAGATGCAAGCTGTTCTGCAGAAAGAACAAAATTGTCTCGTCCCATGAAGCAGTGATGGGTGGGAAGGCACGTGTACATATGTGGCATGGTCTTGCAAAATCTTAAAGAAAGTTTCTGGGAAGTGCTCCGTGCTGGACTCCGTCATATGACATTACCCATATGTGGAAATATGTGACCATCTCTGGGAAGTTGCAACTAAAGTCTCTAGAAACAACAAAAAAAAAAAAAAAAAAAGAGGTTTAATTAATTCTATTAGAGCAAACAATTTGAAATGCAACAGTCCAAACCCCATTCTTTTATGTGAAAAAATAGAAAAGTTACAAAAGCTCAAATGTGTAACTTTTGCAGACTGGTTATGGACCCATGGATATGAAAAATCGGCCATTCTCAACATTTTGGATTTGCTACTTTAGTCACCTTTTCCCAGAGATGGTCACATATAGTGTCCTGCTTGTATTTGGAGAAAGTAGAATTACATAGAAGCTATGAAAATCTAATCACCTGGGGCACTCCTATTCCAACTGATAAAAAGCCTAATACAAGAAAACAAAACATTGTGGTAAAAGCAAAACATGATACCAGCATCTATATATCAGCCCCTGAAAGCATTAAGATAATTAATACTTGATATACCGTTCCACCGTTTGGTGAAACTAAATGAATCAGCTATTTTTTAGGTAGCAGGTCCCTCAATGTGGAACAGCTATTGAGGTTAAGAGAAATCTAGCTGTAAAACAGTTCAAGGAGGTGTCTGCATTGGCTCTCCAGGCCTCGATTTGTAGCTCTTATGCAGCCAGGGAGTACCTTGGTTGGCTGCAATAGGCTCAGGAGCCAAGACCCAGACGAGAGTTTGCAGTTGGAGTCTGTTGCCTCCTACATGGAATCAGGTTTAGCTTATCTACCTGACTCCCTCTACGATCTCGTCTGAACTTCTGATGGCGGTTTCTTCCCATTGGTTGTTGTGGTTACACCATTGAGTGGTGAACTTGGTGTCTAAGCAGTGGTCCACTCAGTTGCCTTTTGGGGGCAAGCTTCTTTTTGGAGAGGATTTGGAAAAGATTATCAAGGATTTGGGTGACTCCAAAGGTCAAAGCCTCCTGAGAACAGATCTAGACCAGCTCTGCGGACTGGACCTGTGCAACCTCACCTAAGAGATGTTCACCATTATCTCCCCGGTTGTCCTGCTACTAACTTTCAGTGGGCTGTTTCCAGCAGCATCCTCCCTTTCGAGGAGATAAAGTCCACAGTCTCCTCTTCGCGTCCAGAACCCACAGTTTGCTCTACTCAATGAAGGGGCACCAGTCCACTCCTCGATAAACATAGCAGTGAAGACATTGAGCTCCCCAACCGGAAAGACTGTCATCCATGACCATGACTACCCACTGCGAGGCCACCCTTCCGCAAATGGGGGCCATGAAGCCACCAGGTCATACTGCGCCAAGTCCGGGGAAGCCACGACAGCCGTTGTTCATAACTCTGAGAGACCAGGACCATCTGCTCAGAAGCAAGAACTGAAGAGGCCACATGTGAGCCCTGGCCCAGGTACTACCTCTAGGATCACGTAGTCCCAGGCCCGGGGACCTGACAACCGCAGAAGATTGGAAATCTGAGAATAGAGCTTGACTATCTGCTCCTCCGGCAGGAGACACATCCCAGAGCCGTATCGAAGTGAGCCCCCAGGTAATCCAATTGTTGAGAAGGGAGTAAATGACTCAAGGTTGATAACCCAGCCCAAAGACTGCAACAGCACAATGATCCAGTCGAGACTGCTGCCAAAGTCTTGGCAGCCATTTTGAAAACCCGACAGCGCCCCCCCGCAGCACAGAAGAGCAAAGTGAAGACAGAATAGCGGCAGAGGGCAGGAAAGAATGGGATTTTTGCTTTAGAAATGCATTTGTAGGACTTGCCTTTTTTGTAATTATTTTTTGGTGTTATCATTCACTTGCTCCTTATTTTGGGATTGATTTTTAATTACCTGATTTTCTTCTGGTTGAGGAGTTTTTGCAGATGATTCTTTTTCTTATATATTTGGACCTATGATGATATTTCACTTCCATTTATGATAGGGATAAATACAAAAAGTATTGAGAAATCCACTGTCGGGAGTTTTGAGGTCCTATTTGTTAAAGTAGATACTTTAAAATTTCTTTATTGAAATTTTGTAGAAACAAGTGAATGATACACACAAAAAAATGTTTTTGAACTATTTTTCATAGCTGGTGTTAAACTTGATATGCCATTTGATTGGAAGCCACTGTAATGAATATAACATGGATAATATGCTCTGATCATCTGCTTTAGAGGCTGACTGAATTTTGATTTCAGTGCCAAAAACCAGCCCAAAACCCGTGTTTGGCCTTATTTCAGTTTCAGCTGGAACCAAAACTTTGTGCAAACCCCACCTCCCCCTGACCAAAAGGCGCCCCCCTCCCTAGCGGCATCTCCCTCTCTGGTGGGTAGTGGGCGCAGGGGTTTCCCTACTCGTTTCTGTGCATGACTGGCTCCAGGTCAAAATGGCTTCCAGCAGCCGCTGGAAGCAATCATAAGCAGGAGCAAGAAGGGATGCTCCTATGCCACTACCCACCAATGACAAGGTAGGCCAGGAGGGGGCTGCTGTGGGGGGGCGGGGAGGCTCGGGAAGGGATTCTTTTTGGTAAGGTAGGAGGTTGTGGGGGCTGTTGAAGTTTCATTTTTGTCTTTGTTTCTGCTGAAACTGAGTGGCCAATTTCGGTCACAGATTCAGTTTCTGCAGAAGTGGAAGAGTATATTTTCAGTTGGGCTGTAATCTGCTCCTTGTCGAATGATAGGCTGCAAAGCCTTAATTAAAGAAGAGAGTAATCAAGTGAGGTCAAAATAAGGTGCTGTATTATATTTAGAAAATCAGTACTATTCAAATATAGCTTTATATTCCAAAAGTAATAATTTTAAGAAGTCGCTTTAAAAGCTCTGAGGTAGGAATTTGTTTCATGGGTTTACACAATACACTTTACAGTTTAAAAGAGAAAAAAAATAATATACAAAAAATACTACAAAACCCGAAAAAGTAATTAAGAACGAGACACTGAAAAGTCTTGATTGCATAAGGATTTGGGGTCTTGTGGATGCCCCTTTTGCAGCAGTAGCAGCCATGAATAATTTAGGATATATGCCCACAACTTTACACAGTGCAAACCTGCAGTTTTTGTCCGTTCCTCTTGGTAGAATAGCTGAAGCTCTTTTAGGTTGACTGGGGATCATCTATGAACTGCAGTCCTCAAAGTCTTGCAACAGATTTTCAATAGAATTCAGGTCTGGGCTTGGACTGGGACATTCAAAGACTTTAATTTTCTTCCTGTTGAGCTACTCCACTGTTGCTTTTCATCATGGGCTGAAAGGTGAATATTTTCCCAACTCAGTCTACAACAGACTGGAACTGATTTTCCATCAGGATTTGCTTGTATTTTGCACCATCCACTTTTTCCTCCACCCTCACAAGCTTCCCTGTCCCCACTGCTGCAAAGCATCTTGACAACATCATGCCACCACCATACTTTACGATAGAGATGCTGTGAGCAAGATGTGCTGTGTTTGTCTTACACTATATATATAATTTTCTATTGAGACTAACAATTCCACTTTGGTCTCATCAGACCACAGAACCTTCTCCCACATGTGTGCAATGTAAGTGTTTTATTTATTTAGTTACATTTGTACCCCACGCTTTCCCACTCATGGCAGGCTCAATGCGGCTTACATGGGGCAATGGAGGGTTAAGTGACTTGCCCAGAGTCACAAGGAGCTGCTTGTGCCTGAAGTGGGAATCGAACTCAGTTCCCCAGGACCAAAGTCCCTTTTTTTTTTTTTTCAGAAACTGTGGGGTAATTTTACAAAGGTGCGCTGAAAAATGGCCTGTGCTGTTTTAGATGCCTGTATTGGACCGTGCGGGTCCATTTTTCAGCATGCCTGCAAAAATGGCCTTTTATTTTGGCCGAAAATAATGAAAATTGGCGCATGTCCATTTTGGGCCTGAGATCTTACCGCCACTCATTCACTTAGCAGTAAGGTCTTGCGCATTGACCGGGCTGTAATTGTCAGTGCATGTACAATGCCTATTACTGCCCAATTAGGGCCACGCACCGGAAAATAAAATATATTTTCTGATGCGTGTACTGGACGCACATACAAAATGAAATTACCGCCTGGGCCACGCAGTAGCTGGGAAGTAGTTCCGAATTGGTGCGTGTTGGGGTGCACATAGAGGGGCATAATCGAACACCCATCTCCATGGGCGTCTATGTCCGAGAACGGGTATGTGAAGGGGTGGGACAGACTATTTTCATAAAAAATGGGTGCCCATCTTTTTTTTTTCGATAATACGGTTTGTGCCGAGCAGATGCATCGGATGTGTGCGGATTTGAGCTGGGTGGTTTCGTTTTTCAGCGATAATGGAAACCGAAGGCGCCCAGCTCAAAAACACAAAACCAAGGCATTGGGTCGTGGGAGGGGCCAGGATTCGTAGTGCAGTGGTCCCCCTCACATGCCAGGACACCAACTGGGCACCCTAGGGGGCACTTGTAACAATTTAAAATAAAAAGTAAAATACTTCCCAAGGCCATTGGGTGCTGAGCCCCTCAAATCCCCCCCAAAACCCACTGCCCACAACTCTACACCATTACCATAGCACTTATGGCTGAAGGGGGGCACCTAGATGTGGTTACAGTGGGTTTTGGGGGAGGTTTGGAGGGCTCCCATTTACCACCACAAGTGTAACAGGTAGGGGGGGATGGGCCTGGGTCCACCTGGGTGAAGTCCACTGCACCCACTAACAACTGCTCCAGGGACCTGCATACTGCTGTGATGGAGCTGGGTATGACATTTGAGGTTGGCAAAAAATGTTTTTAAACTTCTTTTTTTTTTTGGTGGGAGGGGATTAGTGACCATTGGGGGAGTCAGGGGAGGTGATCCCCGATTCCCTCTGGTGGTCATCTGGCCAGTTGGGGCACTTTTTTGGGGCTTGTTCGTGAGAAAAAAGGGTCCAGAAAAAGTGACCCAACTTCTCGCTAAAAACGCTTTTCTTTTTTCCATTATTGGGCAAGGGCGCCCATCTCCGCTCGGCCGATAATCACGCCCCAGTCCCGCCTCCGACACCCCCCCCCCCGTCAACTTTGTTTGTTCCCGCGACATTGCAGTTGAAGGCGCCCAAAATCAGCTTTTGATTATACCGATTTGGGCGCCCACCGGAGAAAGGCGCCCATCTCCCGATTTGGGTCGAAATATGGGCGCTCATCACTTTTGAAAATAAGGCTGTTGGGCACCTACGTGGCTTAGTAAAAGGGCCCCTGTGTGACATATCACAGGACTTTTCTTCAGCAGCGACTTTCTTCTTTCAACCAACCCACACAAGCCATGTTTGTGAAGTAATCTTGAAATTGCGGATCAGGTAACTCTTTTCCCTAGTGTCAGCAAGATATCTATAATACTTTTAAAGTAATCTTAGGCCTCAAAACGACCTCATAATCATTTTCTTTATCCCATGGCTGCCGATGATGGAGGGATGGCCTGACTGAAGCGCTGATGCAAACGTCCCTGCATAAAATCTGCAGCTTTTACAGCCCCAGTAAAAATTAACCAGTTTTTGAAAGAGCGAGCGATGCTGGAAGGAAATTGCATACAAATGAGCTGTTCACAATTACAGCAAGTAGATCGGTATGAAAAGTGCCAGTGCATGAATAGAACAGCCACTCGCTAAGCAGCGCATGCATAGGACAGTCACTTGCTAAGCGTCAATGTTGTGTATGCCCAGAACAATGTGTGCTATGGATGCACCTCCACAGCTTTCATACACGAATATAAGTAATAAACCACCTGGGGCCTGAAAATTTCTTTTCGTGGGGTTGTATTTATTTATTTATTTATTGCATTTGTATCCCACCTCTTTGCAGGCTCAATTTGGCTTACAATACATCATGAATAGTGGAAGCATTTAAAAAGATATACACTTAGCATTATAGAAGGATCTTGAGTACATGAAAAAGATAGAACATAATAGCAGATTTAACAAGCAAACATGATATTGCTAGAACGTACTAGTAGTTTAACAAGCAAATATTGTAAGGCAGTTCTGGATATTTGTATTTGAGTTCATATTTGTTTGTCTTTGTGGTATGCCTTGTTAAAGAGATGGGTTTTGAGTAGTTTGCGGAAGTTGGTTAGTTCATAGAGCGTGTTCCAGAATTGTGTGCTCACGTAGGAAAAGGTTGAATCATGCATTAGTTTGTATTTTAGACCTTTACATTTGGGAAAGTGAAGATTAAGGAATGTGCGGGATCATTTTTTGGCGTTCCTGCGTGGAAGGTCTATCAGGTCTGACATGTAGGCTGGGGCGTCTCCGTTCCAAACCAACTTTCAAGTCCGGGGGGGGGGGGGGGGGGGGGGGGGGGGGGGGGGTTATTGTTTTTATGTGCAAGTATGAAAGTCATGTGTAGCTTTTTTTTTCAAAACTGCGAGTGCCATGGGCTCGCCTCCATAAGTGCCCCAAGGGACATTCAAACATACTGGAGTCTTTTTTTATAGCCTTCTCGTAACCAGGGCTGCCGAGAGTGGGGGAGGCAGGGGGGCAAAATTGTCTAGGCCTGGCACTGGCTTCTTCCTGCCTGCTTCTGGGTCTCTCCTCTCCTGCGTGACGCAATCATCTGGGTCCCGATGCCCGGCATGGACAGGAGAAGCGCAGGAGAGGACAGAGCGAGGGAGCAGGCAGAAAGGTGTGGGGGCGGCGGTGGCCCAAGTGTGGCAGAGTGTGGGCATGGCGACCCAGATGGGGGGGGAGGAGGGGTCACATGCGCGGCAGTCCAGTCCTGGCCCAGCTGTGTCTCTCGGCGGCCCTTCTCGCAATCAGAACCTTTGAAAAACTATCCTGAAGTTCTATCAGAAGTTCTGTTTTGCCATGTTTAGACCTTTGCTTCACATTCACTTCATACAACAAAAACCGGTTGATTATTCATCCTGGAGTATTCAGATCAGTTTATCTACGATGAACAAATATGTTGGTGGGCTCTGCCTAACTTATCATGGGCCTCGTCTAGGCAAGTTTTGAAAACAGAACTAATTTAGGTTTGCATGAACATGTATGCAATCAAGATTTTTGTTTATTATGATTATTTTAGAATTTTTAACAGAATAATCACAAGTATGCACTTGCTTTACAGAAGCATAAGTGACCAACAGGAAAAATAAACATTCTTAGTGTAACAGAACAGTTTCACAGCCACTCCATAAAGGAGAGGAAGTGATAGACATGGAGAATGAAAGCAAAGAAAAGGAAAAAAGAACAGGAAACAGCATAGGCATGATCAACTCCCAAAAGCATTTCCACAGAGCTTGACAACTTCTTAATATCTAAAAATGTACTTAGTTGTTCAGGAACACTACTACTACTTATCATTTCTATAGCGCTACTAGACGTACGCAGCGCTGTACACTTGAACATGAAGAGACAGTCCCTGCTTGACAGAGCTTACAATCTAATTAGGACAGACAAACAGGACAAACAAGAGATAAGGGAATATTAAAGTGAGGATGCTAAAATAAGGGTTCTGAACAAGTAAACAAGGGTTAGGAGTTAAAAGCAGCATAAAAAAGGTGGGCTTTTAGCTTATATTTGAAGACGGTCAGAGATGAAGCTTGACGTACCGGCTCAGGAAGTCTATTCCAGGCATATGGTGCAGTAAGATAAAAGGAACGGAGTCTGGAGTTAGCAGTGGAGGAGAAGGGTGCAGAAAGGAGAGAATTACCCAGTGAACGGAGTTCCCTGGGACGAATGTAGGGAGAGATGAGAGTGGAGAGGTACTGAGGAGCTGCAGAGTGAATGCACTTATAGGTCAATAAGAGGAGTTTGAACTGTATGCGGAAACGGATAGGAAGCCAGTGAAGTGACTTGAGGAGAGGGCTAATATGAACGTAACGACCCTGGCGGAATATTAGTCGTGCAGCAGAATTTTGAACAGATTGAAGAGGAGAGAGATGGCTAAGTGGGAGACCTGTGAGAAGCAAGTTACAATAGTCTAAGCGAGAAGTGATAAGAGCGTGGATGAGGGTTCTGGTAGTGTGCTCAGAAAGGAAAGGGCGAATTTTGCTGATATTATAGAGAAAGAAACGACAGGTTTTAGCAGTCTGTTGAATATGTGCAGAGAAGGAGAGGGAGGAACAAACAGCTATTTGACTCACAAATTCCATATAAATGTGTTATTAAGAAGCATATTTTCAAAGCCCTTAGACTTACAAAGTTGCATGGAGAGACATTTTCAATATGATGTCTAAGTCCAACTTTGGACGTTGCTAAATAAATATTTATGA
Organism: Microcaecilia unicolor; assembly: GCF_901765095.1. Lineage (NCBI taxonomy): Eukaryota > Metazoa > Chordata > Amphibia > Gymnophiona > Siphonopidae > Microcaecilia > Microcaecilia unicolor. The sequence goes on along the minus strand of NC_044032.1, from coordinate 644,529,557 downwards.
TGCCCACTTATACTTTTTTACAGGATCATTTTGGGAAGGGTGGTAGCAGAATGATCAAGATTGTTGAATGTAATTGTGAAAATCTAAGTGTGAGGCATGACACAGGAGTAAATCTGTGCGACACAGGGCTTGACCTGCCATCCTTTAGATGTTCCCTTTCCTGGTGTCTTCTATCCTTACCTATGTTGGTTGACCTGCTGGGATCGGCCCAGAGATATGGAGCTTTATCTATTCTGCCTCTGTGGTTCAGGGCTGCGTCTGTTTCCCAGGTTCCTATTTGCCATGCTTTGTTTTGGCTTTTTAGCTCCTGATCTGTGCTATATTCTTGCTCCTGGTTTTAGCGCTGATCCAGCTTCTAGCATAGTTCCTGCTTCTGTGCCAGATTCCTGCACCAGCTTTTGTCTGGACCCTTGTCCCGTTTTTGTGTTCCTGACCTACATGCCTTGTTTTCACTGGGATTCTTGTAGGCACTTGCTAGTAAGTGATGTTTTGCACTAAGGTAGTGTACTGTGAGATTGGCTGGATAATTTTTTCATAGGTGGGCACCCCTTTTAGGTGACCAGATGCCATAAGGTGAGATCCTATTCCGTAACAGCAAGTTGTACACAAGCCTAAGCTTCTGATTATAAAATTACCCTTCTAATGCCCTGCATGTAGATAAAGACAAGGTCGTGAAAGCATAGAAAAAAATAATAGCCTCGCACCATATAACGACGCGACAAGCAGAATGTAATAGATTATGTTTTCTTAATCCTTTGCCTCAGAAGGCCATTCACAGCTGACACATCAAATAAAACCTACTCCTGGAAGCAGCTGGAGAATCAGGTGGCTAAAAGCAAATAAACAGAAAACGCAGGGCGGGAAGCGCATGCGTACTATTCACCTCGGGCCACATGGAGGATTAGAATGAGACAGCAGCTGAGGCATGCGCAAAAGCTTTGTCTACCGTCCTGCCCGGCAGCAGCAGCAGAGGAGGAGGAGGCGGGGCCATAGTGCTGTGACTGGCCTGGGGGGAGGGGTGGAGAGAGAGGACAGGACAGGAGCATATTCTGCCCGCCCTTCCCTATAGGGAGGGAGGAGGCGTCGGCGACTGTCTCTGAATGAAAAAAAAAAAAACAACCCAACAACAGGAGGAGGCGGTGAGAGACACACACACTGTCAAACTCTGAGAGAGAGAGTAGTTATCGTGGTCTGAGGGGTGAGAGACACAGAGAAGGAAGAGAGACTCGCGGTTTGAGAATGGAGGTGGGAGGAGGAGGCCAAGGCGTTACCCTCTGAGAGTGGAGGGTGAAGGTGAACGACACTCGCGATTTGAGACTGAAATGGGGATGGGGAGCGAAGAGACTGTTACGGTCTGAACGGGAGGGTGAAGGTGACTCAAACTGTGGCAGTTTCAGAGTGAAAGAGGTGCTCGAGCGAGTGAGGGAGGGGGGTGTCAGAACTGGAGTTGAAGTGGGAGGGTGAAGTACTAAAGCGTGGAAAAGTCTCCTCGGGCGGTGATTAGAACTCGGCCGTTACCTAACCGCCGCCCCTGAGCGCGTGAGGAGGAGGAGCACAGCTGGTCCCGGCTTCTCCCTTCTCTCCCCATCGCAATACAGTGTGTCTTTGGAAGTAAATAAAGCCGGGTCCGCAACAGGGGTGGCCCCGCCCCCTTCTCTAGCTGGCGTGGCGGGTCCTAGAGAGAGAGAGGCCAGGGCAGAGGGTCGAAGGTGACGTGGTGGTGGGGCGGATCCGAGTAGCCACAGGTGGGGGCGAATAAAGGGAGGCTGGCCTGGCAGCAAGTTGCGTTGACTTGTGCTGCCTGGTCCCCTTTGGGGAGGGCTCGTGCGTGCTGCTGACGTGAGGCGATCTTACTGTCGCTCGGGCGCAGCTAGTGTGTGGCATTTGATTTGGGGGGCGGGGCTTCCACTCCACATGGGGTGTGCTTAAGTGTTGTTAATCTTGCTGCCGCCGGTGTTGCCAATTGCTATGGGAGCAGCAGCAGCAGCGGGGAGAGGGATCCGTGCCTGTATTGTGCCGTTGTCCTAGTTGTGAGGAAAGGATCTGCCGGGAGAAGAGGGGGCTGCGCGCGCCCTTGCCGGGTTGGAGGTGGGGGGACGAGAAGGTGGTGCTGCTGTTGTGGGGGAACAGCCTCGGGGATGTCCGCTCACCCTTTGCCCTGAGGATCGATCCCTCCCTGGGGTTTGTGCTCTCTCCCTGCTTCCCTACACATTTGACTGATCCTGCGGACCCCACCCACCCCCCCAAGTTTGTGGGTTGGTCAAGGGAGGGGTGGGGGCTGTCCATGTCCATGTCCGCTCAGGTGGGCCTGCCGCTCTCGGTCCGCTGCCCCGGCAGAGGGGAGCAGGAGGAGAAGGGGAGCCCGCAGGAGCCGCTGATGGCGAGAGCCCAGCTAGAAATGAACAGCGATCAGCCAGCCCACCAGGAAGAAGAAGAAGGAGGGGAAAAGGCCAAGAAAGTGCTGGTCGAGGCCCCCCCGCCCAAAGTCAACCCCTGGACCAAGAAGAAGAACTTGTGGCCCGACAATAACGCCCTGAACCTGAGCGGCCAGGACGCAGGTGGGTCAACTCACTGCTTTATTATTGCATGTTGCTTTTCTTCCCTGACGCCAAAATTGGGCTCATTTCCAGCTAAACTCAACACGAGTGCTTGGGCCAACGCTTCAAGGAGAGCGGCCCGTGTGATCGCAGCAATTTTGCGGCCCCTTTTTTTGCCCCGTGTATTTAAATGGCTAATAGTAGCCTGCAGGCACGCTTGTTAACCGTATCTCAACGTGCTTAGTAAGGAAGTAGGTAGCATTTTGCATTAAAGGCCATCAGAAGACTAGGGACATCCTCGGAGGGGTGTGGTCTTTGTAAAGGAGAGCTCCTTTAATAATCCAACGTGCAGCTCTTGTGCAAGTGCGATGGCGAAAAAACATTTCAGAAATATTCATTCTTAACGATTACATCAAAGTATATAACTTTAATCACTTTTTCTCCTTTCTTTGTGGTGTGTTGAATGCCAACGAAGTAAGCCATTCTTTTGCACAATAAGCCAAATCCTTTAATGGATGTTTACTTTGCAAACGGATTTGGTTGCCAAGATTTTTTGGCTAACAAAATAGTTCTTAAAAATCCATTGTCTAGATTGAAACGCATCTAGATCATAAATGTTAGGATGATTCATTCATTACTTTTCCAGTGTATTTTAGTGGATATGAGGTTATGTAAGTGAACAATAAGTCGTTCAGTCATTGAATTATAGTCATGTTAGTGTAGGTGGGTTAATGTGTCTGATGGCACATTTCAGTAAACGGGTCTTGTCAGTTCAGTTGGCTGACAGTTCTCTCCTTTGGTCTAAGCTGACCAGTGTTGATCAAATTACACTGACAAACTCCATGCTCAGCATTTCAGATCTGCTGAAGGCAGCTCTAAAGCAGAGCAATGGGCGTTTAAGTTAAAACAAATACGTTGGGTTAAAATAAAAATTAGGTTCTTTTCACTGTGCCTGAAAAATTCATGTTTCTATAATGCTATCAAATAAAAGCTGTATTGCTGAATTAATTGCATCGGAGCGGATAGGTTCCTGCTGTTTGTCCTTGAGGGTAGATAATGTGAAAGGTATCAAGTTCTGCCTGACACTTGCAAAAGTGGGTACTGGGAGAATGTCTGATCATTAAAGATGGAGAGCTGATTTTCATCATTTTTTTTACAGAGTGGACTTGGTGCTTTTCTGTGCCAGCTCTTTTCATACACTATTTTAAGAATTTATGGTAAAATGTCATATAAGCATTATTCACATTCATTAACCATTGATAAAACTGGTTACGAATTATATTTATACATTATTTTACTTTGGTAGATCTGATGTTCTACATCACATTAAAACATTGTAATTATAGATTACAGATATAAACATTACAAGTTTTGCAAGCCTTATGCTCTTTAATAATTTATTTAAAACAATTTACACTATGTTAAAGTTGCATGAAAATAGACCTCTTAGGACGCCTTTTACCAAGCTTTGGTAAATGCTAGCACGCACTTATCACAAATTAAAAGGGTTTACTGTAGGAAGCACTCGGGCATCCTGCGGTAAGTCCGAGATTTTCTTGCGCAAACTATGTGCTAAAAATGTTAAATATTTTCCACAGAGAGAATGTGTTGGGTTGGGGGGGGGGGGAGGAGGGTGCAGAGAGTGGGCGTTTTCTGCACTGATCTATTAGAAAGTGGTAATGTCACCGCACTAACTGATTGCCGCAGGATTAGCGCTTGAGCCCTTACTGTTCATAAAATAAGTATTGGTAAATGCTCATGCACTAACTTGTTTTTAATGGCCATGTGCTAATGGCAACAGTGATTGGCCATAAATAGAAAAAAATGGAAAATCGGGCAATTTAAAGCTGTGGTAAAAATGGCCTTAGCATGTGCTAAGGCTGTTTTTTACCGAAGGTTAGTAAAAGGAGTTCTAAGTTTTTGTTAATATATTTCTTTTCAGGTTTTGAAGAATTATGGAAACTAAATATTTCTTTTCAGGTTTTGAAGAATTATGCCAGATCAGAAATAAGCAAATGTGGTAGATGCCAGTAAGTATAAGAAAAACTTCCAAGCATTTCATTGACAGTCGAATAGGGTGGGGATGGGTAGGAGGTACGCATGGGAACATCAAAGCATTTCAGAGATAATCTAACAGGATGGGGGTGAATAGGTGAGAGGAGGGTGGTAAACATAGCTTATGGTTTATAATGGGCTAGAAAACCCAGATCTTTAAGTCCTGTCTGTTGAGTGTCGAAATATTCAATCATTCTGACTTTAAAGGTCTTACGTTCCTGTATTGTTTTAAAGTTACCTTTCAGGATTCTTACTATGAAGTCACTGGTACAGTGATCTGGTTTTGTAATGTGCTGGCCCACAGGGGTGGGAACCCGGCTGGCACCAGTATTGTTCATGTGATGTCTATGTAAGTTAAATCTTGTCTTTAGCATCTGGCCTGTTTCTCCAATATAGCATCCTTCATTACATTTTTTACACTGGAGTGGAGTGGAGGAGTGGCCTAGTGGTTAGGGTGGTGGACTTTGGTCCTGGGGAACTGAGTTCGATTCCCACTTCAGGCACAGGCAGCTCCTTGTGACTCTGGGCAAGTCACTTAACCCTCCATTGCCCCAGGTACAAATAAGTACCTTTAAGCTGCATTGAGCCTGCCATGAGTGGGAAAGCGCGGGGTACAAATGTAACAAAAAAAAAACACATTGGAAGATGAGCATGTGAAATATTCCTTTATGTTGAATATTTTTCCTTTGTGAATGACTGTGGGGTCCTGTGAAATGTTTTGGCATAGCTTGCAGCTGGATATATTGCAAGGATGTGTGCCCTTCTCTTCTTTTTCAGTCTGTGTTGGGAGTTTACTTCTGATTAGCTTGTGTTTCAAGTTGGGTGGCTGTCGGAAGGCCAGCATTGGTGGGGCTGGGAATATCTCTTTCAGTAATTCATCCTCTTGGAGTAGAGGCTGAAGATCTTTTATGATTTTTCTTAATTTTTCCAGCTCTGGATTGTATGTCACTATAAGGGGGGTTCTGTCTGTGGCTTTTTTTCCTTTGTATTGTAGCAGATTTTTCCCTGGGTGTTTTGAGGGAGGAGGCAATATTTTTGGAGATTATTTTGGGGTTGTAGCCTTTCTGTTCGAAGGATGCAGTCAGGCCAGCACTTTACAAAACCAGATCACTGTACCAGTGACTTCATAGTAAGAATCCTGAAAGGTAACTTTAAAACAATACAGGAACGTAAGACCTTTGAAGTCAGAATGATTGAATATTTCAGCACCCAACAGACAGGACTTAACAAAGATCTGGGTTTTCTAGCCATTATAAACCATAAAGTTGTATTGCTATGTTTATCACCCTCCTCTCTCACCTATCCACCCCCATCCTGTTAGACTATCTCTGAAATGCTTTGATGTTCCCATGCATACTTCCTACCCATCCCCACCCTATTAGACTGTCAATGAAATGCTTGGAAGTTTTTCTTATATGTACTGTCATCTACCACATTTGCATATTTCCGATCTGACGAAGAAGGGCAACCTTCGAAAGCTAATCAAGAAATGTATTAAGTTATGTCCAATAAAAAAGGTATCATCTTATTTTCTTTTCCATGTTATATTTTGTTTGATTTCTATTGATTACCTTTAAAAGTGGACTAACACGGCTACCATACCACTCTACTGAAGAATTATGGAAACTAGCCAATACAAATCTTAATAAATACTATGGGGATTATTTCTTCTTGTGTGCAGAAGATGGAGACTTTGTAGGTTGTGATAACTAAAGGTTTATTGAGAAGCACGCAAGAAATGTGGAAATATGGTAGATAAATTTCCATATCATCAAGCTGATCAATCCATAGACTGGTGGGTTGTGTCCATCTACCAGCAGGTGGAGATAGAGAGCAAACTTTTGCCTCCCTATATGTGGTCATGTGCTGCCGGAAACTCCTCAGTATGTTCTCTATCTCAGCAGGTGGTGGTCACACACAGCAGCAGCTCTGGCTAGGCCTCCAAGCCTAATTTTTAGGTTTTGTTGAGTGCCTGGGGTTGAGGGCTCTTTTGAGCAAGTGCAAACCTGGTGGTGCCAGGTCCCTCCTTTTCTCCCCCCTCCCGCTGGCTCCGTTAAAAAAAAAAAAAAAAAAATTTTAAACGTCCTTAAAGGCGTTTATTTCGACGTTTATTTAAACGTTCATTGCAGCTACTCACTGGGACACCAGTTCGTTACAGCTCGGAGCGGACAGCAGGTAATTTTTACCTTTTTATAGCGGGCAGGGGGTTCCCCGATTCTTCTCCTCGTGGCATATGGCGTCGGAGGGCGAGGGCGCAAAGGGTCGCTCCCCGGATCGCTTGAGCGCTTCTAGAGGGGATGCGGGGGTCTTACAGCCTGATTCGCCCTTGTTGGGTGACAGTTTCGTGACCGATGAATGTCCCGGTCCTTCCTCCGGCGTGGCGGTTTTTCCCGCCATAAACGCCCATCCCCCGCTCCTCGCCTCCGCCATCTTGGCCGGCCACGCGCCTCGGACGGCTTCTTCGTGGGCCGCCCTTGAGGTTGGAGACATTAATGCCATGAACGCCCTTAATTTGGGCGACGGCACAAAAGCGGCTAAAGTTAAGCGCCGTTCTTCCCGCGCGGCTCCTTCGCGGAGTGTCGCGCCGGACGCCATTTTGGATGCGCAGCATGTCTCTCCCCTGCTCTTGCGAGCGCTGGTTGAGGGTGCGTCTAGGGCTGTTGCCCAGGCTGCGGAAGTGCACAGTCTGGGGGGTTTCTCCCCCGAGTTTGTTTTGCTGCTGCATCAGGCTTTCCTCATGCAAAACGCTGCCCCTGCTCCCTCGTCTGGTAAAGAGGTTGAGGTTCCCAGAGGTAAACGCCCTCGGGTTGATTCCCAGGCCTTGGAGGACTTTGTCTCCTCCGATGTAGATGAGGGCAGCGTGTCCGAGGTCTCCCAACGGTCCTTTGCGGATTCCTTGGAGGAGACGGATCCCCGCTCGGTTGGAGCGGATGACCCCTCTGCAGCGCGGCTTTTTAGCCCAGAGGATTTGCCCAACCTGTTGCTACAGGCCATGGACACTTTGAAGATTTCCTCTCCGGAGGACGTCTCTCCCTCAGCCCCTGTTGGCTCTGCCATTATGCTGGGGACGAAGCGCCCGCCTAGAACCTTCCACGTGCATGATGCCATGCACACCTTAATTTCGGCTCAATGGGATGTTCCGGAAGCGAGCCTTAAAGTGGCTAGGGCTATGTCCCGCCTCTATCCTTTGGCTGTGAGTGAACGTGAGGCCTATCTGTGGCCTACCGTGGATTCTTTAATCACTGCGGTGACTAAGAAAACGGCGTTGCCGGTGGAAGGTGGCACGGCCCTAAAGGACGCCCAAGACAGAAGATTGGAGGCGGCCTTAAGGTCGTCCTTTGAGGCGGCTGCTTTAAGTTTGCAGGCCTCAGTTTGCGGCTCCTATGTGGCCAGGGCGTGCCTGACTATGGTGCAGCGGGCTTCCCCCTCAGATCATTCCTTGAGGGCTGATTGGCCGGCCCTGGAATCGGGCTTAGCCTATTTGGCAGACTTGCTGTATGATGTCTTGAGGGCCTCAGCTAAAGGCATGGCTCAGACAATCTCTGCGCGGCGGTGGCTTTGGCTGAAACATTGGTCTGCTGACCACGCCTCTAAATCCCGCCTGGCTAGATTGCCTTTTAAAGGCAAGCTGCTCTTTGGGGTCGAGCTGGACAAAATCGTGACCGATCTCGGCACGTCTAAGGGCAAGAAATTACCAGAGGTCAGGGCTCGGGCTAGTACTCGTCCCGGTACCTCCAGAGGACGGTTGCAGGAAGCCCGTCGGTACCGCCCGGGCAAGTCGGGTTCCTCTGCCCCCTCTTCCTTCAAGAGGAATTTCTCCCCCAAGCAGCATTCCTTTCGCAGAGACCGCCGTCCCGGAGGTGCTTCCTCCGGTCCTCCCCCAGGGTCTCGTACCCATTGACGGGGCCTTGGTCCACGCCCCAGTGCAGATTGGAGGACGTCTGTCCTCGTTTCTGGGCGAGTGGACCACAATAACTTCAGACGCGTGGATGCTGGAAGTCATCAGAGACGGCTACAAGCTAGAGTTCTGCCGACCCTTAAAAGACGGGTTTGTACTCTCTCCCTGCAAGTCTCCGGTCAAAGCTGTGGCAGTGCAGCAGACCTTGGACAATCTGATCCGCCTGGGCGCGGTCGTTCCTGTGCCAGAAAGTCAGCTTGGCAAGGGACGTTACTCCATTTACTTTGTGGTACCAAAGAAAGGAGGTTCTGTCCGGCCTATCCTCGACCTCAAAGGGGTCAATCGGGCCTTGAAAGTGCGGCACTTTCGCATGGAGACTCTCCGCTCTGTTATAGCGGCAGTGAAGGCAGGAGAGTTCTTGGCTTCCTTGGACATCAAGGAAGCGTACCTGCATATTCCCATCTGGCCTCCTCATCAACGCTTCCTGCGTTTTGCAGTCCTGGGACGACACTTCCAGTTCAGAGCCCTCCCATTCGGGTTGGCTACTGCTCCGCGGACCTTTTCCAAAGTAATGGTGGTCATCGCGGCCTTCCTACGAAAGGAAGGGATACAAGTCCATCCTTATCTGGACGACTGGTTGATCCGAGCCCCCTCTTATGCAGAGTGCGGCAAAGCTGTGGACCGGGTAGTTGCTCTTTTGAGCTCCCTGGGATGGATCATCAACTGGGAGAAGAGCCAGCTGCGCCCGACTCAGTCCCTGGAGTACCTGGGAGTTCGATTCGACACCCAAGTGGGCAGAGTGTTCCTGCCAGACAATCGGATTGTCAAACTTCAGGCTCAGGTGGACCAGTTCCTGGGAGCCTCTCCTCTTCGGGCTTGGGACTATGTGCAGCTGTTGGGCTCTATGACGGCCACGATGGAAGTAGTGCCCTGGGCCAGGGCTCATATGAGACCACTTCAACACTCTTTGCTGCAGCGCTGGACTCCGATGTCGGAGGATTATGCTGTGCGACTTCCCTTGGACCCAGCAGTGCGCAAGGCGCTGAGCTGGTGGATGCAGACAGACAAATTGTCTGCGGGAATGCCTCTGGTGACCCCAGAGTGGATTGTCGTCATGACGGACGCCTCTTTGTCGGGCTGGGGAGCCCACTGCTTGGGAAGGACAGCGCAGGGGCTCTGGTCTCCTGCAGAGGCAAAGTGGTCTATCAACCTCCTGGAACTCAGAGCCATTCGGTTGGCGCTTTTGGAGTTCATCCCGGTACTGGTGTGGAAGCCTGTACGGGTCCTGTCGGACAATGCCACGGCTGTGGCCTATGTCAACCGCCAGGGAGGTACCAAGAGCGCCCCTCTAGCCAAGGAGGCTATGTATCTCTGCCAGTGGGCGGAAGCGAACCTGGAGCAGCTTTCAGCGGCCCACATTGCCGGAGTCATGAATGTCAAGGCGGACTTTCTCAGTCGCCATACCTTGGAGCCCGGAGAGTGGCAGCTATCTGCTCAGGCGTTCTTGGACATCACGAAGCGCTGGGGCCAGCCGAGCCTAGATCTGATGGCGTCATCGGCCAATTGCCAAGTGCCGCGCTTCTTCAGCAGAGGACGGGACCCTCGATCCCTGGGAGTAGATGCTCTTCTCCAACAGTGGCCGACACAAGAGCTCCTCTATGTGTTCCCGCCCTGGCCCATGTTGGGCAGGGTGCTAGACCGGGTGGCAAAGCATCCCGGCAGGGTAATCCTGGTGGGTCCGGATTGGCCCAGGCGTCCCTGGTATGCGGACTTGATCAGGCTCTCAGTGGACGATCCTCTGCGACTGCCAGTGGAACAGGGCCTGTTACATCAGGGTCCCGTGGTGATGGAGGATCCCTCCCCCTTTGGTCTTACGGCCTGGCTATTGAGCGGCAGCGTCTGAGGAAGAAGGGCTTCTCAGACAAGGTCATCGCCACTATGCTGAGAGCGAGGAAGCGCTCTACTTCTACTGCTTACGCCAGGGTTTGGCGTATCTTTGCAGCGTGGTGTGAAGCAGGCTCTCTTTCTCCCTTCACTGCTCCAATTTCTTCAGTGTTGGCGTTCCTGCAAGAAGGTCTGGAGAAAGGCCTGTCGCTCAGTTCCCTTAAAGTCCAGGTAGCGGCTCTGGCTTGCTTCAGGGGCCGCCTGAAGGGTGCTTCCCTGGCTTCACAGCCAGATGTGGTGCGCTTTCTCAAGGGAGTTAATCACCTGCGCCCTCCTCTGCACTCAGTGGTGCCTGCGTGGAATCTCAACCTGGTGCTAAGAGCATTGCAGAAGCCGCCTTTTGAACCCTTGTCGAGGGCTTCTCTGAAAGACCTGACGTTGAAAGCAGTCTTTTTGGTGGCTATCACTTCAGCCAGCAGAGTTTCCGAGCTCCAGGCGCTCTCATGTCGAGAGCCTTTTCTGCAGTTCACTGAGGCAGGAGTGACTATTCGCACAGTGCCTTTCTTTCTGCCCAAGATTGTTTCTCGCTTCCATGTGAATCAGCAGCTCTGTCTCCCTTCCTTTCGTATGGAGGACTACCCAGAGGAGTACTCTGCTCTTAAATATCTGGATGTGAGACGAGTCATCATCAGATACTTGGAAGTGACCAATGATTTCCGGAAATCGGATCATCTGTTTGTCCTGTTTGCAGGTCCTCGTATGGGTCTGCAGGCTGCTAAGCCTACAGTGGCAAGATGGGTCAAGGAAGCCATTGCAGCGGCTTATGTGGCCGCGGGGAAGGTGCCGCCTATCCAGCTGAAGGCTCACTCCACGAGAGCTCAGGCGGCCTCGATGGCAGAGGCCGGATCCGTCTCCTTGGAAGAGATATGCAAGGCGGCAACTTGGGCTTCGGCTCATACATTCTCCAAGCATTACCGGTTGACTGTGGCTGCACGGGCGGAGGCCCGGTTTGGAGCTTCAGTGTTGAGGTCAGGGATTTCTATGTCCCGCCCTGGGTGAGTACTGCTTCGGTACATCCCACCAGTCTATGGATTGATCAGCTTGATGATATGGAAGGTAAAATTATGTATAATCATACCTGATAATTTTCTTTCCATTAATCATAGCTGATCAATCCATAGCCCCTCCCAGATATCTGTACTGTTTTTATTCTGGTTGCATTTCAGGTTCAAGTTTAGTCTTCAGTTACTTCAGAAAGACTTCGTGTTCAAGTTCTTCCTTCACTTGGATTCTTCAAGAGTTGAGACGAGTTTGTGTTACAGTGAGCTGCTGCATTCCTCTCCCCTCCGTTTTACGGGGCTGGATTGAGATTTAAATTCTGCCGGCACTCCCTCCCGCTTCGTGCGGCTGTAGGGCAGCTTTGTACCCCTCCCGCTTCGGCGGTGTTAGGGTCAGTCAGCTCCTCCCGCGGTTGCGGTTGCAGGATAAGCCAGATCCCCCCGCATCGGCGGGTGTGGTGTCCCTCCCCCGCTCCGCGGGGATGAGCTGGACGGATTCCCCTCCCCCACTTGTGTGGGGATGAGCTGGGTTAATTCCCCTCCCCCGTTTCGGCGGTGGTGAGCTGGGCAGAGTGTCCCTTCGTGGGTGTAATTCTCTAAGTGCTGAGTCCTGCGGATGGAGCTTTGATATCGACATACTGAGGAGTTTCCGGCAGCACATGACCACATATAGGGAGGCAAAAGTTTGCTCTCTATCTCCACCTGCTGGTAGATGGACACAACCCACCAGTCTATGGATTGATCAGCTATGATTAATGGAAAGAAAATTATCAGGTATGATTATACATAATTTTACCATATTGCAGCAACACAAGTTGGTCCCTATAGCTTGAACATAGTCATTTCCCATGGCACTTTTTCTCCTTCTGATCTGGTACTGATCCTTTCTTAGGCTTCTACCTTTTGCCATAGTGTGTGTGTTGGCACCTCCTCCCCTTGTATGGTTCAGTGACGTGTTGGCAGCGTGTGTACTCTGTGCTGCTGCAAAGCACAAAATTTAAACATGTGGTTGACCTGTATGGAATAAGGAGATGCTGACATGCCTCTCATCAAGCCCTTGCAATTCTATTTCTGCAGTTCCCCAGTTTTGGTGCAGTCCTGCTCTTTTACTACCTTGTGCAGGGCCTTCCAGCAGAGCAGGACAGGTCAGGAGTTAATGTTGCACAAGCTTTTGTTTGCAGGTAAGGTTCTGACCTGGCCCCAGCACCTCCATTGTCTGCTTTTTGTGGCCCACTACTGAAAAGACTTGGACATCCCTGTCTGGTAGAGTGTGCTAAACTAACCCAGTTGCCAGCATTGCCCCCTAGTGGCACAAATCAGGAGCAGTAATAGTACACTTGAGAGATTTGAGATCAAAATGAAAGTACCTGTCCCTGGCTTAATGTATTATGCATACTGATCCTAACTCATTTTGCAACATTGCCTCCTAGAGATACCAGAATTGTTCTTCAGTTTTCGGTTAATGTTTAAACAAAAAACTTATCTCTTCACCATGCACTTCCATAGTGAGGACTTCTTTTACAAAGCCATCCTAGCGATTCCTGAGCGGCAAATTAGAGGAAGCCCATAGGAATTGAATGGACTTCCTTTCGTTTGCCGCTCTGAGAATCGGTAGTGTGGCTTTGTAAAAGAAGCCCTAAGTTTCACTAAAATGAAAGTACAGTTTTTAGTATGCCTGTTTGCTTATTAAGGGGCCAGTGCAGAAAACCATGAAGTAGAACTGGCTTTGTGGTTTTAACCATGAAATTAACAAAAATTACACAGCTTTGTTGGCAACGAGCATGCAAATTCACAAGTTACTGCAAAATGTACCCCTTCCTGTCAGTGTGTGAGCTAGACATTAAAAAAAAAACTGCCTGCTGTCAGTAGAAACCCTAATCTCTGAGTGGCCCCTTTCCTAGAGGGTGACCAAAATCGGTTTCTTTGGGTTTGACCAAAACCAAAACTGGCTGCTAGGGCCTGACCTAGCCCAATGCCTATATGGAACAGGTTGCCACCCTCTCCTTCCTTCCCCCCTCATGTACAGAACAAGGCTTTTCCCTCCCTCTCTTGTGCACAGAACAAGTCTCCCACCAGTAGGCTCCCCCTAGACCTGCTGCCCTTCCCCTGGTGATCCAGTGGGTAGTCAAGGCAGGAGCCCATCCCCAGTCACTCCTGCCCCCTCCTCTCTGCTGCCAAAATGGCTGAAGCTGGAGTGGAGGAGTAGCCTAGTGGTTAGTGCAGCGGTCTGGGGAACTGGGTTTGATTTGCATCGCAGCTCCTTGTGACTCTAGGCAAGTCACTTAACCCTCCATTGCCCCAGGTACAAAATAAGTACCTGTAAATAATATATACATTTTTTGCTTTGATTGTAATTACAGAAAGGCGGTATATCAAGTCCCATCCCCTTCCCTTCCTAGCAGCACTCTTTTGGCATCCATTTTGAGATTGGAGCTGGCACAGGCAGGAGTGATCCCCAGACACTCTTGTCTTCTGTGCACAGGGGAGAGAGAGGAGGGTATATATTCGGGGGGCGGGGGGGGGGGGGGGGATGGACATGGGGACCCAGCATAAAGTTTTGTTTCCAGCTGAAAATGCACCTGCATCTTTGGCTGAACATGAATTTCGGATCAGTTTCGGCACTAAAACCGGAATTCGATTGGCCTCTACCCCTACCCCAAACATTTATAATAAATCTAGTGGTCCCTGACTCCTTCCACCTCACCATGCCCCTGCCTTAAAAAAAAAAAATCTCTGGTGTCTAGTGATTTCCCCCCCCCCCCCCCCCCCCCCCCCCCCCGCTCCTGTCTCCCAACATTGTCATCTTGGGAAATGGTAGTACCTGACCCCGTGCAGTGCATCCTTGGATGTGCTTAACAGGATTGCCTTTCAAATAAGGGAAATCTCTACCCAGACTACCAAATAAAAGAGAACGTTCCCTTATATGGCAGACCAATCCCTGGATGTACTACATGGGGTCCGGCACCCAGAGGCAGGGGCAAGTGGACATCACTCCTGCTTCTAAGGTATGCCATGTGGAGTGGATCTGGGGGGCTTGAGGGAGGGTTTGGGAGGAGTGCTTCTCAACACCAGTGGTTTACAGGGGACTGGGTCCACTTGAGACTTTTATTGTAAAGCTTGGAAGGGGTGGGGCTGATGCACTGGACTATCAGGGATTGTTTTGTGTAGTTGGGACATGGGGGTCGGGTCACGAGGAGGGATGATGGGCCCGTGCAGGACAGGCATTCACGCTGCGTGGTTTAGATCTGGGAAATAGTTTTCTTGCCTAACATAGTAGGTGACGGCAGAAAAAGATCTGCACGGTCCATCCAGTCTGCCCAACAAGATATACTCATATACGCTACTTTATATGTATACCTGACCTTGATTTGTATCTACCATTTTCAGGACACAGTCTGTAGAAGTCTGCCCTGCCTCCCAATCACTAGTCCCGCCTCCCAACCACCGGTGCTGCCACCCAATCTCCGCTAAGCTTCTGAGGATCCATTTCTTCTGAACAGGATTCCTTTATGTTTATCCCATGCATTTTTGAATTCCATTACCGTTTTCATCTCCACCACCTCCCGCAGGAGCGCATTCTGAGTATCCACCACTCTCTCCGTGAAAAAATAATTCCTGACATTTTTCTTGTCTGCCCCCCTTCAACCTAATTTCACGTCCTCTAGTTCTACCGCCTTCCCATCTCCGGAACAGGTTCGTTTTCGGACTAATACCTTTCAAATATTCATATCGCCCCTGTTTCTCCTGTAGACAGCAGCACACAGTTCTGTGTTGCTGTGGGTTAATTAAAAACTCCTTAATGTGCATTTTAATATGATGTTTGCTGATGTCTACTGGGTGACTTTTCAATGCAGAAACATTCTACTTCCAGCAGCCATTAAGAAGTATGTAAACTGTTAAGCAACCTCGGGCAGAGGCATGTAGTTTTCTTAATTGGCTCCTAAAATTGTTCCTGTTTTGGAAATAAAGTGTGTGCTAAAATGTGAAGTAATAAGGTACATTATTTATTTATTGTATTTGTACCCCATATTTTCCCACCTTTTTGCAGGCTCAATGTGGCTTACAGAGTATGGAAATGAGAATGTCATTACATGATTTAAGAAAACAGTCTCACGGTTTGTATATAGTTTCAGGTTAATCTGTCATTGCGAGGTCCAGTTTACCAACATTTGTTGTTTTCAGTGATCCTGGATGCTAGAGAGACCCCAATTGTGAGAATTATGGCCTACTTGCCCTCTGAGAAAGTGAAGATTCCTACCTGTAGCAGGTATTCTCTGAGGACAGCAGGCCTTAAATTCTCACAAACTCTTCCACCTCCACTTGGAGTTGTCTCCTATTTCTTCTTGGAGTATTTAACTGCAGAAACTGTGCTCTCGCGGCGGACAGGAAGGCACTCACGCATAACTCGCTCTTTTGAAGCTTGTTAAAAAGCTCCAAACCCCGGTCTACGTAGGATCGCGTTACCCAGTTGTGAGAATATAAGACCTGCTGTCCTCTCAGAATACCTGCTACAGGTAAGTATCTTCCCTTCCCCCACCTATAAAATTTTCCTCTGAAAAAATAAATTTTACAGAAACAAAAGTCGTCTGCAGAAGGTTTTAATGTTTATGTTGACCTCTTTAGAAGCCCATTATGCCATAGTGTGTATTGTTGTTTACTGCTATAATTGTCTGTTGCCTGTTTTCTGCTCATTCTTGTTGAACACCACCTTGGGTGAATTTCTTCAAAAAGGTGGTAAATAATCCTAAATAATAATATTACATTGGTGCCATTGAGTATCACAGGGTGTAAAAGGCTTTTACTCTTCTTTGATCTGCACCCAGTCTGGTTTCTGTTTCGATAAAGAAACCACTGTAGTGGCACATAATTTTTTAGATGCCACAGAGAATACAACCTTAATAACCTTTATTTATTATTACATTTATATCCCACATTTTCCCGCTGATTGCAGGCTCAAGGTGGCTTACAATCTGTAGTAAGGCTACAATGCAATAAAAGCAATTATACAAATTGAGAATAAGATAGGAAATAGCAATAGGCAAGAGATAATAGGTAATTAGTGTCCTTGGATCTTATTAATGGAAAAAGTAATTCGAAATTAAGTTGAACCTGGGGAATAGGCCTTCTTAAACAATACTGATTTCAATAATTTTCTGAATTTTAGGTAGTTCTGGGTAGGTTTTACTGATTTGGGTAGAGCATTCCACAGTTGAGTGCCTATGTATGCAAAGTTGGAGGAGTAAATTGATTTGTATTTAAGGCCATTACAGTCTGGGTAGTGCAAGTTCAGGTATGATCGTGAGGTACTGGATCTGTTTCTGGGTGGTAAGTCAAACAACTCAAGCATATATTCAGGGACTTCACCAAAGATTAGTGTACATATTTTAAAGGCTACTCGTTCTTTTATGGGGAGCCAGTGCAGAATTTCTCAAAGTGGTTTTGCAGATTCAAACTTGGGTTTTCCAAAAATCAGTCTTGCCGCAGTATTTTGAGCCATTTGTAATTTCTTGAGTAGTTGTTCTTTGCATCCTGCATATATAACGTTGCAGTAATCCATCTGATTTAAGACCCTAGATTGTATCAGATTGTGGAAGATGTCTCGAGGAAAAAATGGTTTTATTCGTTTGAGTCTCCACATTCAGTAAAACATCTTCTTTATTGTGTTGGTCATTTGAGTCTCCAATGTTGAATGTCGGTCAATTGTAATCCCAAGTAGTTTCTAACTATCTGAGATTGGTAAAGAAATGTTGGGAGTATTTAAAGTGGTAGGATTATATTTGTTATACTGAGACGATAAAATTAAACAATGGGTCTTTTCAGCATTTAATTTCAAGTGGAAAGGATTGGCCCATTTGTCCATTGTGGTCAGACCACAATAATAATCTGGCTGCTAAAATTTGTAGCCACTGTTTAAAAAAAAACCCAAAGTTTTTTAAAAATAATTTTGATACTGAATCATGTGCGATAACTTAAATGTACACAGCATTTGTATTGGTTAACATTTCCAATAATACCTTGTTTAAAAAAACTCCTCTGCCAAACCTGTAGTAGCAATTTAGGCAGTCACATTTCAGAAATAACTTGAGTAGAGAGGTGTGGTAGCCGTGTTAGTCCACTTTTAAAGGTAATCAATAGAAATAAAACAAAACATGGAAAAGAAAATAAGATGATACCTTTTTTATTAGACATAACTTAATACTTTTCTTGATTAGCTTTCGAAGGTTGCCCTTCTTTGTCAGATCGGACATCTGACGAAGAAGGGCAACCTTCAAAAGCTAATCAAGAAATGTATTAAGTTATGTCCAATAAAAAAGGTATCATCTTATTTTCTTTTCCATGTTTTATTTTGTTTGGTTTCTATTGATTACCAAAAAAAAACTTGATAGTGTAAATCATTGGTCTTAACTCCCAGTCCTTGAGGTCTGCCAATGGATCAGGTTTTCAGGGTATCCCTAATAATATCGTGCCAAGTGCTGCTCCATGCCTGTTGATAAGGGAACTCCTGGCCGTCTGGCTTGCACACACAGTGAAATGTTAATTTGTCAAATGTTGAAATCCAATGGAACCAAAACTCCTGTAAAATTCCTAAGCTTTTAAGCCACCCTTGCTGGGAGTCTCTGCTGCCAGAGGAGTTTAAAAGTAATATGCAACAAAGTAGTTATAACATAGTAACATACATAGTAACATAGTAGATGACGGCAGAAAAAGACCTGCATGGTCCATCCAGTCTGCCCAACAAGATAAACTCATATGTGTATACCTTACCTTGATTTGTACCTGTCTTTTTCAGGGCACAGACTGTACAAGTCTGCCCAGCAGTATTTCCCGCCTCCCATAACCGGCTCTGGCACAGACCGTATAAGTCTGCCCTCCACTATCCTCGCCTCCCAACCACCAACCTCTCTTCCCCCACCTGCTCCGCCACCCAATTTCGGCTAAGCTTCTGAGGATCCATTCCTACTGCACAGGATTCCTTTATGCATATCCCACGCATGTTTGAATTCCGTTACTGTTTTCATCTCCACCACCTCCCGCAGGAGGGCATTCCAAGCATCCACCACCCTCTCCGTGAAAAAATACTTCCTGACATCTTTTTTTTGAGTCTGCCCCCCTTCAATCTCATTTCATGTCCTCTCGTTCTACCGCCTTCCCATCTCCGGAAAAGATTTTTTTTCGGATTAATACCTTTCAAGTATTTGAACGTCTGTATCATATCACCCCTGTTCCTCCTTTCCTCCAGGGTATACATGTTCAGGTCAGCAAGTCTTTGCTCATACGTCTTGGAACGCAAATCCCATACCATTCTCGTAGCTTTTCTTTGCACCGCTTCCATTTTTTTAACATCCTTCGCAAGGTACGGCCTCCAAAACTGAACACAATACTCCAGGTGGGGCCTCACCAACGACTTGTACAGGGGCATCAACACTTCCTTTCTTCTGCTCATCACACCTCTCTCTATATAGCCTAGCAACCTTCTCGCTACGGCCACCGCCTTGTCACACTGTTTCGTCGCCTTCAGATCCTTGGATACTATCACCCCAAGATCCCTCAGTACCTATCAGACTCTCCCTGCCTAACACATAAGTCTCTTGTGGGTTTCTACTCCCTAAATGCATCACTTTGCATTTCTTCGCATTGAATTTTAATTGCCAAAACTTAGACCATTCTTCTAGCTTCCTCAGATCCCTTTTCATGCTTTCCACTCCCTCCGGGGTGTCCACTGTGTTACAAATCTTAGTATCATCCGCAAATAGGCAAACTTTACCTTCTAACCCTTCGGCAATGTCACTCACAAATATATTGAACAGAATCGGCCCCAGCACCGATCCCTGAGGCACTCCACTACTCACCTTTCCCTCCTCTGAGCGAACTCCATTTACCACCACCCTCTGTCGTCTGTCCGTCAACCAGTTCCTAATCCAGTTCACCGCTTCGGGACCTATCTTCAGCCCATCTAGTTTATTTAAGAGCCTCCTGTGGGGAGTGGCCTGGTGGTTAGGGTGGTGGACTTTGGTCCTGGGGAACTGAGGAACTGAGTTCGATTCCCACTTCAGGCACAGGCAGCTCCTTGTGACTCTGGGCAAGTCACTTAACACTCCATTGCCCCATGTAAGCCGCATTGAGCCTGCCATGAGTGGGAAAGCGCGGGGTACAAATGTAAGAACAAAAAAAAAAACGTGTCAAAAGCTTTGCTAAAATCTAAGTAGATTACGTCTATAGCACGTCGATGATTCAATTCTCCAGTTACCCAATCAAAGAATTCAATGAGATTCATTTGGCACGATTTCCCTCTGGTAAAACCATGTTGTCTCGGATCTTGCAACTTGTTGGCTTCTAGGAAATTCACTATCCTTTCCTTCAGCATGGCTTCCATTACTTTTCCAATAACCGAAGTGAGGCTTACCGGCCTGCAGTTTCCAGCTTCTTCCCTATCACCACTTTTGTGAAGAGGTACCACCTCCGCCATTCTCCAGTGGTTATAGCTACATGTATGACAGTTGAAACAAAGCTGCATGTTTCCTTGTCATCAAGCAGATGAAGCCATTATGTATGGGTTGTGTCCATCAACCAGCAGGGGGAGATAGAGAGCGCTCAATTTTTCACAGTGCCTCATGGCCAGCTAGCTCCACTGCCTCTTCAGTATTCTCTATCTCCCCAAGCAGGGTGGCTGCAGCTTCTTCGAGCTCCGTCAAAAATCTGCCTGGGGGTGGCTCCTGGCTTGCCAGTTGTTAGCCGGGGTGTTAGAGGCTATAGCAGCTTCACTTTGAAGGCACATAGGTCAGCCCTTTCCCTGTCGTTTCCCACTCAGTGGATGCAGGCACATTGGTTTGCCTTCCCTGCCTTTCCCACTTATCTGAGCCTCCGGAGTGTTTTTGTTTACCTCTTTTGCCTCTGCTTTCCTCACAGCGTTAAAAAAAAAAAAAAAAAAAAAAAAAAAAAAAAAAGAGAGGTTTTTTTCTTCAGATTCTTCTGCAGGACCGGAGCTGTGATACTCGGTCTAGTGAGGTAAGAGTGTTTCTGACTCCTCCGGGGTGGGCCCGCGATCGGGACGTTTTTGGCGTGAACCGCCATTTTTGAATTTTACCGCCGTTTTCGGCGATAGCTGCGGAGAATGTAAAGTGCTGTTCTAAATGTGGCAAGTGCAAATCAGCAGCGGGGCTCTGTAATTTGTGCTGTACAGACGGTAGAGCCGGCCCGAGCATGGTGAGCGGCAATCTTTTGCGCTCTGAGTTGGCAGCGGACGCCATTTTGGATTTTCCACATGACGCAGCCTCTGTTGCGACGGAGAGCCCTGAATCCGGGGGGGGGGGGGGGGGTCCTCTGAGTGAGGCTAATAATAGAGCTGATAGCCCTGGGCAGGATACGGGCGGTCAGGGAGCGGTTTTCTCCCCTGATTTTGTTTTAATGCTGCATAGGGCGTACATGCTTAAAAGAACTCTTCCACAGAGTTCTTCGGACCCTCTGCCTGCCCCCCCCCCCCCCCCCCCCCCCCCCCCCCCCCCCCCCCGTGGTCGGGCTATGAGGATTCTGAGGGGTCTGGCAGAACTTCTTGGGCTGAGGAGCCAGTCGGGTGCAGAATTGCCACAGGAGCTTGATGATCCATCTGCGGTGAGGATTTTCCACCGTGAGGAGCTGCCAGCGCTTATTTCAGATGCCTTACAAGCCCTCTCGATTGAAGATCCTGGGAGTGGCTTAGCCTCCTCTGTTAATCCAAGGATGGCTAGTACCAGAAAGCCTGCTCGAGTCTTTCCTTTGCATGACTCCATCCTAGAGCTTATTTCGGCTCAATGGGCTGACCCCGAGGGACCTTTGAAGGTTGCCAGGGCTATGGGGCAATTATACCCTCTGAGTGAGGAACATTTGGCTCGCTTTGCAATGCCTAAAGTGAATGCCCTGGTCACGGCTGTGACAAAGAGAACTACCCTCCCTGTTGAAGGAGGTGTTGCCCTGAAGGATATTCAAGACCGTAGGCTTTATTCAGCTCTGAAGCGGTCCTTTGATTTGGCAGGTCTCACTGTTAGGGCGTCTGTATGCAGTTGTTATGCTGCTAGAGCCTGCCTGGCTTGGTTACAGCAGGCAGTGGAACAGCCCGGTGATGGAGCGGAGACCTTATCTGAAGTGGCTCCGCGGATGGAGTTGGCCTTGTCCTTTTTGGCTGACGCCCTTTATGATATG
This sequence comes from Microcaecilia unicolor, assembly GCF_901765095.1. Taxonomy (NCBI): domain Eukaryota; kingdom Metazoa; phylum Chordata; class Amphibia; order Gymnophiona; family Siphonopidae; genus Microcaecilia; species Microcaecilia unicolor. The sequence continues at coordinate 644,507,949 of NC_044032.1, read as the reverse complement.
GTCGTGTTGTCAGGTCCTCAGCATGGAGGTCCGGCGTCTAAGGCCACTATAGCCCGTTGGCTCAAGGAAGTCATTTTTGCTGCGTATCTGCTTTCAGGTTGGTCTCTGCCTGAAGCGTTTAAGGCGCATTCCATGAGAGCCATCTCCTCGTGGGTTGAATCGGGTGCACTCTCTCTTCAAAAGATCTGTAGTGCAGCTACTTGGGCTTCTCAGCTCTTTTTTGCCTGGCATTACAGGCTGGATGTTGCAGCGAAGCTGAATGCTGTTTTTGGAGCTCAAGTATTGGCTCGTGGTGTGGCCTGTTCCCACCCTAAGTAGGGATTGCTTTTGTACATCCCATCAGTTAATGGATTCATCTGCTGCTGATGACAAGGAAGAGAAAATTAGGTTCTTACCTTGGTAATTTTATTTCCTTTAGTCACAGCAGATGAATCAATGATCCCTCCCTGTCTGACTTTGTTTTTTGTTCAGATCTTTCATGCAGATATAAATCTAATTGGGAGAAGTTGGAAAACAGTTATCAGAATTTCTACATGATGTTCTACTACAGGAGGTTGAGATCGTGCCTTCTTTGATGCTCTTGTTATGGGGCGATTGTTCGCTGTGAGGAAAGTTTCTGTTATTATACCTTTATGGTTCACTCTACTTTGGAAATCTCAAATAGTGAAGGCAGTTGGGGGCTAGCCGTCCAAGGGTCACTATGGTTTTTCAGTGTTCTCTATCTCCACCTGCTGGTAGGCGGATACAACCCATCAGTTAATGGATTCATCTGCTGTGACTAAAGCAAAAAAATTACCAAGGTAAGAACCTAATTTTCCCATATACATATGATACAGAAATAGTCTTCAGGAACCCCTAGCCAGTCGGGTTTATTGGATATGAAGAGTTACTTCAGTGGACTGTCTGGCATGCAAGCAGATATCTCGTACATTTCCATTATAAGTATCCTGAAAACTCAACTGGGCATCCCGAAGGACAGGTTTTAGAAGCACAGATTTACTTGTGTTTTAATGTAAATTTAATAAGGATGGTTTCCAATATTTGTTGAATTAGATGTGTGATACATGTACAAATATTCCTTTTTTTAAGATTTTCTCTGTTTTTTTCCTCTTTTAGAACTTCACAGTTCCACCAAAGTTATAAAAGCAGGAAAACCTAAACAGAGGAAGCCTGGCAAGGTAGGGGTTCATAATAGTGACTCTCTCGTTTGTTGTTGTTTTTTTTTTTTTTTTAACCCAGACATATGGAGTGATAGTAAATTGATAAGTTTGTCCTTGTATCTGATGACATTTGAGGGGAATGAATGAAAGGCAAACCAAGGACTGCTTTTACAAAGCGGCGCTGAATGCAGAGAAGCCCATTTAATCCCCATGGGCTTCTTCACATTCAGCACATGCTAATCAGTAGCACTGCTTTGTAAAAGGAGCCCTAAAAGTAGAACTGCTATGTGGTTTGAATAGATCGGGAAAAGAAAGATTGATTATTTAGTTTAATAGGTAAATTTTTACCAGTCCTGAACAGGTAACAGAAGTCAAAAGGAGGAAGGAGGGAAACAGGAAGAGTTTTTCAGACAGGTTATCATCCAAAAGAAAACATTGTCCTTTTTTGGAAATATGCACGTCACCACTGTTGCAGAAGTTGCCTTGGTTGCCTGTTAGATTTCGTATTATCTATAAGGATTTGATCTTGATTTATCAAGCCTTATATCAGGGAAATCCAAAGTACTTAACAGAGGTGATTCAGTATTTTCCTGTGCATTCTGTGCTCATCTACTGAGAAGAAGCTTTTTGTGCCTTCACTAGCTACTTATCATTGGGCTGAATCGGCCACTTGTGCTGGATCCCTGGATTGTTTTAATTTAATTCTTGTACACCTGTACCATGGTCAGATGATTATTTGATAGATTTTACAATTATGTGGAAGGAATCCAATATAAAAAGAAATAAAACTATTTATATATAATACTAGAGATAAAATTAATCATACTGATTTCTGGGAAAAGATAGGTCATTTCTGTAGGGAATTTTATTATAGTTTTCTTGATGTTTGGAATGATCTTAACAAAAAAGTACTAGATGAGATTAGATTGCTCCTTGGAAACTGAAGAGAATTAGATTGGGGAGTCAGTAAAATCGTATGATGATGAGTTGAAAATGTTGAAGTGGGAATGTAGGAGCTTAGAGAGACTTTGGAAGAAATGGCCAACAGAATAGTAATGAATCCTGTCTCAAGTACAAATATGCTCTTAAATTGAAAAGAAAATAATATTTTTCTAAATTAATTGGTGTGGAAAAATTGGATGTGAAAGTTCTATTTAAATTAGTTGGTTCTTTGACTAATGTGGATCATTTTGGTCAAACCAGAGGTCTTATTTTACTAACCTCAAATGACCTAGCATTCTTTTTTTAATCCTAAGATTGAACATTTAAGGGTGTGTGGTTTGGTTTTAGAGTTGCCAAGTTTAGAACTTAGAGGCCATGGTGAATAGTTTGGAATCATTTTGAGACTATAGTAAAATAATGAAATTAAGTGATTGTTGAATTGTTATGCAAAAAATACATTGTTTGTTTTTTTAGATGCTTGCCCTGTAAGGTTAATGAAGTGTGCTTCTCCATTGTTTTGGGGTGTTTGGAAGGAATGGATCCAAAGAAGCTTAGCGGAGATTAGGTAGCAACATCGCTAATTGGGAAGCAAAGCCAGTGCTGGCAAGACTTCTACAGTCTGTGCCCTGATCGAGGCTTAATAATTTGAATGGGCTGCTGTGGAGCTTTTCAGGGGCTTCAACTTCAAATATTTAGAACGAGGACAGTGTTGGGTAGAATTCTACAGCCTATGTCCTGAAAATGGCAAGGACAAATCAAGACCAGGTATACATATGAAGTATCACGAACCATATGTAATGAGTTTCTTGTTGGGCGGACTGGATGGATTGTACAGGTCTTTCTCAGAGGACAAGCAGACTGCTTGTTCTCACATGTGGGTGACGAGATCTTCACTAGCAACAACGTTTGCTAGCCCTTGTATGCGCATGCGCGACCGTCTTCCCGCCTGAACGGGAGCGTGTTCACCAGTCTTCTTTTTTCCGCGGCTCAGGACAGCTGTTTACGGTTGTTCGGCGCCTCAAGGAGATCCCTCACGCCTTTTTCGCCGCGTTCGGAAGTGTCCAGGAAGTCTTTCGTCGTGTTTTTTCCCGTAAGTTTCCTTTCGTCGTCGGAAGCGGCCTTTTTTGGCCACCTGTACGGGTTTTACCCTTGTTTTGGTGCCACTTTTGTCACCATCGCGAATTTTGATTTCGCCGGTGTGATTTTTCTGCCCATGTTCTCGAAGCCTGCCAGCGGCTTTAAAAAGTGTACCCAGTGCAGCCGGACGATCTCGCTCACTGATAGGCACGCTTCGTGCCTTCAGTGTCTGGGGGCCGGTCATCGTCCCCAAGCCTGCACTCTCTGTCTTTCGCTGAAGAAGAGGACTTAGGTGGCGAGGTTTGCTCAGTGGAACCTCTTGTTTGGAGCCTCGTCCGGTACTTCGATGCCTGCGGTACCGAGGTCATCGGCGGTATCGATGTCGTCGGAGGGCGCATCGTCATCAGGAGCGCAGGTGAGGGGCTGTCCATTCCCCTGCTGGTAGCGGTGAGCCCTAGAGTAGGTCTCCGCCTGTCTCGAGGGCTCCTGCGGTACAGGCCCCCCGGGATTGACCTGTTTCGGACCCGGCCCCGAGGAGGCGTTTGGATTCAACGTCCTCCTCTTCGGTACCGGGAGGTACCGGTGACCTGCTTCGTGCGAAGGCAAAGAAGCATCAGCACCCGTCGCAGTACCGAGAGCTCCGAGTCGCCGAGGGATTCGGCACCCGCTAAGCATCGACGCTGGGAGGATTGCTCGCCCTCCATACAAGAGGTGTCGATGCGCTGAACGGTGGACAGCCCGGTACCGCCTCTGCGGCCCGGACAGATTCTGAGCTCGTCGCCGGTACTGGATCCCTTGCCTTTCTCGACAGCCGCTCTGAACGAGAGCCTCCGAGCCATCCTTCCAGGGATCCTGGAAGAGCTGTTAACGCCCTTCCACTCCGGTACCGGGGGTGCTTGCGCCGCCAGTGCTGTTGAGAGAGGCGACGGCTGGCTCCTTGCCCGTGGTGAGATCTCCGGTCCCGGTACGGCTTGCGGTGCCTCCATCGGCGGCTTCCCAGGCTGACTCCCCGATGACTTCGATAGAGGGAGCTTCATCGCCGCCGGTGCGGGAGTCTTCCTCTCGGCGTACCCACCGTGGCCATGTTTCCACGGAGTCAAGATGGGCCTGGCTTCGGACTGCAGTTCACGAACTGGTGTCTGATACCGAGGGTGAGGCCTCGTGGGAAGCAGAGGAGGACACAAGATATTTCTCTGACGAGGAGTCTTGCAGTCTTCCCTCTGATCCTACTCCCTCTTCTGAAAGGCAGCTTTCTCCTCCTGAGAGTCTGTCTTTTGCGGCCTTTGTCCGGGAAATGTCTACGGCCATTCCCTTCCCTGTGGTCACGGAGGATGAGCCAAGAGCCGAAATGTTTGAGCTTTTGGACTATCCGCCACCTAAGGAATCGTCCACTGAACCCATGCATCATGTCCTCAAAAAGACATTGCTGGCGAACTGGACGAAGCCGCTAACCCCCACATTCCCAAGAAGATAGAATCCCAGTATCGGATCCATGGGGATCCAGAGTTAATGCGGACTCAATTGCCTCATGACTGGTGTGGTGGATCTGGCCCTTAAGAAGGTCAAGAGTGCTAGGGAGTACGCTTCGGTGCCCCCGGGTCGTGACTCTAGAACCTTGGACTCTTGGGCAGAAGGCCTACCATTCTGCAATGCTCACTTTCCAAAATCCAATCTTACCAGCTCTACACGAGCATTCTTATGCGGAACAATGTGCGGCAGTTGGCGGACTTGGTGGACAAGCTCCCTTCTGAGCAGGCCAAGCCTTTTCAGCAGGTGGTCAGGCAGCTGAAGGCGTGTCGTAAATTCCTGGCCAGGGGTGTTTACGATACTTTTGATGTCGAGTCCAGGGCTGCTGCTCAAGGTGTGGTGATGCGCAGACTCTCGTGGTTGCGTGCCTCCGACCTGGAAAACAGGATCCAGCAGCAGATTGCAGATTCTCCTTGCCGGGGGGGGGGGATAATATTTTTGGTGAAAAGGTCGAACAGGTGGTAGAACAACTCCACCAGTGGGACACCGCTTTCGACAAATTCTCCCACCGGCCGCCTTCAGCATCTACCTCATCAGGTAGATGTTTTTATGGGGGAAGGAGGACTGTTCCCTATTCTACTAAGTGTAGGTACAATCCTCCCTCTCGCCAGCCTGCTGCCCAGGCTAAACCCCAGCGCGCTTGTTCCCGTCAACAGTGTGCGCCTCAACAGGCCCCAGCAGCTCCCCAGCAAAAGCAAGGGACGAGCTTTTGACTGGCTCCAGCAGAGCATAATATCTTAATCCTAATAGGGGATATATATATAATAGGAGGTACCTAAAACATTAACAACAAACAGTACTCCTGTTCTATATAAATTACAAAATCTTTATTAGTGAAAACAAACCAGTGCATTAAAAGAATTACCAAATAGTATCCCTGCAACTCACTTACACTGCCATCCACACCAGACTTATACCCTGATCACATATGTAAATCCCACAAAGAACATTGAACATAAACCCTAAATTGTGCTCTGATGATACACAGAGACTGAAGAAACTGCAATCTCAATAAAGATCAGTCAGTGAGCCCTAAAAAAACACAAGGGCACACAAAACCCAGTTCTTAATAATTATAGCAGATATTGAACATTGCTGATCTTTGTATCCAACAAGTTCTCAAATGAAGAAAGAAAAAACTCCACTGCAATATAAAGCCACTGTTCTTATCCCTGTGATTTAAAAAAAAAAACCACAGAGAAACACTGGGAATTGCAGAGTCACAGAAATCTTCTGTGATCCTCCTGCACGCAGTCAAACCTTTAAATTAAAGGCAGCCAAAGAATGCTTCAGGTAAGTGGGGAGGCTTCCAGGGATAGGTAAATTAAAGCCACATAGTTGGTATACTCCAAAGTTCCCCAATGTGAGACCGCATTTTGTAGCTCTTCCTCAGGGGGAACCACCCCTAATCACCTATAACATATCAGCAAACAGAAAAAACACAATAACATAGGCAGCTAACAATCTAACAATCACTTTTCAAATGAATACAATCCATATAGATATACATTGTAGCAGCTACTCACCAACGGGACTAACGTCCAAGCAGGGAATCCCAGCCCCACCTCCAGCAGAGCATAGCCAAAATCAGTGTCCATGCTGGACAATCTGCCGGTCGGGGGGAGGTTAAAATTTTTCTCCGAGGACAAGCAGGCGGCTGCTTCTCACCGATGGGCGACGTCCACGGAACCCCCTCCAATCGGAATCTTCACTAGCAAAGACGTTTGCTAGCCCTCGCACGCCCATGCGCACCGTGCATGCGTGACCATCTTCCCGCCTGAACTGGCTCGTGTTCGTCAGTCTTCTTTTGTCCGCGCTCGGGACGGTCGTGTTTTGCCGCCGTTTCGTGCCCCTCAGAAGACCTTGCGCGGTTTTTCTACTTTTCTGTGTTAAAAAAAAAAAAAAAAAAAGAGAGAGAGTAGGTTCCCTTTTTTCCCATATTTCTAGCTTTTTCCCAGCGTAAGTATCCTTTCGCTTTCGGGAGCGGCCTTGTTGACCGCCCGTACGGGTTTTTCTCCCTTTTTTTTCTCGGTGCCTATTGTCATCATCGCGAATTTTGATTTCGCCGGCGTGATTTTTCCGCCCATGTCATCGAAGCCTTTCCAGCGGCTTCAAGAAGTGCACCCAGTGCGCCCGGATAATCTCGCTCGCTGATAGGCACGCTTCGTGTCTTCAGTGTCTGGGGGCTGGCACTGCCCGCAGGCCTGTAGTCTTTGTGTACTTTTGCAAAAGAGGACTCGGGTGCGAGATTAGCCCAGTGGAATGTTCTGTTCTCCGGCGCTTAGACGGCAACAGCATCTCGAGGTTCGTCGGGTGCATCGGCGTCTGCAGCACCGAAGTCTTCGGAGATCACTTCGGTGTCGACGGCATCGAGGCGTCTTCCTCCTGCGTCGTCGGTACCGAGGCTTCGAAAGAGTGCGTCGGCGTCGGTGGTACCGGGGCCCCTGCTGGTGCTGATGTCGGACGGTGGTGCTTCGTCTGGAGTGCAGGTGAGGGCTGTCCATTCCCCTGCTGGTGGCGGTGAGCCTTCGGGTAGGTTTCCTCCTGCCCTGAGGGCTCCTGCGGTAAAGCCCCCCCCCCCCCCCCCGAGATCGACCATCTTCGGCCCCGGCCCCGAGGAAGCGACGTCTGGATTCAACGTCCTCCTCATCGGTACCGGGGAGCTCCGGTGACATGCTTCGCTTGAAGAAGTCGAAGAAGCATCTTCACCGGTCACCTTCCCGTCTTGGTACCGGGAGCTCTGGGTCGCCGAGGGAGTCGGCACCCAGCAGGCATCGGCACCGGGAGGACAGCTCACCCTCCATCCAGGAGGTGTCGGTGCGCTCTACCCCGGACAGCCCGGTACCGCCTCCGTGCCCGGAACAGATTCTGACCTCGACGCCTGCACCGGCTTTTCAGTCTTTCTCCACAGCCGCTCTGCACGAGAGTCTCCGGGCCGTTCTTCCTGGCATCCTGGAAGAGCTGTTGCGCCCTTCTCCGGTACCGGGGGTGCTTGCGCCACCGGTGCCGTCGAGTGAGGCGACAGCTGGCCCTTTGCCCGGTGTGAGGTGGTTTCAGCTGCTTCCCAGGTGGACTCCCCGACAACGTCGGGGGAGGGAGCTTCGCCGCTGCCGGCCAGGGAGTCCACCTCTCGACGCTCCCACCGTGGCTCCACGGAGTCGGGACGGGCACGGCTTCAGACACCGGTCCGTGAACTTGTCTGATACCGAGGATGAGGCCTCATGGGAGGCAGAGGAGGTTATCAGATATTTCTCTGATGAGGAGTCTGATGGCCTTCCTTCTGACCCCACTCCCTCCCCTGAAAGGCAGCTTTCTCCTCCCGAGAGTCTGTCTTTCTCCGCCTTTGTCCGGGAGATGTCTATGGCCATCCCTTTCCTGGTGGTTGTGGAGGATGAGCCAAGGGCTGAGATGTTCGAGCTCTTGGACTATCCTTCTCCACCTAAGGAAGCGTCCACAGTACCCATGCATCATGTTCTGAAAAAGACATTGCTAGCGAACTGGACCAAACCACTAACTAATCCCCACATTCCCAAAAAGATAGAATCCCAGTATCGGATCCATGGGGACCCAGAGCTGATGCGCACTCAGTTGCCTCATGACTCTGGTGTGGTGGATCTGGCCCTGAAGAAGGCTGAGTTCTAGGGAGCATGCTTCGGCGCCCCCGGGCAAAGACCCCAAAACCTTAGACTCCTTTGGGAGGAAGGCCTATCATTCTTCCATGCTCGTGGCCAAGATTCAATCTTACCAGCTCTACACGAGCATCCATATGTGGAACAATGTGCGAAAGCTGGCGGACTTGGTAGACCAGCTCCCTTCTGAGCAAGCCAAGCCGTTTCAGGAGGTGGTCAGGCAGCTGAAGGCATGTAGGAAATTCCTGGCCAGAGGGGTATTTGATACCTTTGATGTTGCGTCCAGGGCCGCTGCTCAAGGTGTGGTGATGCGCAGACTCTCATGGCTGCGTGCCTCCGACCTGGAGAATAGGATCCAGCAGCGGATTGCAGACTCCCCTTGCCGAGCGGATAACATTTTTGGGGAAAAAGTCGAACAGGTGGTAGAACAGCTCCACCAGCGGGATAACGCTTTCGACAAATTCTCCCGCCGGCAGCCTTCAGCATCTACCTCTTCAGACGTTTTTATGGGGGAAGGAGGGCTGTTCCCTACTCTTCTGGTAAGCGTAGGTACAATCCTCCTTCTCGACAGCCTGCGGCCCAGGCTAAGCCCCAGTGCGCTCGCTCTCATCAGCAGCGTGCGCCTCAGCAAGGCCCCACAGCTCCCCAGCAAAAGCATGGGGCGAGCTTTTGACTGGCTCCAGCAGAGCATAGCCGAGATCAAAGTGTCCGTGCCGGACGACCTGCCGGTAGGGGGGAGGTTGAAAGTTTTTCACCAAAGGTGACCTCTTATAACCTCCGACCGTTGGGTTCTTCAAATAGTCCGGCAAGGATACGCCCTCAATTTGGACTCCATGCCTCCAAATTGCCCACCGGGAGCTCAGTCTTTCAGCTTCCAGCACAAGCAGGTACTTGCAGAGGAACTCTCCACCCTTCTCAGCACCAATGCGGTCGAGCCTGTGCCACCGGGGCAAGAGGGGCTGGGATTCTATTCCAGGTACTTCCTTGTGGAAAAGAAAACAGGGGGGATGCGTCCCATCCTAGACCTAAGGGCCCTGAACAAATATCTGGTCAAGGAAAAGTTCAGGATGCTTTCCCTGGGCACCCTTCTTCCCATGATTCAGGAAAAAGATTGGCTATGCTCTCTGGACTTAAAGGATGCTTACACGTGTATTCCGATACTGCCAGCTCACAGACAGTATCTTCGATTCCGTCTGGGAACACGTCACTTCCAGTACTGTGTGCTACCCTTTGGGCTCGCCTCCGCACCCAGGGTGTTCACGAAGTGCCTGGCTGTGGTAGCAGCAGCGCTCCGCAGGCTTGGAGTGCACGTGTTCCCTTATCTCGACGATTGGCTGGTGAAGAACACATCCGAGGCAGGAGCTCTACAGTCCATGCAGATGACTATTCGACTCCTGGAGCAACTGGGGTTTGTGATAAATTATCCAAAGTCCCATCTTCTCCCAGTACAGAAACTCGAATTCAAAGGAGCTCTGCTGGATTCTCGGACGGCTCGCGCCTATCTTCCGGAGACAAGGGCCAACAATCTGTTGTCCCTCGTCTCCTGGGTGCGAGCGTCCCAGCAGATCACAGCTCGGCAGATGTTGAGATTGCTCGGCCACATGGCCTCCACAGTTCATGTGACTCCCATGGATCATCTTCGCATGCGATCTGCTCAATGGACCCTAGCTTCCCAGTGGTTTCAGGCTGCTGGGGATCTAGAGGATGTGATCCACCTGTGTACGAGATTTCTCAAATCCCTGCACTGGTGGACGATTTGGTCCAATTTGACTCTGGGACGCCCTTTCCAAATTCCTCAGCCGCAAAAAGTGCTGACTACGGATGCGTCTCTCCTGTGGTGGGGAGCTCATGTCGATGGGCTTCACACCCAGGGAAGCTGGTCCCTCCAGGAACAAGGTCTACAGATCAATCTCCTGGAGTTGCGAGCGGTCTGGAACGCTCTGAAGGCTTTCAGAGATCGGCTGATCCATCAAATTATCCAAATTCAGACAGACAACCAGGTTGCCATGTATTACATCAACAAGCAGGGGGGCACCGGATCTCGCCCCCTGTGTCAGGAAGCCGTCAGCATGTGGCTCTGGGCTCGCCGTCACGGCATGTTTCTCCAAGCCACATATCTGGCAGGCGTAAACAACAGTCTGGCCGACAGGTTGAGCAGGATTATGCAACCTCGCGAGTAGTCGCTCAGTTCCAGAGTAGTGCGCCGGATCTTCCATGTGTGGGGCACCCCCTTGGTAGATCTCTTCGCATCTCAAGCCAACCACAAGGTCCCTCAGTTCTGTTCCAGACTTCAGGCCCACGGCCGACTGGCATCGGATGCCTTCCTCCTGGATTGGGGGGAAGGCCTGCTGTATACTTATCCTCCCATATCTCTGGTGGGGAAGACTTTGCTGAAACTCAAGCAGGACCGAGGCACCATGATTCTGATTGCTCCTTTTTGGCCGCGTCAGATCTGGTTCCCTCTTCTTCTGGAGTTGTCCTCCGAAGAACCATGGAGATTGGAGTGTTTTCCGACCCTCATCACCCAGAACGAAGGGGCGCTTCTGCATCCCAACCTCCAGTCTCTGGCTCTCACGGCCTGGACGTTGAGAGCGTAGACTTTGCCTCTTTGGGTCTGTCAGAGGGTGTCTCCCGTGTCTTGCTTGCTTCCAGGAAAGATTCCACTAAGAGGAGTTACTTAGTGGAGGAGGTTTGCCGTCTGGTGTGACAGCAAGGCCTTAGATCCTCGCTCTTGTCCTACACAGACCCTGCTTGACTACCTTCTGCACTTGTCTGAGTCTGGTCTCAAGACCAACTCTGTAAGGGTTCACCTTAGCGCAATCAGTGCATACCATTACCATGTGGAAGGTAAGCCGATCTCGGCACAGCCTTTAGTTGTTCGCTTTATGAGAGGTTTGCTTTTGTCAAAGCCCCCCATCAAACTTCCTACAGTGTCATGGGATCTCAATGTCATTCTCACCCAGCTGATGAAACCTCCTTTTGAGCCACTGAATTCATGCCATCTGAAGTACTTGACCTGGAAGGTCATTTTCTTGGTGGCAGTAACTTCAGCTCGTAGAGTCAGTGAGCTTCAGGCCCTGGTAGCCCATGCTCCTTACACCAAATTTCATCATAATAGAGTAGTCCTCCGCACTCACCCTAAGTTCTTGCCGAAGGTGGTGTCTGGGTTCCATCTGAACCAGTCAATTGTCTTGCCAACATTCTTTCCCCGTCCGCATTCCTGCCCTGCTGAACGTCAGCTGCACACATTGGACTGCAAAAGAGCATTGGCCTTCTATCTGGAGCGGACGCAGCCCAACAGACAGTCCGCCCAAATGTTTGTTTCTTTTGATCCCAACAGGAGGGAAGTGGCTGTGGGGAAACGCACCTTATCAAATTGGCTAGCAGACTGCATTTCCTTCACTTACGCCCAGGCTGGGCTGGCTCTTGAGGGTCATGTCACGGCTCACAATGTTAGAGCCATGGCAGTGTCAGTGGCCCACTTGAAGTCGGCCACTATTGAAGAGATTTGCAAGGCTGCGACGTGGTCATCTGTCCACACATTCCCCTCTCATTACTGCCTGCAGCAGGATACCCGACGCGACAGTCGGTTCGGGCAGTCGGTGCTTCAGAATCTGTTTGAGGTTTAGAATCCAACTCCACCCCCCTAGGCCCATTTTTTTGTTCTGTTCCAGGCTACACTCTCAGTTAGTTGAATGAGTTGTTAGGTCAATCTCACTTATGTCCTCGCCGTTGCGAGGCCCAATTGACCATGTATGTTGTTTTGAGTGAGCCTGGGGGCTAGGGATACCCCATCAGTGAGAACAAGCATCCTGCTTGTCCTCGGAGAAAGCGAATGCTACATACCTGTAGAAGGTATTCTCCGAGGACAGCAGGCTGATTGTTCTCACAAACCCGCCCGCCTCCCCTTTGGAGTTGTCTTCCCTTGTCTTTGTCTTGCTACATACGGGACTGACGAACACGAGCCGGTTCGGGCGGGAAGACTGTCGCGCATGCGTCTTTGCTAGTGAAGATTCCGATTGGAGGGGGTTCCGTGGACGTCACCCCAGTGAGAACAATCAGCCTGCTGTCCTCGGAGAATACCTTCTACAGGTATGTAGCATTCGCTTTTCACCAAAGGTGGTCTCTCATAACCTCCGACCAGTAGGTTCTCCAAATAGTCCGACTGGGATACGCCCTCAATTTGATTTCAAAACCTCCAAATTGCCCACCGGGAGCTCAGTCCTTCAGCTTCCAGCACAAGCAGGTACTTGCAGAGGAACTCTACGCCCTTCTCAGCGCCAATGCGGTCGAGCCCGTGCCACTGGGGCAGGAAGAGCTGGGATTCTATTCTAAGTACTTCCTTGTGGAAAAGAAAACAGGGGGGATGCATCCCATTCTAGACCCAAGGGCCCTGAACAAATATCTGGTCCGAGAAAAGTTCAGGATGCTTTCCCTGGGCACCCTTCTTCCCATGTTTCAGAAAAACGATTGGCTATGCTCTCTGGACTTAAAAGACGCTTACACTCACATCCCGATACTGCCAGCTCACAGACAGTATCTTCGATTCCATCTCTGAACACGGCAGTTTCAGTATTGTGTGCTACCCTTTGGTCTCGCATTTGCGCCCAGGGTGTATATGTGTTCCCTTATCTCAAAGATTGGCTGGTGAAGAACACCTCCGAGGCAGGAGCCCTACAGTCCTTGCAGATGACTATTCGACTCCTGGAGCTACTAGGGTTTGTGATAAATTATCCAAAGTCCCACCTTCTTCCAGTCCTGAGACTAGAATTCATAGGAGCTCTGCTGGACTCTCAGACAGCTCGTGCCTACCTTACGGAAGCGAGGGCCGACACTCTTCTGTCTCTCGTTTCCTGGGTGCGAGCCTCTCAGCAGATCACAGCTTGGCAGATGTTGAGATTGCTCGGCCACATGGCTTCCACAGTGCATGTGACTCCCATGGCCCACCTTCGCATGAGACCAGCTCAATGGACCCTAGCTTCTCAGTGGTATCAGGCTGCTGGGGAAAAGCCTTCTGTATGCTTATCCTCCCATATCTTTGGTGGGGAAGACTTTGCTGAAACTCAAGCAAGATCGAGGCACCATGATTCTGATTGCTTCCTTTTGGCCGCGTCAGATATGGTTCCCTCTTCTTCTGGAGTTGTCCTCCGAAGAACCGTGGAGATTGGAGTGTTTTCCAACCCTCATTACTCAGAACGAGGGGGCACTTCTGCATCCCGACCTCCGGTCCCTGGCTTTCACGGCCTGGATGTTGAGGGCGTAGATTTTGCCTCCTTGGGTCTGTCGGAGGGTGTCTCCCGTGTCTTGCTTGCTTCCAGGAAAGATTCCACTAAGAAGAGTTTTTTCTCTGGCGGAGGTTTGCCGTTTGGTGTGACAGCAAGGCCCTAGATCCTCGATCCTGTCCTACACAGACCCTGCTTGAATATCTTCTGCACTTGTCCGAGTCTGGTCTAAAGACCAACTCTGTAAGAGTTCATCTTAGTGCGATTAGTGCATACCATTACCGTGTGGAAGGTAAGCCGATTTCGGGACAGCCTTTAGTTTGCTTTTGTCAAAGCCCCCTATCAAGCCTCCTACAGTGTCATGGGATCTCAATGTCGTTCTCACCCAGCTGATGAAACCTCCTTTTGAGCCACTGGATTCCTGCCATCTGAAGTACTTGACTTGGAAGGTCATTTTCTTTGGTGGCAGTTACTTCAGCTCGTAGAGTCAGTGAGCTGCAAGCCTTGGTAGCTCATGCTCCTTATACAAAATTTCACCATAACAGAGTAGTCGTCCGCACTCACCCTAAGTTGTTGCCGAAGGTGGTGTCTGAGTTCCATCTGAACCAGTCAATTGTCTTGCCAACATTCTTTCCCCATCCTCATACCCGCCCTGCTGAACGTCAGCTGCACACATTGGACTGCAAGCGAGCACTGGCCTTCTACCTGGAGCGGACAAAGCCCCACAGACAGTCCGCCCAATTGTTTATTTCTTTTGATTCCAACAGAAGGGGAGTGGCTGTCGGGAAACGCACCATTTCCAGTTGGCTAGCAGATTGCATTTCCTTCACTTACGCCCAAGCTGGGCTAACTCTTGAGGGTCATGTCACGGCTCATAGTGTTAGAGCCATGGCAGCGTCAGTGGCCCACTTGAAGTCAGCCACTATTGAAGAGATTTGCAAGGCTGCGACATGGTCATTTGTCCACACATTCACGTCTCATTACTGCCTTCAGCAGGATACCCGACGCAACAGTCGGTTTGGGCAGTCGGTGCTGCAGAATCTGTTCGAGGTTTAGAATCCAACTCCACCCCCCTAGGAGTTGTCTTCCCATGTCTTTGCTATTTACTGGACTGGCGAACACGCTCGCGTTCGGGCGGGAAGATGGTTGCGCATGCGCACGCGAGGGCTAGCAGATGTTGTTGCTAGTGAAGATCTCCGATCGGAGGGACTACCGTGGACGTCACCCATCAGTGAGAACAATCAGCCTGCTGTCCTCGGAGAATACCTTTTACAGGTATGTAGCTTTCACTTTATCTTCCATTATCTACTATGTTATATCCTCTAGTTCTACCGCCTTCCATCTCTGGAAAATGTTTTTGTGGATTAATACCTTTTCAAGTATTTGAACATCAATGATCCACCTCTGTTTCTCCTTTCCTCTAGAGTATATGTGTTCAGGTCAGTAAGTCTCTCGTATGTCTTGCAGATCAAATCCCTTACCATTTTTGTTGCTTTACTTTGAAATGTTTTGTCTTTTCATATCTCTAGCAAGATACAGCCTCCAAAACAGAACACAATACTCCATGGGGCCTCACCAATGACTTGTAGAGGGGGCATCAACACCTCCTTCTTCTGGTTATCCCCCTCTCTTTTTACAGCATAACATTCATCATCCTGGCCGCTGCCAACTCCTTGTTGCATTGTTACGTCACCTTTAGATCCTCGGACACCATCACCCCAAGGTCCCTCTCCTGAGCCGAGCTTACCAGTATCTCCCCTCCTATCTGGTACATCTCTTTTGGAGTTCTGCACCCCAAGTGCATCACTTTGCAATTCTTGGCATTGAATTTTAACTAGCATACAATAATAAGGTACTTACTTTACACCTGTGTTATAATATTTCACATAAGACATTTATTTTAATCAAATTACAGTGCCTTACATCCATTAAATATCCCTCATCATTAATCTCCCAACAGTCACTCCAGAACTCCTTTCTTCTAGCCTATCATTCATCCACATCCATTCATTGCTTCAACGCACCAAACTCAATGCTTTTCCTCCAGCTTGTTATAACATCAATCAGTAATGCAAATTCAACACAATTACAGGTTTCCCCTCTTATCAGTTCAAACAAGTCCCGTTGGCTTCTAGAAAGTCGATTATCTTTTTCTTCAGAAGCGACTCAGTTATTTTTCCTATCACCGACGTGATGCTTACCGGCCTGTAGTTTCCTATTTCTTCCTTGTCCTGAGGAACTTCTCCCGTCTCTAAAGATCTATTAAATAAATCCTTAAGAGGTCTTGCCAGGACTTCTCTGAACTCCTTCAGTATCCTGGGAAAGATCCTTTCCGTCCCCAAAGCTTTGTCCACGATCAGGTTCTCAAGCTGTTTATAAACGCTTTCTTTCGGGGGGGGGGGGGGGGGGTCAGCTGATGCAGTGAGCGGTGGTGGACGCGTTTCACACCAGAGGCTCAGGAACCCGTCTCTGATCTAAGTTTTTACAGACTTCCGCTGACAGTAAACAAGCAGATTCAACTTCTAAAGCTTTTTGGAACATATGGACAAATTTCTCATGCAACCGGTGATGGCAACAACCTCAAAAACCTCAAAATGTAAGGATGAGCGACTACAAGTGGCGGAAAACAAAATGGCGCCCGCATCTTCGTCAACTTCCTCGCCTCACACCTCAGCAGATTCCATGGTTATGAAACTAACAAGACTTAGTTGTACGAGCCTTGGATTCTCGATTTACCCAGCTCTCAGACTGGCAGGGTTTTAACGGCACTAACATCGGAACTTGTGGCACCGGTGAATTAGAATTGCGGGTGTCGGAAGTGGAAGATACTCAACAGGCAGAAACAGACAGTGTGGCAAGGCTGGAGCAATTGACTAGGGAGCATCAGCAGAAACTGGATGACTTAGAAAATCGCTCGCACGTGAGAATTTGTGCTCTTTGGGCTTTCCAGAGTCTATAGCAGAAAGGCAAATTAAACAAATACTGGAAACATGGCTGCTGGCGAGATTTCCTGAGGCGGGAGAAGGCGAAGTGATCCGCCTAGATAGTCATTGCGTGGGCCAGAAACAAGCGTGTGAGTCTAGGCCCCGTGTGATAATTGCCAAGTTTCATAACTATATTCCCAAAAAGCGGCAGTGTTGTGCTTATATAAGACTCAACTGTAAGTAGGGAGACCAATGTTACTACAACAGCAATATATTATTTGTAAGGGGACGTCTCATACTGTCACACAGACACACTGTGTCATGCTTATGTTAAGCCTCTGCAATTGTGACTCAGTATAATCATCGACTGCCCCCAGCCTCCAGTAGTGCACAATATTTGCTTCTAGTGAATCTCCTATTGCTATACTTTAAGTGTAAATGTCTTTATATATATATATATATTTTTTTTTTGTTGTTGTTGTTGTTGTTACATTTGTACCCCGCGCTTTCCCACTCATGGCAGGCTCAATGCGGCTTACATGGGGCAATGGAGGGTTAAGTGACTTGCCCAGAGACACAAGGAGCTGCCTGTGCCTGAAGTGGGAATCAAACTCAGTTCCTCAGTTCCCCGGGACCAAAGTCCACCACCCTAACCACTAGGCCACTCCTCCTTGTGCTCACATCATTTTTTATAGTTTTTCAGTGCACTACCGATTAAAGTTCTAAAATTCAAAGCTGTAACGCTGTTGCAATAAACGTAGTTAGAATGCAGATGATTAACTTATCTTAATGTTACTTGAAGCTACGAGCCACTTTATTATCCTTCGAATTCATATAATTATGGATCTCGTGCTTCCAGGATTTCACTTGTCAACATTTAATAATGTCTCCGGTATCCATGCCAGCCCATATAAGGGCAGCAAAGATGACACAAAATTTGAAGGTGGCTTGATCAAAATATTTCAAGACTACTCGGCGGCATTAACAGCTCGTCGACGAGAGTTTGCTTCAGTCTGCACCCGACTAGTGGAGAAACAGCAACGTTTTAATTTGCAGTATCCGGCCACTCTGAGAGTACTAACAAGTAATGGTTGGAAATCTTTTACTTCTTCAGAAACAGCCCTATTGGGCTAATCATCTAGCTTCCTGAATATGAATGGTGATGGAGTTGTTACCTGGTGGTAGCTATCGGATGCGCAAGAGGCGTCAAAGGTTTCAGTTATTTTACTGTTTAATAGTTTTTCACTGCATAAGAATGTGTATGCTAACTGTATACTCCCTTAGGGAGTGCTGGATAGTGTAGCTATTCTCAGGCTGATGAACTTTTAGAGGCCTGCTGCTCAATTCTGGTTTGTAATTAATATAAGGAAGTGAACAATTGGTCAACATCATGATAAGGTTGAAGACTGGTTTCCTCTGCATTATAAGGTCCTGCTTTACTAGCCGCGGTTAAACAGGCTAGATAAAAGCATGTATGTTCGGGGTAGGGAACTGGGGGGGGGGGATTATGGGGGGGAGCAGGGGGGAAGGGAGTAGTGAGAGGGGTGGAAGGGGGAGGGGGCAGGGGAGGGATCATGTGGGGTCTCTTCACCAGTTGTTGGGCTACTATGTGGAAATGAAAGGTGTATTGGGAGTGAGCAATAATAATGGTCCTAGAGTTGAGAATGACTCAGCATTTGCAATTTCAATAATGGTCTTCACAATGCTGTCTCATTTACTGTCCAAAGGTTGTGGCTGGGAGACCCGGGGTAGCGGATAGTTTAGGTCTGGGTGGCCTCATAGGTCTTACTAGAGATATATGGCTAACGTCCCAACACTCCGTTTAGTGTCTTGGAATGTTTCTGGGATAACCTCTCCTGTCAAGTGTACCAAAATCCTATCAGTACTTAAGCATCATAAGGCCTTAATTGCATTCGTGCAGGAGACAAAGCTGTTGGATGTGGAGCACCAAAAATTGCGACAGCAATGGGTGGGAGATTGCCACTTATCTTCATCAACTGGGCGTAGGAGAGGGGTAGCTATCCTTACTAAGTGTGGCCTCCCTTGTGTGTCCCGTTTAGTAGAAAAAGATTTGGAGGGTAGATTCGTCTTAATTCACCGAAATTATATGGGTCAGGAACGTTACCTCTGTGCAATTTATGGGCCTAACACAAGGGATCCAAGTTTTTTTTTCATTCCCTGGTTAAGCTGGGGCTTAAATATGACACAGCTCCATGGATAGTGTTGGGGGACTTCAATCAGGTCCTAGACCCGGTCATCGTCTGCGGCCTGGGGGGCCTTGGGCAGGGGGAAGGGTCTAGACTACCTATGTAAAATGCTTGACTTGGTTGACCCTTGGCATCTTCTACATCCAGCACAGCGGGATTACACTCACTTATCCAGAGCTCACTAAATATGGTCCCGCATACACTACACTTTAATCTCCACTGCACTATTCCCAAAAGTACATTCTGCAACAGTGGGCCCCATGGTAGTTTTGGACCATACCTTAATCTGTGTGGATTTGACACTGGGAGTTTCCACTAGGGAGTACGGTTGCTGGAGATTTCCTGGTTATATGTCTGGGAACTCAGATTTTAAAAATTTCTTAGGTCAAAAATGGGAAATTTTATTTAGAAGCACATAGTAACCATCAAGATACACCCTCCCTATTTTGGGAAACGTCTAAAGCGGTGATACGTGGGGCGATAATCAGTTACATGAGCGCCAGAAATAAAAGGCTAGCCCAGGGCATCATTCTATTTGAGCGTCGTTAAAACCAATCTAAGCAAGCTCACCAAAAGCACCCATCCAAGGCTAGCTATGAACAAATGATAGCCACACTGGCAGCCCTAAACTCATTAGTCCATGAGTGTAGAAAAAAATATCTATTTTATAGATGCTTTCAGTATTTTAAATTTGGTAATCAGAACGGAAAGTTACTTGCTAAGGTGGCGAAAGTATGGTCTTCCAGAAACTTCCCAGATGGTATACGAAAATCTAACCCGATTGACATCCTGCAAATATTTCAGGATTACTTCTCCCAAGTGTTTAGGGCGGACCTTGAGCAGATGGGACCAGCTGTGGTGGACTACCTGGAGGATGCTGGGGCCAAGTTATCTCTAGAAGCTCGTGCTCAGCTTAGTGCCCCATTACGTGCCCAGGAGGTTCAGCAGGTGATTAAATCTCTTACCATTGGCACTAGCCCAGGTTCTGATGGTTTCTCCTCAGAATATTATAAGATGATGATACAGCAGGTATGCGCCCCACTTACTATGTACTATGAGGAAGCAGTGGAGCAGGAACCTTTCCCGTCCCAGGCTAACGAGGCTCTCATTACCCTTATACCCAAACCAGGTAAATCTCCAGATTCGCTGGATGTGTTTTGCCCAATTTCTCTACTTAATGTGGATATGAAAATATTGGCGAGAATCTTGGCTGACAGATTGGCCAAACATCTTCCTAATCTTGTGGGTGACCATCAAGTGGGATTTGTGAAGGGCCGGCACCCAGGATTGAATGTCCGCAGAGCCTTCTTGGCCACATCGCATAGTCAAGCAGTTTGTGAACCTTTACTATTAGCGAGTCTAGACGCGGAGAAAGCCTTCGATAGGGTGCAGTGGGGATTATCTCTTTGAGGTGCTGCGATATGTGGGGCTGCGGGGATGGTTTTTGCAAGTAGTCTCCTCGTATGCGGAACCAACAGCTCATATAATAGTGAACGGCCTACTCTCCCCAGCCTTTACAGTCAGTAGGGGCACTAGACAAGGATGCCCTCTATCCCCACTACTTTTCTTGTTGTATCTTGAGCCTTTCTTGCATACTTTAATGAAAGATCTGGAGATCTCGGGTGTGGCTATGCCACAGCTCTCGATTAAAGTACTGGCTTATGCTGCTGATATCTCAAAAACTGCAAAATTCACTCACTAACTTGTTAGAAGCAGTAGTGGAATTTGGTTACAACTCGGGCTTTAGGCTCAACTTGCAGAAATCGATCGCATTGCCAACACGGCCCTCTATTTGAGACCAGTGGTTTGGCCAGTTCCCTCTTAAATGGGGGACGGACCACATTAAATACCTAGAGATCTACATACCAGTCAAACTACTACTACTACTAACTAGCATTTCTAAAGCGCTACTAGGGTTACGCAGCGCTGTACAATTTAAACATAGAAGGACGGTCCCTGCTCAAAGAGTAAATCAGATGTATCAAAATAATCTTAATCCAAAATGGACTTCCACAAAGACATCATTGTGGATGTGGCAGAACTTCCACTTATCCCTTTGGGGTAGAGTTGCCTTATACAATATGATCATAGGACCTAAGTGGATATGACTCAACTCTACTATGCATCTACACATACATTGCAATGGACATTTTATTTGTTATTTCCTTGTCCCTTATTGTACCCATTTACCCCTACCTTACCTGACCCTTTTCTAATTGTATTTGTTTAATAACTACCGTACTTGGCGTTCACCTTTACGGTATTTTGTAAGCCACATTGAGCCTGCTAATATGTGGGAAAATGCAGGATACAAATGTTACAAATAAATATATGTAGTTCAAGTATTATCTCTGTTTCTCACATATAAGGATGAACTAGATCTTCACTGCTTGCTAAAGAAGTTCCTATGGAACGGTCTTAGGGCTCGAGTATTGGTAACTCAAACATACTTACCTAGATGTAAAGGAGGCCTGGTGGTTCTCAGTGTCAAATTGATATCTGTGGCAGGGTGTATGCGGCATCTATCTGACTGGTTCAGAGGTACATCCTTTTTCTCCTTTCCAGACACAGAATGTACAACGTTTGGAGACTCTCATTTTAGCTATTGGCTGCATGCGTGGCTGGGTCTGGCATGGACGCCAAAACACTTAACCTTTCTCTTTTCTCCATTGAGGAGGGTTTGTCGATTGGGTCTGTAAATTTTATAAGATTAACCAACATGTTACTCCATTGCTGCTGCTTAGAGGCAATGCAGATTTCCCAGTGGGAAGCTCCTCAGCCGCTTTCTGTAGATGGAAAAACAGGGGGGGGGGGGGGGGGTTATATTTCTGTTCCAAATTTTAAATGAAGATGGTACACTAAAATCCCTTAAGTACTTGCAGGTCGGCCAAGGTCTCGATATACAAGATTTTCTTGCCTATTTTCAGTTAAAACATTACATGACATCTCTACCAAGGGATTCACTTATGTTAAGTGTGTGGGAACGGCTAGTGGAGATTTATGATTTGGATGGCCAGTTGGTAGTACCCCTTAAGTATTATCATACTCAGCTGCAGGAGGCTTCGCTGACAGTGGCATATGGCCCCTTGGCACAAAAGTGGTCGTTGGAGTTGGGGTTCCACATTCGAGAGTCTCAATTGGCAGTCTTGCTTACTGAAGTGGTACAAAGCTTTTGGGAGTGCAGATTTTTGGGAACTGCAATATAAATTTATTATGCGCCTTCACATCTCCCCGCACAGGGCATTTAAAGCTACTCTGTGCCCCATTGATGATTGCCCAAAGTGTAAAGGGATTGGGGCAAATTTGGGCCGTATGTTTTGGCACTATCCTCTTATACTAGCCTTCTGGACACTATTATGTGCACATGTTTCTCGGATATGGACTACATCATGGAAACAAAACCCCGCTTTACTGTTTGATGTTTTTACCATTCGAGGGCCAACCAAAGCAGGCCTCAAAGATTTCTTGAGACGTACTGTGATGATGGGGGAAAAAAACCTATACTTAAAACATGGCTACAATCAGATTGCCCTTCCATTCAGCTTTGTCGTTCGCACATGATATCACTTAGTGCCCTGGAGCGAGGACTATACTTGATTTGACTTCACAGAGATGAGACTGTTTTTTGCAGTGTTGGTCCCCATTCTGGGACTCCCTAGCTCCGCTTGCTTGCAGTAGGATCCTAAATGGCTAACCGTATTACACAATAAAGTCTTCTCTGGTGAAGAGGGGTGTGGGGAGATAATTCGGGAGGGTGGGGATAAGATTGGGGGATTTAAGGTACATAAAGAATGAATACGAACCAGATGTTTGGATTGCATTTTTTGCTTTATTATGTAAAAGTGTGAATGTTTGCATTTCTGCTCAATCTACTACTAATCATTTCTAAAGTGCTACTAGACATACGCAGCGCTGTACACTTGAACATGAAGAGACAGTCCCTGCTCAACAGAGCTTACAATCTAATTAGGACAGACAAACAGGACAAACAAGAGATAAGGGAATATTAAAGTGATGATAAAATAAGGGTTCTGAACAAGTGAATAAGGGTTAGGAGTTAAAAGCAGCATCAAAAAGGTGGGCTTTTAGCTTAGATTTGAAGACGGCCAGAGATGAAGCTTGACGTACCAGCTAAGGAAGTCTATTCCAGCAAGATAAAAGGAACGGAGTCTGAAGTTACCAGTGGAAGAGAAGGGTGCAGGTAAGAGAGATTTACCCAGTGAACGGAGTTCCGGGGAGGAATGTAGGGAGAGATGAGAGTGGAGAGAGGTACTGAGGAGCTGCAGAATGAATGCACTTATAGGTCAATAAGAGGAGTTTGAACTGTATGCGGAAATGGATAGGAAGCCAGTGAAGTGACTTGAGGAGAGGGCTAATATGAGCATAACGACACTGGCGGAATATTAGTCATGCAGCAGAATTTTGAACAGATTGAAGAGGAGAGAGATGGCTAAGTGGGAGACCTGTGAGAAGCAAGTTGCAATAGTCTAAGCGAGAGGTGATAAGAGTGTGGATGAGGGTTCTGGTAGTGTGCTCAGAAAGGAAAGGGCGAACTTTAGTGGTATTATAGAGAAAAAAACGACAGGTTTTAGCATTCTGCTGAATATGTGCAGAGAAGGAGAGGGAGGAGTCGAAGATGACCCCAAGGTTACGAGCTGATGAGACAGGAAGGATGAGAGTGTTATCCACAGAAATAGAGAATAGGGGAGGAGGAGAGGTTGGTTTAGGGGGAAAGATAAGAAGCTCAGTCTTGGTCATGTTTAGTTTCAGATGGTGCTGAGACATCCAGGCAGCATTGTGAGACAGGCAGGCTGATACTTTGGCCTGGATTTCAGCTGAGATTTCTGGTGTGGAGAGGTAGATCTGGGAGTCATCAGCGTAAAGATGATACTGAAAGCCATGGGATGAGATCAGGGTTACCAAGGGAAGAAGTATAGATGGAGAAAAAAGAGGTCCCAGGACAGATGCCTGAGGTACACCAACTGACAGTGGGATAGAAGTAGAGGAGGATCCACTAGAGTTTACACTAAAGGTATGCTGGGAGAGATGATAAGAAAACCAGGAAAGAACAGAGCTCTGAAGTCCAAGTGAGGACAGCGTATATATTTATTCATTGCATTTGTATCCCATATTTTCCCACCTCTTTGCAGGCTCAATGTGGCTTACAATACATAACGATCAGTGGAAATATAATAGAAAATAGACATTTAGTGTTATAGAAGGATCTTGGGCAATATGATAAAAGGAAAAAAAACGTAATCGTAGTGCATCAAGAAGGATTTTGGGTAACATGATAATGATGAAACATGATATTAGTATAGCAAGCAAATATTATAAGACAGTTCTGTATGTAAGTGGAGGAGCTGTGTATATTCACATTGGTTGATCTTTGTGGTAAGCCTTGTTGAAGAGATGGGTCTTCAGTAGTTTGTGGAAGTTCGTTAATTCGTAGATCGTATCAAGGAGTAGGCTGCGATCAACAGTGTTAAAAGCAGCAGATAGATCGAGAAGGATAGAATAGAGACCTTTGGATCTGTCCAGGAACAGATCATTGGAGACTTTAGCACTGTTTCAGTTGAATGAAGGGGGTGAAAGCCAGATTGAAGTGGTCAAGTATAGCTTGAGATGAAAGAAAGTCAAGGCAATGGCGGTGCACAGCACGTTCAAGTATCTTGGATAGGAAAGAGAGGAGGGAGATGGAGCAATAGTTGGAAGGACAGGTAGGGTCCAATGAAGGTTTTTTTAAGGAGTGGTGTGACTACGGCATGTTTGAAGGCATCAGGAACAGTCGCAGTGGAAAGTGAAAGATTGAGGATATGACAGATAAAAGGGATGACAGTAGGAGAGATAGTGTTAAGTAGATGGGTGGGAATAGGATCAGAGGAACAGGTAGTTAGTTTTGAGGAGGAAAAAAGATGTGTAGTTTCCTTTTCAGTGATTTCAGAAAAGGATGCAGGGGTTGAAGAGTTGAGAGAATGGACTAAGGGAAGGAGAGATGGAGGTGACCTGGTTGAGAATTCAAGTTTAATCTTGTGAACCTTATGAAAGAACTTAGCCAGTGAAGTGGGGTTGGAGGTGAAGGCACTTTGAGGAGAGAGTTCAGTGTGGCAAAGAGACATCGAAGGTTTGAGCCAAGAGAATTTGTCAACTGGATGTAATAGTCCTGTTTGGCAAGTAAAAGTGCAGACTGGAAGGAGGTCAGTAATAATTTGAAATGTATGAAGTCAGCATGGACACGGGATTTCAGCCAATGGTGTTTGGCAGAGCGGGCACAGGAACGTTAGTAGCAGATTCTAGAGGTCAGCCAAGGCTGGGGTTTGGTACATTTTACAGAACGGGGAATGGGAGGAGCGAGAGTATCCAGAGTAGAGGAGAGAATAGTATTATAGCAAGAGACAGCCTCATTGACAGACTTGGATAACATAGTAGTAGAGAAGAGATTTTGAAACACTGGAGGACAGAGTAGAAGGGTCAATAGCCTGAAGATTCCTAAATGTATTGGTTAAGATTGGACGGGACTGGGGAGGAGGGTGTTTAAGTGTGAAAGTTATCAGATGATGGTCAGAGAGGGGAAGAGTTGAGGCACAGAAACTGGAGAGTGAGCAGTTTGAGAAGAGGATAAGATCAAGACAGTGGCCATTCTGGTGAGTGGGGGCAGTGGAGCTCAGTTGAAGTTTGAAAGAGGATGTTAAAGCAAGAAACTGAGAAGCATAAGAGTCAGAGGGATCATTTAGCATGAATGTTAAAATCCCCAAGAATGAGGGAAGGAGATGAAGGGGAAAGCCAGGCATCAAAGTCAGTGAGAAAGGAAGAAAGGGACTTATGAGGGGGTCGATAAATGACTGCTACTCGGAGAGGCAGAGGAGCAAATAGACGGATGGAGTGGACTTTGAAGGAAGAAAAACAGTGAGACTGAGGTGGAAGAAGAGGTTGAAATCTACAAGAGAAAATAGCCCCACACCACCTCCGCGGCCATAACATAATTCACAGAAGAAATAAGTAGGGGGTAGGGATGGGGGGGGGGGGGGGGGGGGGGGGGGAATGGAAAAGTTTGACGGTCTTGGCTTAATGCTATCATATGTTTTCTGACACTGGAATATTGTATACTTATGTCTTTCGTGAACGGTACATATCCACTCCATTCCCAGATATTCCCTCAGCAGCCGACCACGGTCCTTCTACAGGACTTTCTTCCATGAACACCGAAGAAAAGTATTTGTTTAGCACGTTCACTTTACCCTCATCAATCTCCACATAAACATTCTCTGCATCTTTCAGTCTACCAATTCCATTTTTATCTTTTCTCCTTTCTGCAGTATATCTGAAAAAGGTCTTGTCACCTCCCTTCACATTTTTAGCCATTTTTTCTTCCACCTGTGCTTTCACTAGTTGTATTTCCCTCTTTGCTTGTTTGAGGTTTAATCCGGTAATCTTTTTCGTGATCCTTTTGTTGAGTTCTTCTATATTTCTTGAATGAAGCCTCTTTTGCCCTTATTTTTTTCAGCCACTTGTTTGGAGAACCATATAGGCTTCCTGTTTCTCTTGTTTTTGCTTACTTTCGTTGTATAAAGATCAGTTGCCATATTTATAGCGGCTTTCAGCTTGGACCACTCTCACTTCACCTATGCCTGCCCATGCCATCAGTTCTTCAGGTATTCCTCCATTTTACCAAAATGAGCATGTCTGAAATCCAGTACTTGAGTTTTGTGCTTCTGCATGCCATTTTTTTCTCTTGTATCAAACCATATCGTGTGATGATCACTATTACCTAGGTGTGCACTCGCATAGACATGTGGAAGCACTTCCTCCATTCGTGAGCAGTAGCTCCAGCGTCGACCCTTCCCTCGTCGGTTTTGCCACCATTTGTCTGAGCAAGGCACTTTGACAGGCATCCACGATCTCTCTACTTCTGATTCTGCCAACGGGTCGTTGAAATTTCCAACAATAGCATCTCTTTTCATACCAAGCTTATGAATATCTTCTATCAGATCTTGTCCAGCTTTCCCATTTGTACTGGAGGTGTGTAGATAACACCCATGTGGATACAGGTTCCATCATCTTTTTCCATGACGTTCCGTATGACCTCTTCTTTTCCCAAGTTCCCCGCATTTCATCCGCTGTAATATTTCTTTTCACATGCAGCACCACATCCGCTCTTACCTTAGTTTCTTTTCTTCCACGTGAGGAGCGAGAACTGTTTCTGTGGCTCCTCTCTTTGCCCCTGGGAAAGAGCCTTTGTCATTTTGACACACATTTTTGCTTGATTTTTTTTTCATTTTTCAGTTTATTCTGTTAAAAAAAAGGTTTTTCCCTTTATTTTCTTAGTTTTTTTTTTCTCCTTTTAAAGCTTCCTTTCTTTTTTGATAGCGGCCGTCTTTTAGGCTGCGTGGCCGGTCTCTCCCTTTTTGTGCCTTTTTTCTTGGCACAGTTGAGCTGTTTGATTTTGCCGGTTCCATTTTCCTTTCCCTGTCATCGAAGACTCCCAGCGGCTTCAAACGTTGTACTCTGTGCAACCGGACCATCTGATACACATACACATTCCTGGTGTATCCAGTGCCTTCGGCCCGATCATAGCCCAGCTCGTTGTGTCCTTTGTCTTTGTATGAAGAAAAGGACTCTAGCTTGAGAAGCCCAGAGAGAAAAACTTCTTGGGGCTCGGTCCGGTCCTTTGACATCAGAATTGGAAACAAGGTCGGCGGCATCGACATAGGGAACAGAAGTAGGCACGGCTGCTGAGAGGCCACAGCACGCTGGGAGCAGTGAGGCATCGAGT
This sequence comes from Microcaecilia unicolor, assembly GCF_901765095.1. Classification (NCBI taxonomy): domain Eukaryota; kingdom Metazoa; phylum Chordata; class Amphibia; order Gymnophiona; family Siphonopidae; genus Microcaecilia; species Microcaecilia unicolor. The sequence continues at coordinate 644,480,488 of NC_044032.1, read as the reverse complement.
GGGTCTCTACCTAACTCGAGGCCTCCTGCTGTACAGACCCGACACATGGGGATTCAACGTCATCCTCGTCGGCACTGAGGAGCCTCGGTGAGGTGCATCGAGCGAAGGCTAAGAAGCACCGACACCATTCCCCCTTGGCACATGGTGCCAAGAGATCCGGGGAGTCGAGGGATTTGGCACCCGAGAAGTGTTGGCGCCAGGAGAACCGCTCCCCCTCCATACAGGAGGTGCCGGCGCATCGGCCTCTCAGCAGTCTGGTTCCTGCTCCCTTGCCTCGGCAGACTCTGCCACCAACTGCTCCACCGGCCCAGCAGCCTTATCTGATGGTGGCTCTCAACGAGAGCATCTGGGCCCTGCTTCCAGAGCTTCTGGAAGGGTTGTTCCGTCAGTCTGATCTGGCATCGGAGGTGCTTCTGCCTGCTGTTCCATCAGCTGTATCGGCGTCTGGCCCTCCGCCTGTGGTGAGGTCCCCAACTTTGGTATTGGCTGCTACCCAGGTTGACTCCCCATCAACGTCGGTGGAGGAAGCTTCACCACAGTCCATGCTGGCATCGTAACATCGCCATTGGGACAGTATGTCTTCGGCGTCAATACAGGCTCAGTCTTGGAGGTCCTTGAGGGGAAGTGCTTTCCGATACTGAGGAGGAGCGCTTGTGGGAGTTGGAGAAAGATCCCAGGTGCTTTTCTTCCAATGAGTCCTTTGGCATTCCCTCTGAACCTTCCCCTCTACCTGAGAGGAGACGGTCTCCTCCTAAGAGCCTCTCCTTTTCATCGTTTGTGCAGGAAATGGCTGAGGCCATTCCATTCCCTGCTGATGTGGAGGATGAGCCCAGGGCTGAGATACTCAAGGTCCTGGATTACACCTCGCCACCTAAGGAGGCAGTTACGGCTCCTTTGCATAAGGTACTCCAGGAAGTCCTTATTCAAAACTGGTCGTTCCCTCTGTCTGGCCCTGTGATCCCTAAGAAGACTGAGTCCCAGTATCGGATCCACGGTGAACCTGGGTTGATGAGGTCTCAGTTACCCCATAACTCCATGGTGTGGTGGACTCCGCCCCCAAGAGAGCCAAGAGCACTAGAAACTATGCCTCTGCGCCCCCAGAGAGAGAGGCTAAGACCTTAGATTCTTTTGGGAGGAAGACTTATCAGGCTGCTATGCTCGCTGCCCTTATCCAATCTTACCAGCTCTACATGAGCATTCACTTGCGCAACTCGGTGAGGCAGCTGTCTAGTTTGGTTGGTGCCCTCCCTCCAGAGGAGGCCGAACCTTTTTGCCAGGTGGTCAGGCAGCAGAAGGCGTGTCGTAAGTTCCTGGCCAGGGGCGCTTATGACTCTTGATGTGGCATTCAGAATATCTGCTCAAGGTATAGCGATACGCAGACTCTCATGGCTGCGTGTCTCTGACCTTGACCATTTGGGCCAGGAGAGGATGGTGGATGTACCTTGCGGGGAAGCTAACCTTTTTCGGAGAGAAGGTAGAAGACTGGTCAATCAAATCAAGAAGCACACAGATGCTAAGGCTTCTCTCTCCCGCCGGGCGCCTTCTGCTACATCCTCATCTAGGAGTTTTTTTTTTTTTTGGGGGGGGGGGTTGCGTGGTGCTCCCTATTCATATGCCAGATATAGGTACAATCCGGTGTCCCACCAGCCTGCTTAGGCTCCGCCCCAGTGCACTCGTTCCCGTCAACAGCATGCGCCCTGCTCCTACTGCTCCCCAGCAAAAGCAAGGGACGGGCTTTTGACTGGCTCCAGAACAGCAATGCCACATTAACAGTATCCGTGCCGGACGACTTGCCGGTTGGAGGGAGGTTAATGTTTTTTCACCAAAGGTGGCCTCATAATCTCCGACCGGTGGGTTCTTCAAATAGTCCGGTTAGGGTATACCCTCAATCTGGAATCCAAATCTCCAAATTGCCCACCAGGAGCTAATTCGTACAGCTCCCAGCACAGGCAAGTACTTGCAGAGGAACTCTCCACTCTTCTAAAGGCCCATGCGGTCGAACCCGTCCCACCAGGGGAAGAAGGGCTGGGATTCTGTTCCAGGTACTTCTTTGTGCAAAAAAAAACAGGCGGGATGCGTCCCATCCTAGACTTAAGGGCCCTGAACAAATGCCTAGTCCGAGAAAAGAATGGTTTCCCTGGGCACCTTTCTCTCAATGATTCAGGAAAACGATTGGCTATGCTCTCTGTACAAAGGAGGCTTACACTCACATCCTGATACTTCCAGCCCACAGGAAGTATCTTCGTTTTCGGCTGGTAACGCAGCACTTTCAGTACCGTGTACTGCCATTTGTCCTAATATCAGCGTTTTCACAAAATTCCTAGCAGTAGTCGCAGCGTTATTACGCAGACTGGGAGTGCATGTGTTCCCTTATCACGACGATTGGCTAGTGAAGAGCACCTCGGAGGACAGTGCTCGGGAGTTCATGCAGATGGCAATTCAGGTGCTGGAACTACTAGGGAGCACTGCTGGACACGAGGAAGGCTCGGGCAGACAACCTTCTGTCCCTGGTGTCCACGGTTCGAACGTCTCAGGAGGTCACAGCTCGGCAGATGTTGATACTATTAGGGCACATGGCCTCCACAGTTCATGTTACACCCATGGCACATCTACACAGTGGTTCCAAGCTGCGGGGAATCTAAAGGATGTGATCCAACTGTCCACCGACTTCCGCAATGCTCTTCAGTGGTTGACAATCTGGCCCATTTTGACCACGGGATGACCATTCCAATTTCCTCAGCCACAGAAAGTGCTGATGCCTGATGTATCCCTCCTAGGGTGGGGAGCTCATGTAGATGGGCTTCACACTCAGGGAGCCTGATCCTTCCAGGAAACAGGTCTTCAGATCAACCTCCTGGAGCTTCGAGCGATCTGGAACGTTCTGAAGGCTTTTAGAGATCTGTCCAACCAAATCATCTAGATTCAAACAGGTTGCGATGTACTACACCAGCAAGCAGGGGGGCATGGGATCTCGCCATCTGTGTCAGTAAGCTGTCCGGATGTGGCTTTGGGCACGCCGGCAAGACATGTTTCTCCAAGCCACTTATCTGGCGGGCGTAAACAGTCTGGTCGACAGACTGAGCAGGGTAATGCAACCTCATGAGTGGTTGCTGAATATGGGCATTGCCCACAAGATTTTCCGAGCGTGGGGCAACCACTTGGTGGATCTTTTTGCCACTCAGATCAATCACAAGATCCCTCAGTTCTGTTCCATGCTTCAGGCCCACAACAGACTAGCATCAGATGCCTTTCTTTTACATTGGGGAACAGGCCTTCTGTATGCGTATCGTCCCATATCTCTCTCTGGTGGGAAAGACTTGACTGAAACTCAAGCAAGACTGCGGGACCATGATCCTGGTTGCTCCCTTCTGGCCTCATCAGGTTTCCTCCTCTTCTGGTGTTGTCCTCCGAAGAACCGTGGAGATTGGAGTGTTTTCGGACCCTCATCACCCAGAATGAGGGGTCGCTTCTACATCCCAACCTCCAGTCTCTGGCTCTCACAGCTTGGATGTTGAGGGCTTAGAATTCGCCTCCTTGGGTCTTTCAGAGGGTGTCCTCTGAGCCTTACTTGCTTCCAGGAAGGATTCCACTAAGAGATGTTATTCTTTCAAATGGAGGAGGTTTGCCGTCTGGTGTGACAGCAAGGCCTTAGATCCTCATTCTTGTCCTACACTGACCCTGCTTGAATACCTTCTATGTTTGTGCAGCGTATGCCTTGTAGCGCTATAGAAATGCTAAATAGTAGTAGTAGTAGTACACTTGTCAGAGTCTGGTCTCAAGACCAACTCCGTAAGAGTTCACCTTAGTGCGATTAATGCCTATCATCGCCGTGTAGAGGGTAAGCCTATCTCTGGACAGCCTTTAGTAGTTCGCTTCATGAGAGGTGTGCATTTGTCAAAGCCCCCGGTCAAACCTCCACCAGTGTCATGGGATCTCAACGTCGTTCTCACCCAGTTGATGAAAGCTCCTTTTGAGCCACTGAATTCCTGCCATCTGAAGTACTTGACCTGGAAGGTCATTTTCTTGGTGGCTGTTACTTCAGCTCATAGAGTCAGTGAGCTTCAGGCCCTGGTAGTTCATGCACCTTATATCAAATTTCATCATAACAGATTAGTCCTTCGCACGCATCCTAAGTTCCTTCCTAAGGTGGTGTCGGAGTTCCATCTGAATCAGTCAGTTGCCTTGCCAACATTTTTTCCCCGTCCTCATACCCGCCCTGGTGAAAGCAGTTTACATACCTTGGATTGCAAGAGAGCATTAGCCTTTTACGTGGAGCAGGTGAAGCCCTTCAGACAGTCCGCCCAGTTTTTCTTTCAAACCCAACAAGAGGGGAGTTGCCATCGGAAAACGCACAATCTTTAGTTGGCTAGCAGATTGCATTTCTTTCACTTATGCCCAAGTTGGGCTGACTTTACAGGGTCATGTCACGCTCATAATGTTAGAGCCATGGCTGCGTCAGTGGCCCACTTAAAGTCGGCCTCCATTGAAGAGATTTGCAAGGCTGCGATGTGGTCATCAGTCCACACATTCATATCTCACTACTGCCTTCAGCAGGATACCCGATGCAACAGTCGGTTTGGGCAGGCGGTGCTGCAGAATCTGTTCGGGGTTTAGAATACAACTCCACCCCCCTAGGCCCATTTTGATTCTTTTCCAGGCTGCACTTTCAGTTATTTTTGGTTTCAGGTCAATCTTTGTCCTCGCTTTTGCGAGGCCCAATTGACCAATGTTCATTGTTTTAAGTGAGCCTGGATTCTAGGGATACCCCAATTGTGAGAACAAGCAGCCTGCTTGTTCTCGGAGTAAGCGAAGATACTTACCTGTAGCTGGTATTCTCCGAGGACAGCAGGCTGATTGTTCTCACAGAACCGCCCTCCTCCCCTTTGGACTTGTTATTATGGTGGTTCTTGTTTATATGCTTTTTGATTAAGCTAAGGAGACACGCTCGTGCGGTGGGCGTGAAGCCACGCATGCACAGTCCATCCTGCTCGTGCGACGAATGTTCCCGAAAATCTTCATTTTTTGCTGGAAAAATTTTTCTTCCGGTTCCTGGGCTGCCGTGGACGACGACAACCCAATTATGAGAACAATCAGTCTTCTGTCCTTGGAGAATACCAGCTACAGGTAAGTATCTTCACTTTACTCTAAACACCAGGGGACACTTGATGAAATAACATGTAGCAGATTTAAAACAAATTGGCGAGAGTATTTTTCTTTTCACTCAACATACAATCTGTGAAATTTGTTGCTGGAAGTCAGTCAAGGCATCTTGTATAACTGAATTTTTAAAGAGGGGGTTTTGACAAGTTCCTGGAGGAAAAGTCCATAAGAAGCAAGCAATAAGGAAAGAATAACTGTTTTTGGGATTTGCCCGAACGGTAACTTTGAATGAACTAGTGCTGGAGACAGAATGCTGGGTTTGATGAACTCTGGTGTAACTCTGCATGGCACATCTTGTGTTCTTATGCGTCCTGCGTATAGAAGAATAGAGAAAGGAAACATCAAAATTAGGAAATGGCATGAAGTAACAGCAAAAGTGCTGGAAACCAAGTTTGGAAGAACCCTGATGGAGTGCTCAATTTTTGGCTCAAGTGTTTAAACAGCTGTTCACCACCAAGGCTTGGTAAACACAAAATTAATTCATTGGACACCTAGAACTAGCACTGTATAGGAAAAACACTTTTTTTCTAAAGTGAAACATAAACACCCCAAAACTACCAAGAATAACTTTTCTGTCAATATTTTACAAGCTGCTTACAGCAATAGATTTAGATAAAATATTACATCATATCAATAAAGAAAAAAAAGTGAAACCAAAAACTAGTTGATGCTGAATACAGTTGCCATGGTCCAGCTTTAGGAACAGTTGAAACCACAGAATAGCTTGGATTGACATATCCATGTTTTCAGGCTTTCCCTATTGAATATGCATAGGATCTGTTTGCATACAATGGAGGTCGTGCATGCATATAGATCATATGCGCATTCATTGGGGAAAATCCTGAAAATCTGATTCCATATCATCAAGCAGATGAATCCATAGACTGGTGGGTTGTGTCCATCTACCAGCAGGTGGAGATAGAGAGCAATCTTTTGCCTCTCTATATGTGGTCATGTGCTACCAGGAAATCCTCAGTATTCTCTCAATCTAGCAGGTGTGTGGTCACACGCAGCAGCTCTGGCTTGGTCTCCACGCCTATTTACTTAGGCTTTGTTGAGTACCTGGGGTTGAAGGCTCTTCGTGAGCAAGTTCAATCATGGTGGTGCCAGGTCCCTCCTTTTTTCCCCCCTCCCGCTGGCTCCGTTAAAAAAACAAAACATAACAATCTTGAAGCAGAAAAGATTTTACTTGCAGCTGCTCACTGGGACACAATTTGTTGCAGCTCGGAGCAAGAAGCAGGTAATTTTACCTTTTCCTAGCGGGCAGGGGGTTCCCCGAACGTTTCCCTCGTGGATCATGGTGTCGGATGGTAAGGGCGCGCATAAGTGCTCCCCGGACCATGATTGCGCGGCTAGAGGGAAGGCGCAGGGATCGGAGGCAGAGAAGCCCTTTTGGGCACCCTTCCGGACTTTGCTGACTTAGCCGGTTTTTCCTCCACTGGGGCGTCGGCGGCCTTTCCCGCCTTAGGCGTCCATTCCTCGATGTCCGCCCTTCTGACGTCAGCTGCCCATGCAGCTTGGACGGCCTCTGATATGGCCGCCTTTGAGTTGGGCAGCGGTAAGAAGATGGTGAAGTTTAAGCGCCATGCTTCCCATGTGGTTCCTTCGCAGAGTGACGCGCCGGACGCCATTTTGGATGCGCAGCGCGCCTCTTCCCCGCTCTATGGAGTGGAGGTTGAGAGTTCCTCTAGGGCTGTGGCCCAGGTTGCAGAGGTGCACAAACAGAGTTTATTTTGTTGCTGCATCAGGCCTTTCAACTGCAAAATGCTGCTCCTGCTCCCCTGTCAGATATGGGGGAAGAGGCTTCCCTGATCAAGCGCCCTCAGGTGGATCTTCAGGTCTTGGGGGACTCTTGTCTCCTCTTGATGTAGATGAGGGCAGCATTTCTGAGTTCTCCCAAAGGTCCCTTGGGGATTCTTTGGAGGAGGCTGATCCTCGCCCTGATGGGTGAGATGACCCCTCTGCAGCGCGGCTTTTTCGCTCAAAGGAATTGCCTAACCTGTTAGTTCAGGCTATGAGCATCTTGAGTATTTCCTCTCCAGAGGAAGGCCCTCCTTCAGCCTCGGCGGGTTCCGCTATTATGTTGGGAACCAAGCGCCCTTCCAGGACCTTCCACATCCATGAAGCCATGAAAACTCTAATTTCGTCTCAATGGGATTCTCCTGAGGCAAGCCTTAAGGTAGCCAGGGCCATGTCTGTACCCTCTGCCAGAGGGTGAACAGGAGGCCTTGCGCTGGCCGGCAGTGGACTCTCTAATCACTGCTGTGACAAAAAAGACGGCTTTGCCGGTGGAAGATGGCTCTGCCCTTAAGGATTCACAGGACAGGAAATTGGAAGCGACCTTAAAGTTAGCCTTTGAAGCGGCTGCCTTGAGTTTGCAGGCCTTGGTTTGCGGCTCCTATGTGGCCAGGGCATGCCTGACGGTGGTGCAGTGGGCCTCCCCCTCGGATCCTTCCTTGAGGGCGATTGGCCGGCCCTGGAGTCGGGCTTGGCTTACTTGGCAGACTTGCTGTATGATGTTTTGAGAGCCTCGGCTAAAGGTATGTCTCGGACAGTCTCTGCCCGTCAATGGCTGTGGCTTAAGCATTGGTCAGCTGACCATGCCTCCAAATCCCGCTTAGCCAAGTTGCCGTTTAAGGGCAAGCTGCTCTTCGGGGATGAGCTGGACAAGATCGTGACAGATCTCGGCAGTTCTAAAGGCAAGAGGTTGCCGGAGGTCAAGGCAAGGGCCAGCAGTGCTCGCCCTGGTTCCTCTAAGGGCCGTTTTCAAGAAGCCCGTCGGTATCGCCCGGGCAAGTCGGGCTCCTCCTCCTCCAAGCAGAGGTTCTTCCTGAAGCAGCATTCCTTTCGCAGAGACTGCCGCTCAGGAGGTTCTTCCTCCGGTCCTCCCCCAGGGTCTTGTACCCAATGACTGGGCCCTGGTTCATGGCCCAGAGCAGATAGGAGGAAGGCTGTCCTCTTTTCTGGGCGAATGGACCAGGGTAACTTCAGACACATGGGTTCTAGAAGTCATCAGAGACGGCTACAAGTTGGAGTTCTGCCGGCCCCTGAGAGACGGGTTCGTGAACTCTCCCTGCAAGTCTCTCCTCAAAGTGGCAGCAGTTCAGCAGACTCTGGACAACTTGCTCCGCCTTGGGGCGGTGGTCCCAGTGCCTGTAGAGCAGCTTGGCACAGGACGTTACTCCATTTACGTTGTGGTGCCAAAGAAAGGAGGCTGCTCTTGGCCTATTCTCGACCTCAAGGTAGTCAATCGGGCCTTGCGAATACGGCATTTCCGTATGGAGACTGTCCGCTCCGTGATTGCTGCGGTACAAGAAGAAGAATTCCTGGCATCCTTGGACATCAAGGAAGCTTATCTACACATTCCCATCTGGCCGCCTCATCAGCGCTTCCTATGCTTTGCAGTGCTGGTCCGGCACTTCCAGTTCAGAGCCCTCCCGTTCGGGTTGGCTACGGCTCTGCGGACCTTCTCCAAGGTGATGGTGGTCGTTGCGGCTTATCTCCGCAAGGAAGGAGTGCAAGTCCATCCCTACCTGGACGACTGGCTGATTCAAGCTCCCTCCTTTGCAGAGTGTGGGAGAGCGACGGACAGGGTCATTGCTCTTCTGAGCTCCCTGGGATGGATCATCAACCGGGAGAAAAGTCAGCTGTGCCCGACTCGGTCCCTGGAGTAACTGGGTGTTCGGTTTGACACCCAAGTGGGCAGAGTGTTCCTGCCGGACAACCGGAGCCTCAAGCTTCAGGCCCAGGTGGGCCGGTTCCTAGCCTCTTCAGCTTCTTGGGCTTGGGATTATGTGCAACTGTTGGGCTCCATGACGGCCACGATGGAGGTAGTGCCCTGGGCCAGGGCCCATATGAGGCCACTACAGCGCACTCTTCTGCGGCGCTGGACGCAGTTCGCCTTCCCCTGGACCCGGCGGTGAGAAGGGCGCTAAGTTGGTGGCTGATGTCAGACAAGTTGTCTGCCGGTATGCCTCTCACGTCCCCGGAGTGGATTGTCGTTACGACGGACGCCTGCTTGACGGGCTGGGTAGCCCACTGCCTGGGAAGGGCAGCGCAGGGGATATTGTCTCCGGCAGAGGCGAAGTGGTCCATCAACCTCTTGGAACTTCGGGCCATTCGGTTGGTGCTTCAAGCGTTTCTTCAGGTACTGATACTGAGGCCAGTTCGAATCCTGTCAGACAATGCCTTGGCCGTGGCCTATGTCAATCACCAGGGAGGTACAAGGAGCGACCCCCTAGCCAGGGAGGCCATGAAGTTATGTCAGTGGGCAGAGGCGAATCTGGACCAGCTGTCGGTGGCTCACATTGCGGGAGTCCTGAATGTCGAGGCGGACTTTCTCAGTCGCCATACCTTGGATCCCAGAGTGGCAACTGTCTGCTCGGGTGTTCTTGGAGATCACGAAGCGCTGGGGCATGCCGACCTTGGATCTGATGGCGACCTTGGCCAGTTGCCAAGTGCCGCGGTTCTTCAGCAGAGGACGGGACCCTCGATCTCTGGGGGTCGATGCTGTTCTCTAGCAGTGGCCGGTACGGGACCTTCTCTACGTGTTCCTGTCTTGGCCTATGCTGGGCAGAATTCTCGGCCGGGTGGCGAAACACCCTGGTATGCGGACCTGATCCGGCTTTCCGTAGACAGTCCTCTGCGGCTTCCAGCGGAGCGGGGCCTCTTACATCAGGGTCCCATGGTAATGGAGGATCCCTCCCCCTTTGGTCTTACAGCCTGGCTCTTGAGTGGAAGCGGCTGAAGAAGAAGGGCTTCTCGGACAAGGTCATCGCCACTATGCTGAGAGCGTACCTTTGTATCATGGTGCGAGGCAGGATCCCTGTCGCCCTTCACGGCGCCAATTGCTTCAGTGTTGGTGTTCCTGCAAAAAGGTCTGGAGAAAGGCCTGTCGCTCAGCTCTCTTTAGGTCCAGGTAGAGGCTCTAGCTTGCTTCAGGAGTCACCTGACAGGTGCTTCCCTGGCTTCTCAGGTAGATGTGGTGCGTTTTATCAAAGGGGTTAATCACCTACACCCTCCTCTGCACGCGATAGTGCCTACGTGGAATCTCACTCTGGTGCTGCGGGGCTTGCAGAAGCCGCCCTTTGAGCCATTATCGCGGCTGTCTCTGAAGGACCTGACATTGAAAGCGGTCTTTTTGGTGGCAATCGCTTCAGCCAGGAGGGTTTCCGAGCTCCAGGTGCTTTCGTGTAGAGAGCCGTTCCTGCGGTTCACGGAGGCAGGAGTGTCTATTTGCCCAGTGCCTTCCTTCCTGCCCAAGATTGTTTCTCACTTCCATGTGAATCAGCAGCTTTGTCTACCCTCCTTCCGTAGGGAGGATTATCCAGAGGAGTATCGTGCTCTCAGATGCCTGGATGTTAGACGAGTTGTTATCAGATACTTGGAAGTGACCAACGATTTCCGGAAGTCGGATCACCTGTTCGTGCTGTTCGCGGGCCCCCGTAGGGGTCTGCAGGCATCTAAACCTACCGTGGCACGTTGAGTCAAGGAAACGATTGCGGCAGCTTATGTGGCCGCAGGGAAGGTGCCGCCTATCCAGCTGAAGGCTCATTCTACTAGAGCACAGGCGGCTTCGATGGCAGAGTCCAGGTCCGTTTCCTTGGAGGAGATTTGCAGATCGGCGACTTGGGCGTCGGCTCATACCTTCTCACGGCATTATCGCTTGGACGTGGCAGCACGGGCCGAGGCCCAGTTTGGAGCTTCAGTGTTGCGTTCTGGGATTTCCATATCCCGCCCTGGGTGAGTACTGCTTGGGTACATCCCACCAGTCTATGGATTGATCTGCTTGATGATATGGAAGGTAAAATTATGTATCATACGTGATAATTTTCTTTCCATTAATCATAGCAAATGAATCCATAGTCCCTCCCAGATATCTGTACTGTTTGTTCTAGTTCAGTTATATTTCAGGTTCAAGTTTAGACTTCAGTTCCTGTTCAGGAGGACTTTGAGTTCAAGTTCTTCCACTTGGATTTCCCTGGAGTTGGGACGACTTTGTGTTGCAGTGAACTGCTGCTTCTTTCCCCCCGTTTTGATGGTGGTTGGATTCATAACTAAATTATGCCAGTGCTCCCTCCCGCTTCGTGCGGTAGTAGGGTAGCTTTGTTTCCCTCTCGCTTTGGCGGTGATGGGTTAAGTCAGCTCCTCCCGCGGTTGCGGTAGCATTTGGCGGTGATGGGTTAAGCCAGCTCCTCCCACGGTTACGGTAGCAGGACATGCCAGTTCCCCCTGCGTTGGCGGGTGTGGGTGCCCCCCCCCCCCCCCCCCCCCCCCCCCCCCCGCTTTGGTGGTGGTTGGGTGGCAGAGTGTCCCTTTGTGGGTGTAATTCTCTGTTTGGTGATTTCCTGCGGATGGAGCTTAGATATCGACTTTACTGAGGATTTCCTGGTAGCACATGACCACATATAGAGAGGCAAAAGATTGCTCTCTATCTCCACCTGCTAGTAGATGGACACAACCCACCAGTCTATGGATTGATCTGCTATGATTAATGGAAAGAAAATTATCAGGTATGATACATAATTTTACCTTGGGTTGTGGCCCTCAAGCACTGAGGTTGCCCACCCCTAGTATAGAGGGAACCTTGAATTGATGAAGTACATTTGAATTGCAAAGATGAACAATTTGTCACTCCTGTTATTGAGTTCCAGTGAAGAATTCAGGGAGATTCTTTGTCCCTGCTTTTGTTTTTGCCTGGCACTGATTCCACAGAGTATTCTTACATCTCTGTGCGATGGATTTAACTTTAACCCTAGAGACACTAATAACTGAGATAACATCACACATGCTGTGTACGTTAAAGTTTTACAGTTCCAGTATCATGATTAATAGTAAAACAACTCCAAGCACAATGTCTGACACCAGAATGACATTTGGCCACAGTATATGTGCTAAGGCAACATTTGTTTACTCTGTCCTCCAATTCCCTTTGTAAAACAGTATATATGCGTCTTGAGTCACAGTCTCATGTCATTCTGAGTTTATGGAAATTTAAAATAGGACCCCACTCCGCAGATAACTGTAGATAAGGCTCATGTTAGCTCCATTTGTGGCATGTTTGATTTGAAGTGGCATTTGAAAAGAGCAGGAGGAGGCTGCCAGACAAAAATTCCTAAATTCTACTTCACTACATTTTCAGTAGTGGCTTTAAGTTGAGTTAATTTGAGGTACACTAGGTATTTCCATATCCCTGAAGAGTGTACAATCTAAATTTGAACCTGAGGCAATGGAGTGTTTAATTGACTTGCCCAAGACCACAAGGAGCAGCAGCAGGATTTGAACCAAGCTTCCATGGTCAGCCTGGTGCTCCCACCACTAGGCTGCTCCACCCCCTGTTGCTGTAGGGTTGATGAAAAATTTCTGCTGATTTTTATTTTAGTCTTTCAAAAAGCAGCCTTCATAAAAAGATGTGTATTAAGATTTTGGAATTAACCGATGTTTGGTTTGTTTTCACAGGCTAGCGACTTTAGTGACATAACTAACTGGCCTACACCAAGTGAAATCGCAAACAACGAAGTGAGTATTAAAAGGAGATGGAAATTTGTCTAGAAAGTGGAAAACTCCTGTTTTTCTGCCCCCTCCCTCCCCACCTCCTTTATTGGAACAGTGTCATTGTCTACTGTGTTGGCTTTGATACCTGCCATTTAAGTTGTCAGATTAGTTTTGGCTCATCTTGAGAAATGGACTGGACTTTCTACTAGCAGATCTTATATTTATTCTTTACGTAATTGTTCTTGCTGTACTCTTTCTGAAAGAGGAGGAAAATCTTTTTTTTTTTTTTCTTTTTTATGGACGACTGCTGTGTTGCCGTGAGGAATTAAATAAAGTTGTTAACTTTTCAAAATTGACAATACTGAAGGGCTGATCAGTTTTCTATATTCATTGATAAGTTCTGGTAACTTCTATGGCAAAAGTTCAATTTTTAGTTGTCCAACATAAAAATATGTAAGAAACATATTCCAGGCAAACATGTTTTCTTATCCAACTAAACCAGTTCAGACCAATGAACTATGCCCCCCCCCCCCAATACTAGCAGATGGAATACAGAGAAATCTTGAATATTCCCACAGCTGTGAGGAATGGTGCAGTCTGGAACAGTTCAGTATTTTTCTGTGTTTAGCAGATGGTTCAGGCTGTACTGGTGCAGCAGAAGATTGGAATAGGTCTGTCCCCCTAGTTGCCTCCTGCAGGTCATAGTTTTAGGTTGAATCCGAGGCTGGCACTTGAAGGGGTTCTGTTCACAGATCCTTCCCTAGTCGAGCTTGGAGTGGCTTGTCCCTCTATGGCTCTGAGGGTGGGATGCAATTCTTCCTAGGGTGCCAGAGCTTTGGTGGTGGTGGTCCCCAGGAGCCTCAACTTGTGGTGTGAGGTGGTGTCTCCTCTTCCCCACCCCCAGTGCTCTCTAGTTGAGCCTTTTGGGTTTTTAGCAGGCCAGCACTGTTCAGTAGTGGGTCACAGGCAGCACAGGGGAACAACAGAGGGCTCAGGTGGGTGATTCCACAGTCTAGACGGCTCAGGGGTGCGGGAGCTAGCGCCTATGATCTGCAACTGGCTTAATTTGCTCCTGATGTGACAAGGGTGGTTAGTTCACCTTGTAGCGGCTCTGAGAAGCCACAGGCAGCAGTGGTAGAACAAGCTGCATTTCCCTTGCCACAAGGATTATGTGAGTTGCACAATAGTTGAGGAGCCATTCTGGGTGGAAATGGTGGCTAGTTTATTGCTGGCCCACATGACTTCTGTGCTGTCTACAGGGCAGGGGTTGGTCTCGTCTGTTTTGAGGGAGGGGTGCAGGTTTCACAGCATCTTCTACCTGGGGGATTAAGGCAGCATTGGAAGGGCTCCAGAGGTCTTAGTGGAGCCTAGATGCTACTCAGTCACTTGGCTAACTGTGAACATGCCCATCCTTGGCTTTTCTGGGTCTCAAGTGCCACAAGTGAGCCAGAACCCTCCGCAGCTGTTGTGCTGGGCACACAAGAGCTAAGTCCCCCCCCCCCCCCCCACCCCCCAAGCTGCTCTTGTGAGAATAATGACGGGACCCTGGAGGATCAAGAGTCAGTTTTCCAGGTAGTGTTCACCTGAGTCTGGTGAATTGTCTCCAGAAAAAGGAGGAGATGACTTCCCATGATTAGGTTACTTAGCAAGGTGGAGCTGCTGACACTTACTGGTCAGGTTGTCTGGGCCTTCCATATCCCTGGCTTGGCCCCTCTAGAAGTCTCTGAAGGAGACCCTATCCTGGAGAGCATACATGTCCCCTCAAAAGCCTTTCTCCTTCATAAGGCCCTATCTCTGATAGTCTTCCATGGAATGGGAAGCACCCAAGTCAGCACTTGGGCTCTAAAGTTATGGGGCAGCTATACCCTCACTCATACGAAGACTTGGACAAGTTTTTGGCCTTCCCCCAAAGTGGAAGCCTTAGTCTTGGTGGTAACAGAAATGACTTCCATTCCCTTAGGAGGAGGGGTAGTGTTGAAGGAGCCTCATGACAGGAAAGTGGAGCAGCTGCTGAAGCAGGCCTTTAGCTCCACTGTGCTTGAAGTTCAGGTGGTTGGTTGTGGAGGCTATGCAACAAGAGCCCTGCTAAACTTTGATCCAGCAACTTCTGAGGCAGTGAGGCTTGAGTTGGGGGCAGCATATTTAGCAGATGTTCTTTTGACTTTATTAGGTTTTCAGCCTGCACTCTGGCTCTAACTGTGGCTACAGAATTGGTCAGCGGATGTAGTGTCTAAGAGTCACCCCAACAAGCTTCCTGTTAGGGAAAGGCTCTTGTTTGGCAAAGATCTGGAGAAGTTGGTCAAGGATTTGGGAGAATCCAGACTCAGATTTCCAGAAGACCAGGTGTGTTCATTAAGGTCTTCTGGGGCTAGGTCATGTTTTAGGGACTAGAGTCGTTTTCCAACCCATCTATAAGTTGTCTTCGGTAACCTTCAGGGTGAAGTTCAAAGTCCAATTCCTCCACATCAGCATCGAGAGCATCGGTCCCGATGACCTCTGGAGCTACACTGGACACCGGCAATGCTCTGGCATCGAGGAGGTCTCTGCCTTCCTCAATGCCGAGCACTAGTAGGCCATGGATCAAGTTCACTCAGACCCAGCAACGAGGAAGCACATAGATTTGGCATTGGCCTCTTCAGCATTGAAGGACCCCAATGCCAAGCACTGAGTGAAGTCAGAGGCATCAGTCCTCTTTGATGCACAGTGACAAGAGCTCCGGGTCGTTGGGATCATTGGCACCTGAGAAGCATCCGCACCATGAGGACTGCTTCCCCTTCATGGTAGCGGTGCCAGCTCCTCAGTCTCTCTGAGGCCATGACTCTGCTCTCGATATGACATTGATACCGTCATAGGTGGTGGTCACACTGGTGCTCCTCCCTCCACCTGCCTTTACAGATTCCGGCCCTCAAACACAACCAGGCCATCCTCTGAGAGGAGTTTAGTGGGGGAGGGCTGCCTCTTGGGACCACGTGGCACTGAGGTATCGAGGGCACCTGTGCCATCTCTCAATGCATTTGGTCCATTCTGGAGTTCCATGCCTTGCCTTTTGGACGGTTGTCGATGGTAGAAGTCTGATGGTGGAGTCAACATTGTCCAAAGCAGTCATCCTCTCCAGCCCATTGGGGGGGGGGGGGGGGGGGGAAGCTGCTTCTGAGGGCAGGAGAGAGGCTGCACCTCAGCGCCCATGTGTGGGGCCTGGCCATGCCAGCAGACTGATGCAGGTAAGGAAAGAGACTCTGTAAGTACTTCGCTGATTCTGTGCCTGATGGTTCCAGGGTGTCCATGGAGGAGCCAGGGAACTTCTCGGAGGAGAGGTCCTTGTGTTCACCTTCAGACCCCCCCCCCCCCCCCCCCCCCCCCCCCCCCCCCCCCTCCCCCCCCCCACCCCCCCCCCCCCATCACCACCACAGGAGAGGTGTATATCCCCTCCAGATGGTTTCTTGTTTGTTAGTTTTCTGCAGGAGATGGCAGCCACCATCCCATTTAAGTTGGAACTGAGGATGAGCCCAGAGCTGAGTTGAAGAGGGTTCTGGACTATGAGTTTCTGAGAGATAATTTGAAGGTTTGTCTTCACAAGATTCTTAGGGATGCACAGATGAAAAGGCATAGGCTTTTGACTGGCTGCTGCAGAGCATAGCCGTTCAAAAAGAATCTGTCCCAGATGACCTTCCGGTTGGAGGGAGGTTCATTTTTTACCAACACAGATGGCCCCTTATAACCTCTGACCAGTGGTTCTTTAAATAGTCCGTCACAGGCATTGAATTGGCATCAGAGACCTTCAGATTGCCCACAGAGAGCGTTGCTCATCAGCTCTCTGCACAAGCAGGTACTTGAAGAGGAACTTTATGCCTTTCTACGGGCTTGAGCAGTGAAGCCCATGCTACAAGGGGAAGAAATGAAGGGATTCTATTCCAAGTACTTATTTGTGACCAAAAAAACTGTGATACTGGCCCACCCTAGAGCTAAGGAACGTGAACAAATTCCTACTCAAAAGTTCAGGATGGGCATCCTTCTTCAGTTGACAAACTGTGTGTAAGTGGAACCTGGGATAATTGATGACAAACCCAAAGAAAATTGACACAATGTATAGAATACCAAAATGAGCAGGCTTTGAAGAAACGTAACTACCCCATCATTCTTTAATGGTAGAGTCCTCTTTAAAACGCACTTGCAGAGCTAGATCTCATGCTTCTGCTCCTCCAGGCAGAGAAGCGAGAACATTAGACTCTTGACATAAAAACGTTTCACGCATAAATGCTAACCAATTGAATTTTGGATTATCAACTTTATTCCACCATTTACTTATCTCTAATACAGAGTACTCTATGCCTTGCAGAATTTCTTCTGTTTGACGAGGAATTACTAAAAACTTCACAGAAAACTTCTAGACTGTCGTAAATATCTTACAATGCAGGCCTTTGATCTCTCTTGATGTATCTCAGTCTTAGCAATAGCAATGTGCTGATTTGTCCTGACTTAGTCTTCAAACTTGAATCTGCTGTACAGGACTAGCCAGCAGATGTCCCTTGTCATGGAGAAGACTTGTCTGGTGACAAAGTTGAGGAAGTGGCTGACCTAATTAAACACAGATAAGATGACTCTATCTAGGCCTCGAACTTCTTATGCTGCTTCAGATTTCGGAGAAGCCGCATTGAGCCTGTCATGAGTGGGAAAGCGCGGGGTACAAATGTAACAAAAAAAAAAATATATATATATCTAAGCATCGCACCCTACACCACCTGCATATAAATGGACTATTCCCCAACACTAGTGTCCAAGACAGCAGCAAGGACAAAATTCCCAAACGCCCTCTGTCTAAACAACCTAATTTTTGACTCCTTTCTAGAGAGCATTGACACCATATAGTTGTCCGTTCCAAATGACCTAACTGTCGGAGGGAGACTTTTTTTTCTTCCAACAGAGATGGCCTCTCAACCTCCAACTGATGGGTCCTACATAACCATTCAACACGGCTACCCACTTTGTTGACAAAACAGACTCCCCTGATCATCCACCAAGAGTCTTGTTTCAACTCAAAATGAGTTTACTTTGAGAGATGAGCTCTTGGCCCTCATCTAGCAGAATTCAATAGAACCAGTTCTTCCGTTGTACAAGGGTCGAGGTTCTACTTCAGATATTTTCTCTTTCCAAAAAAGACAGGAGGAGTATGTACTCGATCTACAAGACCTGAACAAATTTCACCTCAAAAGAAAAGTTTTACATGGTATCACTGGGGTCACTACTTCCTATGATACAAATGAACAATTTGGTTTTGCTCTCTAGACCTCAAGGATGCATATAGCCATATATCTATTCTCCCTGACACAGAAAATTCCTCGGCTTCCTCTGTGGAGCTCTGTACTATCAGTGCAAGGTCTTACCATTTGACTTGGCCTCTGCTCCTCGAGTCTTCATGAAGTGTCTAGTAGTAGCTGCAGTGCTTCACAGGTGGGACATCCAGGTCTTCCCAGACCTGGTTGACTGGCCAGTCAAAGCAGCCTCTCAGTCTGCAGCACTTCTATTCGTTGTACAATACGACTCCTAGAATTTCTGGATTTGTCATCAAGTACCCCAAATCAGCCAGTACAGACGTAGGGGCACTTTTCTAAACAACTTAAGGTTGGGCATTCCTTCCTCAGCCAAGGGCTAACAATATACTGCATCTCACCACTCTGGTATCCCAGTTGACTTCTATATCTGTTCATCAAATGCTCCGCCGCCTTGGCTCGACTTCACTTTCAAATTCTTCATTGGATACTCTCTCAATGGTCTCACGTCACGGGATTTCTATCTGCTTGACTCCAAATAACTCCATAGCTCCGCCACTCTCTACTGTGGTGGATGGTATCCATCAGTCTGACCTGAGGTCTTCCATTCCATCCCCTTCCACATCACAAGGTTCTCACTGTACTCCCATGACGGGCTGAGGAGCTTACCTTGGCGGTCTCGATACATAGGGTTCTTGGTCTTCACAACAGCAACATCGTGATATCATCTCGAATTACAAGCTGTTTGGAATCCTCTCAAAACTTTCCAGAGTTCTTAATCAGGTTATACTAGTTTGTATAGACAATCAAGTAGTAATGTATTATTTGAACAGACAGGGAGGAACCGGATCTTATCTCTTCTGACACGAAGAAATCCAAATCTGGACTTGGGTGGCTTCTCAAAACATCTTTTATAAGAGCTGGTTATCTAGCCAGAAAACAGAATGTCGCAGCAGTCAAACTCAGAGTCAGCCTCGCGCATGGTCTCTCAGCTCCTCGGTCGTTTGTTAAATACTCCAGCAGTAGGGAACCCCAGCGATAGACCTCTTTGTTGTTCCTTAGAACAAGAAGCTTCCCCGCTTCTGCCCCAGACTGTGCTTCCAACCACATAGCCCCAGATGTCATTCTCCACTGGGGGACAAATCTCCCATATGCTTTTCCCCCCACTGCCTCTCATAGGGAAAATTCAAAATGAGCCGTGACCAAGGGACCATTATTTCTAATTACTCTCTACTGGCCTTTGTCAAATCTGGTTCCCTTTTCTCCTAGAGTTGTTATCCAGGGAACCATTCAGCACAGAACAAGGGATTCCTCTTTCATCCAGACCCTCGCTCTCTGGCTCCGACAGCTTGGTACCTGGTGACATAGATCTGCGATCATTGAACCTTTCTCACAAAAACTCTAGAATACTTCTTTCCTGCAGAAAAACAAGAAAACGTTACCGTTTAAAGTAGAAATTATTCTCTCTGGTGTGCAACATACTGTAGGTCGCTCGACCCTACTACTTGCTCTCTACCTATCCTTTTGGAGTAATTCATCCCATTTTTCAAAATTCTGGACTCAGAACTAAGTCAGAGTACATTTGAATGTCATCGGTGCTTTTCATATGAAAATTGATGATAAACCAATTTTAGTACATCCGTTGATAGATTCATGAAGGGTTTATTTCACACCAAACCACCTCTTGTAGCATGGGCTCTCAATGTCGTCCTCGCTGCTCTTATGAAACCTCCGTTTAAACCACTTTGTTCCTGTTCCTCATGTATAAAGTACTGTTCTTAATAGCTCTTTTGCCAGAAGTCAGTGAGCTTCAAGCCCTTGTGGCATTCACCTAACACCAGGTTTTACCACAACAGGGTTGTATTCTGATCCCACCCAAAATTCCTCCCAAAGGTGGTTTTGGAGTTCCATCTCAATCAGCCCATTGTACTACCTATCTTCTTTCCTAAAACGCATTTCTCATCCTGGAGAAGCAGCACTGCATACCTTAGACTGCAAACATTCTCTAGCATAGTATCTAGAACAAACAAAATCTCATCTCAAATCCTCCCAACTTTTTGTATACTTTGATCCTAACGGGTTGGGAATTCCTATCACCAAGTATACAATCTCTATTTGGTTGGCTGACTGTGGGGCTCATTTTCAAAGCACTTAGACTTACAAAGTTCCATAGGTTACTGTGAAACCTTTTAAGTCTAGGTGCTTTGAAAATAGGCCCCTGTATCTCCTATACGTGTACTTGGGCTGGGCTGACCCTCCATGGCCGAGTCACTGCTCATAATGTGAGAGATGTGGTGGCCTCGGTAGCCCATTTCCATTCTGCCTGTATTCAAGACATTTTGTAGAGCGTCTACGTGGTCTTTTTGGTCACACCTTCACTATTCACTACTATCTGGAGCAGTATTCCGGGCGGGATAGGCGGTTTGGACAAGCAGTCCTGCATAATCTTTTCCAGCACTATCCTCTGGCCCATTATTTCCACCATGTTCATTATCTACTTAGTTACAAAAATTCATCTTTCCTGTAAGCCTGGTAACTAGCGAATTGCATAGTTTCAAATTTATTTTTCCGAGGACAAGCAGAACTTATATTCTCACTCTTGGGTAATGTGATTCTGCATTGCCCGGTCTGGAGGTTATGACAAGCTGTAAAAAGCTGTGTGGAGCGCCAGACATGCTCCACCGCAATAATGTAAGCTCCTTCCCTCCCGCCATGACAACACAGTTACCATAGGTTTGTTTTTTTCCGCGTTGAGGATTGGTTGCATTTTTCTGCTTCTCTTCACAGCTCGGTCCAAAAGAGCTTTTTTTCAGTACCTTTGCAATGATTTTTTTTTTCGCAGTGTTTTGTGTTCCCATGTTCAAGTTACCCTTTTTCTCCTTCCCTTACTGGTTTAGTTTTCTCTTTTTCCCACTTCTAAGTTTCCTTTGTTTTCCGTGTCTAGGCAGCTTTTAGGCCTTGATTTTGGCTGGGTTCTCCTGTTCTTTTTCTCTGATGCCTTACCCCTTTTTGTGACACCATCGCTTTGTTTGATTTGGCTACGGAGGTTTTTCCTTCCATGTCCGCTCAAGTTCTCAGTGGATTCAAGTGCTGTACCCGGTGCAATCAGACTGTCTGTCTCAGTGCCTAGGTCCTGATCACAGTCTTCGTGTGACAAAGAGGACCCCGTTGGTGAGAGAGGCTCGGTGGGAGCAAATATTTGTAGCCTGGTCTGAATCCTTGGCGGCGTCATCGATGTCAGGTACTGCATCAGGTGCATCGGTACATATGGCTGCTAGACCTGTAGACACTGGGAGCAGTTGTGCATCGAGTGGGTCTTCACCTCCCTCGAAGCAGACTCCTGTGCAGGGCCCCTGGGACCAACCTGCATCTGATAGACACCAAGGCGACTTGAGGATTCAACGTTGTCCTAGTCTGCATTAAGGAGCCTCAATGACTGGCTTCAGGCGAAGGCCAAGGAGCATCGGCATCGAGTAGCTATGCCTGGATCTTAGGGGCACTGAGGGATTTGGCACCCGAGAAGCAAAGGTGCTGAGAGGATTGCTCCCCCTTCATACAAGAGCCGCTGGTGTACAGGTCTCCAAGCAGCCAGGACCAGTTTACAGTCTTGACCCCTGCAGCCTATCTGAGCTGATGCCACTGCCTTTCCCAGTATCGGCTCTCAATGAGCGCATCTGGGCCTTTCTCCCTGAGTTGCTGGCTGGCTTCTTGCAGCAGAGTGCGCCTACCATGCGCCTCCCGTTGTGACTCTGCTTGGCCCTCAACCTGCATGCGGCCCCTGTATTCACTGCCACCCAAGCTGGTACCCCCTCAACTTTAGTGGAGTAAGCTTTGCCAGAGTCGAGGCAGGAGCAAACTCCTAGATGCCCCTCTCGAGGATATCGTTCCTCTACGTTGAGGCAGGCTTGGTCTTAGCCCTCCCGTGAGGAGCTTTTGACTGACACTGATGAGGAGCACTCATGGGAGTTGGAGGAGGATCCACAGTACTTCTCGGTAGATGAGTCCTATGGCTTCCCCTCTGACCTCTTCCCTCCACAGGAAAGGAGAAAGTCTCCTCCTGAGAGCCTTTTCTTTCACTCTTTTGTCAAGGAAATGGTGGCTGCCTTTACATTTTCTTTGGAAGTGGAGGACAAGCCCAGGGCCAAGATGCTCAAGGGTCCTGGACTACAAGTCATCTAGAGAGGCTGTGACTGCACCACTGCACGAGATCCTGCAGGATGTACTCATGCAGAACTGGGCGTTCCCTCTGTCCCCTACTGCCTAAGAAGATCGATATCATGTACTGGCTTCATAGGACCCCTGAGTTTGATAAGCTTAAGTTGCCTCATCACTCCCTTGTGGTTGAATCCACCCTCAAAAGGGCCGAGTTCTAAGGAATATGCTTTTGCGCCCCCCCCCCCCCCCCCCCCCGGTAGAGAAGTTAGAACCTTGGACTTTTTTCAGAGGAAGATGTTTCAGGCCTGTATGCTCCTGTCAAGTGTACAATCATACAAGCTCTTCATAAGCGTCTATTTGCAGATCTCTGCGTGCAAGATGCTGGATTTGGCTGACTCTCTCCCTCTGGAGGAGGCCAAGTCGCTTCACTTGTTGGTCAAGCGGCAGGAGGTGAGTTGTAAGTTCTTGGCCAGGGGTACCTATGACACTTTTGATGTACCATCCATAATCTCTGCCCAAAGTATAGCGATGTGCCGACTCTCATGGCTGTGTGTCTCTTACTTGGAAATGGTGATTCAGTAGAGATTGGCGTATGCCCCGTGCCGGGGGCATAATCTTTTTGGAGAGAAGGTTGAGAAGGTCGCTAACTAAATCAAGAAACAACGATACCATCTCTTCTCTCTCCTGCAGTGCACCTTCTGTTCCTGTCTCCTCCTCCTCTAGGAGGACTTTTGGCAAGTCGAGAAGAGGTACCTGTTACAGAGGTGTAAGTACATCACCACCTCTTCCCGCTTTCTCAGGCTCAACCACAGCGCGCTCATTCATGTCAACAGTGTGCGCCTAAGGCTCCTGCTGCTCCCCAGTTAAAGCAAGGAACGAGTTTTTGATTACTCTAATCGAGCATAGCTGCTGTCCCAGTGTCTGTCTCTGATGACTTGCCGGTCG
The DNA here is from genome assembly GCF_901765095.1 of Microcaecilia unicolor. Lineage (NCBI taxonomy): Eukaryota > Metazoa > Chordata > Amphibia > Gymnophiona > Siphonopidae > Microcaecilia > Microcaecilia unicolor. The sequence goes on along the minus strand of NC_044032.1, from coordinate 644,457,467 downwards.
GGGGAGGCTGAATTTCCCAAAAGGTGGCTCCTTGTAACCTCCAACTGCAGAGTTCTTCAGTTAGCCCGTCTAGGATAAGCCCTTAGTTGGCATCAGAAACCTCCAAATTATCCACACAGAGCTCATTCCTTCAGCTCTCAGCACAAGCAGGTACTTGCAGAGGAACCCTCAACCATTCTGAAGGCCCACGCGATCAAACCCGTTCCACCAGGGGAGGAAGGGCGGAGATTCTATTCCAGGTACTTCCTCATGCAAAAGAAAATGGGCCCTGAACAAATTCCTGGTTAAAGAAATTCAGGCTTGCCAGGGCATCCTCCAAATGGTTCAGGAAAACAATTGGCTGTGCTGTCTGGATTTAAAAGAATCAGATACGCACATCCCGATACTTCCAACCCACTGGAAGTATCTATGATTTCATTGGGAGCACAGTACTTTCAGTACTGTGTGTTGCCATTTGGCTGCCTGTCAGCTCCCAGGTTATTTACCAAATGTCTAGTGGTAGTTGCATTGTTGCTACACAGACTGAAGTCTGTGTTCCCTTATTTCGACGATTGGCTAGTGAAGAGCACGTTGGAGGACTGTGCTCAGGAGTCCATGCAAAGGATTATTCAGGTTATTGAGCTACTAGGTTTCGTTTTAAACTACCCCAAGTCCCATCTACACCCTGCCCAGCAATTGGAGTTCATTGGAGCCCTGCTCAACATACAGAAGGTTCGAGCTTTTCTTTCCTCCTGTGTCCGAGAGCGGACTTTCTAGTTGGACTGGCTTCTTGGTTTTGAGCTTTTCAGTAGGTCATGGCTCGGCAGATGTTGTGGTTTTTGGGACACTTATGGGCTCATTTTCGAAAGAGAAGGACGTCCATCGTTCAACATAAATCGGAAGATGGACGTCCTTCTCCCAGGGACGTCCAAATTGGTATAATTGAAACCCGATTTAGGACGTCCCCAACTGCACTCCGTCACAAGGACGGCTAAAGTTCAAGGGGGCATGTTGGAGGTGTAGCAAAGGCGGGCGTGCCTAACACTTGGACATCCTTGACCCATAATCAGAAAAACCAAGGACGTCCCTGATGAACACTTGGATGTTTTCACCCGGACGTGTTTTTATTATGACTAAGGCACAAAAAGGTGCTTGAAATGACCAGATGACCACTGGAGAGGAATCGGGGATGACCTCCCGTTACTCCCCCAGTGGTCATTAACCCCCTCCCACCCTCAAAAACCCATCTTTAAAAATATGATGTGCCAGCCTCAGATGTCATACTCTGGTCCATGACAGTGCATGCAGGTCCCTGGAGCAGTTTTAGTGGGTACTGCAGTGCACTTCAGACAGGCAGATCCAGGCCCATACCCCCCTTAACATGTTACATTTGTGGAGGAAACAGCGAGCCCTCCAAAACCCACCAGAAACCCACTGTACCCACATCTAGGTGCCCCCCCTTCACCCATAAGGGCTATGGTAGTGGTGTACAGTTGTGGGTAGTGGGTTTTGGGGGACTTAGCACACAAGGTAAGAGAGCTATGTACCTGGGAGCAATTTATGTCCATTGCAGTGCCCCCTAGAGTGCCCGGTTGGTGTCCTTGCATGTCAGGGGGACCAGTGCACTACAAATGCTGGCTCCTCCCACGCCCAAATGACTTGCATTAGGACGCGTCAACCTTTTCCCACATGAGCACGCAGGCTTGGAATACACTACCGCGCAACCTAAGAATGATCAACGAACAAGCTTCCTTCCGAAAACTACTGAAGACTCACCTGTTTGAACAAACTTACGGAAAGAACCAAAACACATAGAGTCCATACTCACTGTTCATCAATGCAACATACATCCACTTCCGATCCCTCATCCCGTAATCCATTGTCCCACTGTCTCCTTCCAATGTTTCTATGTTGATGTCCCATTGTTATATTCCTAATGATATTCGAATGTCTCACACAACTCTGCACAATGTATTCCATAACCAAGTTGTAACAAATGTATTTCTATTATTCATATCTTATTGTAAGCCACACTGAGCCCACAAAAAGGTGGGAAAATGTGGGATACAAAGGCAATAAAATAAATAAATAAATAAATGGACGTCTTTGGTTTCAAAAATCGCTGAAAGTCAGAAATGTCCATGTCTAAGGACGTCCATCTCTAAGGACAACCAAATTTAAGGATTTGGACGTCCCTGACGGTATTTTCAAAACTAAAGATGGACATCCATCTTGTTTTGAAAATACGGGTTTCCCCGCCCCTGGATTTGCCGTTTTGCAAGGACGTCCAAATCGCAACTTGGACGTCCCTTTTGAAAATGCCCTCCTTGGTGTCCACAGTCCCCAAGTACTAATAGAATTGAAAAATGAACTTGTGGAACTATTGTTAGTAATATGTAATTTATCTTTAAAATCAAGCATGGTTCTGGAAGATTGGAGGGTGGCCAATGTAGTGACGAATTTTAAAAAAGGTTCCAGAGGAGATCTGGGACTGGTGAGCCTGATGTCGGTGCCGGGCAAAATGGTAGAGAGTTCTATAAAGAACAAAATTACAGCGCATGTGTCAGGCTTCTCACAGAAGCACAGGGTTTGTGAGCCCTTGGACGGCAGTGGCAGGCAAAACCACCCCCTAAACCAGAGGCAAGGCAGAACAGGACTGGAACCCCTGACTGGAGTTGCAGCAGAGGCAAACAAGCTGGGACAGGCAGACCAGAAACAGCTAGACTTCACCTGCGCTTGACCACCGTTCCCCAGGAGTTGAGCCCCTGAGTGCAGGCGGCCGGCAGGACTTAAGGGACAGGGCAGGAACTGGATGCCAACAGGAAACACACGACAGAGTCAGGACTGAAAGCTGCCAGGCAGCCACTAAAAAGGAGCACAGACTCAAGACAAGGAAATGCAGACCAGAAACAAGACTAGGAACTAAGCAATAAAACCAAAGCTAACTACACACAAACAAACTAGAGCCAGGCAAGAAACTCAAACTAGAACTGGACTAGGCAGAAGTGCACAGAGCACACCCACATACCAAGGACCTTAGACGATGCAAAGGCAAACACAGAAGTTTCCAGGTGGCTAATAAAGCCCATCAGTAGCTGAAGTTCAGCTGCAGGAATCACAAGGCAGCTACGGGTGCTGTTCAGGCACAAACAAGAAAAGCAAGTCTGGCAGCCTGGAAGATCCGGACCGGACTAGGCTGAAGTCTGGAACGTGTGACAGTTCATAGCAGCTACCGGTTCAGGCCACCAGAGGGCGAGGTGAGCACATACAAGGAAACAGTCACCACCGTGACAGTACCTCCCCCTCAAAGCCCCCCCCCCCCCCCCGACTTCCACAGGGAATTCAGGTCTCCATGGGTAACAATGGTGAAACCTACAGAGGAGCTTCAAAACATGACCAGGGGTAGCTGGGCTGGAGCTTGAACAGGAGTCAAGACTGGACCTCGGACTGGCATCAGGACTGCACCTCGCCTCTTGGCTGGAGCTGGAACTCAGAATGGGTTCAACATCTTGACTGGAACTCGGCGTGGACTCAGCATCAGGGCTGGAACTCGGCTCGAACTCAGCATCTCGGCTGGAAACGGAACTCTGCGTGGACTCAGCATCTCGGCTGGAGCCGGAACTCGGCATAGACTCAGCAGCTTGGCTGGGACTGGGCCTTGGACTGGAATCGGGACTGGAGTCAGGCCTGGAGTCAGAAGCTTGGCTGGCAGCGTCACTCTGGCTGGAATCAGAGGCTTGGCTAGAAGTGGAACTCTGAACCGGAGCTGGACCGGGACCCGGAAGACTCCACAAAACCTGCATAAGAGCCCTGAATTCGGGGCTTCCACAACGCCTTCTTTCAGCGTCCGCTTCAGGAGTATCCCAAGGGTTGGATCCAAGGAAAGTTTGCGGCGATACTCAGTGTGATAGAAGGATCAAGAGCAGAAACTGGGTTTATAAAGAAACCAAGCCTCCAGAGACGCTTTCTCTCAGCTGCAGTTTCAGGAGTATTCTTCAAGGCTAGATCAGAACAAAGTTTATAGCGGTAATTCTGGAGTGTCATCCAACAATCAAGATCAGAAACTGGGTTGGGACCGGAATCCACACTGGAACTAGGAGCAGAACCCGGGCTGAGCCCTGGATTGTCAACAGAGAAAAAAGTCATGGGCAGAAAACCCAGCTGAAAGGATGATCTTGCAGAGCTCATGGCCTTTGCATTCTGTCAGGCTTCTCACGGAAGCACAGGGTTTGTGAGCCCTTGGACCACTGCCGTGGAGCGGCAGTGGCAGGCAAAACCACCCCCAAACCAGAGGCAAGGCAGAACAGGACTGGAACCCCGGACTGGAGTTGCAGCAGAGGCAAACAAGCTGGGACAGGCAGAGCAGGAACAACTAGACTTCACCTGGGCTTGACCGCCGTTCCCCAGGAGTTGAGCCCCTGGGTGCAGGCGGCCGGGCAGAACTTACAGGACAGGGCAGGAACTGGATACCAACAGGAAACACACAACAGAGTCAGGACTAAAAGCTGCCAGGCAGCCACTTAGACAGAAACACAGACAGGTGAGAGTCAGGGCTGAAAGCTGCCAAGCAGCCACTAAAAAGGAACACAGACACAAGACAAGGAAATGCAGACCAGAAACAAGACTAGGAACTAAGCAATAAAACCAAAGCTAACTACACACAAACAAACTAGAACCAGGCAAGAAACTCAGACTAGAACTGGACTAGGCAGAAGTGTACAGAGCACACCCACATACCAAGGACCTTAGACGATGCAAAGGCAAACACAGAAGTTTCCAGGTGGCTAATAAAGCCCATCAGCTGCTGAAGTTCAGTTGCAGGAATCACAAGGCAGCTATGGGTGCTGTTTAGGCACAAACAAGAAAAGCAAGTCTGGCAGCCTGGAAGATCCAGACCGGACTGGGCTGAAGTCTGGAACGTGTGACAGTTCATAGCAGCCACCGGTTCAGGCCACCAGAGGGCGAGGTGAGCACAGACAAGGAAACAGTCACCACCGTGACAGCATATTCAAAAGCATGGATTAATGAGACAAAGCCAACATGGGTTTAGTGAAGGGAAATCTTGCCTCACCAATCTATTACATTTCTTAGAAGGGGTGAACAAACATGTGGATAAAGGTGAGCCAGTATCTGGATTTTCAAAAGGCATTTGACAAAGTACCTCATGAAAGACTCCAGAAGAAATTGGAGAGTCGTGGGATAGGAGGTAGTGTCCTATTGTGGATTAAAAACTGGTTGAAAGATTATTCTCAAAGGAGAAGGCTAGATAGTGGGGTTTTCTAGGGGTCTGTGCTGGGTCCGCTGCTTTTTAACATTTATAAATGGTCTAGAGATAGGAGTAACTAGTGAGGTAATTAAATTAGCTGATGACAGAGTTATTCAAATTTTTTAAATTGCAAGATTGTGAAAAATTACAAGAGGACCTTACGAGACTGGGCATCTATATGGCAGATGACATTTAATGTGAACAAGTGCAAAGTGATGCATGTGGGAAAGAGGAGCCTGAATTATAGTTATGTAATAAAAGGTTCCACATTAGGCGTCACCGACCAGGAAAGGGATCTAGGTGACATCGTTGATATGTTGAAACCTCGTGCTCAGTGTGCTGCAGCGGCTAAGAAAGCAAATAGATTGTTGGGTATTAAAGGAATGGAAAATAAAAATGAGGATGTTATAATGCCCTTGTATCGCTCCATGGTGCGACCGCACCTCGAACATTTTGTTCAATTCTGGTCACTGCATCTCAAAAAAGATATAGTGAAATTAGAAAATATACAGAGAAGGGCGACAAAAATGATAACGGGGATAGGATGACTTCCCTATGAGGAAAGGCTAAAGCAGCTAGGGCTCTTCAGCTTGAAGAAAAGGCGGCTGAAGGGAGATATGATAGAGGTCTATAAAATAAGTGGAGTGGAACAAGTAGATGTGAACCACTTGTTTACTCTTTCTAGAAATACTAGGACTAGGGGGCAAGCAATGAAGCTACAAAGTAGTAAAGTTAAAACAGAGAAAATATTTCTTCACTCAAACGTGTATTTAAATTTTGGAATTCATTGCCAGAGAATGTAGTAAAAGCAGTTAGCTTATCAGGGTTTAAAACCAGTTTGGATGGCATCCTAAAGGAAAAGTCCATAGACCATTATTAAAATGGACTTGGGATCTTGCCAGGTACTTGTGACCTGGATTGGCCACTTTTGGAAACAGAATCCTGGACTTGATGGACCTTCGGTCTGTCCCACTATGGCAATATTTGTGAACTTATGATAATGTCTATGATACATCTTCACGTGAGAACTGCTCAGTGGACTCTAGCTTCACCGGGAACTTGTTCCCGGAGCTTGCTCACTCCCTGTTGTTTTGGACTATTTGACCAATTTGTCTCTGGGACATCCATTCTAAATTTCTCAGCTGCAAAGGAAAGCTACTATAAAGGCTTTTAATTTTCGAAAAGGCGACTATTAAGGATTGGCTACTTAGCTAAGGACACTAAATCAGGCATGGATGTTATTCAAAAATACCATCTTGGAGTCCTAGACCAGATGCATTCCACATATTTGCAAAGGTGGAAAGAAGAGAAAAAGACAGCCAGCCTGGTTAAAAGGTGACGTAAAAGAGGCTGTTATATCCAAAAGATTGTCTGTCAAAGAATGAAAAAAGGACACAAATGACGAAAATAAGAAGCAATATAAGCACTGGCAAGTCAGATGCAAAGCGTTAATAAAGAAGGCTAAAAGAAACTTGCCGCAGAGGCTAAAACTCTCAATAACTTTTTCAGATACATGAGAAGCAGAAAGCCTGCGAGGGAATCCGTGGGACCGTTAGATCATGAAGGAGAACAAGGCCATAGTGGAGAAACTGAATTAATTCTTTGTTTCGGTCTTTATGGATGAATATGTAAGAGATCTGTCTGTACCAGAAATGGTTTTCAAGGGTAATGATGCGAAGGAACTGAAAGAAATCTTGGTGAACCTAGACGATGTAGTGAGCCAAATTGACAAATTAAAGAGTAGTAAATTACCTGGACCGGATGGCATACATCTGAGGGTACTCAACTCAAGCATGAACTTGCTGATCTGTTAGTAATATGTAACCTATTAAAATCGTCTGTAGTACTTGAAGATTGGAGGGTGGCCAATGTGACGCTGATTTTTTAAAAAAAGGTTCTAGGTGATCGGGAAATTACAGACTGGTGAGGCTGACATCGGTACCGGGCAAAACTGATTTATACAGAATAAAATTACAGAACACATAGTTTAATAGTTTCATAGTTTAATAGGACACAGTCAGCATGGGTTCAGCCAAGGGAAGTCTTGCCTAACCAATTTGTTTCATTTCTTTGAAGGTGTGAATAAGCATGTAGATAAAGGTAAACTGGTTGATATAGTGTATCTAGATTTTCAGAAAGCTTTTGATAAAGTTACTCATGAGAGACTCCTGAGAAAATTGGAGAGTCATGGGATAGGAGGTGAGGTTCTGGTGTGGATTAGGAATTGGTTATTGGACAGAAAATAGAGGGTAGGGTTATATGGTAATTTTTCTCAATGGAGAAGGGTGAACAGTGGAGTGCGGCAGGGATCGACACTGGGACCAACATTTATGAATGATATGAAAATCGGATTGACAAGTGAGGTGATTAAATTTGCAGATGGACAAAAATATTCAAAGTTGTTAAAACAAGTTCAGACTGTGAAATATTGCAGGAAGACTGGGCATCCAAATGGCAGATGAAATTTATTGTGAGCAAATGCAAGGTGATGCACATTGGAAAGAATAATCCGAATCATAGTTACCTGATGCTAGGGTCCTCCTTGGGAGTCAGCACTCAAGAAAAAGATCTAGGTGTCGTTGTAGATAATACGCTGAAATCTTATACTCAGTGTGTGGCGGCAGCCAAAAACCAAACAGGATGCTAGGAATTATTAGGAAAGGGATGATGATTAAGACTGAAAATACTTGTAATGCCTCTGTATAGCTCCATGGTGCGACCGCACCTTGAGTATTGCATTCAGTTCTGATCACCGTATCTCAAGAAAGATATAGCGGGATTAGAAAAGGCTCAAAGAAGAGCGACCAAAATGATATAGGGGATAGAACTCCTCTCGTATGAGGAAAGGTTAAAGAGGTTAGGGCTCTTCAGTTTGGAAAAGAGACGGACGAGGGGAAATATGATGGAGGTCTACAAAATCCTGAGTGGTGTAGAACAAGTAGAAGTAAATAGATATTTTTTTTTTTTTTTTTTTTTGCTTGTTCCAAATGTAGAAAACAAATAGAAGGAAATATTTTTTCACTCGACGAATAGTTAATCTCTGTAACTTTTTGCCGGAGGATTGTTGTAACGGTGGTTAGCGTATCTGGGCATAAAGTTTTGGACACGTTCCTGGAGGAAAATTCTGTAGTTTGCTATTGAGACAGACATGGGGAAGCAACTGCTTGTCCTAGGTTTGGTAGCATGGAATGTTGCTACTAATTGGGTTTCTGCCAGGTACTTGTGATCTGATTTGGCCACTGTTGGAAGCAGGGTACTGGGCTTAGATGGTCTATTGGTATGACCCAGTATGGCTACTCTTATGTTCTTATGGAAAAACTGCTGGCGATGGATACATCTTGCTTGGGGTGGGGTGCTCATGTTGATGGACTCTACACTTGGTGTGCTTTGCCCAGGAAACATCTTCAGGTCAATCCCTTGGAGCTTCGAGCAATTTGGAAAGCTCTAAATGCTTTAAGAGACTGACTGCCTCACCTAATTGTACTCGTTCAAATGGACAATCAGGTTGCAATGTTTTACACAAAGAAGAGAGGGCACCAAGTCATGCCCTCTTTCGGGAGGCTGTTTAGATGTCACAATGGGCTCTGGCCGACATCTTGAGCAGGGTAAAGCAATCACATGAGTGGGCTCTAAACATGGTCATTGCCTGCGAAATCTTCTGAGTGTGGGGCACCTCCTTGGTGGATGTCTTTCCCACTCACATCAATCACAAAGTCTCTCAGTTCTGTTCCATCCTCCCATACCTCTAGTGGAGAACACTTTGTTGAAACTCAAGCAAGTCCATGGGACTATGATTCTGGTTGCTCCTTACTGGCCCCAACAGTTTATCGTCCAAAGAACTGTGGAGACGGCAGTGTTTTCTGACCCTCATCACACAGAATAAGGGGTCTCTCCTTTTATCCCAACCTCCAGTTTCTGGCCTTCATTGTCTGGATGTTGAGAACCTAGAATTTGTGTCTGCCAGAGGGTGTTGCCTGGATCTTGTTGGCTTGCAGGAAAGATGCCACTGAGAAGTGTTGCTCTTTTTATGTTTAACGTTTTTATTCATGACAAAAAGGAACAAGTAATACAAGACAATCAAAACCCTGGCATACATGACAGACTTCATAGACCTACCAACCAGAACAAGAACATATCTAAATCTCCACTACCCAAGCAGCAGAGGCCTCAAATACAAATCAACCTATTCATCCAGCTTCTCTTATATAAGCACACAACTATAGAACGCACTACCAAACGTTGTGAAAGCAACATATGACCACCTAAACTTCCAGAAACTACTAAAAACTAACCTTTTCAAAAAGGCATAAATGTCTTAACTCTGCAGCATAACGTAACCAAAGCTCATGCAGGACATAACTCTTCCTCCTTACGATTCCCCATTGTGTCTGTCACAAATGAACTCTACTGTGGTACAACATCACTCTGTATTTGTTCATGCCGATATTGGTGATCGTCTTTACGGTAAAATGTAAGCCACATTGAGCCTGCAAATAGGTGGGAAAATGTGGGATACAAATGTAACAAATAAATGAATAAATAAATGTCATCAAGGTTGTCAAGTTTACAATAAAATACTAACCATCCCACCCCATGACAAAGTTACTAGCAGGGCTAGCAATCCGAGGGTCTTGGTTCTTGTGACCCCCGTTAAAATAGTGAAACCTTATATATAGGGGGGAGTGGAACACATTGAGATCCCAACAATCACTCATAAAGTATTCAATACTTCACTACAAGCTCGAAGGGAGTAATGATTTGTAGCCACAGGCTTTTACAGTAACATCAAAGAGTGTAGTTTGTTGCACCATGCGCAGTAAGTCAGCATGTCACCCTCAGTTCAGACTCCCAAGATTAATTTTTTGCCCACAGTCCCCACCTTACGTATTAGTTGCTGGCCATCTCTTCTCTGCAACACAAAGACCTCAAAATAATCCAAGAGAAACCACAATGGAGAAAGAGGGACCGGAGAGAGGAGGAGCAGACCTAAGTAAGAGATTATAGCTTTCCAGAACATCTGGAACCATGGGCAGGCCCAAAAGGCATGAAAAAAAGAATGTCTGAATTGCACTTTGGGGAAATAGGTAAGTCTACCTTTCCCATTTTATTTTTTTATAATTCTCTTTTATTATCAATCTTTATGAACAGTTATACAAACAAAGATAACAACTTTCATATCTATTGCAATATTACCATACCATATATCTCCCCCCCCCCCCCCCAATCGTATGTCTACCCCCCCCGCCCTCCCCTCACGAAATTAACCAAGCCCAACCTTAAATTCAGATATGGTGACTCTCAGAGAAAAGAACCTGCCTCTGTTCCAACGCTACACATTCAGACTGATATGCCTCGCTATTTTATATAGGGAGTCCATATTTTAGAAAATTGTATAATTTGTCCCCGCTTTTTGGCAGTGAGCTTAGCCATAAGACAACAATAGTCCACCTTGATGAAAACGTGTTTAACAGATGGCACTGTGGCTTGCTTCCAGTACTTCGCGATCACTATCCGAGCTGCTGTGTAGATATGGTAGATGAGATAATGAAGATCTTTCTTAATTCCTGGTGGTTGTACATTCAGGAGGCAGGCGGCAGCCTCGGGAGGCCTTTCAACAGTTGAGTGATGATCTGTTCAAAACCCTTGAATGACAGGGCATGCCCACCAGATATGCCAGAAGATACCGGTTTCCCCACACTGGTGCCAGCATGCTGCTGAACCCGTCTTGAATATGCGAAATAACCTGTGTGTAGTTAAGTACCACTGGTATAACATCTTATAGCCGTTTTCCACTAAGGGGGTTGCCACCGAGAGTCTCAATAAATATTTAAATGTCTTTGACCATTATGGTCGTAATTAGAAGATAGCATCGATTCCCATTTACTTTGAGAAGTACGCAGAGGTTGGGATCTGTGTATCAGGGCAAGATATATGCTAGAGATCCCCCCTCTGCCAGTGCCTGAATGTATTGCACATTCCAGCTCAGTTTCTGGTAGCATTAAATCAGCTTTAGTTTTATGGTGAACAAAATCTTTAATTTGTATATACTAGAAGCCATCTCTGTCCATCAGCCCATATTCCTCTTTAATGCTTCAAACGCAATACATTCTCCCTCTTCCCAGATCTGCCCCAGTTCCCGAAGGGATGCTGCTGCCCACCTTTGATATGTATAGTCCATTTTTACCTTTCCCATTTTAAAGAACTGTGGGTGTTACTCTTTTAAGTGGAGGAGGTTTTCCGTCTAGTGTGAAGGCAAGGCCCTAGATCCCATTTCATGTCCTGCTAATACCCTGCTTGAATACCTTTTGCACTTTCCCGAGTCTGGTCTTGAGACCAACTCTGTAAGGGTTCACCTCATTGTGAGCTGTCATTTGGTCTTCCATCCTCCTTTTTTTAATACGCAGAATGTATTTGGCCTCGGCTTCCAGGACGGTGTTTTTGAACAGCATCCACGCCTGATGTAAATTTTTCATCCTCGCAGCTGCTCCTCTAAAGTTTTTTTTTTTTTTTTTTTCATCGTTCTTCTCATGTTATCGTAGTCTCCTTTTTTAAAGTTAAACGCTGACGTATTTGATTTCCTATGTATACTTCAAAGCTAATATCAAATCCGATTATATTATGATCAGTTATCAAGCGGCCCCAGCACCATTATCTCCCACACCAGATCATGCGCTTCACTAAGGATTAGGTCTAGAATTTTTCCTTCTCTCGTCCGCTCCTGTACCAGCTGCTCCATAAAGGATCGTAGAAGATCATAAAACAGGAGAGATATAATGGTTGTGCTGAATAATGAATTTTATGGGTGAGAACTAGGATCTTGTAGGTTAATCTGTGAGCAAATGGTAGCCAGTGTTCCTGTTGTAAGAGAGGTGAAATGATCATTTTTGCGAGAACTAGTGCTAGTCGTCAAATGTCAGATGTACATGAGAATATTATGCTTGTTTGTCCTCGGAGAAAGCTGTTACTTACCTGTAGCAGGTGTTCTCCGAGGACAGTAGACATATATTCTTACATCCCTCCTACATCCCCTTGGAGTGGTCTTAGCTTTAATACTGTACTTCTGGTCCCATGCTTACACGTTGAACAGGAAGGCACCCATGCATGCACGGTGGGGCCACTGCCTCAAAGAAGTGACAGTGCACTTGGCAGTGTTCCCAGTGGGCTATGTGGATCATATCACCTGTATGTGAGACTATATTCATGCTGTCCTCAGAACACCTGCTACAGGTAAGTAACTTAGTTTTCATGTCAGGATGTTTAAAATGTGCATGCTTTTCCTCTGCATTGGTGAGACCTAAGGTGTTTTCATTGGAAACCTTGTGGGAAGGTATTCTGTATCTGGAACAGTGGTGGAGGTAGTAATGCAACAGCAAGGTTTTGCACTGGTGATTTTGGAGATCTGAGTTTTAGAAGTAGAGAAGAAATCAGAGGAGATCTTGGAGAAATGATTGTGATTAAAGATATGACTACTACGCAAAGGAAGTTAGAGGTTCTGGATAATGCTCACAGACAAATCTGATTTATTCATTTTCTACACATGCCAACAATGCCAGTTCTTGATATTTATAAGAAATTTGTTGTATCTGTTTTGAAGGCTCCTGCTGAATCTGTTCTTCCGGTATCTAAAGTTTATCTCCTGCAGGCAAAGAAGAAAGAAGGAGTGTTTATAGCTCTCTCATTGGAAATGAATAGTGGGGATTTAAATGATTTTTTTTTCGGGGGGGGGGGGGCCAAAAATATCATTCTGTCCTGTGACATCTACATTGTTGGCGACTTGTTTGTTGGAACCTCATAGACAAAACGTTTTTTTTGTGTGTTATCCTTCTTACTTTGAATTATAAAGTTTTAACTGTTTTCTGATGTAATTAAAGAAACGCAAAAGAGAAGATGTGGGTTCTTGTTATTGAAGCCAGCTTTAGGGCATTTATTTTTTCTGCACTATCCTTGTAAATGTTTGTACCAGGATGTGTGAGAGATTTTGTGCCCCAACATTTATCTACATTTGTGGCCTCTAAATCCCTGGAGTCTTGATTGGGCACCGCTACTGTTGGAGTATCTGCAACTAGCTCACCTATTAGGAAGTTAATGATCCGCGTTTAACAGGCTGCTAATTTTAAGAATTTGCTTATTCTTATATATTTTTTTCTCCTTTCCTGGGTATTGTAAAATTAATCTTTCCTTAATTGTGGATTAGTGAAGTTTAGCAATAATATGCATTTTGTATTTTTCTTCTTGATGTATTGTTTCCTTGTAGTTTGTTGTACTCTATTCTGTTTTCTGTAACAAGTTACTATGCTTACCTAATAAAAATAAATTAATAAAATGTTCAAGCTATTTGACAAAGTCTTGTTGAACTTGGAAGCTTTAGTAAAAGACAAATGAGCCCCCAGAAAATTAACATGTATTTCAACAGCATGTACACTAGGAATAGCCCTTTTTCAAAAATACATGGTTAAAGAGCATCTTCATTTGAAGCCTGATGTCTATACAAGAAGTTGAAAAAGGCACATATGTGCCTGTATAAAAGAGGCTCTTTAGATCCAGCCCCAGTAGTTCTGAGGTGGTGTAAGAGTGTATATATACTATATGCTTGTACTTTATTTTAATTAATAATACACATGTACAGAGCAGTTCCACCCAAACTATACCCCCAGAGATGCTTAGAGGAGTTCAGCTTTATATGTACACACATTCTTGGTAAGTATACCACCATGTAATTTTGTAAAAGGCTTTCAGGTGTCACAGGCTTCAGACATACAAAAATCTTTATAAAATTACCCTGAACATGTTCAGTGGGTTGAATTTATTTACATGTAAATGGTGGATTTTACAACCTGCATATGTAAATTTCACCACTTACATTCAAGTTGTTTTGCAGCATAGCTGCCCCCCCCCCCCCCCCAATGTATCTCTTACCTCTTATTTACAATTTAGAAATTATCTACTAGGCATTTAGGAAGGTCTGAAAACATTCCTATTCACAGATGCTTTTGGAGATCAATCAACCTTGGAGTATTGGAAAGATGGATGGCGAGACCGATCTGGAGCATGGAACCCGCAGCCTCTGTACTGCTCCTGCCCTAGAGAATGTAAATCCTAACTTCTATTTCATTCTGTTTTAATCTGTTTTACTGTAAATACTGTGAAGGTTCAGTATGTCAGTTATACATAAAACTTGAAACATAAGTGCTCGATGGTCATAGAACTGAACATTCATGCAGAGGCGTAGCCAGGTTTTGATCTCAGGGGGAGCAGACTTTTATAAAATAGGCGCCGGTTGGTATCAGCTAGACAACAGTGTCTGTGTTGTTGCTCAGGGGCTGTAGCAGGCACTGATTAATACTGGCTGTCTCTGTTGCGTCCTGCCTACAAGGAAAACAGTAAGTTACATAAGGAGGCAGGATGCAGAAGAGGTCCCTTGACTGGCCAGAGCAGGCAAACTGTCTTCTTAACTACAAAGTAAAACTATTCAAATGGTGACTATCACCTCAGGAATAGCACACACATTCCTTCCACTGCTAGACACCTTGTTTAAATCAAATGGGCTTTTGTTTGTGAGGTGACTCTACAGGATGTGAAGAACACTAGTCTTGAGCATTTTAATTTTGGGTGACAAAGGCCACCAAAGGTGGCCCTTGCCCCACAGCCTACATTCAAATAGGGCTAGACACTTTGTGAAGTAACACAAACCCCTGCAAAAAGACACCCAAAACCTATTCTGAAAACTTACCACACCATAACAGCCCTAACCTATGTATGAAAAGATGGTGCTATAAATATTGCACTGGGACCAAGAAAGGTGTTTCCCTAGGTGGTCCTGGAGCACCCTCTTGCCATTCAGGATTTCAAGCTATCCACAATGAATCTGCATGAAAATGATTTGCATGTAATGGAGGCAGTATATGCAAATCAACGTCATGCATATTTATTGTGGATAGCCTGAAAACCTGACTGGCAAGGGGTACTCTAGAACCAATTTGGGAAACACTGCCATAGAACACAAAACTCACCACACCATAACAGCCCTAACCAACCTATGAAAAGACAGTGCCATATATATTACACTGGACTCTGGAGCACCAATATACCTACTATTGGGAAACTGGAACAAGCTGCACTGTTACACATTCCTACACAGACACTACATGCTAGCAGAATCTTCACCTCAGTCACACATGCAGAACATGGACAGACCCTCATCTATATAACATAAGAGTAGCCATACTGGATCAGATCAATAGTCCATCTAGCCCAGTATCCTGTTTCCAACAGTGGCCAACCCAGGTCACAAGCACCTGGCAAGAAACCCAAATTGTGACAACATTCCATTCTACCAATCTAATACAGAATAGAGAGCAACAAAACAACAAAAAATTGAAATAGAGACCCCCCCCCCCCCCCCTCCTCTGTGCCCAAGGAAGCCAGACTTTATACAGTGCAATACTGGTAAAAAAGAAACAGAAATGCATTTTCTCCTGTACTTTGCAAAATAGAAAAAAA
The DNA here is from genome assembly GCF_901765095.1 of Microcaecilia unicolor. Lineage (NCBI taxonomy): Eukaryota > Metazoa > Chordata > Amphibia > Gymnophiona > Siphonopidae > Microcaecilia > Microcaecilia unicolor. Next base: position 644,441,722 of record NC_044032.1, on the reverse strand, counting down.
ATGTACCTTTTACAAAGCAGGTACATCTCAGTCCTTACAAAGTATAAAATAATTTTCTTCTACCTTTGTTGTCTGGGAATTTGGCTGCTCCCAGTCTTTTTTTCCATGTTCCACGAATCAGCCATACAAATTCTTTTTCAGGTTGGCCTTTCCATTTTTTCTCTTTCCTCTTGTCTTCTTCCTTTCCTTCTCTACATCTGTTGGCACTGATCTTTTGTTTTATGTCCCCGCTATGAAATAGCTGTGCATAGAGCTGCCAAGTGATCAAGCTCCAGAAGGGAGATTTTTCAACCAGTCCTAGTGTGAACTGACATCCCAAATTCATGTGGATTTGCAGTCCCTGATTCTACCCATCAAAATCTGTGCTGCAGTACATTCAAAATTACTTAAGAAAATGCACTCAGACCCCTGCAGGGCTGCTAATTTGAAGACATCGGAGATGTGCATTTTTAAATACTGTCATATTCCTAAAATCATATTTAAAATAAAATACTTTTCTACTGTTTGAACAATTTATTTTCTCATTTGCTTTGGTCCCACTGTCTCTTTTCTGTTTTTATCTATTTCTTCTGCATTTACAGGGTCTCTTGCCCATCTGACATTTCTTGTGTGGTCAAGTGCACCATCCTTCTTCCCTCTGCACCACTATTTGTCCTGTCTAGTATCTCCCTTCTGTGTCCCTTGTCCCTGTCCTACCCCCAAGTTCAGCATCTGCCCTTTCTGTGTCCCCATCTCCCCCCTTTTTCAGCACAAGCCTACCTGGTGGTCTCATCTCCCCCTTTTCTAATATCTGCCCTCCTGGTGTCTCCATCTCTCCCTTTTTCTAACATTGTACCGTGTCCCTCATTCTGCCTCGCCTCACCCTATGCTTGGAACAACCTTCCTGAACCCTTACGCCAAGCCCCCTCCCTGCCCATCTTCAAGTCTTTGCTTAAAGCCCACCTCTTCAATGCTGCGTTCGGCACCTAACCCTTACCGTTCAGTGAATCCAGACTGCCCCAATTTGACTGCCCCGATCGGACCGACCGTTCACTTGTCTATTAGATTGTAAGCTCTTTGAGCAGGGACTGTCTCTCTTTGTTAAATTGTACAGCGCTGCGTAACCCTAGTAGCGCTCTAGAAATGTTAAGTAGTAGTAGTAGTAGTAGTAGTAGTTTTTCTAACATTGTACCGTGTCCCCATCTTCCCCCTTTTTCCAGCATTACCTCTTTTTCCTTGTCATCAAGCAGATGAAGCCATTACGTATGGGTTGTGTCCATCAACCAGCAGGGGGAGATAGAGAGCACTCAACTTTTCACAGTGGCTCATGGCCAGCTAGCTCCACTGCCTCTTCAGTATTCTCTTTCTCCCCAAGCAGGGTGGCTGCAGCTTCTTCGAGCTCCATCAAAAATCTGCCTGGGGGTGGCTCCTGGCTTGTCAGTTGTTAGCCGGGGTGTTAGAGGCTATAGCAGCTTCACTTTGAAGGCACATAGGTCAGCCCTTTCCCTGCCTTACCCATGGATGTGGGTGTGGACATATTAGCTTGCTTTTCCCTGTCCTTTCCCACTCAGTAGATGCAGGCACATTGGTTTGCCTCTCCCTGCCTTTCCCACTTATCTGAGCTTCCGGAGTGTTTTTATTTACCTCTTTTGCCTCTGCTTTCCTCACAGCGTTAAAAAAAAATAAATAATTAGTCGCGTTGCGCTTTAGCGCAGCAATCTTGGAAAAGAGGTTTTTTTCTTGAGATTCTTCTGCAGGACCGGAGCTGTGATACTCGGTCTAGTGAGGTAAGAGTGTTTTCTGACTCCTCCAGGGTGGGCCCGCGATCGGGACGTTTTTGGCGCGAACCGCCATTTTTTAATTTTACCGCCGTTTTCGACGATGGCTGCAGAGACTGTAAAGCACTGTTCTAAATGTGGCAAGCGCAAATCAGCAGTGGGGCTCTGTAATTCATGCTGTACAGACGGTAGAGCCGGCCCCAGCATGGCGAGCAGCGATTTTTTGCGCTCTGAGCTGGCAGCAGACGCCATTTTGGATTTTCCACATGGCGCGGCCTCCGTTACGATGGAGAGCCCTGAATCCGGGGGGGGGGGGGGGGGGGTCCCCTCTGAGTGAGGCTAATAATAGAGCTGATAGCCCTGGGCAGGATCCAGGCGGTCAGGGAGCGGTTTTCTCCCCTGATTTTGTTTTAATGCTGCATAGGGCGTACATGCTTTAAAAGAGCTCTTCCACAGGGATCTTTGGTCCCTCTGCCTGTCCCCCCGGTGGATCCTGGCCTTTTGGAGTTAGCTTTGCCTGTTTCTTATCCTCCTGATAAAACGCAGAAGGGCTAATTCCCCTTCCGAGTGTGGCACACCCTCCTTCCCCCCCCCCCCCCCCCCGTGGTCAGGCCATGAGGATTCTGAGGGGTCTGGCAGAACTTCTTGGGCTGAGGAGCCAGAGTCAGGTGCAGAATTGCCACAGGAGCTTGATGATCCGTCTGCGGTAAGGATTTTCCACCGTGAGGAGCTGCCAGCGCTTATTTCAGATGCCTTACAAGCCCTCTCGATTGAAGATCCTGGGAGTGGCACAGCCTCCTCTGTTAATCCAAGGATGGCTAGTACCAGAAAGCCTGCTCGAGCCTTTCCTTTGCATGACTCCATCCAAGAGCTTATTTCGGCTCAATGGGCTGACCCCGAGGGACCTTTGAAGGTTGCCAGGGCTATAGGGCAATTATACCCCCTGAGTAAGGAACATTTGGCTTGCTTTGCAATGCCTAAATATTTGAAGATTGGTGTGGGGACCGGGCATGTGTCCCTTTGACAGCTTCTGTGTCGTGCTTTTTAGATTTCTTGCAGGATGGTTTTGAGAAGGGCCTTTCATTATCATCTTTGAAGGTGCAGCTGGCTGCTTTGGTGTGTTTTCGGGCTAAGGTGCAGGGCAGGTCGGTTGTGTCTTCCCCGAATGTGGTCCGTTTTTTGAGGGGGGTGAAGTTGCTTCGTCCTCCTCGGCGGCCGGTAGTTCCTTAGTGGTATCTTAATATCATTCTTGACTCTTTGGCGGGTTTTCCTTTTGAGCCCTTGGAGTCTTGTTCGATAAAAGACCTTACTATGAAGGTGGTCTTTTTGGTAGCTATATCGTCGGCTCGCAGGATTTCGGAACTTCAGGCTCTTTCATGTAGGCCTCCGTTTCTGAGGTTTTCTAAGGAAAAGGTTTCGCTGCGTCCAGTGCCTTCGTTTTTGCCTAAGGTGGTATCCTCCTTTCATGTCAATCAGGTGATTTCGTTGCCAGTTTTGGGGGACTGGACGGGGGATTCTTCTCAGCATCGTTTGGCAAAATTGGATGTGCGCAGAGTGTTGAAGGTTTACTTGCGCAGGTCGGAGGAATTCAGGTCTGCGAACAGGTTATTTGTCCTTCATGGGGGGCCCAAGAAGGGAGCGGCTGCTTCTAAGGCATCTATAGCTCGGTGGTTGAAGGATGCCATCTCTTCAGCTTACATATTGCATGGCCGTACGGTGCCGGTGGGGCTCAAGGCACATTCCACTAGGGGGATGGTGGCTTCTTGGGCAGAGAGTAGTTTTGTTCCACCAGTGGACATTTGTAGAGCGGCGGTGTGGTCCTCCCTACATTCTTTTGTCAAACATTACAGAGTGGATGTACAGGCAAGGGAGGATGCCAGTTTTGGAGCTGTAATCCTGTCCTCTGGGCTTCGCAGGTCCCACCCTTAGATGTGTTTACTGCTTTGGTACGTCCCAAGCGTCTTGAACTGTCTGGAGGATTGCTGAGGAAGGTGAAATTAGGCCTTACCTGCTAATTTTCTTTCCTCTAGATCCTCCAGACCGTTCAAGAGCCCACCCAGTGTATCGGACAGTTCAGTATGATATTTTCTTTAGATTTCAGTTGCTGATATTTCTAGTAGCTCCTGTGATTTGGGTCCTGGAGTTTTACTAAGGGCAGTTTGTGGTATCGTTTGTGCCCATCTGCAGTTGAATTTCCCCGTCTTAAGGGGAGGGGATCTGAGTGTGGATTCAGTGGTTTTGTTTAGGTGGAGGTGTTTTGTTCCTCTGCTTTGTTACTGTTTTACTGGTTAGTAGAAGGTCTGCACAGGCTACTTGTATAAGAAGTTTTAGTGTTCTCAGTCTCCCTCTGCTGGTAGGAGTGCATAACCCAAGCGTCTTGAATGGTCTGGAGGATCTAGAAGAAAGAAAATTAGCAGGTAAGGCCTAATTTCACCTTTTTTTGCCTGGGGCGTTTCTTTCTGTTCAGTTATTGTAGAAAGGTGTCCTAATTTTGAGCCTGCTCAAAACACACCTCCACGCCACCCTCTTGCTGTTTAGACAAACTGCAATATAAAATGTCCAAATTCTGCAGAATGCGAGAGAGCCAGTAAAACATAGCTGGAAAGCAGTGGACTGAAATGCTTGTAAACAAAGTAACAAAGCTCCGAATCTGCAAGCCCTGATGTTAGATGCAGGTTCTGATATTGTTGCAAGCACAGAGACATGTTCAATGATTTCCATGAATGGGACACAAACATACCAGGCTATAATCCCTTTAGGAAGGATAGGGATGGCCGAAAGGGTAGATGAGTGGTACTATATGTGAAAAACATTGTTTAAAGTGGTTGAAATGCAGGAGGCCACGGGTAAGGAGAAAGCGATATGGATCGTCTTGGAACTAGAAGATGGAATCTGTATCCTCCCGGGAGTCAACTACAGACCTCCAACACAAATGGAGAAGCTGGAGAAAGATCGAGTTGTAGATATCCAAAAGTTGGTTTGAAAGGGGAAGTGATGTTGCAAGGAGATTTTTAGCCTACCAGCTGTGGAAAAAATGTTCCAGCTGCTGAATTAGAAAGTAAGAGAGATTTTGGATGCCTTTCAAAGTGCTCTGCTCAGGCAAATGGGGATGGAACCCACGAGGAAAGGGATGAGGCTGATCTTAAGCTCACAAATAAAAAAGGTGTGTCTGATGTCTAGGTGGGTGCGCACCTGCCTAGTAGTGATCATTGCACAATATGGTATGATATAAGAGTGAAAGGGAAGTGCAGATTCACAAAATGCCTGGGATTTCAGAATCCTATCTTTAGTAAATAAACTGAGGGAGTACCTCAAGAAAGAACTGATGGAGGAAATAAGAGAAGTGAAAAGACAGTGGTCCAGGCTGAAAAGGAGCTAGGGAGGGCGGGAACAGAGGGACAGGGACCCTTCAGGAGGTGGACCGGGAGAAGGAGAGGAAAAGAGGCTTTTGGGGTAAGGCATTAGAGAGATGCTGGATCTATTGGGCAGGGGAAGAGAGGGACAGGGACCCTTGAACAGTGGGAGAGGAGATGCTAGATCTATGAAGTAGGGGGCAAGGGAACAGGAGTGAGGGAAGAGAAAGGGACTCTTGCAGGGCCCACTAGGAGTGGGCAGGAGGAAAGGGCTAGAAAGCTGTTCAGAGGGATGCATGTGCAGGTAGGAAGGAAGAGGGATGCTGGTCTCCAGGGAGCACAGGTTCTAAGGAATAAAGCTGCAAAAAGGGTATTATTGGGGGGGGGGGCAGATCTGGAAGAAGGAAAATGTAAGGGACAGAGCTGAACATGGGAGGAGGTATTAGGAACCTGGTGGGGGGGGGGGGCAAAGCTGGACATAGGGGATAGGGACATAGAGGGAAGATGGTTGGCATGGAGAGGGAAGATGTGACAAATGGACAAGGAGACCTGGCAAGAGAGTTAAGAGAAGACAGGAAAGCAGAAACCTGAGACTGGGACCAACATGATTAGAAAAATGATAAGGGCAACAAAAATAGAAAAATAATTTTATTTTCTATTTATTGATTAAAATATATTGATTTCTGGAATGTATAACTGCCAGAACAGGTTTTCGATATGGCTGGGGTCTGCCATAAAAACCTCATTCAGCCTTCAATCAGAAGCATAACAGTGGTAAATATCTTGTTTTGGGATGACCCTTCTGCAGGCCTGTGGAATCTGTCTCCATGGCAGTGTTCTTTCTAAGGTGTGTGCAAGTACGTGTGCACATGGGTCAGAAAGGGAGCGCAGATAACCTAGTCACGGCATGCACAAAATATTTGCTGGCTTTCTTTGTAATGAACATAAGCTATACCTGTCACGTCTGTGGTCGTGACCACCCTCAGCCTTACCTTCTTTCTGGGGGTCAGCAGCACTGCTGGCTTCTGCCTGTGTTTGTGTTAGTCTTGTCTCTGTCCTGGTGTGCTGGCTGCTTCCAGCATGAACCTGATTGCTTCACTAGACCTCACCTGTGTGGGCTATGCCTCTCTAGGGAGCCAGCATCTAAGATGGCTGCCATCGGCTCTATGCCAGCTTCCAAGATGGCTCCTGCTTGTCTTTCCTGTGGGCTCACTTCCTATGTGTGTCAAGCCTCGCTTTGGGGTCAAGGTACTTCCTGCTTCTATCCTACTGCTGGTGACTCATCAGTGAGAGCCTTCATAAGGAAGTGCTGTGCTTGCAGTCAGTGCCTTTGCATTGGTGTTATGCTCTTAGGTCAGGTTAGTAAGTGTCTGCTGCACTACTGCTTAGCCTCTCTCTGGGTTCCAGCCCAGCTTCTTTCTGTGTCTGTTGTCTTTCCGTGGGGGGTCTTCCCTGCCACTGTCTGTCTGTGGACTGCGGGTCCTTCCTGGCTTACCCTGTGTTTGGGGTGAAGCCTCTGCTCCAGGCTTACCCTGTGTTGGGGTGAAGCCTCTGTCCGTGTTTGTTCTCTGTCTGCACTTGAAGCCTCAGCCTTTGTGAGTTCCCAGTCAGTGTGTGGAACGGCTGTGGCTTCAGACCCTTGGCTTGATATTCCTGGTTTACTCTGTGTGCTCTGTTGCCTGCCCAAGACCCTTGGCCGCTATTCCTGGTTTCCTCTCCCTACTCGCTATCTGCCTTGACCCCTGCTATTCCTGAACCCTGCTTGTTTATCCTGTGTGCATATCCTGAACGCTGTTTGTATATCTACTACTACTACTATTTAGCATTTCTATAGCGCTACAAGGCATAAGCAGCGCTGCACAAACATAGAAGAAAGACAGTCCCTGCTCAAAGAGCGTACAATCTAATAGACAAAAAATAAATAAAGTAAGCAAATCAAATCAATTAATGTGAACGGGAAGGAAGAGAGGAGGGTAGGTGGAGGCGAGTGGTTACAAGTGGTTACGAGTCAAAAGCAATGTTAAAGAGGTGGGCTTTCAGTCTAGATTTAAAGGTGGCCAAGGATGAGGCAAGACATAGGGGCTCAGGAAGTTTATTCCAGGCGTAGGGTGCAGCGAGACAGAAGGCGCGAAGTCTGGAGTTGGCAGTAGTGGAGAAGGGAACAGATAAGAAGGATTTATCCATGGAGCGGAGTGCACGGGAAGGGGTGTAGGGAAGGACGAGTGTGGAGAGATACTGGGGAGCAGCAGAGTGAATACATTTATAGGTTAGTAGAAGAAGTTTGAACAGGATGCGAAAACGGATAGGGAGCCAGTGAAGGGTCTTGAGGAGAGGGGTAGTATGAGTAAAGCGACCCCAGGATATACACTCAGGATATACAAACAGGGTTCAGGATATGCACATAGGATATACAAGCAGGGTACAGGATAGACCCTCAGGATATATGTTAGCTAGGCAGAGCGGAAGACCGGATAACACTAGCTAGCCAGAACCAGGGTTCAGGATATACACTCAGGATATCCTGAACCCTGGTTCTGGCTAGCTAGTGTTATCCGGTCTTCCGCTCTGCCTAGCTAACATATATCCTGAGGGTCTATCCTGTACCCTGCTTGTATATCCTATGTGCATATCCTGAACCCTGTTTGTATATCCTGAGTGTATATCCTGAATCCTGTCTCTGTCTAGCTAGTGTGTGTTCCCAGGGCATGGTCCCTGTTTCCTGCTGCTACCTAGCTAGTGGGTTTACCCACTGGGTATTCCCTGATCCCCAGTCTGCCTTGCTTGCATGTTGCCCTAGTCTTTGCTCCTGCTAGCTTTCGTATGTCTTGTCTCTTGCTAGGTCTTCTGGTTCTTGCTAGTGGCAGTGCAGCAGCTCCCTGTCTGAGTTTAGTTCCTAGTCTAGTCTCCCTCGTGTATCCCAGACCTGGGGTGGGTCCTCGGGATCTTCAGTTCCTGCGTATCCTGCAAGTCCTGCCGGCCACCTGCACTTCGGAGCTCAACTCCGGAGGAACGGTGGCTATGTGCAGGTGAAGCCGTTCCTGTTTCGTCTGTTCCAGTTGCCTGCCTTGTACTACTCCAGTCCAGAGTTCCAGTACTGCTCTTCCGTGTATCCCGTCCCGGGGTGAAGCTATTCCTGTTTCGTCTGTTCCAGTTGCCTGCCTGGTACTACTCCAGTCCAGAGCTCCAGTACTGCTCTTCCGTGTATCCTGTCCCGGGGTGGTCTTGCCTGCCGCTGCCGCTCCTCGGCAGTGGCCCAAGGGCTCACGAACTCCAGTTCCACCTCGAGGACCTGATAGAATGCCAAGGTCCTAGAGAACGCGACTATACCGTACATAATTGAGTTGAGGCTGAAAACTTGGCACAAAATGTTTTTCATGTGCACATATGCTAGCAAAAATTAGAGAGAACGTTGTTCCATGGCTCTATCTACAGTCAGATAGTAAATTGGCAACTATGTTCATTGTTTTCTCCTAAGACAAGCAGGCTTATCGGTTCTCACAAGTGGGTGATGCTGATCCGTGTTGCCCAGTCCGGCATTTACCAAAGCTAAATGAGAGCTTTGTGGAGCATGAGCCGCGCTTCACCATGCATGCGTGAGTTCTGTCTCAGTTCTTTTTCCATGTGAGAAGAAGGTATTTTTTTTCTTCTCATTTGCTCAATCTTAGCTAGGTTTTTTTTTTTTTTTTTTGCCTTCCGGCTATTTTATTGGATATTAGTTTGTGTTCCTGTTGTTGGAACCTCAGTTTTCTTTTCCTTTAATTTCCTTAGGTTTTTTTTTGCCTGGTTTTAAGTTTTGTTTATTTTTTTCCATCATTAGGCCGCTTTTAGGTCTTGACTTCGGCCAGGACTTTTCCTTCCCTTTTTTCTGTGCCTTGCCCCTTTTTCAGTCACCATTGTGTCATTTAATTTAGCTGACGAATGTGGCTTCAAGCACTGTACCCAGTGCAATCGGACAGTCTCTGGGAAGGACACCCATTCTTGATGTCTGCAGTATCTTAGGCCTGACCATAGCCCTACTAACTGTGTTCTTTGTCTCTTTATGAAGAAGACGACCTGGTTTTCCAGAGAGGCTTAACGAGAGAGGATTTTTGGAGTCAAGTCCGGTTCCTCAACGTCTGCATTGAGGACGAGCATCGCACCGGCTTTGGGAGTGTCGGTAAGCATGGCTCCTATTAGACCCGTAGATACTAGGAGCATTGAAGCATCGTGGGTGTCCACCTATCTCGAGGCCTGCTATTGTGGAGAGCCCCTGGGACGGTCTGTCGTCTGACCCGACCCTGAGGTGACCTGAGGTTTCAATGACATTCTCATTGGCACCGAGCCTTGGTGACATGCTTCGGGTGAAGGCCAAGAAGCATCATCATAAGTCACTCTTGACAGATGGTGCTGGGAGTTCTGGGGCATCGAAGGATTCGGCACCAGAGAAGTGACGGCACCGGGAGGACCACTCCTCCATTCAGGAGGTACCAATGCACCTGCTTCCTAGTAGCCGAGATCCAGCTCCTGCATTGAATCTAGCAGTTCTGCAACTTGCGCTTCAGCAGCCTGCACTTCAGCCGGCACCCCATCTTTTCCCAGTGTTGGCCTTCGATGAGCACATCTGGGCCTTGCTCCCTGCGCTGCTGGATGGCCTTAATGCAACAGTGCGCATCAACATCGGGAGTGCTTGCTCCGGCCCTGCTTGACCCTTAGCCTGTGGTGTAGCCTCAGACGCCGGCGCCTTTCCCTGGACGTTGGTGGAGGAAGCTTCGCCGGAGTCGAGATGGAAGTTGACTTCTTTTGATTTCTCAACACCACTTTCGAGGACGTGGTTCCTCGGTGCCAAGGCAGGTTCGTTCTCAACATTCCAATCAGGAGATACTGTCTGACACCGAAGAGGATCAGCGCTCAGTAGATTCAGAGGAGGATCCTGGGTACTTTTCCTTGGATGAGTCTTATGGGATTAAGCCTTTCATTTCCATCTTTTGTAAAAGAAATAGCTGATGCCATTCAATTTCCTTTGGAAGTGGAGGATGAGCCCAGGGCCAAGATGCTTGAGGTCCTGGAGTACACATCTCCTCCTAAGGAGGTTGTGACTGCACCTCTCCATGAGGTACTCAAGGAAGTCTTCGTCAGGAACTGGGAGTCCCCTCTGTTGGTCCGTGTCATGCCCAAGAAGATTGACACCCAGTATCGGCTCCACAGTGTGCCTGGTTTTGATAGGCCTCAGTTGTCTCACAATTCCATGGTGGTGGAATCCACTCTCAAAAGAGCCAAGAGTTCTAGGGACTATGCCTCGGCACCCCCAGGCAGAAAAGCTAGAACCCTGGATTCTTTTGGGAGGAAGATATACCAGACTTCAATGCTTATTTTCTATATACAAACTTACCAGCTCTTCATGAGCGTTTACTTGTGAAACTTGGTGCGCCAGCTGTTGGACTTGGTTGATGTGCTCCCTCTGGAGCAGGCTGAGCCTTTTCGCCAGTTGGTCAAGCAGCAGAAGGTATGTTGAAAGTTCATGGCTAGAGGCACGCGACACTTTTGATGTGGCGTCTAGGATCTCTGTTCTGACTTGTTTCTGACTTGGAACATTCTGTGCAGCAGAGGTTGGCAGATGCTTCTTGCCGGGGGGGATAACATTTTTGGAGAGAAGGTTGAAGAGGTCACTGACCAAATCAAAAAACACACTGATACTATCTTGTTTGTCTCCCACCGGGCACCTTCTGCATCAGCCTCCTCATCTAGGAGGACTTTTGGCAAGCCAAGGAGGAGTTCCTATTATTATCCTAGGTGTAGGTACAGCCTACTCAGGCTCAACCCTAGCATGCTTGTTATGTCAACAATGTTCGCCTAAAGCCCCTGCTGCTCACCAGGCAAAGCAAGGGATGAACTGTTGACTGGCTCCAGCAGAGCATAGCTGCAGTAAAAGTGTCTGTCCCAACTGACTTGCCGGTTGGAGGGAGGCTGAAAATTTTTCTCTAAAAGTGGCCTCTTATAATCTCTGACTGGTGGATTCTTCAAATAGTCAATACTCCCTCAATTAGTATCTCAAACCTCCAAATTGCCCACCAAGAGCTCATTCAGCTCTCAGTGTGGGCAGGTACTTGCAGAGGAACTCTTCGCCCTTCTGAAGCCTATGTAGTTGAACCTGTTCCACCACTAAAAGAAGGGCAGGAAATTTATTCCAGGTACTTCCCTGTGTATAGGAAGACAGGGAGGATGAGTCCCATCCTACCTGAGGGCCTTGAACAAATTCCTAGTCTGAGAAGAGTTCAGAATGGTTTCCCTGGACACCCTTCTCACAATGATTCAGAAAAATGGATGAGTATGCTCTTTGGACTTAAAGGATGCATATACTAACATCCCGATACTTCAAGCCCATCAGAAGTATCTTTAATTTCAACTGAGACCACATCACTTTCAGTACCGCATGTTGCCCTGTGGCCTTGCTGAAGCCAGCTCTCAGGGTCTTCACCAAATGTTGCAGCATCACTATATAGACTGGGAATCAATGTGTTCCCATATCTTAACGATTGTCTGGTGAAGAGCACCTCTGAGGCTGGTGCTTAGGAGTCTGTGTGGGTGACTATTCGGGTGCTTGAGCTACTAGGGTTCATTTTAAACTACCCCAAGTCCTATCTTACTGTCCAGTGATTGGAGTTTATAGGAGCCCTGCTTGACACACAGACGTTTCGAGCCTACCTCCTGGAGACGGGAGCGGGCAATCTTGCTCGCGTTCGAGGTTCGTGCCTCTCATCAGGTCACATCTTGGCAGCTGTTGAGATTGTTGGGCCACATGGCTTCCACTGTGTACGTTATACCCATGACACATCTTCACTTGAGATCAGATCAGTGGACCCTGGCTTCTCAATGGCATGAAGCCACGGGAGTCGAGAAGATGTCATCCAAGTGTCCCCAGAGCTTGCACGCTCTTTTCAGTGGTGGACCATTTGATCCAGTTTGACTCTGGGACTTCCATTTCAAATTTCTCAGCTGAGCAGGGGGCACCAGATCACGGCCTTTGTAGTAGGAGGCCGTCCAGATGTTGTATTGGGCTCACCAACATGGCATGTTCCTTCAGGCTACTTATCTGGCGGGCAAAGACAATACCCAGTCCGACAGACTGAGCAGTGGACAGGATAATGTAACCTTACGAGTGGTCTGTCAATATGGACATAGCCCGCAAGATCTTCCGAGCATGGGGCACCCCGTCGATGGATCTTTTTATCACTCAGCTCAACTACACAACTACAAAGTTCCCTCTGTTTTGTTCCAGGCTTCAGGCCCATGACAGGCTAGCGTCGGGTGCATTCCTTCCCAGTTGGAGGATAGGTCTTCTGTATGCGTATCCTCCCATACCTCTAGTGGGAAAAACTTTTTTGAAACTCAAACAAGACCACGGAACCATGATTCTGAGCGTGCTGTACTGGCCGTGGCAGATATGGTTTCCTCTTCTGGAATTATTCTCCAAAGAACAGTTGAGATTGGAGTGTTTTCCGACCCTCATCACTCAGAACAAGAGATCACTTTTACATCCCAATCTCCAGTCTCTGGCTCTTGCAGCATGATGTTCAGAGCCCAGAATTGGCTGCCTTGGGTCTCCCAGCGGGTGTCTCTTGGGTCTTGCTGGCTTCTAGGAAAGATTTCACTGTTACTCTTTTAAATGGAAGAGGTTTGCTGTCTGGTGTGAGAGCAAGGTCCTAGATCCCTTAACGTGTCCTAGACAGACGTGCTTGAATACCATTTATTAGAGTCTGGTCTTAAGACCAACTCCATGAGGGTTCACCTTAGTGTAATTAGTGCTTATCATCAACATGTAGAAAGTTAGCCCATCTCTGGATATTTCTAGTTCGCTTCATGAGTTTGCTTTTGTCAAGTCCCCCTGTCAACCCTCCACCAGTGTCATGGGATCTCAGCATCATTCTCACCCAGCTGAGGAAAGCTCCTTTTGAGCCAGTGAATTCCTGTCATCTGAAGTACTTGACTGGAAGGTTATTTTCTTGTTGGCTGTTACTTCAACTCATAGGGTCAGTGAGCTTCAGCCCTTAGTGGTGAATGCACCTTATACTAAGTTTAATCACAATAGAGTAGTCCTCTGTGTGCACCCTAAATTCCTGTCGAAAATGTGCCTGAGTTCCATCTGAACCAGTCAAATGTCTTGCCGATATTCTTTCCCTGACCTCATGCACATCCTGGCAAAAACAGCTTGCACATATTGGATTGCAAGAGAGCATTGACCTACTACATGGAGCGGACAAGGTCCCACAGCCAGCCTAGCTTTGTATTTCTTTTGATCCCAACAGGATGGGTGTTGCCATTGGCAACTGCATCATCTCAATTTGTCTGGCAGATTGCATTTCTTTCACTTAATGCCCAGGCTGGGCTGGCCTTCAAGGGTTATGTCACGGCTCATAATGTCAGAGCCATGGCTGCGTTGGTAGCCGACTTGAAATATGCCTCCTTTGAAGAAATTTGCAAGGTTGCCATGTGGTCTTCAATTCACACATTCTCATCACACTACTGCCTTGAGCAGAATACCAGATGCGACAGTTGGTTCGGGCAGACAGTGTTGCAGAATCTGTTTGGGGTATAGAATCCAACTCCACCCTCCTGGGCCCCTTTTATTCTGTTCCAGGCTGCACTCATATTCAGATTGTATATAGTGTTCTTACCATTGTGAGTCCGAATTGACCTATGTTTGTTGTTTTGGTGAGCCTGCATGCTAGGGATTCCGCACGTGAGAATAGATAAGCCTGCTTGTCCTCGGAGAAAACAAAGTTGCTTACCTGTAGCAGGTATTCTCTCAGGACTTCAGGCTTTATATTCTCACAATCCCTCCTACCTCCCCTTGCAGTTGTCTTCTTTGTTATTTTTACTTTATTTTTTTGTTATAGTATTAAACTGAGGAGACTGCATTAGTGATGTCTGGGAAGGCACTCACTCAATTGCGGTGGAGCATGGCTTACGCTGCACAACCTTTCATTTAGCTTTAGTAAATGCCAGACTGGGTGCTGTATACTGGTGTTGCCTACTTGAGAGAATATAAAGCCTGCTCCAGGTAAGTATCTTCGCTAACTAGACTTTCTGTATGCGCTTATTGGAGCCCTACGTACAAACTTTTACAATTAATCTAAAAATAATAATTTCCTGGATTAAAATTTCCAGACTGTTTCTCCAAACGAGCATTTAGATGCTGGGTCATCCAAAGATTCTCTACTGGTTCTAAAGTCTGGCAATCCGTACTAAGTTTGACATCCTAAAGTAATCCTATGTTTTCTCCTTCAACTTTTGCAACCAGTAATATTCCATCTAAAACCAAGATGGGACTAGAAAGAAACCTTCTGTAGCAATAGCTCTTTTTTTGTGTGTGTGTGGGGGGGGGGGGAGGGTTGGATCAATATAAGTTTTATTATCCAGCATCAACAGTTTATTTTGAGAAAATCATTGGTTTTATTTATACTGCTCCTCATCTTAAATTGCAGTAAAATATATCATATCAGTGACATAGTGGAGGAGTGGCCTATTGGTTTGGGTGGTGGACTTTGGTCCTGGGGAACTGAGGAACTGAGTTCAATTCCCACTTCAGGCATAGGCAGCTCCTTGTGACTCTGGGCAAGTCACTTAACCCTCCATTGCCCCATGTAAGCCGCATTGAGCCTGCCATGAGTGGGAAAGCGCAGGGTACAAATGTAACAAAAATAAAATAGATACTATTGGAGATTCTACATGGAATGTAGCAACATTCCATGTAGAAGGCTGAGCAGGCTTCTGTTTCTGTGAGTCTGACAGGACGTCAGACTCACAGAAGCAGAAGCCTGCGCAGCCACATTGGTGATCTGCAAGGGCCGACTTCTACATGGAATGTTGGAATAGCAACATTCCATGTAGAATCTCAAATAGTAGCAACAGTGGAGGAGTGGCCTAGTGGTTAGGGTGGTGGACTTTGGTCCTGGGGAATTGAGGAACTGAGTTCAATTCCCACTTCAGGCACAGGCAGCTCCTTGTGACTCTGGGCAAGTCACTTAACCCTCCATTGCCCCAGGTACAAATAAGTACCTAAGCCGCATTGAGCCTGCCATGAGTGGGAAAGCGCGGGGTACATATTAACAAAAAAAAATAAAAATAGTGGGCACTTAATTGTATTGGTCAAAACTCTATAATATAAATTGAAGAGTAGGAGCAACAGTATGGGATCCTTCTTGAATATCCCAGCGTACCAAACAACATGACGATATGAAGTAATCCAGCATTAACTTGCTGAGGACAGGCCTTCAAGAATGAATGAAACCTAATGTAAGGGAAAATTACTATGCTAAGAAGCTCTAAATGAGACACTTGTTCAGTGATGTGCTCTTTACAGTATATTGAAATATAAAACCAGATCTTGCATTTTGTATAAGGGGGACATAGTCCATAATTGTTTTAATTTCTTTTTTTTTTTTACTAATTAGAAATGATACATTTAAGAAACAAATTAATGCTGATGGCAAACAGAATTATGAGGATAATGACCAGAATACTCATACTAAACAATTACAATACTAATTGAACACTAACTCACTTTTTTGTCTTAATTATATTAGACTGTAAAGTTTCACCTTCATTATTTCCACATAGGATCAATGTTTTAACTATTTACTTAGCTAACTCATACAGACTCTTTTCCCTTATTTGATGCTTGGCTGCCCAGTACTGTTCAAAGTGTCTGCTATCAAATTTTCAATGTTATAGCATAGCATAGCATAGATGATGCTATCTCTTTCTCTCTTTGAATGGAAGACTCTCACTATGGTCCAGGACAAGATCACCCTCTGCTCCTTTCATGGTCTGGGTTTCTCTCTCCATGGCACATCCTTCTGGTCCCTCTGCTGAGGCTGGATAATTCCCTTCTTCCATTGTCTCTAAGGCCAGAAGGTATCTTTTTATAGGGTTTCTCTTCCATTAGGCTTAATGGGATGTGCTTTGTTATGAGTATTTGCCCTGTGATGTAGGACATATTTAACTTAAGTATACACAGCCCATCATTTTGATAGGTCTATTAAGATGATTTTAGATATACCTGTTTTCTGATCAGCCAGTGGATGGGCTTGCTTTACAGATTGTTTTGACTTTATGAGGAAATAACCCTCCACATCATCGATCTTTAAATGTCTCATGATTTCAGGGTAAATATTCAAGCTTCCTGTTAACAAAGCAGTCTATCACAAGTCACTCACAGCTGATTTGTATCAGCCTGGTTTGTAACAACCAAGCAGCAAAGCTAACCTAACTTCCTGTAGATTGTAGCCCCTAACACTACTCCTAAACTAATCAAGAAAGCATTATTCTACCCAGGCTTTGTTCTCTTAGTTGCTACAGTGAAGTACTGTGATCAAGTGTATCAAAATGCAAATGAAATAACTAGATGCATGGTAGCTGAAGTAGCACCTTGATCTAATAAGTAGATCAACGGTGTTTTTGCACTGTAATATTTTCTAAAAGCCAACTTAGTTTTTATAGCATCTTTCAGTGATAACATTAGTTCACATCTTTTTTTCAGTAGTAGCTCAAGGTGAGTTATATTCAGGTAGACTAGGTACTTCCCCGTCCCTGAAGAGTATACAATCGAAGTTCGTACCAGAGGGGAGGGAGGGGTTAAATGACTTGCCCAAGATCACAAGAAGCAGCAGTTGAATTTGAACCAGACTTCCCTGGTTATCCCAGTGCTCTAACCACTAGACTACTCCTCTGCTCCATGCACAATCTTTAGAGCACCAGAGGACAAGGATGGGGAGGATGATTTTTCTTTTTTTAATTCTCACTTTACCAGTGCACAGGGAATACATTAGTGGTTAATAGAAAGTACCACAGCTCTGTGTAGATGTTTATTCCTCCCCCTGCATCCTTTAGTTGAACACAATAGTCCCAACTTCCTGTGGCACCAAGGACTAAGCATTTATGTTAATAAGTATTAAATGAATAAATGTGAGCTGTTTGATCCTAGGTTTTTCACACTGTAATTCCAAAGTCCTGAAAGTCAGGATAGCTGTCTTCTCAAACCTGCATGTGTTTCCTAACCTCTAAAGGTGAACTCTGCATTTTGTATAAACAGGAGAGTTATGTGTTTAGGATTTATAGGTTTTGGGCATGGTCTAAAGAAGCAAAGCTCTCGATCTTAAAAGGGCCTTGAAGATTACATTCAGTAGAAAGCTAGAACACTTTTTGGTGTTTGGTAATGGTGAGAGGGGGGATTAGGTTCTAGTATACCTATATCCTGATGGATTTGGTTGTAAGATTGCATGGAACTTCTCTGAGGTTTAGAACATTGTTCACCAGAGTGATGTCTGCCTCTTACGCAGAGATGGCCTATATTGCTGCAGAGCAGTGGTTGACAACTTTTTTTTTCCCATCAGGACACACTGCACCCATGACCCTTACAGACCTTTGGTCTGATAGTTCTTATGAGTTAAATTAAAATACATACTGCATCCATAGCCCCCTCCCCCTAACAGCAGCTGGACAGTAGGACATTTCTCCATGGAACTCAGAATGCATATATATATAATTTTTTCATTTTCTTGTGATTTAACAGCAATACCAATCTCTCCACTACAAGCACATTATGAAATGATGCAAAACCTGAAAAAATTCACACTCAAAACACATGAAGCAAATCTGCTATATTGTAGTAGTACTAACTATGATTCAAAGAGCAAGAATCTTATGTATAAATAAATAGCACTACAGATATTGCATTGGGCCATGGAACACCAGTGGATCTATTACTAGGCAAGCAGAACAAGTGTGACTACTACAGATCTCTTCATAAACTGCATGCCAGCAGAATGCTGTACCTTTGTCATAATATGTAAAATGTAATGATGATAACTGAATGGAGAACCCCAAAAAGTCAAACTGAGCATGTACCATAACACTGGAGAAATAAAAACAAAAATATATTTTTCTCTTGTACTGAACGAAATACAAAGGTATTCACAGTTTTCATTTCCCAAAGCTAACATTTCAGTTAATAAAAAATTCTGAATAATAAATATTTTTCTGTTTTTGTCTGGGCATTTTATCTTTTCAGTCGTATTGGTCTCAGTTGCTCTCTTCTCTGTCTCCTCTTTCTAGTGTCTGCTGTTAATTTGCCATTTCTCCTCTCTCGCCTTCTGACTTGTTGCATTTCCTCCATAAAGCTGTCTGACACATTGATCGTGTACTTTTAGCTCTGGTCTTTTTTTTATTTTTTTTTATTCCTCTACTAAATTTCATCCTCCTCACCTGCCTGTGCTCATTCTCCTTTTTAACTTTTTACCTTTTTACCTAGGTATTGACTTTTCATTTCTCTACTCAGCCCATCTTCCCGATCTTATTCCCTTCTCTTTTACCCACTCCCAATTCCATATTTCTACCCTCTGTAATCAGCACCCTCCTCTTCTTTCCAGCTCCCCTCCATACCCAGCATCTTTGTCACACTATTATCTCTCTATAACCTCACCTTTTCTCTCTGCCTCCATGGTCCAATATCTCTTCTTTCCCGTCTGATCTTTGTACCTCTCTTTTCCACCCTTCCCTGCAACTTAAGTATATAAGTACTCTTGGCCACACCCCCATCCCAGTGATAGCCCATCATTTTCACACTGTCTACCTCTCCTCTTGTAACCGAGGATCTCAAGCATAGGAGCCGGCACTGTGTTGAGCACCCCCAATATTGAGCAAATTCCTTGACTGTGTCCAGGGAGAGGTCATTTCTATTTGGTTTAGCATCCCCAATAATTTTGAAAAGTTGGCTCCCCTGATATCAAGGCTCAGTGTATTTTGGTCAGGGCAAATTCAGTTAAACTATAGGAGAACAAAGACATCATACAAGAAGGGGGAGCACTGAATAATTACTTAAAATCTCTCTTAAAAACAGGTAAAGGGTTGGGGGAAGGAGTGAAACAAAAAGTAATCTGAAGTTAGCAAAGTTGGATGTAAGTCTACCAAGCTTATGCTGCCATGATTGTGGGAATGTCTAGGTAAAAAGATGTCTTAAGGCAGGGCTTGACAAACCCCAAGCACCAGGTTGCCATGGCCCCTAAACACTGCACTCTGAGGCCTGAGATTTGTTTTGGCGAGTGAATTTGTGTGTGGTGCTGTAGAAGAAACAGCATATTTCTTGCTTCCCCACTGCGATGCTGCTGTCTGTAAGCTTGAGGCACGCTGTTCATGATATGTAGGAGCCTCACATGCAAGTCTCATGAGACTTGAAATCTCAGGACCAACCTAAACTTCCTGCAACACACGGTTGAAGCTTACAGAGTGCCAAGTTGCAGTGGGGAAGGAGGAAATAAGCCATTTCTTCAGCAGTTTAGGGGAATAAGTGGCAAGCTCTGAGAGAGAAAAATTGGGTATAGGCTGGGGGGTGGGGTTACATGAGAGCGAGACTAGATAAAGGCTGGGGGGCATACAAAGAGACTGGATAAAGGCTGGGGGCAGGGGGTACCTGAGAAAGAAAGACTGGATAAAATCGGGGGATGGGGTTCATGAGAGAGAGAGAGAGAGAGACTAGATAAAAACTGGCGGGGGGGGGGGGGGTGTACATGAGAGGAGAATGAAAACTGGCGGGGGTATGAGAGAATGATGATATAAGGTGGAGTACATGAGAGAGATGAAAATGAGAGAGTGGATAAAGGCCAGGGAGAGGGTTAATAAAAGGAAAAACTGGACAAAGGCTGAAGGAGTGGGACATAGAGAGAGAGACTGGTTACCCAGGTTATGCTTTACCTATCAAGGTGGTGCTGTCACACAACTGACAGCATGATTTGGAAAGAGAAACTGCTGGTTTCTACCAGTGAATTGCAGAAACACCTCAAGGAACTGATTTACTAGAGTTTCTTTGCCTACAGACACAATAGGAAAACAACTTTATTGAATCAGTTTCTAAACAATTACTGCTGATCTCGGATGGGATTCCTGTCCCTTCCCTGCCCCCTCCCCCCCCCCCCCCCCCCCCCCCCAAAAAAAAAGAAAAAAAAAAAAAGTTCACGGACAGTTTTGGAGTAATGGTGAAGGAGAAGTGAGAGAGGTATTGGCTGCTGGCTCTTAATTGGTTGAGTTTGTGCCTAAATTTCATTTAAAAAATGAGGATTCAGTTCTCAGAAAAAGGTAGGTCATTCCAGAGAGATAGGGCAATGATGCTGAAGCAAGTGCTATGGACTTTTTCCAAACCAGACATGTTGGTGGGATGGGTCTGTGAGAAGATATTAATGGTAGGATGGAAGGGTACATTAAGTAGATTAAAAAGAAAGGCTGGAACACCAGAGTTTAAAACCTGATGGTCAAATATTTATATGGGACTCGAAAGACAAGTGGTAGCCAGTGTTCTAAAATGAGAAGGGGGAGGGCATGTCCAAGCTTCTATTTATTAAACTGTAACTTAATGGCAGTATTTTGAGTAAGCTGGAGTGTTCTGATCTGAGTTAACGGCAGGACAAGGTAAGGAGTTATAGTAATAAAGTTTTGATATGTCGAGCAAAGAGCAGGATCTGAAAGGGGGTAGCATTCTAGCACTGACCAAACAGAGCATATTTGTCTCAAGATATAGAAATACTTGTTGACTACATTAAAGATATTTGGACCGTGGGTGATAGACCGGCTAACTCCTGCAGTCAGTGCTGAGCCCAGATATTCAATTCTGGGTTGTAGCTGGTGACCGGCATTGAATATCCAGTATATTTTTGTCTGGTTTAAAGATAACAGGCTAAGTTGACATTCAGGCTTAGCCGGTTATCATAAGTACATAAGTAATGCCACACTGGGAAAAGACCAAGGGTCCAGCGAGGCCGGCATCCTATCCACGACAGCGGCCAATCCAGGCCAGGGGCACCTGGCAAGCTTCCCAAAGGTACAAACATTCTATACATGTTATTCCTGGAGTTGTAGATTTTTCCCAAGTCCATTTAGTAGTGGTTTATGGACTTGTCCTTTAGGAAACCGTGTAACCCCTTTTAAAACTCTGGCAAGCTAACCGCCTTCACCACGTTCTCCGGCAACGAATTCCAGTGTTTAATTACGCGTTGGGTGAAGAAACATTTTCTCCGATTTGTTTTAAATTTACTACACTGTAGTTTCATCGCATGCCCCCTAGTCCTAGTATTTTTGGAAAGTGTGAACAGACGCTTCACACCCACCTGTTCCACTCCACTCATTATTTTATATACCTCTATCATGTCTCCCCTCAGCCGTCTCTTCTCCAAGCTGAAAAGCCCTAGCCTCAGTCTTTCTTCATAGGGAAGTCGTCCCATCCCCGCTATCATTTTAGTCGCCCTTCGCTGCACCTTTTCCAGTTCCACTATTATCTTTCTTGAGATGCAGCGACCAGAATTGAACACAATACTCAAGTTGCAGTTGCACCATGGAGTGATATAATGGCATTATAACATCCTCACACCTGTTTTCCATACCTTTCCTAATAATACCCAACATTCTATTTGCTTTCCTAGCTGCAGCAGCACACTGAGCAGAAGGTTTCAGTGTATTATCGACGACGACGACACCCAGATCCCTTTCTTGGTCCGTAACTCCTAACGTGGAACCTTGCATGACGTAGCTATAATTCGGGTTCTTTTTTCCCACATGCATCACCTTGCACTTGCTCACATTAAACGTCATCTGTCATCTAGCTGCCCAGTCTCATAAGGTCCTTCTGTAATTTTTCACAATCCTGTCGCGAGTTAACTACTTTGAATAATTTGTATCATCAGCAAATATAATTACCTCGCTAGTTACTCCCATCTCTGAATCATTTATAAATATATTAAAAAGCAGCGGTCCTAGCACAGACCCCTGAGGAACCCCACTAACTACCCTTCTCCATTTTTGAATACTGCCCATTTAACCCCACTTTCTGTTTCCTATCCTTCAACCAGTTTTTAATCCACAATAGGACTTTTCCTCCTATCCCATGACCCTCCAATTTACTCTGTAGCCTTTAATGAGGTACCTTGTCAAACGCCTTTTGAAAATCCAGATACACAATATCAACCGGCTCCCCTTTGTCCACATGTTTGTTTACTCCTTCAAAGAATTGAAGTAAATTGGTCAGGCAAGATTTCCCCACACAAAAGCCGTGCTGACTCGGTCTCAGTAATCCATGTCCTTGGATGTGCTCTGTAATTTTGTTTTTAATAATAGCCTCTACCATTAGTATTGCCGTACTGGGACAGACCGAAGGTCCATCAAGCCCAGCATCCTGTTTCCATCAGTAACCAAACCAGGTAACAAGTACCAGGCAAGATCCCAAAACAGTACAATATATTTTATCCTGCTTATCCTAGAAATAAGCAGTGGATTTTCCCCAAGCCCATTTTAGTAATGGTCTGTGGACTTTAGGAAGCCATCCAAACCTTTTTAAAACCTCGCTAAGCTAACTGCTTTTAATACATTCTCTGGCAACGAATTCCAAAGTTTATTTACATGTTGAGTGAAGAAATATTTTCTCCGATTTGTTTTAAATTTACTACTTTGTAGCTTCATTGCGTGCCCCCTAGTCCTAGTATTTTTGGAAAGAGTAAACAAGGGATTCACATCTATCCGTTCCAATCCACTCATTATTTTATAGACCTCTATCATACCTCCCCTCAGCCGCCTTTTCTCCAAGCTGAAGAGCCCTAGTCATTTTAGCCTTTCCTCAAAGGGAAGTTGTCCTATCCCCTTTATTATTTTTGCCTTCCTTCTCTGTATCTTTTTTAATTCCACCGCATCTTTTTTGAGATGCAGTGACCAGAATTGAACACAGTATTCGAGGTGCGGTCGCACCATGGAGCGATACAAAGGCATTATAACGTTCTCGTTGTTTTCCATTCCTTTCCTAATAATACCTAACATTCTATTTGCTTTCTTAGCTGCCGCCGCACATATAGCAGAGGGTTTCAATGTACCATCAACGATAACACCTAGATCCCTTTCCTGGTTGGTGACTCCTAATGTGGAACCTTGCATACATAGCTATAATTCGGGTTCCTCTTTCCCACGTGCATCACTTTGCACTTGCTCACATTAAACATCATCTGTTATTTAGACGCCCAGTCTCCCAATCTTGTAAGGTCCTCTTGTAATTTTTCACAATTCTCTTGCATTTTAACTACTTTGAATAACTTTGTGTCGTCAGCAAATTTAATTACCTAGTTACTCCCATCTCTAGATTATTTATAAATATGTTAAAAGCAGTGTTCCCAGCACAGACCCCTGGTGAACCCCACTATCTATTCTTCTCCATTAAGACTACTAAGTATTTAGCCCTACTGTCACAGTCTGGGTAAGGTGAGCCCTTGTGATGTGCCTAGATCAGAAATATAGGCCAGCAGGCGTGACCTCTGTTCCAGGAGGAGCTGTCGACAATCCCAGTTCTTCACCTGTGATGACCGCCGTTCCCCAGCTGTTAAGCCCCTGGATGCTGGCAGCCCACAGGGATGCCGGGACATGAAGTAGGAAAAGACTTGACTTTGCAGTAACAGGAATCAGGAACAGACATGGCTAGCAAGAACAGGAATCAGAAACAGACTAGGCAGCTAGCGAGACAAGATCAGGTTCAGGCTTCAGGTCCAGGCAGGTGGATATCGGAGGCGACGTCAGGTTCAGGCTTCAAGTCCTGGCAGGCGGCTAGCAGAGGCGACGTCAGGTTTCAGGGCCAGGCAGGCAGCTGAGGTGAGGTCAGGTCTAGGCAGGCAGCTAACAGAGGCGACGTAAGGTTCCGGCTTCAGTTTCAGGCAGGCGGCTAGCAGAGGCGACAGGTTCAGGCTTAAGGACCTGGCAAGCGGCTAGCAGAGGCAATGTCAGGTTCAGGCTTCAGGTCCAGTCAGATGGCTAGCGGAGGTGACGTCAGGGTCAGGCTTCAGGTCCAGATAGGCGGCTATCGGAGGCAATGTCAGGCTTCAGGTCCAGGCAGGCGGCTAGCAGAGTCAGAATCAGGAATGCACCAGCACTATCACACACAGTAGCTGAGGCCCCGAGTCAGGATCCGACTCCTCCTTAAGAGGGGAAAGCGTTTGACATCAGCAGACGCCCGTCCCCAATAGGAGCCCAGCAGGGGAGGAGCCAGCTCCGTCAAAGCTGCGGCATCCGTCAGCGCCGCCGCACAGGGCCCTGGGACTGTGACTGGAGAGGAAGAGTCGAGTACCGTGGCGGCCGCCCACACAGGGCAGAGCCAAGCGCCGCCGACCTGGGCCCCAACAAGGAAGGGAGAGAGATGAGTCATGACACCTGCTCTCTGTTTTCTATCTTTTAACCAGTTTTTAATAAACAATAAGACACTGCCTTCTATCCCATGACTCTCCAATTTCCGCTGGAGTCTTTCATGAGGTACTTTGTCAAATGCCTTTTGAAAATCCAGATACACAATGTCGACTGGCTCACCTTTATCTACATGTTCACCCCTTCAAAGAAATGTAATAGATTGTTGAGGCAGGATTTCCTTTTCACTAAATCCATTTTGGCTTAGTTTCATTAATCCATGCTTTTGAATATGCTTTGTAATTTTGTTCTTTATAATAGTCTTTACCATTTTGCCCATTCAAAGATATCCCATTTAAACTGGGCAAAGATATCCCTTTTCACATGGCCAAATATGACTACTAAACCGGCTTTAAAAATAGGTGTCTAGCTGATTATATCGGGCGATATAACCAGCTATCTGCTAGCCGCTAACCAGGGGTATTCAGTGAGAGAGAGCCAGTTATCCCCTGCTGAATATCTGCAGATACCCGGTTAAGTGCTATTATCGTGCCAAACTAATCTCATTGAATTCTTTGATTGGGTAACTGGAGAATTGAATCATCGACGTGCTGTAGACATAATCTACTTAGATTTTAGCAAAGCTTTTGACACGGTTCCCCACAGGAGGTTCTTAAATAAACTAGATGGGCTGAAGATAGGTCCCGAAGTGGTGAACTGGATTAGGAACTGGTTGACGGACAGACGACAGAGGATGGTGGTAAATGGAGTTCGCTTAGAGGAGGGAAAGGTGAGTAGTGGAGTGCCTCAGGGATCGGTGCTGGGGCCGATTCTGTTCAGTATATTTGTGAGTGACATTGCCGAAGGGTTAGAAGGTAAAGTTTGCCTATTTGCAGATGATACTAACATTTGCAACAGAGTGGACACCCAGGAGGGAGTGGAAAGCATGAAAAAGGATCTGAGGAAGCTAGAAGAATGGTCTAAGGTTTGGCAATTAAAATTCAATGCAAAGAAATGCAAAGTGATGCACTTAGGGAGTAGAAACCCAAGAGAGACTTGTGTTATGCGGGGAGAGTCTGATAGGTACTGAGGGGGAGAGGGATCTTGGGGTGATAGTATCTGAGGATCTGAAGGCGACGAAACAGTGTGACAAGGCGGTGGCCGTAGCGAGAAGGTTGCTAGGCTGTATAGAGAGAGGTATGACCAGCAGAAGAAAGGAAGTGTTGATGCCCCTGTATAAGTCATTGGTGAGGCCCCACCTGGAGTATTGTGTTCAGTTTTGGAGGCCGTATCTTGCGAAGGATGTTAAAAAAAATGGAAGCGGTGCAAAGAAAAGCTACGAGAATGGTACGGGATTTGCGTTCCAAGACGTATGAGGAGAGACTTGCTGACCTGAACATGTATACCATGGAGGAAAGGAGGAACGGGGGTGATATGATACAGACGTTCAAATATTTGAAAGGTATTAATCCGCAAACAAATCTTTTCCGGAGATGGGAAGGCGATAGAACGAGAGGACATGAAATGAGGTTGAAGGGGGGCAGACTCAGGAAAGATGTCAGGAAGTATTTTTTCACAGAGAGGGTGGTGGATGCTTGGAATGCCCTCCCGCGGGAGGTGGTGGAGATGAAAACGGTAACGGAATTCAAACATGCGTGGGATATGCATAAAGGAATCCTATGCAGAAGGAATGGATCCTCAGAGCTTAGCCGAAATTGGGTGGCGGAGCAGGTGGGTGAAAGGTGTTGGTGGTTGGGAGGCGAGGATAGCGGAGGGCAGACTTACATGGTTTGTCCAGAGCCAGTGATTGGAGGCGGGACTGGTGGTTGGGAGGCGGGAAGTACTGCTGGGCAGACTTGTACGGTCTGTGCCCTGAATAAGGCAGGTACAAATCAAGGTAAGGTATACACATATGAGTTTGTCTTGTTGGGCAGACTGGATGGACCGTGCAGGTCTTTTTCTGCCGTCATCTACTATGTTACTATCTATTTATTTATTAACTACATTTATATCTCGCTTTTATCCATGGTGGGCAACAATAGTCACATACATGGTCCTAGACACGTAACAATCGCTAAGCGTAAGATGATGAAACATGATCAATAGAATGGCAGTAATCACAGAGGGGGGGGGGGAGGCAAACAGCAGCAGTTCTGGCTGGTTAAATGGCACTGAATATTTGGGGGGGGGGATTGAATATGAACCCTTCAGTTCTAATGGAGTCCCTAAAGAATTTTAATACCATGAATCATGGATGGGGGTATATGAAGGAGAAGGGGAGTTTGTGGAGAATTTTAAGGGTTGAATTTCATATAATTAGCAGCGAGTCAGTCTGTGATATTGTCCAGTTTTTAAGAAATCATAGCCATAATATACGGAGAATCTAAAGGTGCTGGGATCTCATTAGGGTAGATAAAGTGAGACCAAGGGACTAAGGCAAGTGGGGAAAGAAATCTGTTGAAATGGATTGGTCCGAGGATAGATCTTGGGATACCTCTAAGACCAATGACTTTATATGTGATGAGGAAGAGGAATGGTGGACAAGGAAAGATAGATTAGTGATGTAGGACTGAAACTAGGAGAGAACAGTACCTTGTTTGTTTAAGTTGGCCAAGTGCTGAAGAAGGAAAGAATGATGCACAATGTCAAAAGTAGCTGAAAGAAAGTCCCTGCCACTGTTGTGGATGAGTCTGATACAGTTAAGTCCAAGGAGGGAGCTTTCTGACGAGTAGTTACTACAGAAACCAGTTTGCCAGAGATGAAGAGTGTACGTCTTGTTGAGAAAATCAACCAGTTCTTCAGCTACAAGGTTCTCTACTATCTTGGCTACGAACGGAAAGTTAGAGATGAGGTGGAAATTAGAAACAGAAAAAAGGTCACCTCTTGGATCTTTGAAGTGGTAGCAAATAGTAGCAAGCTTCCAGACATCAGGGAAGCAACTAAGTAAAAGACAGGCAGTTACCATGGAGACCCAAAAATACAGTAGAGGGTCCAAAAAGTGCTGCAGGAGGGATGCAGGGAGCAGGTCAGTGTGAGAGATGAGGGGTTCAGGGAGGAGACAGAGACGTGTGTGGTGGAGTTAAGATTAAATCTTTCCTCTTTTCATGCTTTGAATTCAGAGGAAGATGAAGATCTAAAGGCAATGGAGGAAGAGCAGAGAAGGGTAATGGATGGAAGTCTTCATATAGCAGCTTAACCTTATCAAAGAAGCTATCAGCAAATTCATCAGACAGTGAGGCAGGAAGGGGTTGTGGTCTTACAGCTGAGCTTTTTAAGAATGCCATAGGAGTGAGAAGAGTTACGTCACACCAGAAAAGTGAAGAAAATTATTTCCTTGTGACTAAAATTGTTGCTTACAGAATTGAGAGAGTTCTTAAAAAAAAAAAAAAAAAGAATGAGTCACAGAGGTTGGGCTAGTGGTTCACCAGTTGCACTTGATTTTTCAGATTGAGATTTCCTTGAGGTGATTGGGATGAATGTTTAGCAAGCATATCACAAAGTATGGAATTCCAGTGGATGGCCTGCTCATCAAGAGGTAGAGAGGAAAAGTCTCCAAGAAAGAATTCTGCACACTCAACAAAGTTATTCAAACAGAGAGAGCGTTCAAATTCCTAAACCACCTTGATTGTGAAGGAGTGAGTAAGGTGGGGTATGAGGGGGATAACCATTGAAAGATAATAAGGGAATGATCAGACCAGGGAAATGGGAGGGAAAAGAAGCTGCAAACAGCAGAAGAATGAGCTAAGGCAATATTAAAGATTCAAGGGTGCGTCCAATTCAGTGGGTAGGAAAGTGAACAAGCTGGGAGAGGCAATCCCTGCTGACTAGATTAGCAGAATCATTGAAGTGTATCTTTTTATCACCTAGGAGGATAAAGGTTAAAGGGGAAAGAGCTTGGGTGGAAAGAAAGTCCTATAGGCCCAAAAGTGAGTTGAGGGAAACTGGGAAAGGTTGATAATTTAGGAAGACATCAAATGGGGATGATCCCAACATCCTGAAGGACAGTAGTTCAAAAGTTGAATAGTGCTGAGAGTTAAGAGAGTGAATTTCTAGACAGCTGGAGTAGATGGGGATAATGCCCTTGCCTCTTTTATGTGTTTGGTTACAGAAATGAAAGGAAAAAATCAGGAGACAGCATTGTTAAGATAAAGATATTTCCATACTCTCCCTCTCATTTGTTGCCCAGCATCTTTACATTCTCCCCAGCAGCTTCCCCATTCTTCTCCCCCATGCCTCTGTGTTCCAACACCTCCCTCCTACCTTGCTACTACTGTTGCTGCTACTGCCATCAAGTTGAGAAAGGTAAAAGCATTCTTCAAGAAGAAGCAGGATATCATCTCATAGGTAAGTGATGTCATCTAACAGAGCCTTCAAGAGCAGCCCTTCAGCTTTGTAAACAAAACTTTTGAGAGAAGCCACTGCACATGTGTGTACTGCTTCTTGTCAGCCCCTGTTGCGCAGGACCTGGCAGGTTGCCATTTTTCCACAGGGCGTAGCAGTACTCTTCTTGTGCTCCCTGTCAGCTCACGTTTGTTTCACCTTTTAAGGTATTTTCTGCTAATTTTCCCATTTTCCACTGATAGCTGCTTTTGTTAGGTTTTTGGTGTTCCTAAGTAGCCTTTTTTTTTTCGTCAGCCTTTCTTTGAGCTCAATAGGTGTGTGGCACCCAGTTGGACATTTTTCATCATCAAGTTGTTGGATTATACTGTGGTTATTTTGTCCAGATGTGTCCCAGAAAAAAAGTTCCCAGCAGCTTTAAAAGTGCTCTGGAGCAAAAGGACTATATCTGAAACAGAAACCCATTCTTGGGTGTTTGCAGTGCTTGGCTCAATCATAATCTCTCTCATTCATAGATGTTAGAGGGATTTATGGTCATGAGAAGCAGCAGGGATGACTTTTTGACACAAGTGTTTGGTCCATGGACATTGGCATTTGGTTTCCATGGCTCCTGGAACTGCATCAGACCCTGAGGACACATTGACATTGAGAGTATCTCAATCACCCTGGCCTTCGAATGTTAATAGAGGAATTTATTTTACAGAGTCCTTCGTGAGAGACTCCTGAGAAAATGAAAAAGCCATGGGGTAGGATTCAATGTTCTATTCTCTTAATCATTTTGATCACCATTTTATTAACTTTTTCTAATTCTGCTATATATATATTTTTTTGAGATACAGTGACCAGAATAGCACACAGTAATCCACGTGAAGTTATACTATGGGGCGATATAGAGGTATTATTCTTTCTTATTTTCTATCCTTTTCATAGAAACAGAAAATGAAGGCAGATAAAGACCATATGGCCTATCCAGTCTGACTATCCATGCAAGTTACTATCCCTTCCTCTCCCTTAGAGATCTTATGTACCTGTCAAGCTTGCTTGAATTCAAATACAGTTTTCATCACCACCTCCACTAGGAGGCTTTCCCATGAATTCACCACCCTTTCCATGAATAAGTATTTCCTCAGGTTATTCATAAGAGTAGCCATACTGGGTCAGACCAGAGCTCCATCTAGCCCAGTATCCTGTTTTCCAAACAGTGGTCAAGCCGGGTCACAAGTACCTGGCAGAAACCCGGATTGTGGCAACACTCCATACTAAAATCCCAGGCAAGCAGTTGCTTCCCATGTCTGTCTCAATAGCAGACTATGGACTTTTCCTCCAGGAATTTGTCCAAACTTTTTTAAACCACGATACACTAACTGCTGTTACCACATCCTCCAGCAATGAGTTTGTTCCTATTTGTTTTAAAAGTATTTCCATGTAACTTCCTCAAGTGTCCCCTAGTCTTTGTACTTTTGGAACGAGTAAAAAATCGATTTACTTCTTCTCGTTCTGCACCACTCAGGATTTTGTAGCCCTCAATCATATCTCCCCTCATCCTTCTCTTTTCCAAGCTGAAGAGCCCTAACCTTTTTAGCCTTTCCTCATACAGGAATTCTATCCCCTTTATCATTTTGGTCGCTCTTCTTTGAACCTTTTCTAATTCCACTATATCTTTTTTGAGATACAGTGACCAGAACTGAAAGCAATACTCAAGGAGTGGACGCACCACGGAGCGATACAAAGGCATTATAGTATTTTCGGTCTTATTCACCATCCCTTTCCTGAGTATGGCCCATTTCACCTTCATCCTATGCCACCCTCATTCTAGAGCTTCCCTTGAATTGACAGAGATTTGTCTCCTGTGCATTAGAGAATGGCATGGGGGCAAATTTGTCCCCGTCCCTGTGGGCTATGGCCTCGTCCCTGCGGGCTTTGTTTCCATCCCCGCATGCTTTGTCTTCATCTGCACAAGCCTCGAACACTTATGATTTTATATTTAAATCTTTTTATTAAAGTATAAAAAGGAACAATATTCTGTACAACTATAGTTTATAAATAAAAAATAGAAAACAAGAATACCAATGAACAACTATAATAACCCCACTACCCGCATCCTGTACCCTTCTAACCCCAACAATATATGACTTATACTACCCCAAATCCACCCTTTTTAAAATGATCAGGGGGACAAAATATAACCAGTTCTGTATGCCCTAGTGGGGGAGAAATATGCCCTATGAAGCACTGTTATGATTTTTTAACCTGTGGATGAATAATAAGTCAATCTCAGGATTCATCCTAACTCTCCTGTCTTCCACAGTCCTTCCCGTATTATGTCCTCTCAGAAGACATGCTGGTAGTAGGAATGCACAGGAGCCCCTGTGCAAACATTTGCCATTTTTGGCCAGCACTTTTGCCTTTTTTTCCAAAAAAGTCAAAACATCGTCATCTGCGTTAGAAAATGACAAGTTTGTCCCCGTCTCTGCTGGCTCTTTCTCCATCCCCTGTGGGCTGTGTCTTCATCCCATCCTTGCATTAACCATGTGTCCCCATCTCATTCTCTGCTGTGCATTCCTAATAATTCCTATCATTTTGTTTGTTTTTTTGGTTGCCGACCCACAATGAGCAGAAGATTTCACCATAATGTCAACGATGATGACACCTAGATCTTTTCTTGGATGGTGCATCCTAAAGTGGAACCTCGCATCAAGTGGAGAACAAGATGCACTGGCATCGGACCCCTTTGGAACGTGACTCTTGAGAGCGCAGAAGCATTGATGTGCGCTGATGTGAGGATTGCTTATTTTTTGTGGCATCATAAAGGTGTGACAGCCTCCACAGAGCTGTGACCTAGTTCCCAATACTTCCTAGGTGGCTCAAGTTGGTGCAGCCATGCCAGTTGTGATGCTCCTGCCTTTATCTATGGTAGGCTTCAAGGAGCAGCTTCTGAAGGAGTTTGAGAAACGGATGGAATGCTTCCTTTGTTTGCATTAAGCTCCTGCTCTGACATTGTTGATGCCAAGGCTTAAAGCAATCCAACTAGTGCTTGAGACCCATGCACTCCCTTTAGGAGGAGTATCACCACTGATGCCTTGAAGGGACCCAGAGTTGATGCCAGCTGCTCTGCTGTTGATCTTCAGTCCATCGGGAGAAGAAGCTTCCCCAGTGTCATTGGTCCTTGGTGGCTCAATGCTTTTGGCCCAGGCCTGACCAAGAGATTAGTCATTTGAGGCAGGTAGAGACTCGGACATCTCCAACTGAGTACTTCTGAAAAGAGCATTCCTGGGCTCCCATCAGATTCTTCCCCACCACTGAGAGGCATAAATTTTCCTCAAAGGAACTCTTGTACACTGAGTTTATTAGATAGATGTTTAAGGCCATCCTATTTCCGTTAGAGATGGAAGAACCCAGGGCAGAAGCATGGGAAATTCTCCAATTCTTCAACCCCTCCCTGAGGAAGCTATTTACAGTGCCTGTTCACAGAAGTACATAGTAACATAGTAGATGACGGCAGAAAAAGACCTGCATGGTCCATCCAGTCTGCCCAACAAGATAACTCATATGTGCTACTTTTTGTGTATACCCTACTTTGATTTGTGCCTGTGCTCTTCAGGTACCCTGCACTATCCCCGCCTCCCAACCACCAGCCTCAGTACAGATGAGTATGTGACCCCCCCCCCCCCCTCCCCATATCTCCTGTTAATAAGAGAGTTGACAAGAATATGGTTCAAAAGGCTCCAGGATTTGAGAAACTTAAGCTTCCTTGCCATTCCATGATGGTAGAATCCACTCTCAAAAGGGTCAAGAGTACGAAGTATCATTCCTTGATACCCTTGAAGAGAGAGGTGAGGGACCTTTAGAATCTTTTGGAAGAAATTCTTTCATACTATATTCACATAGTACCCTACCAGCTCTCCATGAGCATGTAGTTGAAGAACATCTATCACAGTGTAGCAGAGCTTACTGATACTCTCTTTTGTGAGAAGGCTGATGAACTCTATGAATTTGTAACCAAGGGAAAAGGAGTGTCTCATGGTCTGTGCAGCCCGATATTTTCAATACAGCATCAAGAGCCTCTATAATGAGGATTTGTAATTGTGGAATTATGTGGCTACGTGCCTCAGACCTCAAGCCATAAATGCAAGAGAAGCTTGCTGATGTGCTGTGCCATGGAGAGAATCTCTTTGGAGGTAAGTGTTGGAGTCTGCCACTCTCGTCAAGTAGCAGTCAGACACAAGATCCTCTCCAGGCCTACTTCTGACCAGGCCTCCTCTTTTAGGAGGTTTTGTTACAGACGGCAGCAGAGGTCCTACTTCTGTCACAGGCTTAAGCATCATCCTCCTCGTCCCTCCTGCTGCTCCTGAACAACTCAGTCATCACTCTCCCACAAGACAGTCAAAGGCCTCAAAACCCAGTCAGCTTCACATTGAAAACCAGGGGTAGGGTTTTGATTCTCCAGCAGAGTATAATCTCAATCCCTATATCCATCTTGGACGACCTTCTAGTAGGAGGGAGACTGA
Source organism: Microcaecilia unicolor (assembly GCF_901765095.1). Taxonomy (NCBI): domain Eukaryota; kingdom Metazoa; phylum Chordata; class Amphibia; order Gymnophiona; family Siphonopidae; genus Microcaecilia; species Microcaecilia unicolor. The sequence goes on along the minus strand of NC_044032.1, from coordinate 644,408,593 downwards.
ATTTTTTTTGCAAGCAACAGAAGGACCAGAACCTCCTCATTATGTCTGGTTTTCTTGAAATTTTTTGCAGCAAGATGGTCCTTTATAACCTCAGATTGATGGGTTCTGAACCTTGTCCAGGAAGGTTACCATCTATAGTTAGTCCTCCAAATTGCCCACTGAGAGCATCAAAGTTAACCTCTTAGTAACAGGAATTACTTACCAAGGAACTCTCATCCCTCTTACAGACCAATGTGGTCGAACACATTCCATCACATGAGAGGCAAGAGATTTTATTTCAAGTATTTCTGATACAGAAAAGTCAGGCAATTTTGTCCCATTCTAGATCTAAGGGCAGTTAACAAGTAACTGGCTAAACAAAAATTCTGGATATTTCTTTGGGCACTCTTATTCTCGTACTTCAAAATGGGGATTGGTTATGACCTCTGGACTAGAAGGATGCTTATACTCATTCCCTGTGACTTGGATGTACCTTAGAATCGTAGTTTATAGTTTATTTGCACTTACTATACCGCCCAAGCTAACTTGCAGATCTGGGCGGTTTAGAGGCTAAAAACAGAAATATTCAGAAAAGAACTACATTATTTGATAGGACAGACAGAATCACTCAGCAATAGCACATTCTGTCAAAGGTGAAGGGTAGATAGAGGGGAAAGGGGAGAGAGACAGTATTTAGAACAAGAACCAGGGAAAGGGGAGGATTTAACAGTTGGGTTTTATATGATTAATTGAAAACCTGTTCGAAAAACCAGTTTTTCAAAGCTTTTTTTAAAAGTTCTTAAGGAAAGTTCAGAACATATCAGCAACAGAAAGGAGTTACATTGGGCAGAAGCTGCAAAAAAGCACGGTGGCGGGTGGATTCTAATTGAGCTTCTTTAGGATGAGGAAGGATGGTCATTTATCAAGCGGAGAAGGCGTGCTGGGGTATAGCGGATTGTGAGAGCAGAGATATAGGAAGACCAACTCTGAGTCTTAAAAACGAACGCGAGAAGTTTGAATGAAGTACATTTTTCTATTGAAAGCCAATGGAGCTTCCAAAATAAGGGAGAAACGTGATCAAACTTTTGTGCGTGACAGATGAGTTTAATAGCTGTATTTTATATTGTATTTTAGATTTGAACGAGAGCATCCTAAATAGACAGTGTTACAGTAATCAAGCCTAGTTATCAATAAAGACAGTGGATTCATAGTAGGGATAAACCTTTTTCATTATTGAGTACTTGCATATTTACAAAATGCCTGGCAATTGCCACATCATCTCTATGCAGACTGGGGATGCGTGTATTTCCCTGTTTGGGCAATTAGCTGGTGAAGAGCATATCAGTGGAAAGTGCAAAAGAATCAATGCATCTGACCATTTGTGTGCTAGAGCTGCTAGTTTTGTTATAAACTTTCCCATGTCAAGCAAAACCTGCCACAGAAATTGGAATTCATTGGAATCCTGCTAGTCTCAACTCTGGCATCTGCATTTATTTTATGACAGCAGATCTTAACTCACATCAGTTGTACTAGAAGTACTCCAGAGTCAGCAGGTATCAGCTGGCCAAATGTTGATGCTAGGCCACATGGCCTCAATAGTTCAAGTAACTCAAATGGCACACCTCAATTTGAGGCAAGCTTAATAGACCATGTACACCCAGTTGTCACAGGGAATCTTCCAGATATCATTTCCACCACTATTCCACTCAGGAATTCTCTGTGCTGGTGGATGGTTCAGCCCAGCCTGGTCAAAGGATTCTCTTTTCAGATTCAGAAGCTACTAAAGACAGATTTGTCCAACCTAGGATGGGATGGTCATGTAGGTGTGCTCCTCCCTCAAGGTCTGTGGTCTGCTTAGGAAAAGCTTCAGTAGTTTTACTTTCTAGAGCAAAGAACAATCTGGAATACTCTAAGAACTTTCAGAGATGAGCTATCAAATTATTCTAGTTTAGACAGAAAACCCTGTTGCAGTGCATTACATTAACAAGCAGTTAGGGACTGTTTCGTACTTCTGGGTCAGAAAGCAATCAGAATGTGGAAGTGGGCCATCTTCCAAGGGATGTGTTTCCCTGCCAGATATGTGACTCTGAGACAAAACTGTCTGGATGACAGACTGAGTTGGATTCTGCGGTCTCACAAGTGGTCTCTGGACCAAGGGTGTATCTTGGAAAATCTTTTGAGAGTGGTGCACATCCTCAATGGATCTTTTTGCCGTTTCTTATTAAAAAGAAGTCCCTCAGTTCTGTTCCAGATTAAGCTCACATGGCAGACTAGCCTTTGGTGCCTTCCTCATTCTTTGGGGGAAGGGACTTCTGCTTAAGTATCTTTCAATACCTCTCATGATAACTTTTCTGAAACTTAAAATAGGGTTAAGGAACTATGATTATCACTCCCTACTAGGTAAGGAGGATATGGTTATCTCTTCTTCTGGAGCTTTCCTACAGCTATCCTTGGAGACTGGAATTTTTTCCAACACTGATAACTCAGAATCAGGGATCCATAATATGTTCTGACTTTCAGGCCCAAGTGCTTATGGCTTGGATGTTAAGAGGGTAGCAATGGATTCCTTCAGCTTACCTGTTGGTGCGTCTCAGGATCTGCTGACTTCTATAAGAGTTTTCGCTAGAAAGTCTTAAGTTTTAAGGAAGCACATGACAAAGTATCGCCAAGCCTTAACAGCAACCAAAAAACAATAATTCTCTCAATACATTGCACAGGCTACCAGTTCAACCAAGCAGCTGTTCAGTATAGTAAACAGCCTACTGCAACCCCCACAACAGAACCAGCCTGCTCAGTCAAAACTGAACTGCAGTGATTTTGTTGCTTACTTTGCCACAAATTTAAAAGTCTCCACCAGGATCTACAGACAGTCCCACCCAGCCTCCAATCAGTTAAATAGGATTGCATAAAGGGAAGGGTGGGAGTTCAAAATGGCCGCCGTGTAGGTCGGACGCATTCTTAGAGCTCCTGCAAATTTTTCCTTTTTGCGGGTTTACCCTGGCAAACTTACAGAGCGATGCCGAAGAGGAGAGGGAAGGCAGCTGCCGTGGCCCACCAGCGCCCGATAACCCCCATCCGAAGCGGCCCACTTGATGTTTTTTTGCAGCGCGCTCAACAAGACGCGAGTATGCCGGTGAGCTGCTCGCTGGGATCATCCGCCGGCGGTGAAGACGTGCGGGAATCCCTTGAGCTTGAAATATCTTAGAGCCCCGACGCTCGAACACCTCCTCCCCCTCCAACACAACGCGGGTTTGCTCCTCCACAGGCGGCGTCAGTGAATCCTAACCCGGAAAGGGAAATGGATGAAGGTAGACCGAGGGCAAGAGAAGAACACGAAGGAGAGAGGACCGTGTTGACTGGGATATCAACGGAGGGAGAAATTAACCCCAATCGGGCTGGACGTTCCCTGCAACAGGAGGTAGGAAGCTTTTCAATTGCTCGATTTCAGCATAAACCTCCCAAAGTTACACTTGACTGTTTATGGAATTTGATAGCAGATCTCGGCAAAGCTATGCTTCCACAGATACATAAACTTAAACAAGATGTTGAAAATGTTGAGGATAAAGTTAAATGCTTAAACATACAGATGGAAAATCAAGCCAAGGAAATACAGCAGATACAAGAGACTCAAAATGTAATGTTGAAGGATTTAATTAGTTTAAGGAAAAAAGCTGAAAACATGGAAAATTTTACCAGAAATAATAACCTGCGGTTTGTGAACTTTTCATATTTGCCTAATGTGGCTCCCAGAGAGACTTTAAAAAATTACCTTAAGGAAATTCTTCAAATTGAAGAAGATAATATATCTTCTTTTACCCAAATATTCTACATTCCCTCTGGGACCATAAGGCAGCAACAACAACAACAAAAGAATCAACCCTTAGATGTGTCTGCATTATTAGAGACCTCTGATACTGACCAAGCACTGCCTGCCACTTTGGTGGCGACAGTAACTTTATTACCCGATAAGATCTGGATTTTGAGATTATTTTATAAACATCGTGATAAAGTATTTAAGGGATTAAAGATTAATATTTTCCCAGATGTGTCAAGAGAAACACAGCTACGCTGACGGAAATTTTTGCAGAAGAAACAAGAAGTGATTAACATGGGAGCCACTTTTTTCCTAAACTTTCCATGCAAGTGTTTAGTAACCTACCAACAAGAAAAATTTATCTTTTTTGACCCATCCCAATTGGAGATGTTTATCACAGCAAGAAAGACTGATGGAACAGTAGTTCCAATTAGTGAAAGCGTTTGAAATAGAATTAAAGCGTCTTAAATGGGTCCGACCCACCATTTGTTAGAGTTTTTCCTTGTTAAGCTTCACTTATTGTACATTTTGAACTCCTAGCCAGTGGACTTTTGACTGAGACAAGAAATTATTATGTAAAATGTTTTGCTTTATGAAGTATTTTTCTCTTTTGATCAGTCTTTCCTGTTACAAGATTGATATGCTTGTATAATTAAAATTGAATAAAAAAAAAAAAAAAGGATTGCATAAATTCGCCCCCTCCTGACCAAGACATATGGGACACTTTTAACCCAATAACTGAGGAGAGCTTGACAGAATCCCAAGAGACCTTCGACCAGCTGCCTGCTCCCTCAACCCCTGCCTATCAAAGATAGTGCAGCAGGCAAGTATGGACCTCACAGAAGGTGCCACTAAAATTGTGAACTCCTCTCTTTCTAATGGGCAACTACCAACAGCATTAAAAAGGGCAGTGGTTCACCCTTTGCTAAAGAAAAACAACCTTGACCATGACAAACTTGAAAGTTACCGGCCAGTATCCAACATCCCATTTCTACAGAAACTTATAGAACAGTCTGTTTTCAACTCAATGATTGGCTAGAAGAGAGAAACTGGCTAGATCTATACCAATCTGGATTCAGACCCAGTTATGGAACAGAAACGGTCCTTGTATCCCTACTAGATGAACTTCTAGAAATTGAAATGGGGATTCGCCTTGGTGTTAGTACTGCTAGATTTCTCAGCAGCTTTTGACACTGTGGATCATGACATCAGTGGCCCAATGCCTCAACCATAGCCAGCAGCTCACCAAAATGGCCAAGGCATACCCTTAGCTGACACTTGGAGAATATCATAAAGAGCGTTTGACAAATAGGACAACCCCGCCTCTAGGATAGGGAGAAAATCTGGAAGCAAGTCCAACATGGACAATTGTTGACTCCACGATAAAGAAGCTCTGGCTATAAAAGAAGAAGAAATTGCTGTCTGAGACTTTAATGCAGCTAGTTGAAAGGCAAGCTTCAAGGAAGCTTCAAGATTGCGATCATGTATATCATTAACATAGTAACATAGTTGATGATGACCTGCATGGTCCATCCAGTCTGCCAAACAAGATAAACTCATATGTGCTTCCTTTTCTGTATACCTGACCTTGATTAGTATCTGCCATCCTCACGGCACAGACTGTAGAAGTCTGCCCCGCTGCCCCCCACCACCGGCTCTGCCACCCAATCTCCGCTAAACTTCTGAGGATCCCTTCCTTCTGAACAGGATTCCTTTGTTTATCCCATGCATTTTTGAATTCTGTTACCGTTTTCATCTCCACCACCTCCTTCGGGGTAGGACATTCCAAACATCCACCACTCTCTCCGTGAAAAAGTACTTCCTGACATTTTTCTTGAGTCTGCCCCCCTTCAATCTCATTTCATGTCCTCTAGTTCTACCGCCTTCTCATCTCCAGAAAAGGTTCGTTTGTGAATTAATACCTTTCAAATATTTGAACATCTGTATCATATCACCCCTGTTTCTCCTTTCCTCCAGGGTATACATGTTCAGGTCAGCAAGTCTCTCATACGTCTTGTAATGCAAATCCCATACCATTCTCGTAGCTTTTCTTTGCACTGCTTCAATTCTTTTTACATCCTTAGCAAGATACGGCCTCAAAAACTGAACACAATACTCCAGATGGGGCCTCACCAGCGACTTATACAGGGACATCAACACTTCCTTTCTTCTGCTGGTCACACCTCTCTCTATACAACCTAGCAACCTTCTAGCTATGGCCACCGCCTTGTCGCACTGTTTCCTCGCCTTCAGATCCTCAGATATTATCACCCCAAGATCCCTCTCCCCGTCCATACATATCAGACTCTCACCGCCTAACACATTCGTCTCCTGTGGATTTCTACTCCCTAAGTGCATCACTTTGCATTTCTTCGCATTGAATTTTAATTGCCAAACCTTAGACCATTCTTCTAGCTTCTGCAGATCCTTTTTCATGTTTTCCACTCCCTCCCGGGTGTCTGTTACAAATCTTAGTATCATCTGCAAAAAGGCAAACTTTACCTTCTAACCCTTTGGCAATGTCATTCACAAATATATTGAACAGAATCGGTCCCAGCACCGATCCCTGAGGCACTCCACTACTCACCTTTCCCTCATCCGAGTGAATTCCATTAACCACCACCCTTTGGCATCTGTCCGTCAAGCAGTTCTTAATCCAGTTCACCACTTCAGGTCCTATCTTCAGCCTGTCCAGTTTATTTAAGAGCCTGCTGTGGGGAACCGTGTCAAAAGCTTTGCTGAAATCTAAGTAGATTACATCTATAGCAGGTCCCTGATTCAATTCTCCAGTCAACCAGTCAAAGAATTCAATGAGATTCGTTTGGCATGATTTCCCTTTGGTAAAACCATGTTGTCTCGGATCTTGCAACTTATTGGCTTCCAGGAAATTCACTATCCTTTCCTTCAGCATCGCTTCCATTACTTTTCCAATAACCGAAGTGAGGTTTACCAGCCTGTAGTTTCCAGCTTCTTCCCTATCACCACTTTTGTGAAGAGGGACCACATCCGCCATTCTCCAATCCCACGGAACCTCTCCCATCTCCATGGATTTATTAAACAAATCTTTAAGAGGACCTGCCAGAACCTCTCTGAGCTCCCTCAATATCCTGGGGTGGATCTTGTCCTGTCCCATGGCTTTGTCCCTCCTTTAGGTTTCCTAGTTGTTCATACACACTCTCTTCCGTGAATGGTGCTATATCCACTCCATTCTCATATGTACTTTTGCCAGTCAATTGCGGTCCTTCTCCAGGACTTTCAGTGAAAACAGAACAAAAGTATCTATTTAGCAAAGTTGCTTTTTTTTCATCATTATCTACATAGCAGTTCGCAGCATCTTTCAGTCTCACAATTCCCTTTTTAGTCATTTTCCTTTCACTAATATACCTGAAGAAATTTTTTGTCACCCTTCTTTACCTTTCTACCCATTTGTTCTTCTGCTTGCGCTTTCGCCAGTCGTAGCTCTCTCTTGACTTCTTTTAGTTTTATCCGGTATTCCTGTCCGTGTTTCTCTTCTTGAGTTTTTCTGTATTTCTGGATCGCCAACTCTTTAGCCTTTATTTTCTCAGCTACTTGCTTGGAGAACCATATCATTTTTCTTTTTCTCTTGCTTTTATTTACTCTCCTTACGTAAAGGTTTTTGGCCCTATTTATAGTTTCTTTCAGCCTGGACCGCTACCCTTCCACTTCTCGTACGTCCTCCCCAGCCCATCAGCTCCTTCTTCAGGTATTCCCCCATTTTACTAAAGTCAGCATGCTTGAAATCCAGGACTTTGAGTTTTGAGTGGCCACCCTCCACTTCAGCTGTCATATCAAACCAAACAGTGCCGCCTCCAACAGGTATAGTGGTATGTTTAATAACCGTCGTAATAAGGGTATCCACCTTAGGCAGAACCAACTGCTCTAAATCAGACAGCAGAAGGGGATATAATCTGGACATAGCATGAGCCACCCAGAGGTTAGAATCTGGTGTCTCCCATTTAGCTGCAGTAAGCTCCTGCATAGTCTCAAGAATATGGAAATATACAGGAGGTCTCTTAGTACATTTGTCCTTTAGATTGTAAGCTCCTTAAGCAGGGACTGTCCTTCTATGTTAAACTGTACAGCGCTGCGTAACCCTAGTAGCGCTTTAGAAATGTTTAGTAGGACTTCCGGTGACGTCACTGACCTTGATGGAAGCCTGATCTCGGTGCTCCCAATCAATCCAGCTAACAAAGCTAACATTAGCGTTAAATAAGACGCAATTTATACCTCTCTGTTTGATTAAGAGACGTTTGAAGAGTGGGAAGGTGAGATGTCGCAAAAAATGAAGAGCTTAGAGACAAAACGTGGGGCGCGCAGCAGCCAACGCACATCAAAAGCGTCTTCGCGCCATGTTTCCCCGCAACCCAAAGAGGCCTCTGCTTATGAATCGGGGAGATCGGATGACGAGAGTGGCGGGGTTAGAAAATCACACTCCGCACGTCTGCTCTTGGATTTACGAAAGGATCTTGCTCATATGAAAGCAGACATTGTGGAGCGGATTGATAATTTACGGGGCGAGTTAAAGGAAGTGGGTACTCGCATTGAAGACCTGGAAACACAGATGGATGACCACGTGGAAGTTGTACAACAATTGCGCCAACAGTCACTTCAAGTTAAACTCCAACAATTTATTTGGCAAGGTCGTAGACCCCGGTTTCCCAGATCAGTATTATATATGGCTAGGAAGGGAAGGGGAGGTTTAGGGGTACCACATTTGGGCTTATATCATAGAGCTGCCCAAGCGAAAGCTGCAATTGAATGGTTTCATGAGTCAGATCATAAACTCTGGATTGGGATGGAGCCATTTATGATTCACAGCCCATTGAAGTTGGGACAGTTGCTGTGGTTACCCTCTAGAAATAGATACCTCCCTAAGCCTCTTAACCCAATCATTCAATACACCTTTACATGTTGGGATAAATTAGAGAGAGTAAAGGGATTTCATGACTCGAGACTGACACCTATAGCATATGATGCTACGTTCCCTCCTGGCTGCTCCCTTTCCCCCTTTATCAAATGGCAGAAAAATAGACTGATATGGTGGGGGCAACTAATGAAGGAGGATCGTTTCATCACATTTGAAGAATTAGCAAATGAATATGATCTACCCCAACAAGACCGTTACGCATATAATCAGATTATTCATTTTATCCAGACATCTGGTCGGAGAGATAAATTAAGGGGAGAAGTTACCTTTTTGGAGCAATTATGTGTAGAAACTGAAAAGACAAAGGGGCTGATTTCTAAACTGTATGGCTATTTGAGGGACTCACTAGTGCCAAGTAGTAAACATCGAAGTAGATGGGAAAAAGAATTAGAAGTGACTTATACCCCTGAAACATGGCAACAAATGGAAAGGGCCTCGGTCTCTTGCTCTCGGGTGGTCAATATTCAAGAGAATTGTACAAAGGTTTTGTATCGCTGGTATTTGACCCCGGAGAGGCTGCACCATATGTTCCCGAATACCTCCAATTTATGCTGGAGGGGATGTGGGCAGAGGAGCACAATGGGACACATCTGGTGGTCTTGCAGAAAAATAACAGCTTTTTGGAAGTCGGTGCGGGGGAGAGTACAGGTCTGGGTGGAAAGACAAATCCCCTGGGATCCAGCAATTTATTTGTTTAATAAACCTCTCACAGGACTAAGGGCCCCGGGTGCACAGTTGGCAAAACAATGCATTAATGCAGCCAGGTTGCTGATAGCAAGGATGTGGAAACAGACGAGGTGTCCCTCCATGCAACAATGGTATCATTTAGTATGGTATATAAGCAATATGGAAAAGTTAATGGCTATGGAACAAAAAACCCTAGCAAAGTGGGAACAAATTTGGGCTCCAGTGATCAGATTCTTGGCATAGATATGGAGGTTAGATATTCCTCGGGGATGAAACACAGGGAGAAGGAGGGGGGGGGGGTTGGTTTTGGGAAAGGGGGATACACATAAAAAGTTTAAATATTACAAGAAATAATATGTATGCATATGTTAGTGTTATTGCTAGACCTGAAGCACTTATGATGTTATATGGTAAGGGATTTTGTATGATTTCTGTTTGTACCAGGGGCGTATCTGAACTGCGGCGGTAGGGGGGGCCAGGGCCAAAGAGGGGGGGCACATTATAGCCCCCCCCCCCCGCCGCCATTGCCGATCCCCCTCCCCCCAGCCGCTGCCATTGCTAACCCTCCCCCTCCGTTGCTCGCCTACCTTCGCTGGCGGGGGACCCCAACCCCCGCCAGCCGAGGTCCGCGTCCTCCTGCCGCTGCCGGCTGCCTTTGGTCCTTTCATTTTTTCACTGAAGCTGGCGCCGACGAAAAAGTTTCTTTTGAATCTGACGTCGCTGCACGTTGCACGTTGTACGTGCAGGACGTCAGACTCAGAAACAATTTCTGAGTCTGACGTCCTGCACGTACAACGTGCAGCGACGTCAGACTCAAAAGAAACTTTCGTCGGCGCCAGCTTCAATGGAAGAATTAAAGGACCAAAGGCAGCCGGCAGCGGCAGGAGGACGCGGACCTCGGCTGGCGGGGGTTGGGGTCCCCCGCCAGCGAAGGTAGGCGAGCAACGGAGGGGGAGGGTTGGCAGCGGTAGGGGGGTCCAGGGCGAAATCTGCGGGGGCCCAGGCCCCTGAGGCCCCACGCAGATACGCCCCTGGTTTGTACTGACTTGAGTTGTAACAAGCACAATACCTCAATAAAGAATTCTTGTTAAAAATTAAAAAAAAAGAAATGTTAAGTAGTAGTAGTACCGGACATAATAGATGGAGCAGAACCAGAGGACTGAAAAGCAGGGGAAGAAGTGTTTAAAGCCTCAGTAGATTTTGTGATCAACAGAGGCAACTCCACTCTCAAAAACATCTTAGCTACAGTAGGAACATCACCCCCTGTCTCCTTCTGAAATGTCCAAGTCAGGGCCATCAGCTGAGTCCCAAGGAGGAACATTCTCCAAATCCTGCGAAATGCAAAATTTTAGTTTCTTAGAAAGCTGTTCTTCAAAAGGGAAGGAAGGGAAGGGAAATGGGACTGAGGTTTTTGCAACTACATTCAAAGTGGTTTACATATATTCAGGTACTTATTTTGTACCAGGGGCAATGGAGGATTAAGTGACTTGCCCAGAGTCACAAGGAGCTGCAGTGAGAATTGAATTCAGTTCCCCAGGATTAAAGTCCACTGCACTAACCACTAGGCTACTCCTCCACTCCTCCATAGATGGAGCAGGACCAGAGGACTGAAAAGCAGGGGAAGCAACATGAAGGGAAGAAGGGGAGGCAGCTTGAGCTGACTTTAATGAAAAAAGGCCTGATGTAATAAAAGAACAAATTCAGCTGAAAATGGCAGAACAGAAACTTGTATCTCTGCAAAACCAACATCCAGGGACACTGTAGCAGTCGAGAAACACGCTGACAAAGTGGTTGCTGAAGCCTCGCAGAGCACAGGAGCCGTTGGTGCTCATCCCGGTTACTGACGGCCAAATTAGGCAAAAGCGGCATGTACACAGAAGTAAAGCAAAGCGTGCAGGAACCAATAACTGAGAGCTTACCCCCGCAGCATGCACATGATTTAATAGGCTCAGACATAGAGAATAATAAATATACTCACAGAAAACAGCCAGTCTCTTGATCTCCAAGGCACTGAAACCCCACAATGTTCCCACAGCACAGGTGCTCTCAAAAAGAACTGTAGTAGCTGTTTTTTTTTAGATAGAGGTTGGAGAAAAAGAGAAGGGAAGAGTGGGATAAAGAGGTAGAAAGTGGCAACGGGAGCAGGGAGGGACCTAGACCACTAGGTTTACACCTGAGGCACAGGATATTCTCAACCCCAAACTCAACTGAACCTGCAAGCAGTACAGGAGGCCACAGAGTAAGTCACCACAGCGCACAGGAGCTGCTATTCCGCCTGCTAGAGATAGTGAATACTGGCTTGGTTGCTAAGCGCAGGAGCTTATGAGGCACAACTCTTTAGAGTTCTCTTATCTCCACATGCTAGTGGATGGTCTGGACTGATCCTTGAGATGTAATGGAATATATAGTTAAATGTTCTGCTCAGTGTGCTCTGACAGCTAAAAAAAAAAAAATAAAGCAAATAAGGAAAGGAATCTAGACTAAAATAAAACATATCATAATATCTCTGTGTCGCTTAGTGGTGAGACCGCATCTTGAGTATTGTGAACAATTCTGCTTTCTCCATATCAAAGTGATATACTAGAACTGGAAAGGGTGCAGAGAAGAGTGACCAAAATGATTAAGGGGATGGAGCGACTCTCATAAGGAAAGGCTAAAGAGCTTAGGCTCTTCAGCTTGGAGAAGACGGCTGAAGGAGCTATGGTAAACTCAGTAGTTTGGCTAGACAAACATCCATAATTTTATGTTTAAATTTGTTTATTAAAGTTTACAATATACACAAAAGGAAATAGCTAATACATAATAAAACCTGTGACACAGTATCCAGTGCAATTCAAGATAATAAATCGCAAAGGGCAAAGGGCCTTGTGTCTGATAGCCCCCTGCCTATATACCCTTCCTCTGTGAACCCATCGTTACTTGCACACTGTGCATCTGAACCAGTCATCTACTTACTGGTGGCTTACTAAAAGAAGCTGATGCTGTTACTTAGAAGATTTTCATACAGAGATGGATATCTGCTAGCTTCGATTATTCGCCACTTTGTGGTACAAAGACTTTAAACATCTCAATATTTCAACAACATCTCAAAACAGTCGAAACTTGCCCCCCGCCCAAACTGATATATCAGCCCTGCACCCAGTGAGTTGCAAACTTTATAACCTGGTGTTCCCCTTTCCCCCCTACATCCATAATTTTATTTGGGATTTAGAATCCAACTGCATCCTCATTGGCCCATTTATTTCTGTTCCAGGCTGCCTTAAACAAAGTTTCTTAAGTTATATTTACTATGTTCCATTGCCTTGCCTGTTGCAGAGCTAACAGTTTTATTCCCTTTTTTTTTTAGGCAGTTTGTTGTCCCATATTTGAGAAGATGATATCCTTTTTGTCTTTTGAAATCACAAAGTTACTTACCTGTAGCAGGTGTTCTGTAAGGACAGCAGGATACATATTCTCATATATTCTTCCATCTCCCCATGGAGTTGGATCAGGTGGATCACTAGATGATCAAGGGGGTAAAAAGGGACACTTAGAGGACAAGGCCATAGCAGAGAGATTGAATGAATTATTTCTTTTAGTCTTCACTGAGAAAGATATGGGGGTGATACACATGTGAGAAATGCTGTTTTATGGTGATAAGTCTGAGGAACTGAAACATATTTGTGAACTTCGAAGATATAATGGGACAGTTTGACAAATGAAGGAGTAGCAAATCACCTGGACAAGATGGTATATATTCCAGAGAAGCAACAGAATTACGGATTGAACTTGCAGGGCTTCTAGTAGTAATTTGTGATTTATCTTTAAAATCAATTGTGGTACTGAAAGATTGGAGAGTGGCTAATGCAATACTAGTTTGAAAAGGGTTCCAGAGGTGACCCTGGAAATTATAGATATCGCTAGAAACTATTATAGAAAACAGAATTACTGACCATGGATTAGTGGGACAAAGCCAACATGGATTTAGTCAAGTGAAATCTTGCCTCATCAGTCTACTTCAGAAATTCAGCAGTGAGACTCCTATTTGGGTTATCCAAATTTGAGCATGTGACACCTTATCTTGTGTCTTTATGTTGGCTACCTGTTGAGTATTAAGTTTGTTACTTTTGATGGTTCATTTGAGTTTGTATCAGGATGCCTCTTTGTAGTTGCATAATTGCAAACTTATGCACCCTTGAGAAACTTGCAATCTGCCCTTACTTGTGGACTTGTAGTGCCTGCCCTGAAGCAAATACACCTTGAGCTGATGAGGAAAAGCTCCTTTTCATATGCTGGACCATGAGATTGGCGCAAGTTACCCCTGGAAATTAAACAGCAACAAGGCCTGTACTCCTTTAAAAAATCACTCAAGCATTATTTATTTTGCCAGGCATATACTTCATTTTCAAATGTTGTTATGGACTGATTTGTGATCATTGTGTTTGTGTATATTGCTTGTGTTGTTAATTTTATGAATACGTACATTATTTTTGTTCTCCGCCTTGGATAAAGGTGGAATATAAATAATAAAGCTATAAACTATCTCTTTGAAGGTGTGAATAAACATGTGGCTAAAGGTGAGTTGGTTGGTATTGTGCATCTGGGTTTTTAGAAGGCATTTGGCAAAGCACCTCATAAACGACTCCTGAGGAAATTAGAAATCCATGAAATAGGAGGCAGTGTCCTATTGTGGATTAAGAATTGATTAAAAGATATAAAGCAGAGAGCAGTGTTAAATGGTCAATATTCTCAATGGAGAAGGGTAAATAGTGAGGTTCCCATGGATCTATGCTGGGACCACTGCTTTTTATCATATTTATAAATGATCTGCAGAAACCAAGATGGCTGCTACTGCGTGAGGACATTTAGGCAGTTTTTAGCGCTTTTGTCATATTTCTTTTTGCTCTCTTACCCATTTGCTTCAACATGAGGTAAGGTTTTGGCTCCTGCCCACCAGACCAATGTCCCTTTACTGAAGCAGTCTGAGATTACTTCCTTCAGTCAAACCCAAATTGGGGGTGAACTAGCTGCTTCGGGAGTGAGGTTTTGCTCATCCCTTGTGCCCTTCTGAAACTCGTTCGATGGAGACGTTGGTAACGCTGGTGCAGGTTGATATGGGCGAGACGCCATAGAGTTCACTTGAGGCGGCTGTCCCAGTTGTACTGAGAGCATCAGCAAATGTTACTCCTTCAGGGCATACTGAAGAAGGCCAAGAAAGAAGTCTAGCCTTGATATTATCATCTCTGATGAAAAGCCATCTGAAGTCGCTTTGGATTCCATCTGACAGGCTCTGGACTCCATTTACAAAATCTTTTCTGTTGTTCTACCTTCAGTTCATTAAAATTCTTATCTACAAAAAATGAAGATCTTGGCACTCAACTTTAACGGGTGAAATCATCTCAAAATACTTTTTTAAATTATAAGATATATCGAAAAATGGAGAAATTTGAGAATTATACTAAATCTTTGAATTTAAGGCTGTTGAATTTTCTACAGACTAAGATATCTGTGCCAATGGATCTGTTTTATAGATTAAAAATAGGGGGTTAATGTGAGCAAGTGCAAAGTGATGCATGTAGGGAAGAGTCCAAACTATAATATGAGGCAAAGTTCCACATTAAGGTTTCCAAGGAAAGGATTTTGGTGTCATTGTCAATGATACGTTCAAACCCTTTGCTCAGTGTGCAGCAGCAGCTAAGAAAACAAATAGAATGTTAGGAATTATTAGGAAAGAAATGGAAAACAAAACTGACAATGTTATAATATCTTTGTATCACTCCATGGTGCAACTGCATCTTGAATATTGTTTTCAGTTTGTCACTGCTTCTCAAAAAAATATATATTTTAATTAGAAAAGATACAGAGAGAATGAAAGAATTAGGGGGCACACAATGAACTACCAAGTAGTAAATTTAAAACAAATGAGAGAAAATATTTCTTCACGCAACATGTCATTAAAATCTGGAATTTGTTGCCAGAGAATATAGTATAAGAAGTTAGCTTAGTAGGGTTTAAAAATGGTTTAAAGTTCCTAAAAGAAAAGTCCATAAACCATTATTAAGGTGAACTTGGGAAAATCCACTGCTTATTCCAGGGATAAGCAGCATAAAATCTATTTTACTATTTTGGGATCTAGCCAGGTACTTATGACTTGGATTGGGCACTGTTGGAAACAGGATGCTGGGCTTGATGGACCTTTGGTCTGTCCCAGTATGGCAATACTTATGTACACATGTACTGTTAGGAACTTGACTGGCTGGGTTCTGCATGACATCGGCAGGCAGGAAGGTATGTGCGTGTGCAGTGAGCTCTCAAAACGTTTGTTCACAAAGCTGTTCCCAAGTGGGGCTTTGTTGGATGACATCAACCGCATGTGATATTTATCCTGCTGTCCCCAGAGAACATCTATTATGGGTAATTAACTTTCTCCAAGGACAATCAGGACATCATTTGCCACATATGGGTGATGTCATCTGAGGGAGCCCAGCACAGTTGCTACCCAGCATTCTAGTAGTGTCTGAAGCCTTTGGCACCGCAGTACTGCACATGCACGAGTACCTTCCCACTTGACGTGAAAGCGTGGGACCAGCAATCTGTCTTTCTGCTGAGCAGAGCAGTTCACTAGGTACCCTTCATTTAAAAAAAATTTTTTTTTGAGTCATTTGATTTCTCTTCAGATAGTTTTGCCCCGATGTCCCTTAAAACTGGGCAGACTTATACAGTCTGTGCCCTGAAAAAGACAGGTACAAATCAAGGTAAGGTATACACAAAAAAATGGCACATGTGAGTTTATCTTGTTGGGCAGACTGGGTGGACCGTGCAGGTCTTTTTCTGCCGTCATCTACTATGTTACTATGTTTTCTTAGTATGGCAAAGTCATCTCTGTGAGTGACCCTCATAATTGGTGCTTGCAATGCTTAGGACTAGACCACAAGGCCTCTTATTGTCTTCTTTGTTTTAAAATGCAGAAAATAACCCAAAAGAGTAGTGAAGCCTAATGCGAGAAACATTTTGGCGTTTCTAAGTCCAGTCCTTCAACATCGGCATTGGTCCCCATGGCTGGCGGAGCTGCATTAGACTCTGGTGGCGCACCAGCATCGAGGAGGTCTTCCCTTCACATCGGGTGCTGGTAGGGCCCCGTTGGACCGACCTGCATCAGACGTGACACCGAGGACGCGTCAAAATTCGACATTGTCCTTGGAACCGAGCAAAGGAGAAGGACCATTGACAATGATCCCGCTCGAAGCACAGTGCCAGGAGCTCCAGATCATTGGCACTGCTGGTACCTGAAAAGCATCTGTGCTGAGAGAACCGCACCCCTTCCATGGAATAGGTGCCAGTGCACCAGTATCCTAGACACTGGGATCAGCCTTCTGATTTGGCTCCATCTTTGCAGGCTTTTCCTATATTGTCACTAGCTCTGTCCTTTGGTAATGCCTGCCCCCCCCCCCCCCCCCCCCCCCCAAGAAGCAGCTCTGGGCCCTTTTGCAGTGGGAGTTGGTGGATCGTGGCTTGGCCCAATGCCAAGGCCTTGATGGCGTCAATACCGACTGTAGCTCCACCCCAGCTGACCCTTGAGACCTATACTCTGTCCTTTTGTTCGTTCATGAATGCCAGTGCCTCGAGGGTGCCGGCACTGGCGTTGGAAGAGGCAGTGCTCCTCTCCAGTCTGTGGTGGGGGAGAAAGCTTCCTCAGTATCCAGGAAAGGACCTGTCCTTTGGCACTTCACTCAGAATCTGGACATGAGTCTAGTAGACCAAGGTTCAGCTCTCATAGGAGTATTTCACTGAGTTTGACTTGGACTGCTCTTGGGTGTCTGAGGTTAAACCAGAAGAGGTCTCAGGAGGGTTTCCTTGGTCTACCATCTGACCCCTCCCCACCTCAGGAAAGGAGAAGTCCCCACCAGAGGAACTTTGTTCACCCCTTCAAAGAAATGTAGTAGATTGATGAGGCAAGATTTCCCTTCACTAAATCCATGTTGACTTTGTCTCATTAATCCATGCTTTTGAATACGCTCTGTAATTTTATTCTTAATAGTCTCTTACCATTTTGCCCAGCACCGACGTCAGACTCACCGGTCTATAATTTCCCGGATCTCCACTGGAACCTTTTTTAAAAATCGGCGTTACATTGGCCACCCTCCAGTCTTCCGGTACCACACTCAATTTTAAGGATAAATTACATATTTCTAACAATAGCTCTGTAAACTGATTTTTCAGTTCTATCAGTACTCTGGGATGAATACCATCTGGTCCAGGAGATTTGCTACTCTTCAGTTTGTAGAACTGCCCCATTACATCCTCCAGATTTACAGAGAAGTCATTAACTTTCTCCGACTCCTCAGCTTCGAATACCATTTCCACCACCGGTATCACTCCCAAATCTTCCTCGGTGAAGACCGAAGCAAAGAATTCATTTAGTCGCTCTGCTATGGCTTTGTCTTCCCTGATTGCCCCTTTTACTCCTCGGTCATCTAGTGGTCCAACCGATTCTTTTTCCGGGTTCCTGCTTTTAATATACCTTAAAAAATTGTTACTATGTGTTTTTGCCTCTAACGCAATCTTTTTTTCGAAGTCCCTCTTAGCCTTCCTTATCAGCGCTTTTGCATTTGACTTGACATTCCTGATGCCGTTTCTTATTATTTTCAGTCGGTTTCTTCTTCCATTTTCTGAAGGATTTTCTTTTAGCTCTAATAGCTTCCTTCACCTCACTTTTTAACCACGCTGGCTGTCGTTTGGTCTTCCGTCCTCCTTTTTCAATATGGAGAATATATTTGGCCTGGGCTTCCAGGATGGTGTTTTTGAACAGCATCCACGCCTGATGTAAATTTTTCACCCTCGCAGTCACTCATTTAAGTTTTCTTTTCACCTTTCTTCTCATTTTATCATAGTCTCCTTTTTTAAAGTTAAATGCTAACATATTTGATTTCCTATGTATACTTACTTCAAAGCTAATATCAAATCCGATCATATTATGATCACTGTTATCAAGCGGCCCCAGCACCATTACCTCCCACACCAGATCCACTAAGGATTAGGTCTAGAACGATCAGTGTATTCATCACAGTATTTTGGTGGGGTGTTGAGATGGTTACGGTATATAGACAATATTTTGTTGGTATGGCAGGGGACAGATAAAAATTTGATTAAATATTTGAATGAGTTAGATTCAGTGAGCCCCCATATTAAATTTGTACATCAGATTGGTCATCATGAGGTCAATTTCCTAGAGGTTACTATAAGATGGGATACTGGAAAATTTGTTACCAAGGTTTACCATAAGGAAACGGACCGTAATGCTGACCTTCACTACCGTAGTCACCACCCCACGGCGTTGAAAAATAGTATCCCAGCCAGTCAAATGCTTCGGGTTTGAAGGTTATGTAGTTCCCGGTATGAGTTTAAATCACAAGCACAACAAATGGTTACGAGGTTTCAACAGAGGGGATATCCGGACAAAATATTGAGAAGAACTACAAAAGAGCATATAATAACCGTAAAGAATTGCAATATTATAAAACGGATCAGCAGAATAAAGATCAGTTGACGTGTGTGTTACCACACACGCAAATGTCTAGTAGAATAATAAATATTATAAAGCGACACTGGAAAACTTGACAAATGCACAGTTTGCTCTATGGACAGTGCCTTGGGAGAAAGAGACCGTATGCAATGGGAACCACTGTCACTGTGGCTGACCTTGCCTCCAAAGGGGAGGAGTTATATTTTGAACATTTGAACAGCTCATGGGTGGGGGGGGGGGGGGTGAAGGAGTTGTTATGGGACAGTTGGGAGGATTGAGAAGGGGAGAGATGGTGGGGGGAGGGAAGTTTGTACCTTATTCTAGTTGTTATAACAAAACATAACATTGCTTTCTTGACATTATATTGACCGTTAACAATTGTTGTTGTAACTTTGAAGCAATGTTATCAATAAAAATGATTGAACATAAAGCGACACTGGTCTATATTGGGGATTCATGACATCTTTAAAAATACACCCCGTTTTGCATTTTCACGGGGGATGAATTTAGGAGAACAATGAACCCATCGTAGGGATAGGGCTATAGAGGGATCAATGAAATTAGGATGTCAGTTGCAACCATTGTGTATACTGTCGTTATGCCATGCAAGTGAAGGAGGTTGCCATCCCACATTCAGAAAAACTGTACCAGTTGCAAGGATGTACTGATTGTGATACCATGAATTGTTTTTATAACCTTACAATACTGGGCTACAATTGTCTGAATAACTGTATCAACTATACTAACAATATAAATCACATGATCAGTTATGCTGCATTACAAAATCTTTTATTATTTATTTCATTTATTGCATTCAAAACCTACTAGTTTGACATCTTAGTTCTCCATATGCACTCATACGCACTCATACTTCTTTCTATACATGCCTTAAAATACTAATAAAGCGGACTCACTAATACAAATTCAAACTGCCTGTTCGAAATTCCTGTGAACCCCAACAAAATACTACTTGCAAAGTCCATGTAACTTGAATGCTGCACTCAACCAAAGCAGTGTTGCCAGGTGGGCGGTTTTACCGCCCAATTGGGCGGTTTTCCGCGACCCGCCACGGGAAATTTTTGCCCGCGGCGGGTTGCGGTTTTTTGGGCGGTGGGGGCGGGGGTGATGACGCGGGGGTGGGGGTGTCAGGGGCGGGGTTTGTGTTTGGGCGGGTTTTGGGCTGGTTTTTGGGCTGGATTGGGCTAGAAAAAAATTTTCCACCTGGCAACCCTGAACCAAAGGTTGTGCTCAGTTCTCTTTGTCTCCGTAGCTAATCGCTGTACATTTCTGGCCACTCCTCCTCAGTTCCAGAAATTTCAAACAGGAATCCAATCAATCCATTTGAGTCCTTCGCTTATATGCGTACCACCTTCTCTTCCCCTCATACGATGTACCCCAGACTCTTCTAGTCATACAGTATACCCCAGACTCTACACCACGTGTGTTTCGCTATGTCAGCGTCATCAGGAGTCGGGTCCTACATAAAATGAATGCATATGATAATGCCATCTAACATCCTCCTACCCTCCATACAATATCTGTTACTTTACACTGTTGTTTTACTCACAATTTAATCTTTAACATCTCTCATAGCTGCAGGACGGTGGGTATTCCCCTTCCACCTTGCATCCGTCTTACAAAACGCTGGCGCATGCGCAGTGCAAGCTGGCTTATTTCTCCATTAACCACTTCCCAAGCTCCACCCTCTCACACATGTAGCCATTCTACTTCCTTATTCAAACCCCCTGGCTCTACCGTATTCCACCTAAGAATGGTTCTCTGCTCACACCTTAACAACTGCAGAGGAGGGAACATTACACAACAGTTGTTACGGTGTGAGCAGAGAACCATTTTTAGGTGGAATACGGTAGAGCCAGGGGGTTATTTTATAGTGTCTGTGTGTGGATGATATGAATGAGTATGTGTGATAGTGATTGGGGAGGTTTTCAAACAACAGTGGAAAAGCAGTAATGATAAAGAAAAAGAGTTTAATAAAGATTGTTAATACATTTTGTAATGGTTGTCAGTACTTAGTATTTTAAATGAATGCAACCATTTAATGAGAGTAAACTTAAATAATTGTGGGTATATATTCCTTATGGATATCCTAAAAATCTTTGTAGCTGTTGGGTCCCCTGAACAGGTATGGAAAGCTGCTTTTGAACATGTGTGAGTCGGTGATGCTACTCTCAGACCACAAGGACTGGGACCATTTATTGAGAATATTTGGATGGAGATGAAGATATTACTAGGGATATTCTAGATAACTGCAGTATTGAGAGGTAGGTGCTTGCTCATAAGCACCAGAAGCAAGTGATAAACTTGTAGTGAATAGTGAAATCACATGCAGTTTTGTGGAATTCAAAATAAGCTCTGCATGTGGCACTGTACTGTAAACAATGGAAACTGAACGAAAAATAATTTTTCCAATATCCTTGGCTCTGTGATTCTGCCCTTGAGGCCCCTTTTCTTTCTCAGTTATCACAAGGAAGCAGTCTGTATATGTGCGCACTTTGTTAGGAATGATTGAGTGTTCTGAATTCTTTTTGTGTTACATGTTAGTAAGTAAATATACAATTTATCCCTATAAGTACATAAGTAATGCCATACTGGGAAAAGACCAAGGGTCCATTGAGCCCAGCATCCTGTCCACGACAGCGGCCAATCCAGGCCAAGGGCACCTGGCAAGCTTCCCAAACGTACAAACATTCTATACATGTTATTCCTGGAATTGTGGATTTTTCCCAACTCCATTTAATAGCGGTTTATGGACTTGTCCTTTAGGAAACCGTCCAACCCCTTTTAAAACTCTGCTAAGCTAACCGCCTTCACCACTTTCTCCGGCAATGAATTCCAGAGTTTAATTATACGTTGGGTGAAGAAAACTTTTCACCGATTTGTTTTAAATTTACTACGCTGTAGTTTCATCGCATGCCCCCTAGTCCTAGTATTTTTGGAAAGCGTGAACAGACACTTCACATGCACCTGTTCCACTCCACTCATTATTTTATATACCTCTATCATGTCTCCCCTCAGCCGTTTCTTCTCCAAGCTGAATAGCCCTAGCCTCCTTAATCTTTCTTCATAGGGAAGTCGTCTCATCCCCGCTATCATTTTAGTCGCCCTTCTCTGCACCTTTTCCAATTCTACTATATCTTTCTTGAGATGCGGCGACCAGAATTGAACACAATACTCAAGGTGCAGTCGCACCATGGAGCGATATAACGGCATTATAACATCCTCACACCTGTTTTTCATACCTTTCCTAATAATACCCAACATTCTATTTGCTTTCCTAGCCGCAGCAGCACACTGAGCAGAAGGTTTCAGTGTATTATCGACGACGACACCCAGATCCCTTTCTTGGTCCGTAACACCTAACGTGGAACCTTGCATGACGTAGCTATAATTCGGGTTCTTTTTTCCCACATGCATCACCTTGCACTTGCTCACATTAAATGTCATCTGCCATTTTAGCCGCCCAGTCTCCCAGTCTCGTAAGGTCCTCTTGTAATTTTTCACAATCCTGTCGCGATTTAGCAACTTTGAATAACTTTGTGTCATCAGCAAATTTAATTACCTCGCTAGTTACGCCCATCTCTAAATCATCTACTATAATAAAACTCACCCTCAACGTTCTGAGGACACTGACATCAGTGAAGCCAAGCCCTGACTTCTTTCAAAAAGGTTCGAAGGTTCGTGGTGGTGAAGCCACCAAAATCGCTCTGGGTTCCGCCCTCGAGGGCGGAGCAATGGCAGAACAACGAAGGGGTTGGCAGGGAGGGAGGCAGGGAGGCATGGGGGGTGGGAAATCGCTCCGGGCCCCTCCCTCGAGGGTGGAGCAATGGCAGAACAATGAAGGGTTTGGCAGGGAGGGAGGCGGGGGGGGGAATCGCTCCGGGTCCCGCCCTCGCATCAAACGTCATGACGTTGGGGGCGGAGCAATGGAAGAATAACAAAGGGGTTGGCCAGGGAGGGAGGGAGGGAGGGGTGTTGGTGACGAACACCTTGCTAGCGCCCGTTTCATTTGCTCTGAAACGGGCCTCTTTTACTAGTTTATAAATATATTAAAAAGCAGCGGTCCTAGCACAGACCCCTGAGGAACCCCACTAACTACCCTTCTCCATTGTGAATACTGCCCATTTAACCCCACTCTCTGTTTTCTATCCTTCAACCAGTTTTTAATCCACAATAGGACATTTCCTCCTTTGTTACTTGTTTTCCGATACTGTATGGTAATAATTAAGCAAATTGGCTACATTCTTGTCCAGTGGTATTGCTACATTGATCTGATATTAACTTCAGATTGGTGTAATAATGTGCTAATAATTTAGTCTATAGTCCTGCTTATAATCGAACGAGAAAAACGCCCAAGTTCCGACCTAAATCGGGAGATGGACGTTTATCTCACAAAAATGAATAATGCGGTATAATCGAAAGCCGAACTTGGACGTTTTCAACTGCACTCCATCGCGGAAGCGTACAAAGTTGACGGGGCGTGGTGAAGGCGGGACTGGGGCATGGTTATCACCCGAACACAGATGGGCGCCTTTCGCTGATAATGGAAAAAAGTATGCGTTTGTAGCTAGAATTTATGGCACTTTTCCTGGACCCTGTTTTTTCACGAATAAGGCCCCAAAAAGTGCCCTAAATGACCAGATTACCCCCAGAGGGAATCGGGGATGACCTCCCCTGACTCCCCCAGTGGTCACTAACCTCCTCCACCACAAAAAAATGATGTTTCACAACTTTTTATTTTCACCATCAAATGTCATACCCACCTCCCTGGCAGCAGTATGCAGGTCCCTGGAGCAGTTGTTAGGGGGTGCAGTGGACTTCAGGCAGGTGGACCCAGGCCCATCCCCCCTACCTGTTACAATTGTGCTGCTTAATGCTTAGTCGTCCAACCCCCCCAAACCCACTGTACCCACATGTAGGTGCCCCCCTTCACCCCTTAGGGCTATAGTAATGGTATAGACTTGTGGGCAGTGGGTTTTGAGGGGGATTTGGGGGGGGGGCTCAACACACAAGGGAAGGGTGCTATGCACCTGGGAGCTCTTTTACCTTTTTTTTTGTTTTTGTAAAAGTGCCCCCTAGGGTGCCCGGTTGGTGTCCTGGCATGTGAGGGGGACCAGTGCACTACGAATCCTGGCCCCTCCCACGAACAAATGCCTTGGATTTATTCATTTTTGAGCTGGGCGCTTTCATTTTCCATTATCGCTGAAAAACAAAAACGCCCAGCTCACAAATTGTCGAATAAAACATGGACGTCTATTTTTTTCGAAAATACGGTTCGGTCCGCCCCTTCACGGACCCGTTCTCGGAGATAAACGCCCATGGAGAAAGACGTTTTCGTTCGATTATGCCCCTCAGTGTCATCTAATGGATGCAAACTTGTAGAAGTACAGAGACTTTCAGTAATTTTTCAGACCTTGAACATACATCAAAAGTATGTTGTTGCTTCTACACTCCTAATTTAGCATATTTTCATCCCCTGTCCTTTTTCAAATAGCTCATCAGGAGAGAACATAACATAAAACATAAGAGTAGCCATACTGGGTCAGACCAATGGTTCATCTAGCCCACTATCCTGTTTCCAACAGCGGCCAAGCCAGGTCACAAGTACCTGGCAGAAACCCAAATAGTGGCAACATTCCATTCTACAAATCCCAGGGCAAGCATTGCTTCCCCATGTCTGTCTCAATAGCAGACTATGGAATTTTCCTCCAGAGACTTGTCCAAACCTTTTTTAAACACAGATACGCTAACCACTGTTACCACATCCTCCGGCAAAGAGTTCAGAGCTTAACTATTCATTGAGTGAAAAAATATTTCCTCCTATTTACTACTACTACTACTTATCATTTCTATAGCGCTACTAGACGTACGCAGCGCTGTACACTTGAACATGAAGAGACAGTCCCTGCTCGACAGAGCTTACAATTTAATTAGGACAGAAACAGGACAAACAAGAGATAAGTTGTGGAATGCTCTCCCACAGCCTGAAAACTATTCACGACCTAATCAACTTCCGAAAATCACTAAAGACTTTTCTTTTCAACAAGGCATCAAACATATAAAAGGCGAGTGACCGAACTCACTCGCAAATGCGCAGTAAAGACCCTCTCTGTCCCGCCCCCGCGTCAATACGTGATGACGGGGGCGGGACAGAGAGGGTCTCTACTGCGCAAGGGGAGGGACGAAACCGCCGTCGCTACCGCTTCCCCCCCACCCCAAGGTTGCCGCCACCACTCCCCCCACCCGGAGTTGCCGCCGCCACCCACCCTCCACCCGGGCTGGGCCCTCGCTCCGCTATAGAAACAGCGCGGGAACGCAGCACACAGCTCAGCTGAGCTGCCGTCAGCCTTCCTTCCCTGCCTGTGTCCCGCCCTCGTGATTACCTGTGGATGTATGCCATCTGATCCAGGTGATTTACTACTCTTTAAGTTGTCAATTTGGCTCAGTACATCTTCCAGGTTCACAGAGATTTCTTTCAGTTCCTCCGCATCATCACCCTTGACAACCATTTCTGGTACAGGCAGATCTCTTACATCTTCTTCCATAAAGACTGAAGCAAAGAATTAATTTAGTTTCTCCAGTATGGCCTTGTCCTTCCTGAGCGCCCCTTTTTGCTGCTTCGTGATCTAACGGTCCCACGGATTCCCTCTCAGTCTTTCTGCTTCTGATGTACCTGAAAAAGTTGTTACTGTAAATTTTAGCCTCTGTGGCAAGTTTCTCTTCATAATCTCCTTTAGCCATCCTTATTAATGCTATGCATCTGACTTGCCAGTGCTTTCGTCATTCGGGTTATCTGGTTTCAAGAACTCCTAGCTGCTTATTTAATAGATTTTGTATTGTGTAGCTGAGATCTTTGTCTTCTGTACATGGCTTAAATATTTTGTTGCAGAAAAATCCTCCTCCCTCAAAAAAAAAAAAAAGCTACTTCCTTAATGTTTTTCTAACAAATTACAAGCTAGATTGCTTTGTGTTTTGTATAGGCTACCTTGGAAATGAGTATTTTAGGTCAAATGTGGTAATTTCTTTTTTTTTTTTTTTTTTAGGGCTGTACATTTAATGTGTTTTAATGCGATTAATGCATGAAAATCTTTAACTTGGCCTAGTGGTTAGGGTGGTGGACTCTGGTCCTGGGGAACTGAAGAACTGAGTTTGATTCCCACTTCAGGCACAGCTCCTTGTGACTCTGGGCAAGTCACTTAACCCTCCATTGCCCCAAGTACAAATAAGTACCTGTATATGTAAGCCGCATTGAGCCTGCCATGAGTGGGAAAGTGCGGGGTACAAAAAAAAAATGTTAACGTATCAATCGTGTGAAGCTGCTTGCTCCTGGTTCCGCTTTCTATCTTTCTCTCTTTCCTCCTCTCCCAGACTTTTCTTCCCGCCAGCATATTTTTCTCTCCAGCTGCTGCCCCCCTCTCTCCCCAGAGCTCCTGCAGCTTGTTCTCTCCTACCCCAACCACCGTCGTCGTACACTGGCAGCCTTTTCTCTCCTCAATCAACACACAAACAGGATACCTCTATGTCAGAAAGTCATAGTAGACCAAAGTAGAGGCTGAGCAAGGACGACTCCCAACACTGCAGATGTTATCCAACAATCCTTTATTAATGCAGATATGAAGGGACCTGACACAGTCCATGTTTCGGAGTATATGAACACCTACATCAGGGGTCAAATTACCAATTCTATAAATAGAAAAATTTTTTTAACACCAATAAAATATCTAAAATACATATGATATCAATAAAAACAGCTTAACAAATAAATGATGACCAAATACCAACAAATAATAAAAATGATCATAATCATTGCTAAGTACCTTAACATAAAAACTTAAAACATGTATATAAAATATGTAAAAAAACATATATATGGTGAATACTGATGTTGTAAGTAATGAAAAGAGTAAACGTAAAGAGTATGTATGTGGTAAATGTTGAAGTCTTAACTGTTAAAGTGAATAAATGTATTTAGCATGTATATCGGAATGCTAATGCAGAGACCAACTGGAATGCAAACACAAAAAAAACTTTTGATGTAATGGTAAACCATGATGTATGGATGATTCATATAATAAACATACCCACTGGAAGAGTGTATAGATGAGAAAATACTTGCTCAAATTATCAGACTTTGAAAAAGAAAAAGTATCCAGTATCGGGGGTAATAAGCCTTTTCTGCCAACCTGCTCACTTGCATCTCATCCCCCCAATCACGCATGGCTCTCCGAACTTGCCTTGTACTCGTAGAGGAGCATAATTGAACATTGCCGGCGATCTATTTTGGCGGCGGCGCAACAGCTGACCGGAACCGTATTATCGGTTTTTTTTTTTTATAATACGGTTTAGCCTGGCCAAATGCCAGAGTTCGCCAGGTTTCAGATGGCCGTTTTTTTTTCAGCGATAATAGAAAAAAATGCCGGCGATCTCAAACCCGGCGAAATCCAAGGCATTTGGTCGTGGGAGGAGCCAGCATTTGTAGTGCACTGGTCCCCCTGACATGCCAGGACAGCAACCGGGCAACCTAGGGGGCAATTCTAAAAATTAAAAAAAAAAAATACAAATATCTCCCAGGTGCATAGCTCCCTTACCTTGGGTGCTGAGCCCCCCAAATCCCCCCCAAAACCCACTCCCCACAAATCTGCACCACTACCATAGCCCTTGCCATAGCCGGTTGATATTGTGTATCTGGATTTTCAAAAGGCGTTAGACAAGGTACCTCATGAAAGGCTACAGCGGAAATTGGAGGGTCATGGGATAGGAGGAAATGTCCTATTGTGGATTAAAAACTGGTTGAAGGATAGGAAACAGAGAGTGGGGTTAAATGGGCAGTATTCACAATGGAGAAAGGTAGTTAGTGGGGTTCCTCAGGGGTCTGTGCTAGGACCGCTGCTTTTTAATATATTTATAAATGATTTAGAGATGGGAGTAACTAGCGAGGTAATTAAATTTGCTGATGACACAAAGTTATTCAAAGTCGTTAACTCGCGACAGGATTGTGAAAAATTACAAGAGGACCTTACGAGACTGGGAGACTGGGCGGCTAAATGGCAGATGACGTTTAATGTGAGCAAGTGCAAGGTGATGCATGTGGGAAAAAAGAACCCGAATTATAGCTACGTCATGCAAGGTTCCACGTTAGGAGTTACCAAGAAAGGGATCTGGGTGTCGTCGTCGATAACACACTGAAACCTTCTGCTCAGTGTGCTGCTGCGGCTAGGAAAGCAAATAGAATGTTGGGTATTATTAGGAAAGGTATGGAAAACAGGTGTGAGGATGTTATAATGCCGTTGTATCGCTCCATGGTGCGACCGCATCTTGAGTATTGTGTTCAATTCTGGTTGCCGCATCTCAAGAAAGATATAGTAGAATTGGAAAAGGTGCAGCGAAGGGCGACTAAAATGATAGCGGGGATGGGACGACTTCCCTATGACGAAAGACTAAGGAGGCTAGGGCTATTCAGCTTGGAGAAGAGACGGCTGAGGGGAGACATGATAGAGGTATATAAAATAATGAGTGGAGTGGAACAGGTGGATGTGAAGCGTCTGTTCACGCTTTCCAAAAATACTAGGACTAGGGGGCATGCGATTAAACTACAGTGTAGTAAATTTAAAACAAATCGGAGAAAATCTTTCTTCACCCAACGTGTAATTAAACTCTGGAATTCATTGCCGGAAAATGTGGTGAAGGCGGTTAGCTTAGCAGAGTTTAAAAAGGGGTTGGACGGTTTCCTAAAGGCCAAGTCCATAAACCTCTACTAAACGGACTTGGAAAAATCCAAAATCCCAGGAATAACATGTATAGAATGTTTGTACGTTTGGGAAGCTTGCCAGGTGCCCTTGGCCTGGATTGGCCGCTGTCGTGGACAAGAAGCTGGGCTCGATGGACCCTTGGTCTTTTCCCAGTATGGCATTACTTATGTACATGTGGGTACAGTGGGTTTTGGGGGGGGTTTGGAGGGCTCAACACTTAGCACCACAAGTGTATTAGGTAGGGGGGATGGGCCTGGGTCTGCCTGCCTGAAATACGCTGCACCCATTATAAATTGCTCCAGGGACTTGCATACTGCTGTCATGGAGCTGGGTATGACATTTGAGGCTGGCATACAGGCTGGCAAAAAAGGTTTTTATTTTTATTTTTTTAGTGTGAGAGGGGGTTGGTGACCATTGGGGGAGAATGGGGAGGTCATTCCCCATTCCCTCCGGTGGTCATCTGGTGAGTTGTGGCACCTTTTTGAGGCTTGGTCGTGAAAATAAAAGGACCAAGTAAACCCGGCGAAATACTGCTTTACTCTGCTTTTTTTTCCATTCTCCACAAAAGCCGGTCATCTGGTAGCCACCCATGCCCTGCCTTCACTACGCTGCCAACACGCCCCCTTGAACTTTCGCCGGCTCAGCAACGGGAAAGCAGCGATGCTGTCAAAAAAGCATCTTTCGATTATTCGGATTTCACCTCTTTTGAGAGATCGCCGGCCATCTCCCAATTTATGTCGGAAGATGCCCGGCGATCACTTTAGAAAATAAGCCTGATAGTAACATAGTAAATGACAGCAGATAAAGACCTGTATGGTCCATCCAGTCTGCCCAACAAGATAATCTCATTTTACATGGTATGTGTTACTTTATATGTATACCCGAGTTTGATTTGTCCTTGTCTTTCTCAGGGCACAGACCGTAGATGTCTGCCCAGTACTGTTCTTGTACTAAGTTCTGAAGCTAACGTTGAAGACCCTTAAAATTTACAGCCCATCCCTATCTATTCAGTCACGATCAGGGTGTAGATCGTAGAAGTCTGCCCAGGTCCTGTTTTGTTCCCAATTACCGGCGTTGCCTCCCAATCTCCGCTAAGATTCCATGGAACCATTCCTTCTAAACCGAATTCCTTTGTGTTTATCCCACGCATGTTTGAATTCCATTACCATTTTCACGTGTATCACCTCCCGCAGGCATTAAGCACACGCTGCTCTGCTCCTCTTTAACCGGAGCCCTCCCTCTCTAGCATCCCACCTCCTCTGATGAAACTTCCTGTTTCCTGCTGCAGGAGCAGGACTCTAGAGAAGGAGGGCTGTAATGCCACCTTGTGTACAAGGCAAGTTTGGAGGGCTGCCCGGAGTGGGGAATGAAATGCCAGAGAACACAGGGTGGCAGGAGAGAAAAGGCTGCTGGTGTGCAGCGGGGAAGTAGGAGAAAACAAGCTGCAGGAGCATTGGGGAGGGAGGGGGTCAGCGGTAGGACAGAAAACTATATTCAGGAGGGAGGAAGAGTCTGGGAGAGAGTCATGGGGTGGTAGGAAAGAAAAGGCTGTCAGTGTGGGGGGGGGGGGGGGATAGGAGACAACGCGGGGAGGCTGGACAGAAAAAGCTGGAGGGAGGGGGGCAAGTGGTAGGAAAGAAAAATATACCAGTCAGGGGAAGGGGAGGAAATTCAGAACAAAGCATCCTGTCTCCTGACTGGATTGTATGTGGAAATTAGATTTTGCCAGTGGAGAGGAGAGGAAAAGAAGGGATGAGATTAGATTCTGCCTATAGAGAGGAAGGAAAGGGAAGAGAAGAGAGATGGTGCCCATAGAGAGGAAGAGAAAAAGAGAAGAGAGGAGATGGTGCCCACAGAGGGGCAGGGAGGAGAGGCCGAAGGATAGAGGAGATGGTGCCTGTGGATGAAAGGGAAGGGATAGAAATAAAACAGATAACAGTGATCATAATATGATCAGATTTAATATTAACTTTGGAGTAAGTATACACAGGAAATCCAATACGTTAGCGTTTAACTTTCAAAAAGGAGACTTATGATAAAATGAGAAGAACAGTGAAAAAAAAAAGAGGAGCAGCTGCGAAGGTAAAAAATTTACATCAGGTGTGGATGCTATTCAAAAATACAATCCTGGAAGCCCAGGCCAAATATTTTCCGTGTATTAAAAAAGGAGGACGGAAGACCAAACGACAGCTGGCATGGTTAAAAAGTGAGATAAAGGAAAACTATTAGAGCTAAAAGAAAATCCTTCAGAAAATGGAAGAAGGAACCAACTGAAAATAATAAGAAACAGCATAAGGAATGTCAAGTCAAAAGCAAAGCGCTGATAAGGAAGGCAAAGAGGAACTTTGAAAAAAAATTATGTTGGAGGCAAAAACACATAGTAACATTTTTTTTAGGTATATAAGCAAGAAGCTGGCAAAAGAATTGGTTGGACCACTAGATGACCGGCTCACCTAGGGGTAAAAGGTGCAATCAGGGAAGACAAAGCCATTGTGGATAGATTAAATGAATTCTTTGCTTCGAGGAAGATTTGCACCGAGGAAGATTTGGGAGAGATACTGGTGCCAGAAATGGTATTCAAAGCTGATGAGTTGGAGGAACTGAATGAAATCTCTATAAACCTAAAGGATGTAATGGGGTAATTTGACAAATTGAAGAGTAGCAAATCTCCTGGATCGGATGGTATTCATCCCAGAGTTCTGATAGAATTGAAAAATGAACTGGTGGAGCTATTGTTAGTAAAATGTCATTTATCTTTAAAATCGAGAGTGGTACTGGAAGATTGGAGGGTGGCCAATGTAACACCGATATGTACAAAAGGTTCCAGAGGGGATCCAAGAAATTACAGACCGGTGAGCTTGACGTCGGTGCTGGGCAAAATAGTAGAGACTATTATAAAGAACAAAATTACAGAGCGTATTCAAAAGCATGGATTAAGGAGACAAAGCCAACATGGATTTAGTGAAGGGAAATCTTGCCTCACCAATCTATTACATTTCTTTCAAGGGTTGAACAAACGTGGATAAAGGTGAGCCAGTTGATATTGTGTACCTGGATTTTCAAAAGGCGTTTAACATAGTACCACATGAAAGAATCCAGAAGAAATTGGAAAGTCATGGGATAGGAAGTAGTGTCCTATTGTGGATTAAAAACTGGTTAAAGGATAGAAAACAGAGAGTAGGGTTAAATAGTCAGTATTCTCAATGGAGAAGGGTAGATTGTGGGGTTCCCCGGGGTCTGTGCTGATTTAGAGATAGGAGTAACTAGTGAGGTAATTAAATTTGCTGATGACACAAAGTTATTCAAAATCGTTAAATCGCAAGAGGATTGTGAAAAATTAGAAGAGGACCTTACAAGACTGGGAGACTAAGGCGTCTAACTGGTAGATGACGTTTAATGTGAGCAAGTGCAAAGTGATGCATGTGGGAAAGAGGAACCCGAACTATAGCTTCGTAATGCAAGGTTCCACGTTGGAGTCACTGACCAAGAAAGGGATCTCGGCGTTGTTAATGATATGTTGAAACCCTCTGCTCAGTGTGCTGCTGTGGCTAAGAAAGCAAATAGAATGTTAGGTATTAGGAAATGAAAACAAAAGTGAGGATGTTATAATGCCTTTGTATCTGTCCATGGTGCCACCGCACCTCTCATGTTGTGTTCAATTCTGGTCACCGCATGTCAAAAAAGATACATTGGAATTAGGAAAGGTACAGAGAAGGGTGTTGAAAATGATAAAGGGGATGGGATGACTACCCTATGAGGAAAGGCTGAAGCATCTAGTGCTCTTCAGCTTGAAGAAAAGACAGCTTAGGGGAGATATGATAGAGGTCTATAAAATAATGAGTGGAGTGGAACGTGTAGACGTGTATCTGGGATCTTGCCAGGTATTTGTGACCTGGATTGGCCACTGTTGGAAACAGGATGCTGGGCTTGATGGACCTTTGATCTTTTCCAGTATGGCAATATTTATGTGCTCATGAATCGTTTGTTTACTCCTTCCAAAAATACTAGGACTAGGGGGCATGCAATGAAGCTACATTGTAGTAAATTTACTTCGAATGGGAGAAAGTTTTTCTTCACTCAACATGTAATTAAACTCTGGAATTTGTTGCCAGAGAATGTGGTAAAGGCAGTAAGCTTAGCGGGGTTAAAAAAAAGGTCTGGACGGCTTCCTAAAGGAAAAATCCATAGACCATTATTATATTGACTTGGGGAAAATCCACTGCTTATTTCTTGGATAAGCAGCATAAAATGTATTGAACTTTTTCGGGATCTTGCTAGGTATTTGTGACATGGATTGGCCGCTATTGGAAACAGGATTCTGGGCTTGATGGACCTTTGGTCTGTCCCAGTGTGACAATACTTATATACTTATGAGGAAGAAAAATGGCAGAACATTTGAATGTGAAAAATGTATATAGAGGAAGAAGTGAAAAAGATAGGAGGAGAGAAAAGAAATAGGAGAGTGGAGACCCTAAAAATAGAGTTCAGAGCATAGACAGAGGAGCAGAACCAGAGATAAGGAATAAGATGATTAGAAAAATAAAATCAGTGGACAACAAAGTTAAGAGAAATGATTTTATTTTCAGTTTAGTAACTGAAGTATAGTATGTCAGTTTTGAGAATTTACATCTGCAGTTTGTATTTTGCACTATACAGGTGAAAATGTGAGGGGGACACTTTATGCCATTTAAAAAATCTAATTGTGACTAATCGTGCGATTAAAACTTTTAATTGATGTACAGCCCTACTTTTCCCCAAACCTTGTAATTTGTTATAATGTGCGCTTTAAATCATGAAAAATCTCTTATGTTTACAGTGTCAAAACATCATAAATCAACAACCTAAAACATTGCAGAGCAGGAAGGAAAGGAAGGATGAGAAAGCTGAAAGAAAAGAGAGCAGTGAATACAAGGAGAATCGAGAGCTACAACCAAGTGCAGGGGAATACGGCAGTGAGGATGAGGCACAATCATCCATTCAAAAGAAAAAAGGTGAGTCCTTCAAAGTAAGATGCTGCTGCTTTTCAGAGAAAGCCTTGAAGCTTACTAGTGAAGCTGTGTCAAACACCTCTCTCCTTTGGATATATGCTTATGAAGTGCAATACGTATCTTCTAGTTCAGCGTTTACAATGTATATGAATTTTTAGTTCTTGAAGAGTTGTATCTAATGTTTGTATTGCATTCTTGTAAGTCTTCAAGCAAAAGTGGGTACCGCTTCATTTAGAAGATGTAAAACCAGATAACCAGGAGAGATCAAATTCCCGCAGTAGCTCACGAGCACAGTCAGAAACCAACAGATCTCTGCAGAATAACAGGCGGAATGATTATACACGAAGTAAGTACAGTGTTGTCTTTTGTAATTTGTTTGCAATGATTTTTGCTTCCTAGCTTTTCAGATGCTTAAGAGTGGTTGGAATTTATGAACTTTAGGTAAGTAATTGATCTAGACGCATCCTGCCTTAGAGTGTTCCTAGTTTTTATATAGCTTATGTAGCTCTTTGAGCATAGCACAGATTAACCTGTTTATTTCTTCACTACTCTCCTGAAAGGATTTTATCCCTGTTTATTTTAATTTGTGTTCAGTTTCGTTCTTGCTTACCTAATTTCTTCATTGAGCAGAAATCCAGATATCCAGACATACTCCACTGCTAGAGCTTTTCAGTTTTAGGATTATCTGGGGTCCTGAGAAAGGTGGCTGTATACAAGTTGATTTGTCACAGAGGATTTGTGTTCCCTGAGAAAGTTTGAGGGTTGAGTGTTTTTAGAATGTTTCATTTCCTCACATTCAACTATTAACAATTTATTTTCCTCCATTTTGCAACTAAACAGTGCAAAGTTAAGAGTTCTGATGAGTATCAAATAACCTGTTAAAATGTGGGAATCAGGCTTATGACTGGATTGAAATGTGTAGCCATTGATGTAGTTCTGACTCCATAGATGCAAATGCATACTAGATGAAATAGCACCCTTAAGAACAAGATCTTCACGTAAGCATAACTCGATACCATGGTTCAACGATGAACTGAAAAAGCTAAAAACACAATCCAGAAAACTCGAACGAGCATGGAAAAAAACAAAAGATGAACACACACTCAACACATGGAAACAATCACAAAGAAAGTACAAATACGCTATAAGACAGACCAAAAGATCATACTATAAAACTAAAATAGGGACAGATTACAAAGACACGAAGAAATTATACCAACTCGTGAACAAACTCCTAGACACCAACCAGGTCACTACATTGAATACAGACATCCCATCTGCAGATGAACTTGCTAAGTATTTCAATGAAAAAATTGTAAACCTACGCAACACGCTACCTCAGGACAACACGGAGATCGAAAACTTCCTTAACGAGTTGGACCCAACCACTGGAGAATACCCAGCTGACCGAACCTGGTTAAATTTTGCCCTCCTCACCGTCGATACAGTTGCGCGGGCGATCAGCAGGTTCTCCAACACTCATTGTAAACTAGATACCTGCCCCAACTACCTAATGAAATCCGCCCCTGACCGCTTCATAGTAGACTTCGCATCCCACCTAAACTACATGCTACAGCAAGGTCTCTTCCCTAAGAAAAATGGCAATTTCCATATCATCATGCTGATCAATCCATAGACTGGTGGGTTGTGTCCATCTACCAGCAGGTGGAGATAGAGAGCAATCCTTTTGCCTCCCTATATGTGGTTATGTGCTGCCGGAAACTCCCCAGTATGTTCTCTATCTCAGCAGGTGGTGGTCACACACAGCAGCAGCTCTGGCTAGGTCTCCAAGCCTAGTTTTTAGGTTTTGTTGAGTACCTGGGGTTGAGGGCTCTTCTTGAGCAAGTGCAAACCTGGTGGTGCCAGGTCCCTCCTTTTCTCCCCCCTCCCGCTGGCTCCGTTGAAAAAAAAAAAAATTTTGGACGTCCTTAAGGGCGTTTATTTCAACGTTTATTTCAACCTTTATTGCAGCTGCTCACTGGGACACCAGTTCGTTACAGCTCGGAGTGAGAAGCAGGTAATTTTACCTTTTTATAGCAGGCAGGGGGTTCCCTGTTCGGTCTCCACGTGGCTTATGGCGTCGGAGGGCGAGGGCGCGAGGATGCGCTCCCTGGACCGCGTGGGTGCGTCTAGCGGGGATGCGGGGATTTCAAAACCTGAATCGCCTTTAACCATCAGTTTGGAGTCCGGTCAGTGTCCCGGTTCTTCCTCCGGTGCGGCGGTTTTCCTGCCATAAGCGCCCATCCCTCGCTGCTCGCCCACTCCATGTTGGCCGGCCACTCTGCTCGGACGGCTTCTTCTTGGGCTGCCCTCGAGCTGGGAGACGTTAATACTATGGTCGCCCTTGATTCGGGCGATGGTAAGAAAGCGGCCAAAGTTAAGCGCCGTTCTTCCCGCGCGGCTCCTTCTCGGAGTTTCGTGTCGGACGCCATTTTGGATGCGCAGCACGTTTCTCCTCCGCTCTTGCGAGCGCCGGTTGAGGGTGCATCTAGGGCCGTGGCCCAAGCGGCAGAAGTGCACAGTTCGGGGGGATTCTCCCCTGAGTTAATTTTGCTGCTGCATCAGGCTTTTCTTTTGCAAAACGCTGCCCCTGCCCCCCTGTCTGATAAAGGGGTTGAGGCCTCCAGAAGCAAACGCCCTCGGGTGGATTTCCAGGCCTTAGAGGACTCTGTCTCCTCTGATGTAGATGAGGGCAGCGTATCGGAGTTCTCCCAACGGTCCTTTGGGGATTCCTTGGAGGAGACGGATTCCCGCTCGGATGGAGCGGATGACCCCTCTGCAGCGCGGATCTTTCGCTCAGAGGATTTGCCCAACCTGTTAGTGCAGGCCATGAGCATTTTGAAGATTTCCTCTCCGGAGGACGTCTCTCCCTCAGCCTCTGTTGGCTCCGCCATTATGCTGGGGACGAAGCACCCGCCTAGAACCTTCCACGTGCATGATGCCATACACACCTTGATTTCGGCTCAATGGGATGTCCTGGAAGCGAGCCTCAAAGTGGCTAGGGCTATGTCCCGCCTCTATCCTCTGCCTGAAAGTGAACGGGAGGCCTTTCTTTGGCCTACCGTGGATTCTTTAATCACTGCAGTGACTAAGAAAACGGCGTTGCCGGTGGAAAGTGGCACGGCCCTAAAGGACGCCCAAGATAGAAGATTGGAGGCGGCCTTAAGGTCGTCCTTCGAGGCGGCTGCTTTAAGTTTGCAGGCCTCAGTTTGCGGCTCCTATGTGGCCAGGGCGTGCCTGACGATTGTACAGCGGGCTTCCCCCTCGGATCCTTCCTTGAGGGCTGATTGGCCGGCCCTGGAATCGGGCTTGGCTTATTTGGCAGACTTGCTGTATGATGTCTTGAGAGCCTCGGCTAAAGGTATGGCTCAGACAGTCTCTGCACGGCGTTGGCTTTGGCTGAAGCATTGGTCTGCTGACCACGCCTCTAAGTCTCGCCTGGCTAAGTTGCCTTTTAAAGGCAAGCTGCTCTTTGGGGTCGAGCTGGACAAAATCGTGACCGATCTCGGCACATCTAAGGGCAAGAGGTTACCAGAGGTCAGGGCTCGGGCCAGTGGTGCTCGCCCCGGTTCCTCCAAAGGACGGTTTCAGAAAGCCCGTCGGTATCGCCCGGGCAAGTCGGGCTCCTCTGCCCCCTCTTCCTTCAAGAGGAACTTCTCCCCCAATGGAAAGAAAATTATCAGGTATGATACATAATTTTACCATCCTACACACCCCGATACCAAAAGACACCAAGAAAAAAACAAATGAAATCACTAACTACTGTCCAGTAGCATCCATCCCGTTGTCAGTCAAACTGATGGAAAGCATGGTAGCCAAACAACTTACAGAATATATAAACAAATCTCAATATTACACGAATCACAGTCAGGTTTTCGCCTCCTCCACAGCACAGAAACAGTACTACTCACTCTCCTAGCCAAATTCAAGCAGGAAATAGCAATAGGCAAAAATATCCTCTTCCTCCAATTTGACATGTCTAGTGCATTCGACATGGTAAACCACAATATATTAATAAAGTACTAGATAAGTTCGGGATTGGTGGAAACATACTTAGCTGGATCAAGGGTTTCCTAACCACAAGAACATATCAAGTAAAACCAAACTCAAACATATCATCACCATGGAAAGCAGACTGCGGAGTACCACAAGGATCACCGCTATCACCGATCCTCTTCAACCTAATGATGACCCCACTAGCCAAGTCCTTATCCAACCAAGGCCTTAACCCTTTCATCTATGCAGGCGATGTCACATTCCTTACAAATCTAAACTGACAGAAATCACTAACGAAATCAAGATCAGCGTGAACATCATTGACTCTTGGGCAAATGCATGTCAACTAAAACTCAACAAAGAAAAAACACACTGTCTTATCCTCTCATCCCAACACAGTGCGGACAACCCCACAATTATCAACACCCCAGGTTACACCCTCCCTATCTCAGATAGCCTGAAAATCCTCGGCATTACATTGGACCGCAACCTAACACTAGAGAGCCAAGTGACATCCACAACAAAGAAAATGTTCCAGTCAATGTGGAAACTCAAACGCGTGAAACAATTCTTCCCGAGGGAAACATTTTGCAACCTGATACAATCAATGGTACTAAGCCTTGTACACTACTGCAGTGGAATTTATGCGGGACGCAAAAAACAAACATTAAAGAAACTTCAGACCGCTCAAAACACGGCATCTAGACTTATCTTTGGAAAAACGCGATTTGAAAGTGCAAAACCCCTCCACGAAAAACTACACTGGCTCCCAATCAAAGAACACATTGCTTTCAAAATCTGCACTCTGGTTCACAAAATTATCTACGGTGAAGCCCCGAGGTACGTGACAGACCTGATCGACCTACCAACTAGAAACACATCCGAATCAACACGAACGTACCTAACTCTGCACTACCCAAGCTGCAAAGGACTCAAATACAAATCAACTTACGCATCCAGTTTCTCCTACATAAGCACACAACTGTGGAACGCATTACCAAAAGCCTTGAAAACTACGTACGACCACCACCTAAACTTCCGGAAAAAACTAAAAGCTAACCTGTTTAAAAAGGCATACCCTACCAATCCAACATAAATGCCTGATCTCTGCAACACAACAAAACTAAAGAACGTAATGGACATAACACAACTCTTCTGTTGTACGATTCCCTAATGTGGCTGTGCCACATGAACTTTATCTTACCACAATATCACTTTGTATTTGTTTACACCGGAGTCTGCAAACGCCTCTCCGGTACAATGTAAGCCACATTGAGCCTACAAATAGGTGGGAAAATGTGGGATACAAATATAACAAATAAATAAAATAAATTGAATCTATGAAGAAAATGAGGTTTTTTTATAAGCCATTGGTTTGTAGTTGCCTTTCAAAGCTACAGAAACTTTGTTTAATGGATAAATTAAAAGTTGTCTCCAAATATGTTTTTCAGATTTTGGGCCCAGTATGGTGAAGCTAGAAGTCTTTTGTTGGCTAATATTAATGTCACATGAAAGGAAGAATGGATTTTTTTCTTGGTAGTTTGAAGTACCTCCAAAAACTGGATTATATACTTACCCTGGGGCATCTAATGTCAACTCTTTTCATAGTTAAGAAATTCCAAATAGTGTTCAAAGGTAACATGCTTCTCATGGAGAAGATGATTGATTTCTCTATTAAATTTAATTTTACACCTATATAGATCCCCTATCAGATTAATTATGAAATTATATCTGATCTAAGTGCATATTAGTGGGAAGTCATGTGATCCATTGAGTGAATCACGATGTTTTTCTGATCTGCTCTGAGAGCTCCATCTACACTTGACCACATCAGTCTCTCCAGATGAGATATTCAGCTCATCCGC
This sequence comes from Microcaecilia unicolor, assembly GCF_901765095.1. Lineage (NCBI taxonomy): Eukaryota > Metazoa > Chordata > Amphibia > Gymnophiona > Siphonopidae > Microcaecilia > Microcaecilia unicolor. The sequence goes on along the minus strand of NC_044032.1, from coordinate 644,369,047 downwards.
CTAATAACCTTGTTATAGTATATGGACAGATATAGTGTAAAATTGTCAAACTCCATGGCCTCCAAATGCCACACCTGAGTATTGTGTTCAGTTTTGAAGGCTGTATCTTGCTGAGGATGTAAGATGACTTCAAGCAGTTCAGAGGAAGGTAATAAAAATGGTATGGGGTTTGCCCCAAAAGAGAAGAGAGCGTGAAAAGTAAAACTAGAGGACATGAATTAAGGTTGTGGAGTGGTAGACTTTGGAGTAACATCAGAAATTTTGTGTCACAGAGAGGTAGGTGGTTAATACCTGGAATGCCTCCCAAGGGAGGTGGTGGAGACAAAAATGGTGACGGAATACAAAGAGGCTTGGGATGAACAAAGATGATCTGTACTCAGAAAATGGATAGTATAAAAAATAAAAATTAAATGATTGCATGTGTGTTGAGTGGTGCTTAGACAGTGATTGCGGTTGTGAAGAGCTAAGGCCAGTACGAGGCAGACTTCTACTGTTTGTGTCCTCTGTGTGGCAAGACAGATTAGGATGGGTTGGAGAGTGCTTCAACTTCAACTCTGGCAAACAGTTCCAGAGCTTAATTATGAAATGATGAAGGTTACCAGGTGGCTCCAGATCTTGGATTTACCTTCATTACTTGGCTAGGTGTCAAATCTATGCAGGTCCTGCAGGGGCTCAGAGAGAAAACAAATGTGGGAGACCTAGAAAAAGCTCTTCAAAATCACAGAAAAACTAACTTCTGATTAAAAACTTATTCCCTGAGGACAAGCAGGCCTTGTTGTATTCTCATATGTGCATGATGTCATCCAGCGGAGCTGATGTGGACGCAGACTGGTATATAGATGTTTCAAGAAAATTCTAGTAGCATCCCACCATGCATGCGTCGGTGCCTTCCCCTGATGTGCGAGCACAGGTCCCTCAGTCTTCATTTTTCTGCAGAGCAGGGGGAACAGATCTTTGTGGTCTCCCCTCAGCGCTTTTTTCTCTGCTTCTGCAGTGCCTCCCCATGCAGGCTTTTTTTCCTCCTTTTTTGTCTTTAATTTCATTTTTTGTTATTTTCCCTCTTAGTTCTTATCGTTTTTAAGTCCTTCCAGTTTCTTTCGTTTTTTGCAACTCGATAGGCCCACTTAGACCTGAGCATCAACCTCAATTTGGGCTCTTCCCCTTTTTGTAGTCCACAATTGATAAATTTAATTTGGCTGTGATTCTTTTCAAGAGGTGCACCCAATGTAATCGGGTGATTTCGGTTACGGACCCACACTCTTTGTGGATCAGGTGCCTTGGGCCTAACCATGACCCTAACTCCAGTTCTCTCTATTTGAAAATACATTTGAGGACACGTCAGGTCCAGTTGGAGAGACCTTTTTGGCTCCTTGAAGGCCGATACATCGGAACCGTAAGCATCGACCTTGATGGCTGCCCAGACATCAGTTGCCACTGGAAGCGCACCAACATCAAGGAGGTCTATACCTCCCTCAACATAGGGCATTGATAGTCGGCCTTGGGACTGGTCAGTATCGGACCCAACATCAAGGATACATATGGGTTTGGCATGGTCCTTCTCGGCATAGAAGGACCATGATACTCAGTGTTGGGGGAAGCCGAAGAAGCACAGGCATTGGCCCTCTTTGACGCATGGTGCTAGGAGCTCTGTGGTATTGGTATCGCTGGGATCTGAGAAGCACTGGCACGGGGAGGAGCGCTCTCCCTCTTTAGTGCAGGTGCTAGTGCATGTCTCCAAGCAGCTAGTTTCCAGCTTCCAGTTCGACACCAGCTTCTTCGCAGGCTGTCCCTATCCCAGCTCCCCAGCCTTTGCCAATGCCTACCTTTGATGAGGAGTACCAAGCCATGCACAGGAGCTACATCTGCACATTGCTTCAGCATCAAGGGCGCTAGCGTCGGACCGACCGTTCACTTGTCTATTAGATTGTAAGCTCTTTGAGCAGGGACTGTCTCTCTTTGTTAAATTGTACAGCGCTGCGTAACCCTAGTAGCGCTCTAGAAATGTTAAGTAGTAGTAGTAGTAGTAGATGCAGTTCAACCCCAGCATCTTCCTGAGACTCCAACCTTGCCTATGGAGCGGTATTCGACACCGGCGCCTAAGGAGGTGTCAACATCGACCCATGCAGTACTTCTCTTGACATTGGGGAGAAAGCTTCCCCGAAGTCTGAAGGTAGAGCTGTACCCCAGCACCATTTGGGGTATGGACATGGTGTCACTGAGCTGAGGCAGGCACAGACTCACTCTGTGAGGTAGGCACAGACGCACTGCATGGGATTCAGAAGAAAGGGGGAAGGGAATGGGACTTAATATACCACCTTTCTGTGGTTTTTGTAACTACATTCAAAGCGGTTTACATAGTATATACAGGTACTTCATTACTTCTCGGAGGAGGATTCTTATGGGATCCCTTCTGTTCCCTCCCCACATCAAGAAAGATGTAAACTATCTGAGGGTCTCTCTTTCACAGGTTTTGTGAAGAAGATGGCTTTGGCCATCCTATTTAATTTGAAGCTGGAGTAGGAACCCAGGGCAAAGATGTTGTCTGTCCTAGATTATAAGTCACATAGAAACATGACTATAGTTAAGAGCTGAATGACCCATCTAGTCTGCCCAACCACAGCAACCGCTGTCTCCTCCTTTCCCTAAGAGATCCCACATCCCCGTCCTAAATTCAGACACAGTCTTCATCTGCACCACCTCCACTGGGAGGCAATTCCACGCGTCCACCATCCTTTCCATGAAAAAGTATTTCCTTAGATTACTCCTGAGCCTATAACCTGTTAACTTCATCCTATGACTTCTCATTCCAGAGTTCTCCTTCATTTGAAACAGGTTCATCTCCTGTACATTAATGCCAAAGAGCTATTTAAATGTCTCATACGCTTTGTGAAAGAGACCACTGGCCAATTTTGTAGCTGCCCTCTGGACCGACTCTATCCTGTTTATATCTTTTTGTAGGTGTGATCTCTAGAATTGCACACAGTATTCTAAATGGACCTCACCAGAGACTTATACAAGGGCACTGTTACCTCTTTTTTCCTGCTGGCCATTCTTCTCCCTGTGCACCTGAGCATTCTTCTGGTTGTGACCGTCGCCTTTTCTACCTGTTTGGCCTCCTTGAGATCATCAGAGACAATCACCCCCAAGTCTCGCTCTTCTTTCGTACACAGAAGTACTTCACCCCCTATACTATACCTTTCCCTTGGATTTTTGTAACCTAAGTATATGACCCTGCATTTTTTAGCATTAAATCTGAGTTGTGAATTGCTAGACCATTCTTCAAGCGTCACCAGATCCCGCTGCATGCTATCCACACCCGCCGGGGTGTCTACCCTATTACAAAGTTTGATATTGCCCACAAAGAGACAAACCTTACCAGACAGTCCTTCCGCAATATCACTCACAAAGATGTTAAAAAGAGCCGGCCCTAGGACCGATCCGTGTGGTACAACACTGATAACATCCCCTCTGTGTCCTTCCACAACCACTTTTTAACCCAGTCAGTCACTTGAGCGCCCATACCGAGGGCACTCAGTTTATTTTTTAGTCGCCTGTGCAGAACCGTGTCAAAGGGTTTGCTAAAATCCAAGTAGACCACACCTAGCACCCCTTCCATATTCAGCTGTTTGGTCACCCAGTTAAAGAAATCCATCAGATTTGTCTGACAAGACCTGCCTCTAGTGAAAGCATGCTGCCTCAGGTCCTGCATTACATTTGATTCTAGAAACCTCACAATCCTCCGCTTTAGAAGTGTTTCCATTAGTTTACTCACTACTGAGGTCAGACTGATAGGTCTGTAATTCCCGACCTCCTCCTGACTACTACTATTTGCAGAGGGCCCATATCCGCCCTTCTCCAGGCCTCCGGGACCACTCCAGACTCTAAGGAAGCATTGAAGAGGTCAGACAACTGAGCCGCCAAAACTTCCCTGAGTTCTTTGACACTATTTAACATTTCTAAAGCACTACCAGGGTTGCGCAGCGCTGTACAATTAACAAAGAAGGACAGTCCCTGCTCAAAGGAGCTTACAATCTAAAGGACAAAAAGTGCAGTCAATCAAGATTGAGGCAGTCTAGATTTCCTGGATAGAGGAACAATGGTTAGGTGCCGAAAGCGACATTGAAGAGGTGGGCTTTGAGCAAAGATTTGAAGATGGGTAGGGAGGGGGCTTGGCGTATGGGCTCAGGGAGTTTATTCCAAGCATAGGGTGAGGCGAGGCAGAAAGGGCGGAGTCTGGAGTTGGCGGTGGTGGAGAAGGGTACTGAGAGGAGGGATTTGTCCTGTGAGCGGAGGTTACGGGTAGAGAGGTAGTGAGGGGCTGCAGATTGAGTGCATTTGTAGGTTAGTAGGAGAAGCTTGAACTGTATGCGGTACCTGATCGGAAGCCAGTGAAGTGGCTTCAGGAGAGGGGTGATATGAGCATATCGGTCTAGGCGGAAGATAAGACGCGCAGCAGAGTTCTGAACGGATTGAAAGGGGGATAGATGGTTAAGTGGGAGGCCAGTGAGGAGTAGGTTGCAGTAGTCAAGGCGAGAGGTAATGAGAGAGTGGACGAGAGTTCGGGTGGTGTGCTCAGAGAGGAAAGGGCGAATTTTGCTGATGTTATAGAGAAAGAAGTGACAGGTCTTGGCTGTCTGCTGGATATGGGCAGAGAAGGAGAGGGAGGAGTCGAAGATGACTCCGAGGTTGCGGGCAGATGAGACGGGGAGGATGAGGGTGTTATCGACTGAAATAGAAAGTGGAGGGAGATTTGGGTGGAAAGACAATGAGCTCGGTCTTGGCCATGTTCAGTTTCAGGTGGCGGTTGGACATCCAGGCAGCAATGTCGGATAAGCAGGCCGATACTTTGGCCTGGGTTTCCGCAGTGATGTCTGGTGTGGAGAGATAAAGCTGGGTGTTGTCCGCATAAAGATGATATTGGAAACCATGAGATGAGATCAGCGAGCCCAGGGAAGAGGTGTAGATTGAAAAAAGAAGGGGTCCAAGGACAGATCCCTGAGGAACTCCCAACAGAGAGCGGGATGGGGGTGGAGGAAGATCCATGAGAATGTACTCTGAAGGTACGGTGGTAGAGATAAGAGGAGAGCCAGGAGAGGACAGAGCCATGGAACCCAAATGAGGACAGTGCGGCAAGAAGTAAATTATGATTGACAGTGTCAAAAGCGGCGGATAGGTCGAAGAGGATGAGGATGGAGTAGTGACCTTTGGATTTGGCAAGGAACAGGTCATTACAGACTTTAGTGAGTGCCGTTTCTGTCGAGTGTAGAGGGCGAAAACCGGATTGAAGTGGATCGAGGATGGCATGAGAGGAGAGAAAATCAAGGCAGCGGCTGTAAACGGCGCGTTCAAGTATCTTGGAAAGAAGGGTAGGAGGGAGATGGGGCAGTAGTTGGAAGGGCAGGTAGGGTTAGTGATGGTTTTTTGAGGAGTGGTGTGACTACAGCATGCTTGAAGGAGTCAGGGACAGTTGCAGTGGAGAGAGAGAGGTTGAGGATATGACAGATGGGTGGGGGGGTGACAGTAGGAGAGATGGTGTTTAGTTAGTTAGTGGGGATGGGATCAGAGGAACAGGTGGTGTATTTCGAGGAGGAAAGAAGGTGGGCGGTTTCCTCCTCGGTGATATCAGGAAAAGAGGAGAAGGAGGCCTGGGTTGGTTGGTTGAGGGAGTGGGTTAAAGGGTAAAGAGGAAGAGGTGGCTTGGTAGTGAATTTGAGGTTGATCTTCTGCACCTTGTCGTGGAAGTAGTCAGCCAGTGATTGAGGAGAGAGTGAGGGGGGGGGGGGGGGGAGCGGAGGGCACTTTGAGGAGGGAGTTAAGGGTGGCGAAGAGACTACGAGGGTTGGAGCTGAGAGAATTAGTCAATTGGGTGTAATAGTCCTGTTTGGCAAGGAATAGGGAGGACTGGAAGGAGGATAGCATGAATTTGTAATGAAGTCGCTATGGGTGCGAGATTTCCTCAATGTATCCCATCAGGCCCCGTCGCTTTGTCTATTTTTAGTGTGGCTAGCTCCTCTGAACACAGTCTTCTAAGAATCTCTCTTGGTCTACCAAACATCCATTCCCATTTGTTCTCACATGTGGGTCGACATCCGCGTTGGCCCGGGAATTGGCATTTTGCAAAAGCAAAAAATAAACAAAGTTTGCCAGAGTCTTCTAGTGCGCGTGCACCGTGCATGTGTAAAATGGCTTCCTGCGCAAGCACGTCTCCTCAGTTTTTCTTTCTTCGCAATGAGCTGCGGCAGGTTCCTCCTATGCTCCTCGTTGAGGCCCGGCAAAAGAGTTTTCTTTAGAGTGATTTTTTTAGCAAGTTATTCGTTGTTTCTTGTTTGTTTTTTTGTTTTTTAAAGTTTCCTGTAGTTTTTTCTTGTTTAGCTTCTTTTTCTCCTGATTTTAAGTTTACTTTGTTTTTCGATGCGGCCGGCCTTTAGGCTGTGCGGTCAGGTTTCTCCCCTTTTTTGTGTGCCCTTCCTTTTGGAGCAATTACTTCTTTTGATTTCGCCGAGGCTGTTTTTCCTTCCATGTCATCGAACACACCCAGCGGCTTCAACCGTTGTACTTGGTGCAACCGGACCATCTCTGGTACCGATACCCATTCCTGGTGTATCCAGTGCCTTGGTCCCGACCACAGCCCAGCTGCTTGTAGTTTGTGTCTTCGTGTGAAGAAATGGACCCAAGTGGCTCGAGAAGCCCAGAGAGAGAAACGTTTTGGAGCTCAGTCCGGTCCCGACATCAGCTTCGGTACCGAGGTCGGCGGCGTCAACATCAAGGGAGGCATCAACGTCAGGAGCAGAGGTAATGGCTGCTGAGAGACCAAGTCGCGCTGGGAGCAGTGATGCATCCAGTGGGTGTTCCACCGACCCTGCAGCCTTCTCCGATGGCGGCTCTCAACGCTTCTGAAAGGACTGCTGTTTCGGTCTGCTTTGGTGTCTGAGGTGCTTGTGCTTTCTGTACCGTCTGCTTCAGCGGCGTTTGGCCCTTAGCCTGCGGTGAGGTCCCCGTCCTCGACACCCAGGTCGACTCCCCTTCGACCGGTGGAGGAAGCTTCACCGCAGTCTATGCAGGCGTCGGCCTCTTGGCATCGCCATCAAGAATGTTGATCCTCGGCATCGAGGCAGGCTCAGTCTCTGAGTTCCCTGAGAAAGGTATTATCCAATACTGAAGAGGAGCGTTCGTGGGAGTCAGAGGGAGATCCCAGATACTTTCTTCTGATGAGTCGTATGGGATTCCCTCTGAGCCTTCCTCTCCACCTGAAAGGAGACTATCTCCTCCGGAGAGTCTGTCCTTTACCTCTTTTGTTCAGGAAATGGCTATGGCCATTCCATTCCCTATGGAGGTTGAGGATGAGCCTAGAGCTGAGATGCTTGAGGTCCTAGACTATATTTCTCCACCTAAAGAGGCTGTGACGGCTCCTCTACATAAGGTACTGAAGGAAGTCCTTTTGCGGAACTGGTCGTTCCCTCTGTCTGGCCCCGTGATCCCGAAGGAACCTTTTTCCCAATATCAAATCCACGATGAGCCTGGATTGATGAGGTCTCAGTTACCCCACAATTCCATGGACTCCGCCCTCAAAAGAGCCAAAAGTACTAGAGACTATGCCTCGGCGCCCCCAGGCAGAGAAGCTAGAACCTTGGATTCTTTTGGGAGGAAGACGTATCAAGCCGCTCTGCTCGTCGCCCGAATCCAGTCTTACCAGCTCTTCACAAGCGTCCACTTGCAGAAGTCAGTGAGGCAGGTGTCTTGCTTGGTTGATGCCCTCCCTCCAGAGCAGGCCGAGCCTTTTTGCCAGATGGTCAGGCAGCAGAAGGCGTATTGTAAATTCCTGGCCAGGAATGTGGCATCCAGAATCGCTGCTCAAGGTATAGTGATGCGCAGACTCTCATGGCTGCATGTCTGTGACCTGGATCATTTGGTCCAGCAGTGGATGGCGGATGTACTTTGCCAGGGGGACAACCTTTTTGGTGAAAAAGTAGAGGATCTTGTTGACCATATCAAGAAGCATAATGATGCTATGGGTTCTCTCTCCCGCCGGGCGCCTTCTGCTACAATCTCCTAAACTAGGAGGTTTTTTGGAGGGAAATGGAGTGCTCCCTATTCATATGCTAGGCATAGGTATACTCCAGCTTCTCGACAGCCTAGTCAGGCTCAGCAAGAGACGAGCTTTTGACTGGCTCCAGTTAAGCAGAACCACAGTAAAAGTGTCCATACCAGACGACTTGCCGGTTGGGGGGAGGTTAATGCTTTTTCACCAAAGGTGGCCTCTCATAACCTCCGACCGGTGGGTTCATCAAATAGTCCGGTAAGGATACACCCTCAATCTGGAATCTAAACCTCCAAATTGCACACCGGGAGCTCATTCGTACAGCTCCCAGCACAAGCAGGTACTTGCAGAGGAACTCTCCACACTTCTAAAGACCCATACGGTCGAACCCATTCCACCAGGGGAAGAAGGGCTGGGATTCTATTCCAGTTACTTGTGCAAAAGAAAACAGGGGGGATGCATTCCATCCTAGACCTAAAGGCCCTGAACAAATTCCTAGTCCAAGAAAAGTTCAGGATGGTTTCCCTGGGCACCCTTCTTCCCATGATTCAGGAGAACGATTGGCTATGCTCTCTGGACTTGAAGGATGCTTACACACACATCTCGATACTTCCAGCTCACAGGAAGTATCATCGATTTCGGCTGGGAACACAGCACTTTTACTGCTTTTGGCCTGGCGTCTGTGCCCAGAGTGTTTACAAAGTGTCTAGCAGTAGTCGCAGCATCACTACGCAGACTGGGAGTGCATGTGTTTCCTTATCTGGACGATTGGCTGGTGAAGAGCACCTCGGAGGCAGGTGCTCTGCAGTCCATGCGAATGACTATACAGGTGCTAGAGCTTTTGGGGTTCGTAATAAATTACTCCAAGTCCCATATCACTCCTGTCCAAAAATTAGAATTCATTGCAGCACCTCTGGACACAAAGACAGCTTGGGTTTATCTTCCTGAGACAAGGGCAGACAACCTCCTGTCCCTGGTGTCCACAGTTCGAGCATCTCAGCAGATCACAGCTCGGCAGATGTTGAGACTTCTGGGCCACATGGCCTCCACAGCTCATGTAACACCCAAGGCATGTCTGCATATGAGATCAACTAAATGGTCCCTAGCTTCCCAGTGGTATCAAGCTACAGGGAATCTGGAGGATGTGATCCGACTGTCCACCGATTTTTTAAATTCTCTTCAGTGGTGGATGATCTGATCCAATTTGACCACGGGACGACCATTCCAAATTCCTCAGCCACAAAAAGTGCTGACAAACGGATTCATCCCTTCTAGGGTGGAGAGCTCATGTAGATGAGCTTCACACTCAAGGAGCCTGGGCCTTCCGGGAAACAGGTATTCAGATCCAACTCCTGGAATTACGTGCGATCTGGAACGCTCTAAAGGCTTTCAGAGATTGGCTGTCCAACCAAATCATCTTGATTCAAACAGACAATCAGGTTGCAATGTATTACACCAACAAGCAGTGGGGCACCGGATCTCGCCCTCTGTGTCAGGAAGCTGTTCAGATGTGGCTTTGGGCACGCCGTCATGGCATGTTTCTTCAAGCCTCTTATCTGGCAGGAGTAAACAACAGTCTGGCCAACAGACTGAGCAGGGTAATGCAACCTCACGAGTGGTCACTGAATATGGGCGTAGTCTGCAAGATCTTCCGAGTATGGGGCACCCCCTAGTGGATCTTTTTGCCACTCAGATCAATCACAAGGTCCCGCAGTTCTGTTCTAGGCTTCAAGCCCACGACAGACTAGCGTCAGATGCCTTTCTCCTTCATTGGGGAACAGGCCTTCTGTATGCGTATCCTCCCATACTTTTAGTAGGGAAGACTTTGCTGAAACTCAAGCAAGACCGCGGAACCATGATCCTGTTTGCACCCTTCTGCTCACGCCAGATTTGGTTCCCTCTTCTTCTGGAGTTGTCCTCCGAAGAGCTATGGAGTTTGGAGTGTTTTCCAACCTTCATTACCCAGAACGAGGGGTCGCTTCTACATACCAACCTCCAGTCTCTGGCTGTCATGGCCTGGATGTTGCGAGCTTAGAATTTGCCTCCTTGGGTCTTTCAGAGGGTATCTCCTGGGTCTTGCTTGCTTCCAGAAAAGATCCCACAAAGAGGTGATACTCTTTCAAATGGAGAGGTTTGCCATCTGGTGTGACAGCAAGGCCCTAGATCCTCTTTCTTGTCCTACACAGACCTTGCTTGAATACCTTCTACACTTGTCAGAGTCTGGTCTCAAGACCAACTCCGTAAGAGTTCACCTCAGCGCAATTAGTGCTTATCATCAGCGTGTAGAGGGTAAGCCTATCTCTGGACAGACTTTAGTTGTTCGCTTTATGAGAGGTTTGCTTTTGTCAAAGCCCCCTGTCAAACCTGCACCAGTGTCATGGGATCTCAACGTCGATCTCACCCAGCTGATGAAAGCTCCTTTTGAGCCATTGAATTCCTGCCATCTGAAAGGTCATTTTTTTGGAGGCTGTTACTTCAATTCGTAGGGTCAGTGAGCTTCAGGCCCTAGTGGTGGATTCACATTATACTAAGTTTCATCACAACAGAGTAGTCCTCCGCACGCACCCTAAGTTCCTACCGAAGGTGGTGTCTGAGTTCCATCTGAACCAGTCAATTGTCTTGGCAACATTTTTTCCCCGACCTCATGCCCACCTTGGCGAAAGCAGTTTGTACACCTTAGACTGCAAGAGAGCATTGGCCTTTTACATGGAGCGGATGAAGCCCTTCAGACAGTCCGCCCAGTTGTTTGTTTCTTTTGATCCCATTTGGAGGGGAGTTGCCATCGGAAAACGCACAATCTCAAATTGGCTAGCAGATTGCATTTCCTTCACTTATGCCCAAGATGGGCTGACTCTGGAGGGCCATGTCACGGCTCATAATGTTAGAGCCATAGTTGCGTCGGTGGCTTACTTAAAGTCAGCCTCCATTGAAGAGATTTGCAAGGCTGCAACGTGGTCATCAGTCCACACATTCACATCACACTACTGCCTTCAGCAGGATATCCGACGCGACAGTCGGTTTGGACAGTCAGTGCTACAGAATCTGTTTGGGGTTTTGAATCCAATTCCTCCCCCCTAGACCCGTTTTTATTCTATTCCAGGCTGCACTCTCAGCTAGCTGTATATAGTTTCAGGTCAATCTATGTTATGTCTTCACCGTTGTGAGGCCCAATTGTCCAATGTTCATTGCGTTGTGTGAGCCTGGATGCTAGAGATACCCCACATGTGTGAACAAGCAGCCTGCTTGTCCTCGGAGAAAGTGAAGATACTTACCTGTAGCAGGTCTTCTCCGAGGATAGCAGGCTGGCTGTTCTCACAAACCCTCCCACCTCTCCTTTGGAGTCATTTATTATTTCTTATGCTTTTTGTTTTAATTGAGGAGACACGCTCGCGCGGTGGGCAGATATTCAGTCCGCGCACGCGTGCCAGAAAACTCTGGCAAAACTTTGTTTATTTTTTGCTTTTGCAAAATGCAGATTCCCGGGCCGACGTGGACGTCGACCCACATGTGAGAACAATCAGCCTGCTGTCCTCGGAGAATACCTGGCCTTTCATCTGTGAACATAGAACAGAAATAATTGTTAAGCAGTTCAGCTTTATCCTTATCAGCTTCTACATATTCCTCCCCTTCACCCTTGAGCCTCACTATGCCATTTTGGCACTTCTCCTATCACTTACATAAGGGAAGGGGTCATGGTTCTATTACACCCTATTCTTACAGATGCACTGACAAAGAACTGGGAAGGGCTTAGCTGCTTTACTATTCTTTGGTAGTTGAATTTGCCCTCAAATGAGCTAGGAGTTCCAGGACATGCCTCCGCTCCCCCAGATAAACTTGATTTGTTTGGGCTTATTGTCCACATCCAGTCCTACTGAAGCAAAGTGCCATAGACCCAAGTATAAATGCTTGACTAGGCAGCTGTGCTCATTTTTAGGAGTGCCTGAGCTGAGAGCAGTTGCGCAGACACTTGTACTTTCACAGAGATACTGTAGTGCCCTGAACATTAGCCTATCGGCTAGGCTTAATTGGAAATTGCGATTAACTCAAAACATTTCAGCCACAGTAATTATAGGTAGTAAGGTACTATGCGCATATACTATTTTCCTTAGCTGTCATTAGTTCTATCTCAGAATTCATTTTAAAATCCTGACTTCGACATGTATGGTGCTTAAAGGATGTGGTCCCTCTTGGTAATGCCAATTTCTTTCTTCTAAAAGCCTTTAATTTCCAGTTGGTGATCTTAGAAACATTAATAGTTTTTCCTTGCTGAGCTAGTTCCACTTTGGAAAGCAAAATACCACATATCAAGCTCACATAAGAGTGTTTTAAAAACCCTGATTTTGTAACTCTCTGGCTGGCAATCTTTAGAGCTGTATCCATGATAGTCTTAAAATAAGTACTTTTGCACATGAAGTCTGCAGATGAATGAATAATAGTTAACAAAATCAAGGAAGTCAAGGCTATTTGTGCACAGATCAATAAAACTGATTGGGGGGAAACTGAAACATAGAGGGGACAGAGGCTGAATGGAAGATGTGGGGACTGGAGAGAGAGGGCAGAGAAGGAAAGCAGACACTGGATGGAAGGGAAGAGAAGGAGAGCTGATGCTGGATGGAAGGGGGAGACACTGGAGAAAGAATTAAGAGAAAACAGAAGAAAGCAGAAACCAGAGACTGGACCCAACACGATTGCAAAAAATTAAAAAAACAGACAACAAAGGTAGAAAAATGAATTTTATTTTCTGTTTATTGATAGCAACTTTAAAGAACTGAATCAAATTGAAAAATAGATTAATATTAAAAGAGTGAATCAAATCAAAATTTTTTTTGCCAAATCGGACAGCACTAGTGCAGACTCTCATTGCTGCATGTGTCTGACCTAGAACCAGCAGTTCAGGAGAGATTAGTGAATGTACATTACCAAGGAGACGATCTTTTTAAGGACAAGATGGAGGAGGTCGCTAACCTCCTGGAGGAGTGGCCTAGTGGTTAGAGCACCGGTCTTGCAATCCAGAGGTGGCTGGCCCACTGCTGCTCCTTGTGATCTTGGGCAAGTCACTTAACCCTCCATTACCTCAGGTACAAACTTAGATTGTGAGCCCTCCTGGGTCAGTGAAACATCCAGAGTACCTGAATGTAACTCACCTTGAGCTGCTACTGAAAAAGGTGTGAGCAAAATCTAAATAAATAAAAATAAATAACCTCATCAAGAAAAACAGACACCATCCAGTTCTCAGCATCCTTCTCAACTAGGAGATTTTCAAGTGGGCCTAGGTGACGAACCTACTACTCTCAGTGGTGTACGTGTCTGCTGCCTGCTCTCGTTCTTGTCAGTCCCACCCTCAGAAGCCTCAACTGACTCCCCAGTCAAAGCAAGGGATGGGATTTTGACTGGCTCCAGGAGAGCATAGCCACAGTCCAAGCAACTTTCCTGGATGTCCTTCTGGTAGGAAGGAGACTAGGTTTTCTCCATCAAAAATGCCTCGTATCCTCTGACCGGTGTGTTCTTCAAATATTCTGTCTCGGTTATACACTTCATTGGCGTCAGAAACTACCAAATTGCCCACCAAGAACATCATTAATTAGCTCTCTGTACAAGCAGGTACTTGTTTAGGAAACTGGCCTTTTACAGGCTGATGCGGTCAAACCTGTGCCACCACAGTGTCTTTCCCTATCACAGCTCAGGTCTGCCAATTCTGGCACAGGTATCTCTACCAAATCTTCCTCGGTGAAGACTGAAGCAAAGAATTCATTTAATCTGTCTGCTACGGCTTTGGTTTTTTTTTTGTTTTGTTACATTTGTACCCCGCGCTTTCCCACTCATGGCAGGCTCAATGCGGCTTACATGGGGCAATGGAGGATTAAGTGACTTGCCCAGAGTCACAAGGAGCTGCCTGTGCCTGAAGTAGGAATCGAACTCAGTTCCTCAGTTCCCCAGGACCAAAGTCCACCACCCTAACCACTAGGCCACTCCTCTACTTTGTCTTCCCTGATCGCCCTTTTTATCCCTCGGTCATCTAGTGGTCATCCAACCGATTGTTTTGCCGGCTTCTTGCTTTTAATATACCTAAAAAAATTTTTACAATGTGTTTTTGCTTCCAACGTAATCTTTTTTTTTTTCAAAGTCCCTCTTTGCCTTCCTTATCAGCACTTTGCATTTGAATGCTGTTTCTTATTATTTTCAGTCAGTTCCTTCTTCCATTTTCTGAAGGATTTTCTTTTAGCTCTAATAGCTTCCTTCATCTCACTTTTTAACCATGCCGGCTGTCATTTGGTCTTCCTCCCTCCTTTTTTAATAAATGGAATATATTTGGCCTGGGCTACCAGGATGATATTTTTGAATAGCATCCTCGCCTGATGTAAATTTTTCACCCTCGCAGCCGCTCCTCTAAGTTTTTTTTTTCACCGTTCTTCTCATTTTATCATAGTCTCCTTTTTGAAAGTTAAACACTAACAGATTGGATTTCCTGTTTATACTTCAAAGCTAATATCAAATCTGATCTTATTATGATCACTGTTATCAAGCGGCCCCATCACCATTACCTTCCGCACCAGATCATGCGCTCCACTAAGGACTAGGTCTAGAATTTTTCCTCCTCTTGTTGGCTCTTGTACCAACTGCTCCATAAAGCAGTCCTTGATTTCGTCAAGGAATTTTACCTCCCTAGCATGCCCCGATGTTACATTTATCCAGTCAATATCGGGGTAATTGAAATCACCCATTATTATCGTGTTGCCCAGTTTGTTTGCGTCCCTAATTTCCTTTAACATTTCTGCATCCATCTGTTCATCCTGGCCAAGCGGATGGTAGTACACTCCTATCACTGTCCTTTAGCCCCTTTGCACATGGAATTTCAATCCATAGTGATTCCAAGATGTGTTTTGTCTCCTGCAGAATTTTCAATCTGTTTGATTCAAGGCCCTCCTTAACATACAACGCTACCCCTCCACCAATTTGATCCACCCTATCACTATGATATAATTTTTACCCCGGTTTGCCAGTGTCCCACTGGTTATCCTCCTTCCACCAGGTCTCAGAGATGCCTATTATATCTAATTTTTCATTTAGTGCAATATATTCTAACTCTCCCATCTTATTTCTTAGGCTTCTGGCATTCGCATATAGACATTTCAAACTATGTTTCTTGTTCCTATTTACATCATGCTCAGTACTTGACTGTATAAGAATATGTGTTCAGATAGGTTTATGTCCAGAAAGTTGTTTTGTAGGTGTTTGTTAGTCATTTAAAGACATGCAAAGAACAAGATGTTTTATATCCTCCTTAATTGTGGTTCTCTAATAAGGCTGGAGACGTGAGAAGAGGGATGATCTTGATGAGGTGTCCAGTGTGAGAAGCGAGGGTGGCAACATCCGAGGAAGCTTCCGAGGTCGAGGAAGAGGGAGAGGAAGAGGTCGAGGGCGTGGAAGAGAGAACTCGCGAAGTAAGTTGAAAATCCATAGGAAATAGAAATACAATTTTGTAGGTAGGGAACTAAGTACCTGTTTTTCTGCAGGTCAATAAAAAGTCAATATTTTGTTACTACGTGCAAATCACAAACTATATGTTAAGGTTGATGATTACTTTTTATCCTTGTGATTTTTAACATACTTAGGGCCCTGTTTACTAAGCCGTGCTATAGGTGCGCTAGTATTTTTAGCGTGCGCTAACGCTAGAGACACCCATAGGAATATATGGGCGTCTCTAGTGTCTAGTGCTGCTAAAAATGCTAGTGCACCTTAGTAAACAGGGCCCATAATCCTAAAATATATTACATAAAATAAGCATTACAGCAAAAACTAAATACAGTAAACAATGAACAATGAGCTTTAATAAAGATAAAATTAAAACCATCAGCTGTAAAAGTTATATCCTAATATCTTAAAAATCTGAAGAAAACGCTTACTGAAAAAAATGTGCTTTTTAACTATTTCCACAAGGAAAGGAAAGATGATGCTAAAGATAATTGTTAAAGCAAGGTGTTCCATATACTGGGGCCTTCGACAATAATAAAAAAAAAAAAGCTGTTCAATATTCATCTTCTAATACGGTGAAAAAAACCCCCATCATGTTCTAGCAGATCAGTATAATTTTAAAGAACTAGCAGACAGAGTGGGCCATCATGTAACACTAGAATTTTAAAATGAATTTTCCATAAAATAGGAAGCCAATTTAGATTCTTCAAAGTTAAAGTAATATGTGCAAAATGAGAAATTTTAGTAATCAGTCATCCAGTTGCATTTTGAGCAACTTGTAAAGCACCCAACGATTGCTTTTGAGAGTCCAAGAAATAAATCATTACAATAATCAAACAATGGAGTAACATAAGACTGCACGACAGTATGAAAACTCACATGACCTTAAAAAGAATTCTTAAGGTGATATAGAGGAGCATTTTTGATACAACATCTATGTCCAACTTTGGACGTTTTGATAAAAATGTCCAAAATTCAAGTGAGGAATATAGCCATTTTCAAAACAGAAAAATGTCTATTTGCTAGATGATGTTGTGCTCTTGGATCTTTTTGAAATAAAAAATATCCAAGTGAAAAACGCACAAAATCAACCATTAGGATGTAGGAGGAGCCAGCATTCTTAGAAGACTGGCCACACAGGCATCCCAGGAGAGCAGTGGGACATATCTCACCGTTGCCCCCTTATCTTGTTTGCTGAGACCCCTAAAATCCAACCAAAACTCACTATCCCCAAGTGTACACCACTACAATAGCCCTTATGGGTGAAGGGGGCACCTATATGTGGGTACAGTGGGTTTCTGGTGAGTTTTGGAGGGTTCACAGTTTCCATCACAATTGTAACAGGTAGGGAGTGGTATGGGCCTGGGTCCACCTGTCTGCAGTGCACTGCATCTGCTACTAGACTACTCCATGGACTTGCATGCTGCTCTAATGGACCTGAGGCTAACATCTGAGGCTGGCAAGTAATGTTTTTAATCACGTTTTTTGGGGGTGGGAGGGGGTTAGTGACCACTAGGATAGTAGTAAGGGGAGGTTATCCCTGATTCCCTCCAGTGGTCATCTGGTCATTTAGGGCACTTTTTTGTGGCTTGAAACAGGTCTAGAACAAAACATCCAACTTATTGCCCTGGATGTTTTTGTGTTGTTTCATTATGGCAGAAAAACGTCCAAGTGTTAGGAATGCCGAGATTCCACCCGTGACATGCCCCCATGTGCTTTGAATGCACTTCTGATGGTCTTCATAGAAAACTGTCTAAAAATTGGTTTTGAAAATACCAATTGGGACAGTTTTGTGAGAAAAACGTCCAAATACAGATTCATGATACTTTAGAGTTTTTAATTTAAAAAAAAAAAACATTCTGAATAGCATTCTGAAGAGGTACAATCCAGAATGGCTTCCAAATAATGCATTTCTCTGGAAATAGAAATGTCAGTTCCCTCAAACACAAACATAGTAGGAAAATATGACACATTTCAATCAGAGAGGAAGAGCAGTTGTGCCTTGGCAAAATTTAAGCAAAATCTATTTGCGGATAGACCAAAAAAGTAATAGCTTCAATATAGTCCCACCAGCTTCATCTTTTTGTTGACATAATTGTGGCGAGCGGGGTACCATAGGCCACATCTGGTAGTCTTGTTGAAAAGTGCAAGTGTTCTGGAAGGCGGTATGCAGTTACTTACAATTTTGGCTGAGTGTTACTATTCCCTGGGATCTGGGAATTTACTTGTAAAAAAAATTGGTGCCTGATC
Source organism: Microcaecilia unicolor (assembly GCF_901765095.1). NCBI lineage: Eukaryota > Metazoa > Chordata > Amphibia > Gymnophiona > Siphonopidae > Microcaecilia > Microcaecilia unicolor. The sequence goes on along the minus strand of NC_044032.1, from coordinate 644,351,286 downwards.
TTCCTAAAGCTAAACAATTTTTAGCTCATCATTGTGTTAATGTAGCTAAGCTAACTATAGCAGTGTAGGGAAAAGGTTGCTTCTCCTCCCCCAGTTTCCAAATGGTTAAACAATTGCATTATGTTTATGAAATGAACGTCTAACTGTAGAGCACATGAAGACTTTACCTAAATGGGAGAAGATATGGAGCTGCCTTTTAGAAAAGTGTCTTTAATGATTATTCTGGTAGTGTGGTAATGTTGAAATGTTCACACTCTCATTGGATCAATTTAGATATTTTTATGGGTTTAAGGTTTTTGTGTTTGTGTGTGTGGGTTTTTTTTTTAGGGGGTTGTAATGATGAGGGGATAAGGGTGGTTTTAGGGAATGGGTGGATAACTTTGATACAGTTAAAAATCTTGGAAGGTAATGAGATTTCTCCGAGGACAAGCAGGCTGCTTGTTCTCACTGATGGGTGACGTCCACGGCAGCCCCTCCAATCGGAATCTTCACTAGCAAAGTCCTTTGCTAGCCCGCGCGCACCGCGCATGCGCGGCCGTCTTCCCGCCCGAAACCGGCTCGAGCCGGCCAGTCTTCTTTTGTCCGCACTCGGTACGGTCGTATTTTTCGCCGTGTCGAGCCCCGGAGAGTCGACCTCGCGCGTCCATATTGTTGAACGTGTTTTTTTCTTCATAAAAGCTTTCCTTGTACTCGGGAAGTGCTCCGGAACCCCTCCACCGGGTTTCGTTTCAATCCTCCCCGTATTTCCAGCTTTTGGCCCCGATAAGTTTTCTTTCGTCGTCGGGGTAGGCCTCTTTTCGGCCTCGGTCGAGATTTTCTCCCTCTAAAGTTTTGGTGCTCTTTTTCCGTCATTTCGGACTTTGATTTCGCCGGCGTGATTTTTCCGCCCATGACATCGAAGCCTTCCAGCGGCTTCAAAAAGTGCACCCAGTGCGCCCGGGTTATCTCGCTCACTGATCGACACTCGTCGTGTCTTCAGTGTCTGGGGGCCGAGCACCGCCCTCAGAACTGTAGTCTGTGTTCCCTGCTTCAAAGGCGGACTCAGGTAGCGAGACTAGCCCAGTGGAACGTTTTGTTCTCGGGCTCTTCGTCGGCATCGGCACCGGGATCTTCGAGTGCATCGACGTCGTCAGCGTCCAGACCATCTTCCTCGGCCGCCCTTGCATCGAGTGCATCGAGGCATCGGGCCTCTGCATCGGCGCCGAGACATCGGATAGCTGCATCGACGTCGGTGGTACCGGGACCTCGTCTGCTGATGTCGTCGGACGGTGGTGCATCGTCAGGCCGGGAGCTCAGTCTTACAGCTTCCAGCACAAGAGGGTACTTGCAGAGGAACTCTCCGCCCTTCTCAGCGCCAATGCGGTCGAGCCCGTGCCATCCGGGCAAGAAGGGCTGGGATTCTATTCCAGGTACTTCCTTGTGGAAAAGAAAACAGGGGGGATGCGTCCCATCCTAGACCTAAGGGCCCTGAACAAATATCTCATAAAAGAAAAGTTCAGGATGCTTTCCCTGGGCACCCTTCTCCCCATGATTCAGCAAAACGATTGGCTATGCTCTCTGGACTTGAAGGATGCCTACACACATATCCCGATACTGCCAGCTCACAGACAGTATCTGCGATTTCAGTTGGGCACACGCCACTTCCAGTACTGTGTGCTACCCTTTGGGCTCGCCTCTGCGCCCAGGGTGTTCACAAAGTGCCTAGCTGTGGTAGCAGCGGCACTTCGCAGGCTGGGAGTACACGTGTTCCCATATCTCGACGATTGGCTGGTAAAGAACACGTCCGAGGCAGGAGCCCTGCAGTCCATGCAGATGACTATTCGCCTTCTGGAGCTACTGGGGTTTGTGATAAATTACCCAAAGTCCCATCTTCTTCCAGTGCAGAACCTCGAATTCATAGGAGCCCTGCTGGATTCTCGGACGGCTCGCGCCTATCTCCCAGAGACGAGAGCCAACAACTTGTTGTCCCTCGTCTCCCGGGTGCGGGCGTCCCAGCAGATCACAGCTCGGCAGATGTTGAGATTGCTGGGCCATATGGCCTCCACAGTTCACGTGACTCCCATGGCCCGCCTTCACATGAGATCTGCTCAATGGACCCTAGCCTCCCAGTGGTATCAGGCCGCTGGAGGTCTAGAGGACGTGATCCACCTGTCCACGAGTTTTCTCGAATCCCTGTATTGGTGGACGATTTGGACCAATTTGACTCTGGGACGTCCCTTCCAAATTCCTCAGCCACAAAAAGTGCTGACCACGGATGCGTCTCTCCTGGGATGGGGAGCTCATGTCGATGGGCTTCACACCCAAGGAAGCTGGTCCCTCCAAGAACGCGATCTACAGATCAATCTTCTGGAGTTACGAGCGATCTGGAACGCTCTGAAGGCTTTCAGAGATCGGCTGTCCCACCAAATTATTCAAATTCAGACAGACAACCAGGTTGCCATGTACTATGTAAACAAGCAGGGGGGCACCGGATCTCGCCCCCTGTGTCAGGAAGCCGTCAGCATGTGGACCTGGGCTCGCCGGTACGGCATGGTGCTCCAAGCCACATATCTGGCAGGCGTAAACAACAGTCTGGCCGACAGATTGAGCAGGATTATGCAACCTCACGAGTGGTCGCTCAGCTCCCGAGTGGTGCGCCAGATCTTCCAAGCGTGGGGCACCCCCTTGGTGGATCTCTTCGCATCTCGAGCAAACCACAAAGTCCCTCAGTTCTGTTCCAGGCTTCAGGCCACCGGCAGACTGGCGTCGGATGCCTTCCTCCTCGATTGGGGGGAGGGCCTGCTGTATGCTTATCCTCCCATTCCTCTGGTGGGGAAGACTTTGTTGAAACTCAAGCAAGACCGAGGCACCATGATCCTGATTGCTCCTTTTTGGCCGCGTCAGATCTGGTTCCCTCTTCTTCTGGAGTTATCCTCCGAAGAACCGTGGAGATTGGAGTGTTTTCCGACCCTCATCACGCAGGACGAAGGGGCTCTTCTGCATCCCAACCTCCGGTCCCTGGCTCTCATGGCCTGGATGTTGAGGGCGTAGATTTTGCCTCTTTGGGTCTGCCAGAGGGTGTCTCCCGTATCTTGCTTGCTTCCAGGAAAGACTCCACTAAGAGAAGTTACTTCTTTCATTGGAGGAGGTTTGCCGTCTGGTGTGACAGCAAGGCCCTAGATCCTCGCTCTTGTCCTACACAGACCCTGCTTGAATACCTTCTGCACTTGTCTGAGTCTGGTCTTAAGACCAACTCCGTAAGGGTTCATCTTAGTGCAATCAGTGCATACCATTACCAAGTGGAAGGTAAGCCGATCTCAGGACAGCCTTTAGTTGTTCGCTTCATGAGAGGTTTGCTTTTGTCAAAGCCCCCTGTCAAGCCTCCTACAGTGTCATGGGATCTCAATGTCGTTCTCACCCAGCTGATGAAACCTCCTTTTGAGCCACTGAATTCCTGCCATCTGAAGTACTTGACCTGGAAGGTCATTTTCTTGGTGGCAGTTACTTCAGCTCGTAGAGTCAGTGAGCTTCAGGCCCTGGTAGCCCAGGCCCCTTACACCAAATTTCATCATAACAGAGTAGTCCTCCGCACTCACCCTAAGTTCCTGCCAAAGGTCGTGTCGGAGTTCCATCTGAACCAGTCAATTGTCTTGCCAACATTCTTTCCCCGTCCTCATTCCTGCCCTGCTGAACGTCAGCTGCACACATTGGACTGCAAGAGAGCATTGGCCTTCTACCTGGAGCGGACACAGCCCCACAGACAGTCCGCCCAATTGTTTGTTTCTTTTGATCCCAATAGGAGGGGAGTGGCTGTAGGGAAACGCACCATTTCCAATTGGCTAGCAGATTGCATTTCCTTCACTTACGCCCAGGCGGGGCTGGCTCTTGAGGGTCATGTCACGGCTCATAATGTTAGAGCCATGGCTGCGTCGGTAGCCCACTTGAAGTCAGCCTCCATTGAAGAAATTTGCAAAGCTGCGACGTGGGCTTCTGTCCACACATTCACATCCCATTACTGCCTGCAGCAGGATACCCGACGCGACAGTCGGTTCGGGCAGTCAGTTCTTCAGAACCTGTTTGGGCTTTAGGATCCAACTCCACCCCCCGAGGGCCCTGTTTGTTCTGTTCCAGGCTACACTCTCAGTTAGTTGGTAAATTTTTTAGGTCAATTTCTGTTATGTCCTCGCCGTTGCGAGGCCCAATTGACCATGGTTGTTGTTTTGAGTGAGCCTGGGGGCTAGGGATACCCCATCAGTGAGAACAAGCAGCCTGCTTGTCCTCGGAGAAAGCGAATGCTACATACCTGTAGAAGGTATTCTCCGAGGACAGCAGGCTGATTGTTCTCACAAACCCGTCCCGCCTCCCCTTTGGAGTTGTGTCTTCCCTTAAGAGTTTGTCTTGCTACATACTGGACTGGCCGGCTCGAGCCGGTTTCGGGCGGGAAGACGGCCGCGCATGCGGTGCCGGGCCGCGAGGGCTAGCAAAGGACTTTGCTAGTGAAGATTCCGATTGGAGGGGCTGCCGTGGACGTCACCCATCAGTGAGAACAATCAGCCTGCTGTCCTCGGAGAATACCTTCTACAGGTATGTAGCATTCGCTTTCTCCGAGGACAAACAGGCTGCTTGTTCTCCCATGTGGGTCGGCATGCATGGCGGCCCAGGAACGGCAAATTCTTGCAGAGCAAAAATAAAAAAGTTTTGCCAGAGCCTGTCACATGAGTGTTCCCGCTCAGTTTTTTCTTGTCTGCGGTGAGGTGAAGAGGTTTTTCCCTGTTCTATTTGTTGGCCCAGGAAAAGAGAGTCTTTTGACGATTCGTTTATTATTATTTATTATTATTATTATTTATTGCATTTGTATCCCACATTTTTCCACCTCTTTGCAGGCTCAATGTGGCTTACAATGCATCATGAAAGGTGGACATACATTAGAAATAAACATTTTGTGTTATAGAAGGATCTTGGGCAATATGATAAGGATAAAACAAGATAATAGTACATCAAGCAGAATATTATAAGACAGTTCTGAGTATATGTGAAGGAGTTGTGTATATTCACATTGGTTGGTCTTTGTGGTATGCCTTGTTAAAGAGATGGGTTTTCAGTAGTTTGAGAAAATTCGTTAGTTCGCAAATTGTTTTTAGGTTGCGCGGCAATGCGTTCCATAACTGTGTGCTCCTGTAGGTAAAGGTTGATGCGTGCATTAGTTTGTATTTCAGACCTTTGCAGTTATGGAAGTGCAAGTTGGGGAATGTGCGAGATGATCTTTTGGCATTTCTGGGTGGTAGTTCTGTCAGGTCTGACATGTAGGCTGGTGCATCTCCGTGAATGATTTTGTGGACTAGGGAGCATATTTTGAACATAATGCGTTCTTTCAGTGGGAGCCAATGTAATTTTTCTTGTAGAGGTTTAGCACTTTCATATTTTTTTTTACCAAATATGAGTCTAGCTGCTGTGTTCTGGGCTGTCTGAAGTTTCTTGATTATTTGCTCTTTACAGCTGGCGTAGAGTGCGTTGCAGTAGTCTAAATTAATGAGCACCATTGATTGTACTAGATTACAGAAAACATTCCTTGGGAAGAAAGGTCTTACTCTTTTTAGTTTCCACATTGAGTGGAACATCTTCTTTGTTGTGTTTTTCGCGTGGCTCTCGAGTGTTAGGTGTCGATCGATGGTACCTCCAAGAATTTTTAGGGTGTCCGAAATCGGGAGGTTCAGATTCGGTGTGTTGATAGTGGTGAATTTGTTCTCGTTATGTTGAGAGGTGAGTATTAGGCATTGGGATTTTTCTGCATTAAGTTTCAGCCGAAATGCATCCGCCCATGAATGCATGATATGGAGACTTTGGTTAATGTCATGAGAAATTTCCTTTAGCTCTTGTTTAAAGGGGATGTAGATCGTTACATCGTCTGCGTATATGTATGGGTTGAGGTTTTGGTTTGATAGTGATTTGGCCAAGGGTATCATCATTAAGTTGAATAAAGTGGTGAGAGGGGGGATCCCTGTGGGACTCCGCATTCAGGTATCCATGTGACTGAAGTCGTCAAGTTGGATGTCACTTGGTATGATCGTGTGGTTAGGAATCCCTTGAACCAATTGAGAGCGTTACCTCCTATTCCAAAGTACTCAAGGATGTGTAGTAGTATTCCATGATCAACCATGTCGAAAGCGCTTGACATGTCAAATTGTAGAAGTAGTATATTCTTTCCATTTGCAATCATTTGTTTGAACTTGGTCATGAGGGTAACTAGTACTGTTTCAGTACTGTGGTTTGACCGAAATCCTGACTGTGAGTCATGGAGTATTGAGAATTTATTTAAGTAATTTGTGAGTTGTTTGGTCACCAACCCTTCCGTTAGCTTGGTTATTAGGGGAATGGATGCTACTGGCCTATAGTTGGTTAGTTCACTAGCGTTTTTCTTTGCGTCTTTGGGTATGGGGGTGAGTAGAATGTTTCCTTTCTCCTTCGGGAAGAGACCATTTTGTAACATGTAATTCAAGTGTTTTGTTATGTCTGTTATAAATTGTTGGGGAGCAGATGTCATGAGGTTGTTTGGACATATGTCTAGTTTGCAATGAGATTTGGCAAATCTTTTGAGCGTTTGGGAGATGATATCTTCTGATACTGTTTCGAAGTTGGTCCGGGTTCTGTCTGCTGGGTAGATGCCAGGGATTGGGTAGACAATCAAGGAGTTCAGCGTAGTCGATGGTACTGGTAGGTATCTTAAGTCGTAGTTGTATGACTTCTTGTCTTTTATCGTTATTCGTTCTTTAAAAAAAAAAAACCCGGTATTTTGTCTTAGTTTTGGCCACTTTCTAAGTTTTCTTTCTTTTCAACGCGGCAGGGTTTTCCCCCTTTTGTGCCTTTACCTTTTTGGCACGATCGCATCGTTTAATTTTGCCGAAGCCATTTTTCCTTACATGTCATCGAAGACACCCAGTGGCTTCAAACGTTGTACTCAGTGCAACTGGACCATCTCGGGTACCAATAACCACACTTGGTGTATCCAGTGCCTTGGGCCCAACCATAGCCCAGCCGCTTGCAGTCTGTGTCTTCGCATGACGAAACGGACCCAAGCGTCTCGAGAAGCCCAACGAGAGAAGCTTTTTGGGGCTTGGTCTAGTCCTTCGATGCCGACATCGACATTGGTACCGAGGTCGGTGGCATCGATATTGAGGAATGCATCAACATCGGGAGCAACGGTAATGGCTGTGGAACGACCAACTCGTGTTGGGAGCAGTGAGGCATCGAGTGGGTCTCCACCTATCTCAAGGCCTCCTGTTATGCAGGTCCCCCAGGACCGACCCTCGTCGGACCCGGCCCTGAGGAGACGTGAGGATTCCACGTCTTCCTCATCGGTACTGAGGAGTCTCGATGACGGGTGTCAAGCGAAGGCGAAGAAGCACCGTCGTCATTCTCCTTTGACACATGGTGCCAGGAGCTCCGGTGCATTGAGGGATTCGGTACCTGAGAAGCGTCGGCACTGAGAGGATCGCTCTTCCTCTATTCAGGAGGTGCCGATGCGTCGGTCTAGCAGTCCAGTACCTGCCCCCGAGCCTCGACAGATTCTAACACTGGCTCCTTTACCGACCCCGCAGCTTGTCCGACGGCAGCTCTCGACATGCGCATCAGGACCCTGCTTCCAGAACTTCTGGAAGGGTTGCTGTGCCAGTCTGCTTCGGTGTCGGGGGTGCTTGTGCCTTCCGTACCGTCTGCTGCAGCGGCATCTGGCCCTTCGCCTGTGGTGAGGTCCCCGACCTTGGTGCCGCCTGTGGCATCGGTGTCAGTTGCCACCCAGGTCGACTCTCCTTCGACGTTGGTGGAGAAAGCTTCACCAGAGTCCAGGTGGGCGTCGACTTCTCGCCACCGCCATCGAGGACGTCATTCCTTGGCGTCGAGGCAGGCTCAGTTTCGGACTGCTTTGAAGGATGTCTTGAAGATGAGTGTTCGTAGGAGGAAGAGGAGGATCCCAGGTACTTTTCTTCTGACGAGTCCTATGGGATTCCTTCTGTTCCTTCCCCTCCACTGGAAAGGAGATTTTCTCCACCGGAGAGTCTATCCTTCACCTCCTTTGTCTGGGAAATGACTGCAGCTATTCCCTTCCCTATGAAGGTTGAGGTTGAACCCAGGGCTGAGATGCTCGAGGTCCTGGATTATCCTTCTCCGCCTAGAGAGGCTGCAATGGCTCCTTTGCATAATACACTGAAGGAAGTCCTTATGCGAAACTGGTTGTTCCCTCTGTCTAATCCCGTGATCCCAAAAAAGACTGAATCCCAATATTGGATCCACGGGGAGCTTGGATTGATGAGGTCTGAGCTACCTCACAATTCCATGGTGGTGGACTCCGCTCTCAAAAGAGCCAAGAATACTAGGGACTATGCCTCGGCGCCCCCAGGCAGAGAATCTAGAACCTTGGACTCTTGGGAGGAAGGCGTATCAGGCCGCTATGCTCGCTGCCAAAATCCAAACATACCAGCTCTTCACGAGCATCCACTTGCGGAACTCGGTGAGGCAACGTCTAGCTTGGTTGATGCACTCCCTCCGGAGCAGGACGAGCCTTTTTGCCAGGTGGTCAGGCAGCAGAAGGCATATCGAAAATTCCTGGCCAGGGGTATGTTCTACACTTTTGATGTAGCATCCAGGATCGCTGCCCAAGGTATAGTGATGCGCAGACACTCATGGCTGCGTGTCTCTGACCTGGATCATTCTGTCCAGCAGCGGATGGCGGATGTTCCTTGTCTGGGGGATAACCTTTTTGGTGAGAAAGTAGAGGATCTAGTTGACCAGCTCAAGAAGCACAATGATGCTATGGATTCTCTCTCCCGGCGGGCATCTTCTGCTACTACCTCCTCATCTAGGAGGTTTTTTTGGAGGGAAGAGGAGTGCTCCCTATTCCTGTGCTAGGCATAGGTACACGCCTGCTTCTCAGCAGCCTGTCCAGGCTCAGTCCCAGCACACTCATTCTCATCAACAGCGTGCACCTAAGGCCTCTGCAGCTCCCCAGCAAAAGCAAGGGACAGGCTTTTGACTGGCTTCAGTTCAGCATAACCTCAGTAAAAGTGTCCATGCTGGATGACTTGCTGGTTGGAGGGAGGTTGATATTTTTTTCACCAAAGGTGGCCTCTTATAACCTCCGACTGATGGGTTCTTCAAATAGTCTGGTCAGGATACACCCTCAGTCTGGAATCCAAACCTCCAAATTGTCCACCGGGAGCACATTCTTACAGTTCCCAGCACAAACAGGTACTTGCAGAGGAACTCTCCGCCCTTCTGAAGGCCCAAGTGGTCAAACCCGTTCCACCAGGGGAAGAAGGGCTGGGATTCTATTCCAGGTACTTCCTTGTGCAAAAGAAAACAGGGGGGATGAGTCCCATCCTAGACCTAAGGGCCCTGAACCAATTTCTTGCCGAGAAAAGTTCAGGATGGTTTCCCTAGGCACCTTTCTTCCCATGATTCACGAAAATGATTGGCTATGTATGCTCTCTGGACTTAAAGGATGCTTACACACACATCTCGATACTTCCAGCTCACAGAAAGTAACTTCGATTTTGGCTGGGAACACAGCACTTTCAATACCGTGTGCTTCCTTTTGGCCTGGCGTCTGCGCCCAGAGTGTTTACCAAATGCCTAGCTGTAGTCGCAGCGTCGCTACGCAGACTGGGTGTGCATGTGTTTCCTTATCTCGATGATTGGCTGGTGAAGAGCACCTCGAAGGAGGGTGCTCTGGAGTTCATGTGAATGACTATTCGGGTGCTAGAACTACTGGGGTTCGTCATAAATTATCCCAAGTCCCATCTCACCCCAGTTCAAACATTGGAATTCATTGGAGCCCTGTTGAACACTCAGACAGCTCGAGCTTATCTTCCCGAGACAAGGGCAGACAACCTTCTTTCCCTGGTGTCCATGGTTCGAGCGTCTCACCAGGTCACGGCTCGGCAGATGTTGAGACTTCTGGGGCATATTGCCTCCACAGTTCATGTCACACCCATGGTACCTCTACATATGAGATCAGCTCAGTGGTTTCAAGCTGCAGGGGATCTAGAGGATGTAATCCAACTGTCCACCGGTTTTCGGAATTCTCTTCACTGGTGGATGATTCGATCCAATTTGACCATGGGACGACCATTCCAAATTCCTCAGGCACGAAAAGTGCTGACGACGGATGCATCTCTCCTGGGGTGGGGAGCTCATATAGATGTGCTCCACACTCAGGGAGCCTGGTCTTTTCAGGAAAAGGTCTGCAGATCAACCTCCTGGAATTAAGAGCGATCTGGAACACTCTAAAGGCTTTCAGAGATTGGCTGTCCAACCAAGTAATCTTAATTCAGACAGACAATCAGGTTGCCATGTACTACACCAACAAGCAGGGGGGCACTGGATCTCACCCTCTGTGTCAGGAAGCTGTTCAGATGTGGCTTTGTGCTCAACAACAGACTGGCTGACAGGTTGGGCAGAATAATGCAACCTCACGAGTGGCCACTGAACCTGGGTGTATTCCACAAGATCTTCCGAGCGTGGGGCACCCCCTCGGTGGATCTTTTTGCCACTCAGATCAATTACAAGGTCCCTCAGTTCTGTTCCAGACTTCAAGCCCACGACAGGCTAGCGTCAGATGCCTTTCTCCTACCTTGGGGGACAGGCCTTCTGTATGTGTATCCTCCCATACTTCTAATAGGGAAGACTTTGCTGAAACTCAAGCAAGACCGTGGAACCATGATCCTGATTGCACCCTTCTGGCCGCGTCAGATCTGGTTCCCTCTTCTTCTGGAGATGCCCTTCGAAGAACCGTGGAGATTGGAGTGTTTTCCAACTCTCATCACTCAGAACGAGGGGTCGCTTCTACATTCCAACCTCCAGTCTTTGGCTCTCATGGCCTGGATGTTGAATTTTTGCTACATTTGTACCCCGTGCTATCCCACTCATGGCAGGCTCTATGCGGCGGGCAATGGAGGGTTAAGTGACTTGCCCAGAGTCACAAGGAGCTGCCTGTGCTGGGAATTGAACTCAGTTCCCCAGGACCAAAGTCCACCACCCTAACCACTAGGCCACTCCTCCACTCCGAGCTTAGAATTCGCCTCTTTGGGTCTTTCGGAGGGTGTCTCCCGAGTCTTGCTTGCTTCCAGAAAAGATTCCACGAAGAAGTGTTACTTTTTCATGCGGAGGAAGTTTGCCGTCTGGTGTGACAGCAAGGCCCTAGATCCTCTTTCTTGTCCTATATGGACCCTGCTTGAATACCTTCTACATTTGTCAGAGTCTGGTCTCAAGACCAACTCCGTAAGAGTTCACTTCAGTGCGATTAGTGCTTATCATCGCCGTGTAGAGGGTAAGCCTATCTCTGGACAGACTTTAGTTGTTCGCTTTATGAGAGGTTTGCTTTTGTCAAAGCCCCCTGTCAAACCTGCACCAGTGTCATGGGATCTCAATGTCGTTCTCATCCAGCTGATGAAAGCTCCTTTTGAGCCACTGAATTTCTGCCATCTGTAGTACTTGACCTGGAAGGTCAGTGAGCTTCAGGCCTTGGTAGTGCATGCACCTTATATCAAGTTCCATCACAAAAGAGTAGTCCTCTTCACGCACCCTAAGTTCCTGCCAAAGGTAGTGTTGGAGTTCCATCTGAACCAGTCAATTGTCTTGCCAACATTCTTTCCCCGTCCTCATACCTGCCCTGGCAAAAGCAGTTTGCATACCTTGGACTGCAAGCGAGCACTGGCCTTTTACGTGGAGCGGACAAAGCCCTTCAGACAGTCTGCCCAGTTGTTTGTTTCTTTTGATCCCAACAGGAGGGGAGTCGCCATTGGAAAACGCACAATCTCCAATTGGCTAGCAGATTGCATTTCCTTCACTTACGCCCAAGTTGGGCTGACTCTGCAGGGCCATGTCACGGCTCACGATGTTAGAGCCATGGCTACGTCAGTGGCTCACTTAAAGTTAGCCTCCCTTGAGGAGATTTGCAAGGCTGCAACGTGGTCTTCAGTCCACACATTCACATCTCACTACTGCCTTCAGCAGGATATCCGACGCAACAGTCGGTTTGGACAGTTGGTGCTGCAGAATCTGTTCAGGGTTTAGAATCCAACTCCACCCCCCTAGACCCATTTTTGTTCTGTCCCAGGCTGCACTCTGTTAGTTGTTTATGGTTTCAGGCCAATCTGTGTTATGTCCTCGCTGTTGCGAGGCCCAATTGTTCATTGTTTTGAGTGAGCCTGGTTGCTAGGGATACCCCACATGTGAGAACAAGCAGCCTGCTTGTCCTCGGAGAAAGTGAAGATACATACCTGTAGCAGGTATTCTCTGAGGACAGCAGGCTGATTGTTCTCAGAAACCCGTCCACCTCCCCTTTGGAGTTGTTTGTTTATTATTTGCTTTTTGATTAAACTGAGCGGGAATGCTCACGTGACGGGCGAGATGTTGTCCGCGCATGCGCGGTGCGCGCACCAGAAGGCTCTGGCAAAAAAAAAAATTTATTTTTGCTCTGCAAGAATTTGCCATTCCTGGGCCGCTGTGGACCGACTCACATGTGAGAACAATCAGCCTGTTGTCCTTGGAGAATACCTGCTACAGGTATGTATCTTCGCTTTTCCTGTAAGTTATTTTTTGTGCCTTTCATGGGTTTCGGGCTTGCTCTTGTATGTCTGCACGGTTGCAATTTTGTTAGAGAATGACATTGCTTGCTTAGGAGGCTACTCCTCCACTCCTGGTGGTTAGTGTAGCGGACTTTGATCCTGGGGAACTGGGTTCAATTCCCACTGAGCAAGTCACTTAACCCTCCATTGTCCCAGGTACAAAATAAGTACCCATATATAGTATATAAACCACAGAAAGGTGGTATATCAAATCCCATTCACTCCCCCCCCTTCCCCTTATTGATCACTATTGTTTGTGGTTTTTGGCATACAGGTCAATAAAGACTTCCATAAATAATTTAAAAAAAGTAATAGACTCAATAGGAGTTTCCATATCATCATGCTGATCAATCCATAGACTGGTGGGTTGTGTCCATCTACCAGCAGGTGGAGATAGAGAGCAATCCTTTTGCCTCCCTATATGTGGTCATGTGCTGCCGATGTTCTCTATCTCAGCAGGTGGTGGTCACACACAGCAGCAGCTCTGGCTAGGTCTCCAAGCCTAATCTTTAGGTTTTGTTGAGTACCTGGGGTTGAGGGCTCTTCTTGAGCAAGTGCAAACCTGGTGGCGCCAGGTCCCTCCTTTTCTCCCCCCTCCCGCTGGCTCCGTTCAAAAAAAAAAAAAAAAAAAAAAAAATTTGGACGTCCTTAAGGGCGTTTATTTCGACGTTTATTTAAACGTTTATTGCAGCTACTCACTGGGACACCAGGTCGTTACAGCTCGGAGCGAGAAGCAGGTAATTTTTACCTTTTTATAGTGGGCAGGGGGTTCCCCGATTGATCTCCACGTGGCCTATGGCGTCGGAGGGCGAGGGCGCGAAGAATCGCTCCCCGGACTGCGTGTGCGCTTCTAGCGGGGATGCGGGGGTTTTAAAGTCTGATTCGCCCTTGTTGGGTGTCAGTTTGGAGGCCGGTCAGTGTCCCGGGTCTTCCTCCGGCGCGGCGGTTTTTCCCGCCATAAACGCCCATCCCCCGCTGCTCGCCTCCGCCATCTTGGCCGGCCACTCTGCTCGGACGGCTTCTTCTTGGGCCGCCCTTGGGCGACGGCAAAAAAGCGGCTAAAGTTAAGCGCCGTTCTTCCCACGTGGCTCCTTCGTGGAGTGTCGCGCCGGACGCCATCTTGGATGCGCAGCATGTTGCTCCCCCGCTCTTGCGAGCGCCGGTAGAGGGTGCGTCTAGGGCTGTGGCCAGGCTGCTGAAATACACAGTCTGGGGGGTTTCTCCCCCGAGTTTATTTTGCTGCTGCATCAGGCCTTCCTTATGCAAAACGCTGCCCCTTCTCCCTTGTCCGATAACGGAGTTGAGGCCCCCGGAAGTAAACGCCCTCGGGTGGATTCCCAGGCCTTAGAGGACGCTGTTTCCTCTGATGTAGATGAGGGCAGCGTATCTGAGTTCTCCCCAAAGGTCCTTTGGGGATTCCTTGGAGGAGATGGATTCCCGCTCGGATGGAGCGGATGACCCCTCTGCAGCGCGGATCTTTCGCTCAGAGGATTTGCCCAACCTGTTACTGCAGGCCATGAGCATTTTGAAGATTTCCTCGCCAGAGGACGTCTCTCCCTCAGCCCCTGTTGGTTCTGCCATTATGCTGGGGACGAAGCGCCCGCCTAGAACCTTCCACGTGCATGATGCCATGCACACCTTAATTTCGGCTCAATGGGATGTCCCAGAAGCGAGCCTCAAAGTGGCTAGGGCTATGTCCCGCCTCTATCCTTTGCCTGAAAGTGAACGTGAGGCCTTTATTTGGCCTACTGTGGATTCTTTAATCACTGCGGTGACTAAGAAAACGGCGTTGCCGGTGGAAGGTGGCACGGCCCTAAAGGACGCCCAAGACAGAAGATTGCAAGCGGCTTTAAGGTCGTCCTTCGAGGCGGCTGCCTTAAGTTTGCAGGCCTCAGTTTGCGGCTCCTATGTGGCCAGGGCGTGCCTGACGATGGTGCAGCGGGCTTCCCCCTTGGATCCTTCCTTGAGGGCTGACTGGCCGGCCCTGGAATCGGGCTTGGCTTATTTGGCAGACTTACTGTATGATGTCTTGAGAGCCTCGGCTAAAGGTATGGCTCAGACAGTCTCTGCGCGGCGCTGGCTTTGGCTGAAACATTGGTCTGCGGACCACGCCTCTAAGTCCCGCCTGGCTAAGTTGCCTTTTAAAGGCAAGCTGCTCTTTGGGGTCGAGCTGGACAAAATCGTGACCGATCTCGGCACGTCTAAGGGCAAGAGGTTACCAGAGGTCAGGGCTCGGGCCAGTGCTCGCCCCGGTATCTCCAGAGGACGGTTTCAGGAAGCCTGTCGGTACCGCCCGGGCAAGTCGGGCTTCTCTGCCCCCTTTTCCTTCAAAAGGAACTTCTCCCCCAAGCAGCATTCCTTTCGCAGAGACCGCCGTCCCGGAGGTACGCCCTCCGGTCCTCCCCCAGGGTCTCGTACCCAATGACGGGGCCCTGGTCCATGGCCCAGTGCAGATTGGAGGACGCCTGTCCTCGTTTCTGGGCGAGTGGACCAGGGTAACTTCAGACGCTTGGGTTCTGGAAGTCATCAGAGACGGCTACAAGTTAGAGTTCTGCCGACCCTTAAGAGACGGGTTTGTACTCTCTCCCTGCAAGTCTCCGGTCAAAGCTGTGGCAGTGCAGCAGACCTTGGACAACCTGATACGCCTGGGTGCGGTCGTTCCGGTGCCAGAAAATCAGATTGGCAAGGGACGTTACTCCATTTACTTTGTGGTACCAAAGAAAGGAGGTTCTGTCCGGCCTATCCTCGACCTCAAAGGGGTCAATCGGGTCTTGAAAGTGCGGCACTTTCGCATGGAGACGCTCCGCTCTGTTATAGCGGCAGTGAAGGCAGGGGAGTTCTTGGCTTCCTTGGACATCAAGGAAGCGTACCTGCATATTCCCATCTGGCCTCCTCATCAACGCTTTCTGCGTTTTGCAGTCCTGGGCCGACACTTCCAGTTTAGAGCCCTCCCTTTCGGGTTGGCTACTGCTCCGCGGACCTTCTCCAAAGTAATGGTGGTCATCGCGGCCTTCCTGCAAAAGGAAGGAGTACAAGTCCATCCTTATCTGGACGACTGGTTGATCCGAGCCCCCTCTTATGCAGAGTGCGGCAAAGCTGTGGACCGGGTGGTTGCTCTTTTGAGCTCCCTGGGGTGGATCATCAACTGGGAGAAGAGCCAGCTGCGCCCGACTCAGTCCCTGGAGTATCTGGGAGTTCGATTCGACACCCAAGTGGGCAGAGTGTTCCTGCCAGACAATCGGATTGTCAAACTTCAGGCTCAGGTGGACCAGTTCCTAGTAGCCTCTCCTCTTCGGGCTTGGGACTATGTGCAGCTGTTGGGCTCTATGACGGCCACGATGGAAGTAGTGCCCTGGGCCAGGGCTCATATGAGACCACTACAACACTCTCTGCTGCAGCGCTGGACTCCGATGTCGGAGGATTATGCTGTGCGCCTTCCCTTGGACCCAGCAGTGCGCAAGGCGCTGAGCTGGTGGCAGCAGACAGACAAGTTGTCTGCAGGAATGCCTCTGGTGACCCCGGAGTGGATTGTCGTCACGACGGATGCCTCTTTGTCGGGCTGGGGAGCCCACTGCTTGGGAAGGACAGCGCAGGGGCTCTGGTCTCCTGCAGAGGCAAAGTGGTCTATCAACCTCCTGGAACTCAGAGCCATTCGGTTGGCGCTTTTGGAGTTCATCCCGGTACTGGCGTTGAAGCCAGTACGGGTCCTGTCGGACAATGCCACGGCTGTGGCCTATGTCAACCGCCAGGGAGGTACCAAGAGCGCCCCTCTAGCCAAGGAGGCCATGAATCTATGCCAGTGGGCGGAAGTGAAACCTGGAACAGCTGTCAGCGGCCCACATTGCCGGAGTCATGAATGTCAAGGCGGACTTTCTCAGTCGCCATACCTTGGATCCCGGAGAGTGGCAGCTATCTGCTCAGGCGTTCTTGGACATCACGAAGCGCTGGGGCCAGCCGAGCCTAGATCTGATGGCGTCATCGGCCAATTGCCAAGTGCCGCGCTTTTTCAGCAGAGGACGGGACCCTCGATCCCTGGGAGTAGATGCTCTTCTCCAACAGTGGCCGACACAGGAGCTTCTCTATGTGTTCCCGCCCTGGCCCATGTTGGGTAGGGTGCTAGACCGGGTGGCAAAGCGTCCGGGCCGGATAATCCTGGTGGGTCCGGACTGGCCCAGACGTCCCTGGTATGCGGACTTGATCAGGCTCTCAGTGGACGATCCTCTGCGGCTGCCAGTGGAGCAGGGCCTGTTGCATCAGGGTCCCGTGGTGATGGAGGATCCCTCCCCCTTTGGTCTTACGGCCTGGCTATTGAGCGGCAGCGTCTGAGAAAGAAGGGCTTCTCAGACAAGGTCATCGCCACTATGCTGAGAGCGAGGAAGCGCTCTACTTCTACTGCTTACGCCAGGGTTTGGCGTACCTTTGCAGCGTGTTGTGAAGCAGGCTCACTTTCTCCCTTCACTGCTCCAATTTCTTCAGTGTTGGCGTTCCTGCAAGAAGGTCTGGAGAAAGGCCTGTCGCTCAGTTCCCTTAAAGTCCAGGTAGCGGCTGTGGCTTGCTTCAGGGGCCGCCTGAAGGGTGCTTCCCTGGCTTCGCAGCCAGATGTGGTGCGCTTTCTCAAGGGAGTTAATCACCTGCGCCCTCCTCTGCACTCAGTGGTGCCTGCGTGGAATCTCAACCTGGTGCTAAGAGCCTTGCAGAAGCCGCCTTTTGAACCCTTGTCAAGGGCATCTCTGAAAGACCTGACGTTGAAAGCAGTCTTTTTGGTGGCTATCACTTCAGCCAGAAGAGTTTCCGAGCTCCAGGCACTCTCATGTCGAGAGCCCTTTCTGCAGTTCACGGAGGCAGGAGTGTCTATTCGCACAGTGCCTTCCTTCCTGCCCCAGATTGTTTCTCGCTTCCATGTGAATCAGCAGCTCTGTCTCCCTTCCTTTCGTAGGGAGGACTACCCAGAGGAATACTCTGCTCTCAAATATCTGGATGTGAGACGAGTCATCATCAGATACTTGGAAGTGACCAATGATTTCCGGAAGTCGGATCATCTGTTTGTCCTGTTTGCAGGTCCTCGTAAGGGTCTGCAGGCTGCTAAGCCTACAGTGGCAAGATGGGTCAAGGAAGCCATTGCAGCAGCTTATGTGGCCGCGGGGAAGGTGCCGCCTATCCAGCTGAAGGCTCACTCCACTAGAGCTCAGGCGGCCTCGATGGCAGAGGCCGGGTCCGTCTCCTTGGAAGAGATTTGCAAGGCGGCAACTTGGGCATCGGCCCATACCTTCTCCAGGCATTACCGCTTGACTGTGGCTGCTCGGGCGGAGGCCCGGTTTGGAGTTTCAATGTTGCGGTCAGGGATTTTTATGTCCCGCCCTGGGTGAGTACTGCTTCGGTACATCCCACCAGTCTATGGATTGATCAGCATGATGATATGGAAGGTAAAATTATGTATCATACCTGATAATTTTCTTTCCATTAATCATAGCTGATCAATCCATAGTCCCTCCCAGATATCTGTATTGTTTATATTCTTGTTGCATTTCAGGTTCAAGTTTAGTCTTCAGTTCCTGTTCAGGAGGACTTCGTGTTCAAGTTTTTCAATGGATTCTTCAAGAGTTGAGACGAATTTGTGTTACAGTGAGCTGCTGCATTCCTCTCCCCTCCGTTTTACGGGGCTGGATTGAGACTTAAATTCTGCCGGCGCTCCCTCCCGCTTCGTGCGGCAGTAGGGCAGCTTTGTACCCCTCCCGCTTCGGCGGTGTTAGGGTCAGTCAGCTCCTGTTGCGGTTGCAGGATAAGCCAGATCCCCCCGCATCGGTGGGGTGGTGTCCCTCCCCCGCTCCGCGGGGATGAGCTGGACGGATTCCCCTCCCCCACTTGTGTGGGGATGAGCTGGGTTAATTCCCCTCCCCCGTTTCGGCGGTGGTGAGCTGGGCAGAGTGTCCCTTTGTGGGTGTAATTCTCTAAGTGCTGAGTCCTGCGGATGGAGCTTGGATATCGACATACTGAGGAGTTTCCGGCAGCACATGACCACATATAGGGAGGCAAAAGGATTGCTCTCTATCTCCACCTGCTGGTAGATGGACACAACCCACCAGTCTATGGATTGATCAGCTATGATTAATGGAAAGAAAATTATCAGGTATGATACATAATTTTACCTTAGAGACATGGAAAACAATTAACATAGTAAATGACGGCAGATAAAGATCTCTACGGTTCATCCAGTCTGCCCAACAAGATAAACTCATTATATGTATACCCGAGTTTGATTTGTCCTTGCCTTTCTCAGGGCACACACCGTAGAAGTCTACCCAGCACTGTTCTTGTACTAAGTTCTGTAGCTAACTTTGAAGCCTCTTAAACTTTACACTCCAGCCTATGACCCAAGTATCATAGTAACATAGTAAATGACGGCAGATAAAGACCTGAACGGTCCATCCAGTCTGCCCAACAAGAGAAACTCATTTTACATGGTATGTAATACTTTATATGTATATCCGAGTTTGATTTGTCACTGCCTTTCTCAGGGCACAGACCATAGAAGTCCGCCCTGCACCAGTTTTATTCTCCAAATACCAGCGTTGCCACCCAATGTCCTCTAACATTCCATAGATCCATTCCTTCTAAACAGGATTCCTTTGTGTTTATCCCATGCATGTTTGAATTCCATTACCGTTTTCATCTCCACCACCTCCCGCAGGAGGGCATTCCACATATCCACCACCCTCTCCATGAAAAAATACTTCCTGACATTAGTCCTGAGTCTGCCCCCCTTCAACCTCAATTCATGACCTCTAGTTCTACTGCCTTCCCGTCTCCGAAAAAGGTTCCATTTGCGGATTAATATCTTTCAAATATTTGAACGTCTGTATCATGTTACCCCTGTTTCTCCTTTCCTCTAAGGTACATGCAGCATCTTCTCTCTCTCTCTCTCTCCCCCCCCACCCCTCATCCAGAATCTCCTGTCTCTTTCTCTGCTTTCCATGTAATGTCTCCTCTTCCCCTCTCTCTCTGCCCCCTGTCCCCGCCATGCAGGATTTCCTCACTCCTTTCTGCCCTACCCCAGCCATCTAGGATCTCTACCTGCATTTCAAGGGTTTCAAGGGTTTCTTGACTTCAAGGTCCTATCAGGTCATGGCGAACTCCCACACTTCAGAACCGTGGAATGCTTCCTGTGGGGTCCCTCAGGGTTCGCCCCTTTCACCTACCCTGTTCAATATTATGATGATGCCGTTAGCCACAGCACTTGCAAACCTAAACCTCAACCCTTTCATCTATGCGGATGATATTACAGTTTACATCCCTTTTCAATCCTCAATATCAGAAGTTGCCAACCTCATAGATGCATGTTTCACCACTTTAGAACACTGGGCCAAGGTGTTCCGATTCAGGCTCAACAGGGAAAAAACTCACTGTCTCATCCTCTCGTCCACGTACGCTCATGTATCTGACACAATGCTTCCAGTACTGGGCTCGGCCCTCCCGATTGCCAATAGCATGAGACTTTTAGGAATACACCTGGACTCACATCTCCAGCTGGCTGATCATGTACACTTGGTTACCAAAAAAATGTTCCAGGCAATGTGGAGGCTTCGGCGCATCAGATACCTCCTTCCAAGAGACTTGTTTCGTACCCTTGTCCACTGGCTGGTCCTATCCCACCTGGATTATTGTAGTGGTATTTACGTGGGTTGTCAGGCTTCCTTATTGAAAACGTTCCAAACGGCTCAGAACACTGCGGCGAGGCTCATCCTTAAAGTAAGACGTTTTGAACATGCCGAACCCCTGCGCTTTAAACTTCATTGGCTGCCTGTACATGAGCGAATTGCTTTTAAGATCTGCTCCCTAACTCATAAAATCATCTATGGGACTGCACCGGAATACATGCTCCCCTTGATTGACCTTCCGCCTAGAAATGCCAACCCTGCCGCTCGGTCCTATCTCCATCTTCACTTTCCGAACTGTAAGGGAGTAAAGTACAAGAAACTCTTTGCCTCGTCCTTCCGTTACTGGAGTCCCAAACACTGGAATATGTTACCTCATCACCTCAAAACTCAAGAAGACCACGGCCTTTTTAAGAAGTTGTTAAAGACATTCCTCTTTGCTAAGACTTACCCCTCAACTTGCAATGTTGATTAATGTATCCTTGTCCCCTTCCCTATCTAGTTCACTCTGTTAGATGCTTGTATTACCTTTAAGTTTGTACTTTTATTTAATTTACTGTAAGCCACATTGAGCCTGCACGAGTGGGAAAATGTGGGATATAAGCAACAAATAAATAAATAAATAAATAAATAAATAAATTTCTTAAAAAAAAAAAAAAAGGATTGTGTATCTTTCTGTACCTGGACTATATTCTCATTGTGTCATACACATTAGGATGCAGAGAAATCTGCTCAAATACCTATGTATTTTCATCAAATGTCTTATTAGTCTAGGAAACGATAAAAATGTCATTGCTTAGAAATTGGTTATTTGGTACACACCAAGGTATTATTTATCAATAAGAGTATAACTAGCATGGCTTAGACTTGTATGCTTAGTTCCCACTCATGTTAACTTTGGAAAACTTCCGCCCCCCCCCCCTTTTCTTAGTTACCTTTTAACTCTATATCCATATTTTAAATTTAGCACTCTGATATTTGCATGGGGATCTGATTAAACATTAGCACAGTTGTGTTCTGTTTTACTTAATTGTGCTGGGAGGGGCAACGTAGGAAGAGTTCTGAAAAAACTGCAGTTCTAAAATGTGTTTGACTTTGACTGCCATGCATATCGGAGATAAACAAGAATTCTTTTTTTTTTTTTATTGAAGTTTTTGAACAATTGCATATTGACAACATCCTCATAACAGTAAACAAGAATTCTTAATGATTTTAAAATATCAGTTGAATGATCTCAAATTATTTGTACTACTGCTAAAAACTTTTAGGTAACTTCTATGTAAATATATTTTTATTGATTGTAGGTATTAGCAGAACTTGATATGTGGCATTTGTGAACCCTGTTTGCCCAAATGTTAAGTTTAAAATGTTATTTTTTTTGTTTGACCTTTTTCCTACCCCGCTCCACTCTTGTGAAGTGCACTATGACTACTTATATGGTTATGAAGAACAGCACGGAGAAAGAACTGAACAAATGTACCCAGCAGAAGTAAATGCCAATATGATGTATTACTATGATGATGGAACCGGTGTACAGATGTATACTGTGGATGAAACCCTGCTGAAAGAATACATCAAGCGCCAAATGTAAGTTGACAGTGTTTTTAAATTGCTGTCAAGAAGTACTACTTTAATTACCTTGAACAGCATGCTAGCAGCCCTCACATGTTGGTAATGCTATCTGAGGGAGCCTGATTCAGAATGGTATTTACAAAGCTTAAGGGCTTTTGAAAATGCTTTTCTAATGTGTGGGCATTGTCCCCTGATATTCAGCTGGCAGTGGTCAGTATTTTTTTTAAATGCAGACCATTGCCGGCTAAATTAGCCCCCAATTTTCCGTTACTTCCGTTAATTTTCCGTGCCCAGGCCATGTCCAGGCACCGGCACGTTCTCCGAGGACAAGCAGGCTGCTTGTTCTCACTGATGGGTTGGTGTCCACGGCAGTCCAGGAACGGAGGATTTTTCCAGCAAAAATCAAAAAAGCTTTAAGACAGCTTCCGGAGTGTGAGGGACTCGCACCGCGCATACGCGGCCATCTTCCTGCCCACCCGCGTCCGTTCCCGCCTCAGTTTTTCTTTTTCCACGGAGGAGTGTGACTGTGTGTCAGTCTCTCTCCCTCAGGCCCAGAGAAAGACTTCGGCGTTTTTTCGCTTTTGTTTGCGCTTTCTTTTTGTTTTACGTCGCCCCTTTGTCTTTTTTTTCCAGTTTTCAAGAAAAAAATTTTTTTCCCTTATATTCTTAGGTTTTTCCCTTTTTTAAGTTTTCTTTCGATTTCGTTGCGGCCTTCTTAGACGGCGCATACACGGTTCTCATTTTTGTGCCCCTCTGTTTTTGCCTCCAGCGCAGTCTTTTTTTCGAAGTCCCTCTTAGCCTTCCTTATCTGCGCTTTGCACTTGTCTTGAAATTCCTTATGCTGTTTCTTATTATTTTCAGTCGGTTTCTTCTTCCATTTTCTGAAGGATTTTCTTTTAGCTTTAATAGCTTCGTTCTCCTCACTTTTTTTTAATTTGCATGAAGTCTTTATTGTCAAATTAAAGAATCAGTACAGAATGCAACAAGAAAGCATTATACACAAGTACATAATTCAAAGCACTACAAGAAACGCCAAGAAATAAGATTCCAAACTGCAAAGAACAGCACAATAGAACTTCATTATTTTATAAACTTTCAGATTTTCCCCCCAAATCCCCCAACTCCCTCCTCCCACCGTCCCTCCAGCCTATTCAGACCACCCAACCACCTTGTTACCAGTCTCTGTCCTCAGTTATACTAAACATTTTTTAGGAAAGGCTCCCAGATCGCATGCCACCTGCAGGTTTGGTTACGCCGCTCCGCTAGAAGCCTCTCCATCTCACAAACATACCTTAATTTAGAAAGCCATCTCGCTATTGGAGGTGTCTTAGACATTTTCCAACAGGAAGCGATTACAATCCTAGCTGCACTTGTTGCATACCTCGTCAATATCTGCTGGTCATGTGAAAGGCTTGCCTCCTTATCCGAGAACAAGAAAAAGGCAGGGTTCCAAGGAATAGGGCATCCCATCCATTTCTGTAATCGATTCTGAATGGATTTCCAGAATGCCCGTATCTTTGCACACGCCCGCCACATATGCCCCATAGTGCCCTTAACCCCACAACCCCTCCAGCACACACCAGACAAGGTAGGGTATATGCGCCGGAGACGCTCCGGCGTCAAATACCACCGGAACAGCACCTTGATAGCATTTTCCTTGAAGGGTACATGAGTGGACACTCCCACCGCTGCCCGTTCTATCCTCTCCCATTCAGCCTCTGAGATCTCCATGCCCAGCTCCCTCCGCCAGCCTCCTCTGTGAAGTGTGTATCGTGGCGCCTGCAGTCTAATACAACTGTATAAGCGAGATATTAAACCACTCGTCGCTGCATGCCCTTCACATATTGCTTCCATAGGCAACTTTTCCCTGGCCACCACCTCCCTGATTGCCTGTGTGGTGAGGAAGTGGGTTACTTGTCGATATGCAAATTCGTCCCTTCCCACTATCGGGAATCGGGCCACAGCTTCAGCGAAGGACAACAATGAATTGCCCTCAAACAACTGTCCCCAGGTTCTCAATCCCTCTCCGTACCATCTGGTGAACACTCCTGTTTCAGTCCCAGGGTAGAACATTGGGTTAAATGCTATCGGGGACAGACGTGATAGCATACATTTTTTCCGGGGAAAGAGACTATCCCAGTATGAGAGCGTTACCTGAATGGCTGGACATGCCCCCTCCCCAATTGATCTAAACGGGCTAGGAAGGCACATTAGTGTCCCAAGTGGTCTCGGACCTGCAGATTGTTGTTCTATGTGTACCCATTGTTTATCGGGATATTCCTGGAACCATTCAATGGCTGCGCGTGCTTGGGCTGCTCGGTAGTACCAGGCCAGGTTAGGTACCCCCAACCCTCCCCATCTTTTATCCTGATATAAAAGAGATCGCGATAGGCGTGGCCTCTTCCCTGCCCAAATAAAACGTACAATACGATCTTGCAAGGTTGCAAGGAACTTTCTAGGTAGCACTATCGGGAGGACTTGGAATAGGTATAGTAAGCGTGGCAACACATTCATCTTAACAGTAGCTATTCTGCCAAACCATGATAACTCCAAGTCCCCCCATCTGTCCAAGTCGGCCGAAAGAACTCTAGCCAACCCTTTGTAGTTTGCTGTGAAAAGGTCAGATAGATTAGCTGTTAAATTCACTCCCAAGTAACGGATTCCTTTCGGGGCCCATCGAAAAGCGTAGGACGATTGTAGGGATTCCACCAACCCTTCAGGTAGTGTTACATTCAGTGCCTCTGATTTCGTCATATTTACCTTAAAGCCAGAGACCTCCGAATATTCACTAATGGCTCTCATAAGATTCGGGAAGACAGCCTGAGGCCGTGTGACAAAAAGCAGCACGTCGTCTGCGAACAAAGCCATTTTATGTTCTCTCCCTGCCACGTTGACCCCAGGAATACCCCGATTTATTCTGACTCTTGAAGCAAAAGGCTCCATGACCATGGCGAACAGCATTGGAGATAAGGGGCAGCCTTGTCGCGTGCCTCTGTGGAGCGTGATCATATCAGAATTGCCCCCATTTACCCTCACACATGCTTTAGGGGATTCATAAAAAGCTTGTATCCAGCCTCTAAACCTCGGCCCGATCCCAAGTGTTTCCATTACCTTATACATAAACGGCCAATGTACTCTGTCAAAGGCCTTCTCAGCATCTAAGCTGAGAAGGCTCAGAGGCCTCTGGTTTTGCTTGGCCAGGTACATTATATCTATCACACGCCGTATGTTGTCCATTGCCTTCCTGTACGCGACAAACCCCACCTGGTCTGGATGTATTATTGCCGGTAGTAAGGGCGCTAATCGATTAGCCAACACTTTGGCTAAAATTTTTACATCGGCATTTAATACTGAAATTGGGCGATAGGAGCCACACTCTGTGGGATCCTTATCTGGCTTTGGCAGTACAGCTATCCATGCCTCCATCATAGACTGTGGCAATGGTTCGCCCCGCCAATCTGATTAAACAGGTCCGCCAGAAGAGGAGCCAATTCCAGAGCAAATTTCTTGTAAAATTCATTAGGAAGACCATCCAGCCCCGGAGATTTACAGGAAGGCAGGCCTTGAATAGCTTTTTGAATCTCAATTGGGGTCACTGGTTCTTCCAGCATGGCGCATTGCTGACTTGTCAGTGAGGGTAGCTCACTGCCCTCCAAGTACTCATTAATAGCCTCTTCAGAAGGGTTAATGTCTTGCGCGTACAAAGCTTGGTAGAACTCCCCAAAACGCCTACGTATGCTTTCTGAGGTGGATAGCATATCACCCTTCCCATCACGCACATGTGTGATAGCACGATCCATTTTACGCCTCCGTAGCTGCATAGCAAGGAGACGGCCTGCCTTGTTGGTGAACTCATACGAGCTAACTTGCCTCCGCGATTGTAGAAAGCTAAGATGTTCGGAATATAAAGCATCCAGTTGCATTCTCGCTCCACGTAATTCCTCCAAAACTATTGGGGAGCCTCTAGCCTTATGCCGCTGCTCCAAATGCTTAATTTTCTGCAGACAACTCGCCAACTGCAGCCGTCGAGCCTTCGCTCGTTTACTAGCTGTTTGCAAGAAAAAACCCCTCAAGACCGCCTTCATAGCATCCCAGACTATGTTTAATGGTGGTCCCGATTCAACGTTAAGTTCCAAATATTCCTTCAACACATGCCTACAGCCCTCTACCACCTCCGCGTCTAGCAATACATTTGCATTTAATGTCCACCTCTTATCCTTAACCTCAGCCTGGATGCCCGGCACCACCACCCATACCGGTGCGTGGTCCGATATAGTCATGCTGCTTATACCCGCCTTTGGGCCTCTCTCAACCAAAGCGAGGTCTAGGAAGATACAGTCAATTCGAGAGTAGGAGGCATGAACCGGCGAATAATATGTATAATCCCTTTCCGTTACGTGGTTCAACCGCCACACGTCCAACGCACCCAGGGAGTACGCTAATGAGCCCAATGCTAATGACTCCTTGTTTTCTCTCTGTTGACCATTTCCTGATCTATCTAGGGTTGGGTTCATAACAGCGTTAAAGTCACCTCCCAGAATTAGTGAACCTTGAATGAATGTGGCGAGAGCATTTTTGATCTTAGTGAAGAAGGGTCCCTGATGATCATTTGGCGCATATACGGAGGCCAGAGTCAAGTCCACCTGATCCAAAACTATGTGTAAAAACAAAAAACGCCCACCCGGGTCTCGCTTAATTCGCTTTACTTGGACTGCAAGCGACGAGTGGATCAACACTGCCACTCCACGTTTTTTGGAGCTGTCAGAGGACGAGGCAAAGAATGCTGTCAGATAGCTAGAGTGAGAGAGGAGTTTTTCATGTACCCTGCGGAGATGTGTCTCCTGCACTAATACTATCTGTGGTTGGAGCTGTGATAACTCCTTAAAAAACTTCTGCCTTTTCTGAGGCATGTTCAAGCCTTTGACATTATAAGATATAATTTTTAAATCAACACTCATATTTAGGTATGCATCCAGGTTGCGCCCAAAGGAGGTTCAGCAGATCTGGCCTCTTCAGTGGTAGGAGCTTCCTCCTGTACACAGCAAATCTTCCCCCCACCCCCCTCCCTCCCTCCCCCCAACCTCCCCCCGTCCCCCCTAGCCCACCCTGACCCCCAACTTGAACACCAGCCAGAGGATCTATGTCCCCTGAATGGGATATGAGAAAGTGACCCACCAATTCCCCAGCAACCCAACCCAGGTGTCCCCCCGCCCGTCCCGCACCCCTCCTTTATCTGCAGCTCTTTCCCTCCTCCTTACGCCCTGTCTCCTTTACTGCCCCATGTTTAACAGTGAGCATTTATTAAATCATCCTATTCAGCTCTTCCATCTATTTCTCCACACATATCTTCCCCTTATTTCTACCTGCCTTATGGCCTTATCCCCCCGCAATTCCCCTACACCCTCCCCCTTCCCTCTCTTTTGAGCTACACAATTAGCATGATATACATTAACCTTAACTCAAATACTGACTTTAGAGTCCATTTTAGCACGCTATAGTTATACCACAGTTGTCCAGCATATCCCATAGATCATCTCAGGGTGACACGTCTGGCGCCAGCCGATCTCTCTGATCCTCCCAGCGTTCATTCAGGTCTCGGATGCCTCTCCTTTTCTTTTTGAGTTGCTCCGTTTGGCGGTCTCAGGAATCCGCTGCCATTTTTGTAATTTTTCTTTCGTCGCTGGCGCCAGCTCCCCCGGGGGCGCTCTCGTTGCAACTAGCCCCGCCGCATGCAGGATTTCCCAAGCCTCCGAAAGCAGTTGGACTCTGTGTTTAGTTCCCTTCAGTTCAAAATTCAGTGAAAACGGGAATCCCCATCTGTATGACGAATGATGTTTAGTTAGCACTTCCAATGCAGGTTTCATCTGGCGTCTCTGTTGTAAAGTATACTGAGAGAAGTCCTGGTACACCGAGATCTTGGCTCCATTGTATTCTAATTCCTGCACCTTCCGTGCACGATTGATGATCTGCTCTTTGACCTCATACTTATGGAATCGGGCGATAATATCCCGCGCTCTGCGTTCTTGTCTTTGTCCTAGGGCTCTGTGCGCTCTGTCCAATTCAATCATTATCGCCTCTGCATCGGGTCCCAGCAGGGTGGCGCACATTGATTTTACTATCTGTGGGACATCTTCTATGTCTCCCCCCTCCAGGACTCCGCGAAAACGGAGGTTATTTCTCCTACCTCTGTTTTCGATATCGTCCAACTTATATGCTAATTCAGCATTCTTTACTTCCAAGGCCCTGAGTTGGGTTTCGTGCTGCTGCAGAGATTCAGAGTGATCCTCAAGCTTCTGCTCGGCTTCTTCAACTCTGCCCCCAGTTCCCGAAGGTCCACGCTCATCACCTCCATGCGTTCCAGGATTTCTTCCTTGGACGCTTTGATGTCATCCTGTATGCTTGTTAAAAGCTGGCGAAGTTCGTTCGAAATGCCTTTTTTTGTCGGGGGCTGTCTGGACTCTGCTAAGGAGAGCGCGGAGTCTGAGTCCGACGGCGAGGCTCGTGCCCGAGAGTCGTGGCGCTTCGGCGTTTTACTAGGCCCGCCGTTCGCCTGTCGCTCAGTCTCTTTATTCCGCGATTGACTCGCCTTACTCATATTTATCTGCTGTGGGAAGTTGATTCTACCCACTTTAGGTCGCCAATAAAGCCGCTTGCCGATTTTATTTGCCGTTTATGGGTGCTACGAGCGGGAGCTCTAGAGTTAGGCTGCCGACATGGAAGGTGACGTCACTTCCTCCCCCGTTCTCCTCACTTTTTAACCACACCGGCTGTCGTTTGGTCTTCAGTCCTCCTTTTTTAATACACGGGATACATTTGGCCTGGGCTTCCAGGATGGTGTTTTTGAACAGCATTCTCGCCTGATGTAAATTTTTGACCCTCGCAGCTGCTGCTCTAAGTTTTTTTTTTCTTAGCAATATATGGCCTCCAAAACTGAACATAATAGTCCAGGTGGGCCTCACCTCCTTTCTTCTGCTGCTTACATCTCTCTTGATGCAGCCTCTTATACTTTTGGCTGTGGCCACTGTCTTGTCACACTGTTTTGTTGCTTTAATATCCTCGGACACCATCACCTCAAGGTCTACTAATAATTTCTATAGTGCTACTAGATGTACGCAGCACTGTATACATTGTATGCAGGTACTTTCTCTGTCCCCAGAGGACTCACAATCTAAGTTTTTTGTACCTGGGGTAATGGAGGGTTAAGTGATTTGCCGAAAATCAGAATGAGCTGCAGCAAGAATTTAACCCAGGTTGCCAGGATCAATGCCCACTGCACTACCATTAGGCCACTCCTCCACTCAAGGCCCCTCCCCCTTTCTGTCTCTCACCTCCTAGGACATACGACTCCCTTGGATTTCTACTCTCCAAATGCATCACTTTGCACTCCTTTGCATTAAATTTTCGTTGCCAAACAGACCATTCTTCTAACTTTTGCAGATCCCTTTTCATGTTTTCCACTCCTTCTGGGGTATCTACTCTATTACAAATCTTGTTATCGTCCGCAAAAAGACAAACCTTACATTTTAACCCTTCAGCAATGTCACTCACAAATATGTTGAAAAGAATCAACCCCAGCACCGATCCTTGAGGCACTCCACTACTCACCTTTCCTTCCTCCAAGTGAATTCCATTAACCACCACCCTTTGACATCTGTCAACAGTTTCTAATCCAGTTTACCACTTTGAGTCCTAACTTCAGCTTATCAAGTTTATTTAAGGGCCTCTTATGAGGAACCGTGTCAAAGGCTTTGCTGAAATCCAAGTAGATTACATCTAGCGCATGTCCTCAATCCAATTCTGTGGTCACCCAATGAAAGAAGTCAGTCAAATTTGTTTGACTCAATTTACCTTTGGTAAAACCGTGTTGCCTCGGATCTTGTAACTCAGTGAATTCCAGGAAATTCTTATCCTTTCCTTCAGCAATGCTTCCATTATTTTTCCAATAACTGACGTGAAGCTTACCAGCCTGTAGTTTCCCACTTCTCTTTTGCCACTTTTGTGAATAAGGACCACGTCCGCTGTCCAGTCCCGTGCGGTACCTCTCCCCTCTCCAAGGATTTATTAAACAAATCTTTAAGAGGACACACCAGAACCTCTCTAAGCTCCCTCAATATCCTGGCTTGGATCCCGTCCAGTCCCATGGCTTTGTCCACTTTCAATTTTTCAAGTTGTTCATAAACACATTCTTCTGTGAATTGTGCGATATCCACTCCATTCTCATATACAGATAGATCAATTACACATATTCCTTCCAATACCTACTCCTCTCAGGTGATCCAATAGAATCTCATGACTGAGGGTATCAAATGCAATGGTGAAATCTAAAAAAAACTGCAACTGAGTCCACCCCTTTAACAAGTAATAGAAGCATATCATCCATCATGCTTATCAGTAATGTTTCAGTACACTTGTCTTGCATTGTTGCTTATAGTTCATCAAATGTTTATGTACTCTCAGCAGGCCACCACCTTCAGGCCTTCCTACAGATATGAACTCGGCTGACACCACTCCAAGAAGAAGACTCCAAAAATATGCTTAAAACCGCTTTATTCCATCAGCAAGGCCAAGACATTTCCTCTTTCAGACACAGTCCTTGGTTACAGCACATATCACCCCTTGTTCTTTCCCCCCGCCGGTCACAGTTTCTGGATACAGTTTAAATCATTCACTGCTTCCCCAGCATGGCCTGATTCCTGGACACAGTTTTAAATCACTCACTGTTTCACCAGCATAGTGTTCTAAACACAATTCAAGTCACTCACTGTTTCCCCAGCATGGCACCACTTCTGGACACAGTTCAAATCACTCACTGTCTCCCCAGCATGGCATGACTTCTGGTCATAGTTCAAATCACTCACTGCTTCCCCAGCATGACCAGGTTCCTGGACACTGTTCAAATCACTACCTGTTTCTCCAGCCGGGTCTGACTTCTGGCCACAGCTGAAATCATTCACTGCTTTACAGCACGGCACCTCTCTCTCCTTTGAGTGGAACAGCTGCTTAACTTTTCCTCCAAGCTTTCCCCAGCCTTGAAGGAGGTTTGTTATGAAGCCTTTCAACTTCTTCCCTTGTACCTGAGCTAGAGCAGCAATCTCCATGGGCTCACTTCCCCAGTCATCTTGGGCTTGGATCTCCTCTCCGACCTCTGAATTCTCTACCTCCCATTCCATGGTCTCCTCTCCCTTTATGGTCCCCAGCTGGTCCTCTCCCTCCTGATTATTCCTCCTCAGCCAATCCCCCTCCTCTCCCTCGGGATCCTGGGACTTGTAGTTCCCTTGCTGCTCCCTGTGCTTGCCCCCAGGGCTTTGCAGGAGTTCTTGGGAACCGTAGTCCTCCTCCCTTCTCCGGCTCTTGGGAAACTTATGCCTCCATGGGGGTGTGGCTTCCCAGCCCCTAGGATCCTGGGAATTGTAGTTTGAATCCCAGGTATGAAACCTACCCATCTTGCTCCTCTCCCGGATCCCTTCTTCCCTGACCCTCAGGGGTTCCTCACTGTACAAATCAATGTTGTATGACTTTGAACAGTCATTCTTAATTTGCATAATGGGGTTAATTTTAGAACAGGGCACACACAATAATTTTCTAAAAATTGCCTATTTTGTATAGTAAATAAGTGTATACTTGCCCCTGACATTATAAAATAGGTTCCTTCAACAACCTCCAGTACTGCACAAATGCTCTCAGACACCTGTAGCGAAGAATGTGTGCATGTGTGCTCAGTGTATGTGTGTTTTTATAAAATATACATACACATCGTAGTCTGATCATCTCCACCCAACCTCTGCCCCTAGAAATGCCTATGTGAAAATGGTGCAGTCTTTGATATGCCTACATTGTATTCGTGTTTACCGTGTGAAATTTTATAAAAAAACATTTTCTACTTTGAAAAACCTACTTTGCATATATTTATAAAATGTTTTATAAAATTACTCTTATGTCCAATGTTTTTTTTTGTTGAAATGCAATGACAAGTATATCTATTATATTGTGATTTGTATGGATAGCATAAGTACATAAGTAATGCCACACTGGGAAAAGACCAAGGGTTCATCGAGCCCAGCATCCTGTCCACGACAGCGGCCAATCCAGGCCAAGGGCACCTGGCAAGCTTCCCAAACGTACAAACATTCTATACATGTTATTCCTGGAACTGTGGATTTTTTCCAAGTCCATTTAGTAGTGGTTTATGGACTTGGCCTTTAGGAAACTGTTTAACCCCTTTTTAAACTCTGCCAAGCTAACCGCCTTCACCACATTCTCCGGGTTAGTTTTCTTTGACTCTTTTTAGGGTACATTTACTTGTCTTGTTTTTGCTGAAGATGTTTCTCTCTTTCCAGTGAGTATTATTTCAGTATAGAAAACTTGGAGAGGGACTTCTTTCTCAGAAGGAAAATGGATCTGCAGGGGTTTTTGCCCATTTCCCTGATTGCCAGCTTCCATCGGGTACAAGCTTTGACTTCAGATGCCAGTCTCATTTCTGAGGTAAGGTATTTAACTGAAAAAAAAATCTTATACTTGCATTGTTGTTTTACCCTTGGTAATGATATAGTATAGAGCAGTGGTTCTGAAACCTGTCTTGAAGGCCCACTAGCCAGTCAAGTTTTCAGGATATCCCTAATGAATATGCATACTTACTATAGTAACCATAGATGTACTATGAACAAACCATCAAAATCCTTTATTAATCAAACATAAGTCTATTACAATATTTCTCCTAAAATAAATAAAATTCCTCACATTCCACACATTCTCTTCTCAAACAAACCTCAATCATATACATCCTATATAATAATACTCACCTCCAACGTTCTGAGGCTGCCTGGAACCGTGGTTTCCGGCCAGAGTTAGATGGAGTAGATAAGTGACGTCAGGGAGAGGGGAGGAGCCATGAAGCAGGGAGCAGCGAATCGGCTGCAGTGAGTGTACAATGGCAGGGAGAGGAGCCTACTCCTCCGACCCAGCCAGCAGCAAACAACGACTCAGGCAGGGGCAGGAGTACTCCTACCCCTGTCTAGGAATCGCGCGACACTGCCTGCCAACCACTCGCGCTGCAACCCTCCCCTCCCCCCTTCCAACCACCCATGTCCAGTGACACTCCCCTCCTGTCCCCCCCCCCCCCCCCCGCATCACCCATGGCCCTCTGTAACGACGGATCACAGCCGCAAATACTCTGTCCGGCCACTGCTGCTGCTGCTGCTCCTGTTGAGCAGCAGCAGCCCGTACATAGCGAACAAAAGAAAAAAAAAATCTTACAACTAAAACGTATCTCCGTAGACAGCCATCTCACATTGGCTGACGTCTCGGCAGCTGCTCCTCGCCCCTCTACGTCACTGCCCCTGGGGAGGAGCGCAGCGACATCAGAGGGGAGAGGAGGAGCGGCTGCAGAGACGTCAGCCAATGTGAGATGTCTGTCTACGGAGGTGCGTTGTAGTTGTAAGATTTTTTTTTTCTTTTGTTCGTTATGTACGGGCTGCTGCTGCTCAACAGGAGCAGCAGCAGCGGCAGGACAGAGTTAGTATTTGCGGCTAAGGGGGCTGAGGGGGTTGATGTGGGCGCGGGGGAGGGGCTTGGTGATGCGCCGGGGGAGGGGCTTGGTGATATGCCGAAGAGGGGAGGGGCTTGGTGATGCACCGTTACAACATACCCAAACAATGCCCTCTTGCCACCTACGGGGTTCCACACTCCTCCTCTCCCCGTGAAAGCCGGAAGCACCTGGTTCCTGGGAGTATTCCATGTGAAAAACAAACCACCCACACCGTCACTGTTTGCCAACCAAGCCCCCCCCCCCCCCAACTAACAAGATTCCTCCACCTCTCATAAAAACACACTCCTACAAGTTCACCAGACAACCCCCTCCGTTGTATTGTTACACACACACACACACACAATATAAACTCCACACACACACAATTTCTCAACCCCACACACCAACTTTGACACACTCTCTATCACTTCCACACACACAAACACCGCCCCCCTCCTCAAAACCCCAGCAAAAAAACACACATACACTGATGCAGAACATGGAGAGATGCACAATCTCTCTCTCTCTCTCACCCCTGCAACAATAACCACCCTCAAAGACCCCCTCCACTTCCTCCCACTTTGCCAGCATGGCACACCCCCCCCCCCCCCCCCCCCCCCCCCCCCCCCCCGATCAAAAAAAAAAATGTACACACAAGAAAGCACCACACTAATACCAGACAGCAACAACACGGCCAACCCCCTCCCCCACCACCACCAGCAACGCTGACCCCCCTCCAAGCCCCCTGCCACACCCTCTCAGTTCACCACCACACACTCACTCACTCTCTGTCTCTCATATACACTCTCTCTGACACACTCACTGTCTATCACACTCTCTCTGTCACACACACACAGTCTCTATCTCTTTGTCCCTCTCTCTCACACAGAGTCTCACACACACAGACACTCTGTCTCTCACACACTCTCTCTCTCACACAAAGAAACACACACACTCTCTCTCACATTCTCTCTCTGACAGACACGCTCCATCTCTCACACACGCTCTTTCTAAAACATACACTCCGAGGAAAACTTTGCTAGCACCCGTTTCATTTCAAACACAAATGGGCCTTTTTTACTAGTTCACTCTATTCTATATAACCTTCAATAAACCACTGCTCTTAACATTATACAAATAGTGGACTGAAATACTTTTTCTATCAACACACTATCATACTTGGAGGGGCATTTTCGACCAGGGATGCCCATCTCTAAGAGCGCCCATCTCTGAGGACGGCGCCGCGAAGGGGCAGGGCCAACCATATTTTCGAACAAGATGGGCGTCCATCTTTTGTTAATACGGTTGGGGCCGGCCATATGTCAGAGATGGCCGGGTTTGAGATGGCCAGCCTCGGTTTTCGCCGATAATGGAAACCGAGGCCGGCGATCTCAAACCCAGCCAAATCCAAGGCATTTGGTCGTGGGAGGAGCCAGTATTTGTAGTGCATTGGTCCCCCTGACACGCCAGGACACCAACCGGGCACCCTAGGGGGCACTTCTAAAAATTTAAAAAAAAAAAATTGCACCCAAGTGCATAGCTCCCTTACCTTGGGTGCTGAGCCCCCCCCAAAAAAACCAAAACCCACTCTCCACAACTATACTCCACTACCATAGCCCTAAGGGGTGAAGGGTGGCACCTGCATGTGGGTACAGTGCATTTTGGGTGGGTTTTGAAGGGCTCCCATATTCCACCACAAGTGTAACAGGTGGGGGGGGGGGGGGGGGATGGGCCTGGGTCCGCCTGCCTGAAGTCCACTGCACCCACTAAAACTGCTCCAGGGACCTGTATACTGCTGCGATGGACCCGAGTATGACATTTGAGGCTGGCAAAAACAAATTTTTAAGTTGCTTTTTTGAGGGTGGGAGTGGGTTAGTGACCACTGGGGGAGTCAGGGGAGGTGATCCTCAATTCCCTCCGGTGGTCAGTTCAGGCACTGTTTTGGGACTTGGACCTGAAAAAAAAAGGGACCAAATAAAGTGGACCAAATTCTTGCCAGGGACGCCTTCTTTTTTCCATTATCGGCCGAGGGTGCCCATCTCTTAAGCACGCCCCGGCACGCCCCTGTCCCGCCCCTGTCCCGCCTTGGCTACCCTTCTGACACGCCCCTGGGAACTTTGGCCGTCCCGGCGACGGAAAGCAGTTGGAGCTGGCCAAAATTGGATTTTGATTATACCGATCTGGCCGGCTTCAGGAGATGGCCGGCCATCTCCCGATTTGTTTCGGAAGATGGCCGGCGATTTCTTTTGAAAATAAGCTGGATAGTAACATAGTAGATGACGGCAGAAAAAGACCTGCATGGTCCATCCAGTCTGCCCAACAAGATAAACTCATATGTGCTACTTTTTGTGTATACCTTACCTTGATTTGTATCTGCCATTTTCAGGGCACAGACCATAGAAGTCTGCCCAATACTAGCCCCTCCTCCCACCACCGGCTCTGCCACCCAATCTCGGCTAAGCTTCTGAGGATCCAATCCTTCTGAACAGGGTTCCTTTATGTTTATCCCACGCATGTTTGAATTCCGTTACCGTTTTCATCTCCACCACCTCCCGCAGGAGGGCATTCCAAGTATCCACCACTCTCTCCGTGAAAAAATACTTCCTGACATTTTTCTTGAGTCTGCCCCCCTTCAATCTCATTTCATGTCCTCTAGTTCTACTGCCTTCCCATCTCCGGAAAAGGTTTGTTTGCGGATTAATACCTTTCAAATATTTGAACGTCTATCATATCACCCCTGTTCCTCCTTTCCTCCAGGGTATACATGTTCAGATCAGCAAGTCTTTCCTCATACATCTTGTAATGCAAATCCCATACCATTCTCGTAGCTTTTCTTTGCACCGCTTCAATTCTTTTTACATCCTTAGCAAGATATGGCCACCAAAACTGAACACAATACTCCAAGTGGGGCCTCACATTCTCCACAAATAAAAATGTTACAAGAAATGATTTATCTTGGGGGAAAGAGCTCTAGAGCACTCGCTACTGTTTATAATTTAAGAGCAGGCGCTGTATTTATAAGTTTTAGGATATTAATTTCTCCACCAATCACCAAAGGTGGTAATTGCAATAAATTAAATAAATTAAGTATATATAAAAGATACCATATACTCAGAACACAAAGAGACCGTATTTTTAGCTTCAAAAAGGTTGATTTCATATACAATTGGACACGAGAGGTAGGTTTTAAGAGATCTTTACAGATAATCTGTGCTTAAGTAAGGCAAAGTAGCAGATCTAGATCAAAAGTTATGTTACTTACAAGTCATTGTTACATAGTATGAACAGCATGAGGTAAGCACATGTTTGCAGGACAGGAGCAGGGCTTCTGCAGTGAGTGGATCTGAGTTGCTTGCAGCTGAAGAGAGAATCTGAATCTTGGGGAAACAGCTTTTGCTTTTATATCTTGCAAGTTGCAGGAGGATATGATCACAGAGTCCCAGCACCTGCTTCCTGGTTTGCACTGGATAACTTGCAAGGCATTATGGTTATTGTAGTCTGTTCACATGATCTGCATTATAGGTCTCTCCTTTCTGCAGATTAGAGAGCTGCACGGCTTCCGTCCCCGAGGGATTCCCGCGGGGACGGAGGCAGTTCCTGCGGGGTTCCCGCGGGGATGGAAGCAGTTCTGCGGGGTTCCCGCGGGGACGGAGGCAATTCCTG
The DNA here is from genome assembly GCF_901765095.1 of Microcaecilia unicolor. Lineage (NCBI taxonomy): Eukaryota > Metazoa > Chordata > Amphibia > Gymnophiona > Siphonopidae > Microcaecilia > Microcaecilia unicolor. Next base: position 644,314,276 of record NC_044032.1, on the reverse strand, counting down.
CGGGGTTCCCGCGGGGATGGAACCAGTTCTGTGGGCTTCCCGTGGAAGTGTAAGCTGCACCTGCACCAGCCTCTCATCTACCGAATACCAATTTATTTGAGTGCTGTCTCCTCCTCCTCTTCTTCCTTGCTTTAACAGCATAAATGTGGAAAGTCTTCCATTAAGGAGGTGGTAGAGTCACAAATGATGACGGAATTCAAAAAGGCGTGCTAACCTTAAATGGCTGCATGTGTGTGGATATGTCAAGTGACACTTAGATGGCGACTCTGGCTGTGATGAACTAGAGCTGATACCTGGCAGACTTGTATGGTCTGTGTCTCATACATGGCAATCTGGTGTAGGATGGGCTGGAAAGGGCTTAGACAGCAACTTCAGTGGCTGGAACATGAGGACAGTGCTGGACAGACTTTTATGGTCTGTGTCCCACAAATGACAACATGAATAGGCTGGAGTGGGCTTCAATGGCAACTCCAGCAGTTGGAACATAAGGATGGGGCCAGATAGACTTCTGTGGTCTTTGTTCCAGAAACACGAAAGAAAGACCATAATCAAGTATATAATATCACACTCGTTGATTTAATGATGAATTGATCATGAGTGTGACTATTGGGCAGAGTGGATGGACCGTTCAGGTCTATTTGCTGTCACTTACTATGTTACTATTAATCCTCTTTGCTCCCAGGCTGGTGCACAGACCTCAGCTCTGACACAGGCACGAGAATCAGATGTCACCTGACCAACTGGCGCGTGCATGTGGCGACCTCTCAGCACACACTGCCAGTGAATCAGAGACAAATCTTACATGTGCGCACCAGAGTGTTCCAAGTTCCAACTTTCGTTCCTTTCTTGCCTACAGTGCTGTGGTTCAAATCCAGAGAGAGACTGAGGGAGCTGACTGGAACTTTCTTTTATGTACTATTAAATTCTTACGGGGATGGGTGGGGATGGGTTAAATTCTTGCGGGGACGGGTGGGGACGGGTTGGGATGGTTTAAATTTTTGCGGGGATGGGTGGGGATGGGTAAGATTCCAGTGGGGATGGGTGGGGACGGGTAAGATTCCAGCAGGGACGGGCGGGGATGGGTAAGATTTCTGTCCCCGTGCAACTCTCTACTGCAGATGTCCTGGCGTCCATTTGTCTGATAGTTGATGGGAGGGGCAGGTATACCTTTGACAAGCAAATGTCTTGTTTATGGTTTCCCCTCTGAAGTCTTTGTTATCAATAGCTGGAGTTATGCCTTTTCCAGACTATCTGTCTGCTGGTGGAGATGTCTATGTGATTCTTCAAGTATCCACCTTAGTCATGCTTTTGTTCAGTCTTTTTAGGTGGGAGGGCAGAGAGAGTTTTATTTCTCTTTGAAGCACAGTACCCTTTTGTCTCTTAAATGTCTTTTAAATGTTCCCCAAAGGGAGAGGGAAGAGGGCTTTTGGAATGAAAGCCAGTTCTGCTGCAGTGTCAAATATATATTTTTAAAAGCTGCACAAATATATTGGTGTATATATATTTCTCCGAGGACAAGCAGGCTGCTTGTTCTCACTGATGGGTTGACGTCCTCGGCAGCCCCCTCCATCGGAAAGTTTACTAGCAAAGGCCTTTGCTAGTCCTCGCGCGCCCATGCGCACCGCGCATGCGCGGCCGTCTTCCCGCCCGAAACCGGCTCGAGCCGGCCAGTCTTCTTTCGTCCGCACTCGGTACGGTCGTGTTACGCCGTTCGTGCCCCAGAGAGTCGACCTCGCGCGTCCTTTTCGACGTGTTTTTGTCCTTTTTTTCCTTGAGAAAAGTTTGGGAAGCGCTCCGGTAGTATTCCGGAAGACCCTTTCGGGTTTTCTGCCCTTCCCGTATTTCTTAGTTTTTGCCCCGTAAGTTTTCTTTCGTTGTCGGGGTAGGCCTCTTTTGGCCTCGGTCGAGATTTTTCTCCCTCTAAATTTTGGTGCTTCAATTTTCGCCATTTCGGCTTTTGATTTCGCCGGCGTGATTTTTCCGCCCATGACATCGAAGCCTTCCAGCGGCTTCAAGAAGTGCACCCAGTGCGCCCGGGTAATCTCGCTCACTGATAGGCACTCTGCGTGTCTTCAGTGTCTAGGGGCCCAGCACCGCCCTCAGAACTGCAGTCTGTGTTCCCTGTTACAAAGGCGGACTCAGGTAGCGAGATTAGCCCAGTGGAACGTTTTGTTCTCGGGCTCTTCATCGGCATCGGCACCGGAGGCATCGAGTGCATCAACGTCGTCAGCGTCCGGACCATCTTCCTTGGCTGCCGCTCCATCGACTGCATCGAGGCATCGGACCTCTGCATCGGCGCCGAGGCATCGGGCGACTGTATCGACGTCGGTGGTACCGAGACTTCGTCTGCTGATGTCGTCGGACGGAGGTGCATCGTCAGGAGTGCAGGTGAGGGCTGTCCATTCCCCTGCTGGTGGCGGTGAGCCTTCAGGTGGGTCTCCTCCTACCCTGAGGGCTCCTGCGGTACAGCCCCCCCGGGATCGACCCTCTTTGGTCTCGGCCCCGAGGAAGCGACGGATGGATTCTATGTCCTCCTCGTCGGTGCCGGGGAGCTCTGGTGACATGCTTCGGAAGAAGTCGAAGAAGCATCGACACTGGTCTCCTCCCCGCGTCGGCACCGAGAGCTCTGGGTCGCCGCGGGATTTGGCACCCAGCAGGCATCGGCACCGAGAGGACCGCTCACCCTCTGTTCAGGAGGTGTCGATGCGCTCCACTCTGGACAGCCCGGAACAGCCTCCTCGCCCGGAACAGGTTCTGGCGTCGACGCTTGCATCGACCTCTCAGCCTTTCTCTGCAGCCGCTCTAAACGAGAGCCTCCGGGCCGTTCTCCCAGAGATTCTGGGAGAGCTGTTGCGCCCTACCCCTCCGGTACCGGCGGTGCTTGCGCCTCCGGTACCGTCGAGCGTGGCGCCGGCTGGCCCATCGCCCAGGTTGAGGTCCCCGACGTCGGTACCGCGTGCGGTGCCGACCGCGGCCACCTCCCAGGAAGGCTCCCCGACTACGTCGGCGGAGGGAGCTTCGCCGATGCGGGCGAGGGAGTACCTCTCGACGCCCCCACCGTGGACGGGGTTCCACCGAGTCGAGCAGGGCGAGGTTGCAGACACAGGTCCGTGAACTTGTGTCTGACACCGAGGGTGAGGCCTCGTGGGAGGAAGAGGAGGACCCCAGATATTTCTCTGACGAGGAGTCTGAGGGTCTTCCTTCTGATCCTACTCCCTCTCCTGAAAGACAACTTTCTCCTCCCGAGAGTCTGTCTTTTGCTTCCTTTGTCCGGGAGATGTCTACGGCCATCCCCTTCCTGGTGGTTGTGGAGGACGAGCCCAGGGCTGAAATGTTTGAGCTCCTGGACTATCCTTCTCCACCTAAGGAAGCGTCCACTGTTCCCTTGCACCATGTCCTGAAAAAGACATTGCTTGCGAACTGGACCAAGCCACTAAGTAATCCCCACATTCCCAAGAAGATCGAGTCCCAGTACCGGATCCATGGGGACCCAGAGCTGATGCGCACCCAGTTGCCTCATGACTCTGGAGTTGTGGATTTGGCCCTAAAGAAGGCTAAGAGTTCTAGGGAGCATGCTTCGGCGCCCCCGGGCAAAGACCCTAGAACCTTAGACTCCTTTGGGAGGAAGGCCTACCATTCTTCTATGCTCGTGGCCAAGATCCAGTCTTACCAGCTCTACACGAGCATACACATGCGGAACAATGTGCGGCAGTTGGCGGGCTTGGTTGATGCTCTTCCCCCTGAGCAAGCCAAGCCTTTTCAGGAGGTGGTCAGGCAGCTGAAGGCGTGCAGAAAATTCCTGGCCAGAGGAGTTTATGACACTTTTGATGTTGCGTCCAGGGCCGCTGCTCAAGGTGTGGTGATGCGCAGGCTCTCATGGCTGCGTGCCGCCGACCTGGAGAATAGACTCCAGCAGCGGATTGCGGACTCGCCTTGCCGTGCGGACAACATTTTTGGAGAAAAAGTCGAGCAGGTGGTAGAGTCTCTCCACCAGCGGGACACCGCATTCGACAAGTTCTCCCGCCGGCAGCCTTCAGCCTCTACCTCTACAGGTAGAAGATTTTTCGGGGGAAGGAAGACTGGTCCCTATGCTTCTGGTAAACGTAGGTACAATCCTCCTTCCCGACAGCCTGCGGCCCAGGCTAAGCCCCAGCGCGCTCGCTCTCGTCAGCAGCGTGCGCCTCAGCAAGGCCCCGCGGCTCCCCAGCAAAAGCAAGGGGCGAGCTTTTGACTGGCTCCAGCAGAGCATAGCCGACATCCAAGTGTCAGTGCCGGGCGACCTGCCGGTCGGGGGGAGGTTGAAAGCTTTTCACCAAAGGTGGCCTCTCATAACCTCCGACCAGTGGGTTCTGCAAATAGTCCAGCAAGGATACACCCTCAATTTGGCCTCAAAACCTCCAAATTGTCCACCGGGAGCTCAGTCTTACAGCTTCCAGCACAAGCAGGTACTTGCAGAGGAACTCTCCGCCCTTCTCAGCGCCAATGCGGTCGAGCCCGTGCCATCCGGGTAAGAAGGGCTGGGATTCTATTCCAGGTACTTCCTTGTGGAAAAGAAAACAGGGGGGATGCGTCCCATCCTAGACCTAAGGGCCCTGAACAAATATCTCGTAAAAGAAAAGTTCAGGATGCTTTCCCTGGGCACCCTTCTCCCCATGATTCAGCAAAACGATTGGCTATGCTCTCTGGACTTGAAGGATGCCTACACACACATCCCGATACTGCCAGCTCACAGACAGTATCTGCGATTTCAGTTGGGCACACGCCACTTCCAGTACTGTGTGCTACCCTTTGGGCTCGCCTCTGCTCCCAGGGTGTTCACGAAGTGCCTAGCTGTGGTAGCAGCGGCACTTCGCAGGCTGGGGGTGCACGTGTTCCCATATCTCGACGATTGGCTGGTGAAGAACACATCCGAGGCAGGAGCCCTGCAGTCCATGCAGATGACTATTCGCCTCCTGGAGCTACTGGGGTTTGTGATAAATTACCCAAAGTCCCATCTTCTCCCAGTGCAGAAACTCGAATTCATAGGAGCCCTGCTGGATTCTCGGACTGCTCGCGCCTATCTCCCAGAGGCGAGAGCCAACAACTTGTTGTCCCTCGTCTCGCGGGTGCGTGCGTCCCAGCAGATCACAGCTCGGCAGATGTTGAGATTGCTGGGCCACATGGCCTCCACAGTTCATGTGACTCCCATGGCCCGCCTTCACATGCGATCTGCTCAATGGACCTGTAGGTGGTTATATATATATTTTGTAAGAGGCCAATTCCTACCTATGTACTCGCTTATGTCTAGGGGGCGTGGCCTCTGCCCAACCTTAGCTGCATGGAAAATAACGGACAGACCAATGGAATATATTAGTTTATTTATACAGCGTTATATACAAAAATATAGAAAACTCTTATCAGCTTATAGCATCAGCAATTCCTGATTGCATGCACAATGATACCAAAAATATAGAGAATAACTATGATTATCCTATTGGCTAATCTGTAATGACAGATAAACACAATACCAAGATCCTAATGATTACCACACAAATCTTATACTAGGCTAACAGCGAGTAGAGATCATAAATCCTGACGTCACGCATCTGAGGGGTCCGAGCACAGACTAATTATCTAACCCAGCCTGAAGGAAGTAAACTATGATCTCACCGTCCCGGTCACCAGATCAGATTCCTTCCGATACCTCAGCCGAATGTCTCAGCGAGGTCCCACAAGCTCAGGTGATGCACTTGTCTTGATCAGCCACAGATGATACAGACTCAGTATAGATCCTGTAGACAGCTGTAACCTGGGGAAAAGCTTTGCCAGGTATTATCAGTAAGTCTCTCAGGTAAATCAGGTGCTTGCAGAAATGCAAGTGTTCTCCTCTTCTGTTCTTCTGTTCTTCTCTTCGGTTCTTCAGCAACTAACTTTCTTCTGTTCCCGCTTCTCAGACCAATCAGTTTTCTGGGAGCCAATCAGAAATAATCCCACCATGTACTCCCAGCATCTGTATGAAGCTTCCTTTGTCTGTCTTATCTCGTAAGCTCTCTCTCTCACTCTCTCTCCCTCAGGGACATGCATTCTCCCCCGATACAGAGTGACCTTGGAGGTGGTGCAGGCTTCAGTAAATCTATTACAAGCTGAAATGCTGACTTCTGCACAGTTGGTAGTCAGACATATAGATGAAAGGTTGCAGCGTCCATTTTGGCTGTAAAGGTGCTCTCATGTGCACCCCGGGTGGGTGAGATCACAGCAAATACTCCTACAGATTCCCCCCCTTGGAGATGGAAATTACTACAAGGGAGTAAAGGCCTTCTCCAACCTAACTACAAAAATAAGCCAGACAGTTCAGTCAGGATTCAGGTACAACTTCATGGTCAACTACAAAAAGTTTCAAAGTAAATCTCAACTAATGCAAACTAACACACTCCCAACAGTTCTATGAAGCAAAATAATGTTCACAAGGAAATCAAAAATGCTAATACAGCAAAATACTGAATAATAGAACCCGCATGTGCAGTTAGTTAAAAGTCTTAACACATGAAAATTAATCAAACAAATCATGAACCATAATCACATAGATCATGAAAATCACATCATGCAAAGCAAAGCATATTAGTACAGAAAAGTGAAAACAGAATAAATTGTTGGCAAAACGCTGGTCAGATGTAACTACATAAAGTCTTGCAATCTCATCGCCGTAGGTGACAAAGTGTTTACGCGATAGCGTAAATGACGAAGGTCTCTCCAAAACACTACAGCACCCAGGAACATGATGAACCACGAGATGGTCAAAAGTGGGATGACAACGTGAGTGGACATGTGGAACTGGGTGACATCAGATGAACGACGTTTGTAATCTGCAACCTCGAGAGTCTCATGGTCAACAGATAATTCAACAGTATGAGAGTCTTTGGACTGTAAAAATGGTATAAGGTCCATAGCAAAGTCAATAGGATGTCCACGAAATACATCAAGCACTTCCAACTCAGAAACAACCAGGAAACTCCTCCTACATGGGCAACAGCATACTTGGGTACAGCGATCACACAAACATTGCAAGGAAGAGTGTAACGGTTGATTACATCATGCTTCTGGAAGGTGACAGTAAGTTCCGTACTAGGTGTGCTAACTAACCATACCGTATCCAGTACAGCTACAGTGGTATCAGAAAAATCGTCATATTTTGACACGGTAACCTTACACTTCTCTTGGACATTCTCTGTGGACAAGCCACAAAGAGCTTCTGTTGTGTCTTTCAGGAAAGGTTTACCAGGGCATAGCCAATTAACATCTTTAGTTTTGTGGCAAAGGTCTAAGTTAGGGACCAAATAATGTTGCGGAGCATCCTGTTGGTAAGCAACATACTTAGGTGTATCAACATTAAGGTACAAATTCTCATGCCACGTACCTACATTTACAACTTGTTTAAGCTGGTATACATTCTCAGGCATAATAAATGGCAAATTAAGGTTGAAGGCAATTTCCATAGGCTCCATATCCAAATAAAGGGGAAGGGCAGTACCTAAATGAAATGCGATTTGAATTTGAAAAGGTTCAATAGACAAACGGGTAACTTTGGCAAAGGCATCTTTAACAACATCAGATGGTATCAGGTACGTTGGTATCTGTCCCTGCATTAGCTTACTAACACTAGTATCTACTTCCCTAAATAAATCCTGGATAAGGTCCTTAACAGGTTGTATAAACACACGGTCTTCATTCATGGTACCTTTAATTGTCAACAAATCAGCTGTGTTAGCACTAATTTTATGTGTATGTAAATTCACAAGAGTGACCGTATCAGCAATAGTTTTACCCTGGGCCACAAGTTGGCTCTGTTGGACTACCAATTTGGTCTCGATGGCTTTCAAGTCTGCTTGGATGGCTTGTATATTGGCCTGCAGCTTTTGGACAGAAACTACGTTGGCAACAGACATGGAAATACCAAAAAGTGAACCAATGGCCGAAAAAATCAAACCACCGGCCAGACCAAGAAAACGCTTAGATCTGGACCTGGAATTATAAGGTTGCATAGGTTGTACCATGACTTTGTCCAGTTGATGCAAAATGTTCTTCACTTGTGCACGGGCATTTTGCATATAATTGAGAAACCAGGAATGGGTAACAGCAGACAGAGATAAGTTACTCATATTGAAATGTTTCAGTAGTACATGCATTGGGTCAAGGGACACAACTACTTTCTGTGGAACAATCTGGGACTGGGTAATCAGGAAGCCAGGGGTATCTTGCAGAACAACTCCAGACATGGGACCAGGTTCGATCATCTTGGACCACGATCCCAGCAGCACGGAGATCAAGAACACGATCATCAGGGTTCTTTTCTGCATCTGCAAGGTACAAAGAAAACAGACTATGCTGTTGGGGTGTTAGTACAGTTCGTGTCATCAACACATATGTCTGGAATCAAATGACTGGGATGACGTGGTCCCAACTGATTGATGTGGACCCATTTAAGGGTGTCTTCACCCTTAGTATTTTCCTTGAGGCAAATTTGGTAAGCCACAGGTGAAGCTTTTTCCACTATTGGGAATGGACCACGCCAACTAGGCAGAAACTTCCTTTCTTTAACCTTGTTTCTGGCAAAATTGAAGTAGAATACCTTGTCGCCAATTTGGTATTCTTTAGAGGTAGTCCCTTGATCATAATAGGCTTTTCTACCTCTAGCGCTACTTTCCAAATTTTTCTGAGCAAAGGCAAAGGCACTTTGCAAATGCTTACGCAAATGGGTGACATATTCATGAGTGGAGGTAGCACTGGACAAGTTCACATCATTAGTCCTGTACAACAAATGAATTGGTAATGTCATTTCTCCGAGGACAAGCAGGCTGCTTGTTCTCACTGATGGGTGACGTCCACGGCAGCCCCTCCAATCGGAAACTTCACTAGCAAAGTCCTTTGCTAGCCCTCGCGCGCCCGCGCGCACCGCGCATGCGCGGCCGTCTTCCCGCCCGAAACCGGCTCGAGCCGGCCAGTCTTCTTTTGTCCGCACTCGGTACGGTCGTGTTTCGCCGTGTCGGGCCCCGGAAAGTTGACCTCGCGCGTCCAAATTGTTTTTTGAGCGTGTTTTTTTCTTCAGAAAAGCTTTTCTAAAGTCGGGAAGTGCTCCGGAAACCCTCCACCGGGTTTCGTGTCAATCCTCCCCGTACTTCCAGCTTTTTGCCCCGGTAAGTTTTCTTTCGTCGTCGGGGTAGGCCTCTTTTTGGCCTCGGTCGAGATTTTTCTCCCTCTAAATTTTGGTGCTTCAATTTTCGCCATTTCGGCTTTTGATTTCGCCGGCGTGATTTTTCCGCCCATGACATCGAAGCCTTCCAGCGGCTTCAAGAAGTGCACCCAGTGCGCCCGGGTTATCTCGCTCACTGATCGACACTCGTCGTGTCTTCAGTGTCTGGGGGCCGAGCACCGCCCTCAGAACTGCAGTCTGTGTTCCCTGCTTCAAAGGCGGACTCAGGTAGCGAGACTAGCCCAGTGGAACGTGTTGTTCTCGGGCTCTTCGTCGGCATCGGCACCGGGATCTTCGAGTGCATCGACGTCGTCAGCGTCCAGACCATCTTCCTCGGCCGCCCTTGCATCGAGCGCATCGAGGCATCGGGCCTCTGCATCGGCGCCGAGACATCGGATAGCTGCATCGACGTCGGTGGTACCAGGACCTCGTCTGCTGATGTCGTCGGACGGTGGTGCATCGGGTGGAGTGCAGGTGAGGGCTGTCCATTCCCCTGCTGGTGGCGGTGAGCCCTCGGGTGGGTCTCCTCCTACCCTGAGGGCTCCTGCGGTACAGCCCCCCCCGAGATCGACCCTCTTCGGTCTCGGCCCCGAGGAAGCGACGGGTGGATTCGACGTCCTCCTCATCGGTGCCGGGGAGCTCCGGTGACATGCTTCGGAAGAAGTCGAAGAAGCATCGACACCGGTCCCCTCCCCGCGTCGGCACCGAGAGCTCTGGGTCGCCGAGGGAGTCGGCACCCAGCAGGCATCGGCACCGAGAGGACCGCTCACCCTCTGTTCAGGAGGTGTCGATGCGCTCCGCTCTGGACAGCCCAGAACAGCCTCCACGCCCGGAACAGGTACTGACGTCGACGCCTGCATCGACCTCCATGCCTTTCTCTGCAGCCGCTCTGAACGAGAGCCTCCGGGCCGTTCTCCCAGAGATTCTGGGGGAGCTGTTGCGCCCTACCCCTCCGGTACCGGCGGTGCTTGCGCCTCCGGTACCGTCGAGCGTGGCGCCGGCTGGCCCATCGCCCGGGGTGAGGTCCCCGACGTCGGTACCGCGTGCGGTGCCGACTGCGGCCACCTCCCAGGAGGGCTCCCCGACTACGTCGGCGGAGGGAGCTTCGCCGATGCGGGCGAGGGAGTCTACCTCTCGACGCCCCCATCGTGGACGTGGCTCCACGGAGTCGAGCCGGGCCCGGTTGCAGACGCAGGTCCGTGAACTTGTGTCTGACACCGAGGGTGAGGCCTCGTGGGAAGAAGAAGAAGATCCCAGATATTTCTCTGACGAGGAGTCTGAGGGTCTTCCTTCTGATCCCACTCCCTCTCCTGAAAGACAGCTTTCTCCTCCTGAGAGTCTGTCTTTTGCTTCCTTTGTCCGGGAGATGTCTACGGCCATCCCCTTCCCGGTGGTTGTGGAGGACGAGCCCAGGGCTGAAATGTTTGAGCTCCTGGACTATCCTTCTCCACCTAAGGAAGCGTCCACTGTTCCCTTGCATCATGTCCTAAAAAAGACATTGCTTGCGAACTGGACGAAACCTCTAACTAATCCCCACATCCCCAAGAAGATCGAGTCCCAGTACCGGATCCATGGGGACCCAGAGCTGATGCGCACCCAGTTGCCTCACGACTCTGGAGTTGTGGATCTGGCCCTAAAGAAGGCTAAGAGTTCTAGAGAGCATGCTTCGGCGCCCCCGGGCAAAGACTCTAGAACCTTAGACTCCTTTGGGAGGAAGGCCTACCATTCCTCTATGCTCGTGTCCAAGATCCAGTCTTACCAGCTCTACACGAGCATCCACATGCGGAACAATGTGCGGCAGTTGGCGGGCTTGGTTGATGCTCTTCCCCCTGAGCAAGCCAAGCCTTTTCAGGAGGTGGTCAGGCAGCTGAAGGCGTGCAGAAAATTCCTGGCCAGAGGAGTTTATGACACTTTTGATGTTGCGTCCAGGGCCGCTGCTCAAGGTGTGGTGATGCGCAGGCTCTCATGGCTGCGTGCCGCCGACCTGGAGAATAGAATCCAGCAGCGGATTGCGGACTCGCCTTGCCGTGCGGATAACATTTTTGGCGAAAAAGTCGAACAGGTGGTAGAGTCTCTCCACCAGCGGGACACCGCATTCGACAAATTCGCCCGCCGGCAGCCTTCAGCTTCTACCTCTACAGGTAGACGATTTTTCGGGGGAAGGAAGACTGTTCCCTATACTTCTGGCAAGCGTAGGTACAATCCTCCTTCTCGACAGCCTGCGGCCCAGGCTAAGCCCCAGCGCGCTCGCTCTCGTCAGCAGCGTGCGCCTCAGCAAGGCCCCGCGGCTCCCCAGCAAAAGCAAGGGGCGAGCTTTTGACTGGCTCCAGCAGAGCATAGCCGACATCCAAGTGTCAGTGCCGGGCGACCTGCCAGTCGGGGGGAGGTTGAAAGCTTTTCACCAAAGGTGGCCTCTCATAACCTCCGATCAGTGGGTTCTCCAAATAGTCCGGCAAGGATACACCCTCAATTTGGCCTCAAAACCTCCAAATTGTCCACCGGGAGCTCAGTCTTACAGCTTCCAGCACAAGCAGGTACTTGCAGAGGAACTCTCCGCCCTTCTCAGCGCCAATGCGGTCGAGCCCGTGCCATCCGGGCAAGAAGGGCTGGGATTCTATTCCAGGTACTTCCTTGTGGAAAAGAAAACAGGGGGGATGCGTCCCATCCTAGACCTAAGGGCCCTGAACAAGTATCTCGTAAAAGAAAAGTTCAGGATGCTTTCCCTGGGCACCCTTCTCCCCATGATTCAGCAAAACGATTGGCTATGCTCTCTGGACTTGAAGGATGCCTATACACACATCCCGATACTGCCAGCTCACAGACAGTATCTGCGATTTCAGCTGGGCACACGCCACTTCCAGTACTGTGTGCTACCCTTTGGGCTCGCCTCTGCACCCAGGGTGTTCACAAAGTGCCTAGCTGTGGTAGCAGCGGCGCTTCGCAGGCTGGGGGTGCACGTGTTCCCATATCTCGACGATTGGCTGGTGAAGAACACATCCGAGGCAGGAGCCCTGCAGTCCATGCAGATGACTATTCGCCTCCTGGAGCTACTGGGGTTTGTGATAAATTACCCAAAGTCCCATCTTCTCCCAGTGCAGAAACTCGAATTCATCGGAGCCCTGCTGGATTCTCGGACGGCTCGCGCCTATCTCCCAGAGACGAGAGCCAACAACTTGTTGTCCCTCGTCTCGCGGGTGCGAGTGTCCCAGCAGATCACAGCTCGGCAGATGTTGAGATTGCTGGGCCACATGGCCTCCACAGTTCATGTGACTCCCATGGCCCGCCTTCACATGAGATCTGCTCAATGGACCCTAGCCTCCCAGTGGTATCAGGCCGCTGGGGGTCTAGAGGACGTGATCCACCTGTCCACGAGTTTTCTCGAATCCCTGTTTTGGTGGACGATTTGCTCCAATTTGACTCTGGGACGTCCCTTCCAAATTCCTCAGCCACAAAAAGTGCTGACCACGGATGCGTCTCTCCTGGGATGGGGAGCTCATGTCGATGGGCTTCACACCCAAGGAAGTTGGTCCCTCCAAGAACGCGATCTACAGATCAATCTTCTGGAGTTGCGAGCGATCTGGAACGCTCTGAAGGCTTTCAGAGATCGGCTGTCCCACCAAATTATCCAAATTCAGACAGACAATCAGGTTGCCATGTACTATGTCAACAAGCAGGGGGGCACCGGATCTCGCCCCCTGTGTCAGGAAGCCGTCAGCATGTGGCTCTGGGCTCGCCGTCAGGGCATGGTGCTCCAAGCCACATATCTGGCAGGCGTAAACAACAGTCTGGCCGACAGGTTGAGCAGGATTATGCAACCTCACGAGTGGTCGCTCAATTCCCGTGTGGTGCGACAGATCTTCCAGGCGTGGGGCACCCCCCTGGTGGATCTCTTCGCATCTCAAGTGAACCACAAGGTCCCTCAGTTCTGTTCCAGGCTTCAGGCCCACGGCAGACTGGCGTCGGATGCCTTCCTCCTGGATTGGGGGGAAGGTCTGCTGTATGCTTATCCTCCCATACCTCTGGTGGGGAAGACTTTGTTGAAACTCAAGCAAGACCGAGGCACCATGATTCTGATTGCTCCCTTTTGGCCGCGTCAGATCTGGTTCCCTCTTCTTCTGGAGTTATCCTCCGAAGAACCGTGGAGATTGGAGTGTTTTCCGACCCTCATCACGCAGGACGACGGGGCTCTTCTGCATCCCAACCTCCAGTCCCTGGCTCTCACGGCCTGGATGTTGAGGGCGTAGACTTTGCCTCTTTGGGTCTGCCAGAGGGTGTCTCCCGCATCTTGCTTGCTTCCAGGAAAGACTCCACTAAGAGAAGTTACTTCTTTCATTGGAGGAGGTTTGCCGTCTGGTATGACAGCAAGGCCCTAGATCCTCGCTCTTGTCCTACACAGACCCTGCTTGAATACCTTCTGCACTTGTCTGAGTCTGGTCTGAAGACCAACTCCGTAAGGGTTCACCTTAGTGCAATCAGTGCATACCATTACCAAGTGGAAGGTAAGCCGATCTCAGGACAGCCTTTAGTTGTTCGCTTCATGAGAGGTTTGCTTTTGTCAAAGCCCCCTGTCAAGCCTCCTACAGTGTCATGGGATCTCAATGTCGTTCTCACCCAGCTGATGAAACCTCCTTTTGAGCCACTGAATTCCTGCCATCCGAAGTACTTGACCTGGAAGGTCATTTTCTTGGTGGCAGTTACTTCGGCTCGTAGAGTCAGTGAGCTTCAGGCCCTGGTAGCCCAGGCCCCTTACACCAAATTTCATCACAACAGAGTAGTCCTCCGCACTCACCCTAAGTTTCTGCCAAAGGTCGTGTCGGAGTTCCATCTGAACCAGTCAATTGTCTTGCCAACATTCTTTCCCCGTCCTCATTCCTGCCCTGCTGAACGTCAGCTGCACACATTGGACTGCAAGAGAGCATTGGCCTTCTACCTGGAGCGGACACAGCCCACCAGACAGTCCGCCCAATTGTTTGTTTCTTTTGACCCCAATAGGAGGGGAGTGGCTGTAGGGAAACGCACCATATCCAATTGGCTAGCAGATTGCATTTCCTTCACTTACGCCCAGGCGGGGCTGGCTCTTGAGGGTCATGTCACGGCTCATAATGTTAGAGCCATGGCTGCGTCGGTAGCCCACTTGAAGTCAGCCTCCATTGAAGAAATTTGCAAAGCTGCGACGTGGTCATCTGTCCACACATTCACATCTCATTACTGCCTGCAGCAGGATACCCGACGCGACAGTCGGTTCGGGCAGTCAGTTCTTCAGAACCTGTTTGGGCTTTAGGATCAAACTCCACCCCCCGAGGGCCCTGTTTGTTCTGTTCCAGGCTACACTCTCAGTTAGTTGGTAAATTTTTTTAGGTCAATCTCAGTTATGTCCTCGCCGTTGCGAGGCCCAATTGACCAATGTTATTGTTTTGAGTGAGCCTGGGGGCTAGGGATACCCCATCAGTGAGAACAAGCAGCCTGCTTGTCCTCGGAGAAAGCGAATGCTACATACCTGTAGAAGGTATTCTCCGAGGACAGCAGGCTGATTGTTCTCACAATACCCGCCCGCCTCCCCTTTGGAGTTGTGTCTTCCCTTGAAGTGTATTGTCTTGCTACATACTGGACTGGCCGGCTCGAGCCGGTTTCGGGCGGGAAGACGGCCGCGCATGCGCGGTGCGCGCGGGCGCGCGAGGGCTAGCAAAGGACTTTGCTAGTGAAGTTTCCGATTGGAGGGGCTGCCGTGGACGTCACCCATCAGTGAGAAGAATCAGCCTGCTGTCCTCGGAGAATACCTTCTACAGGTATGTAGCATTCGCTTTCCCTACCTGTCATCATCTCAAAAGGAGACACTCCGGTGGAACGGTGGGGTGTGGAACGAATCGCCATAAGGACCAATGGTAAGACAAGGTCCCAATTCTTACCTGAGGATGACACATACTTCTTCAGAATGGTCACGATGGTGCGATTAGCTCTTTCCACCTGTCCCGAAGATTGAGGTCGGTAAGCTATGTGCAACTTACTCTTTACTCCAAGCATCTTCCACATATGTTGAATCACCTCTGCCGTGAACTGAGAACCTTGGTCTGAATCCACTCGCATAGGCAAACCCCACCGGCTGAACACATGATTCAGTAGTAAGGTAGCCGTGGTTTCTGCCGTGCAGTTGGGTGCAGGCAGACACTCCAACCACTTGGTGAACAAGCAGGTGACTGTGAGCAAGTACTTGTTACCACGAGTGGATCGAACTACAGGACCAACCCAATCAATCTGGATATCCGACCAGGGCATGGCGATACCCTTCTTCCTAAGTGGTGCTCGGTGAGATGGTGAAGATGGCTGGAAACGACAACAGGTCAAACACCCTCGCGTGTACAACTGTACATCCTGTCGCATGTGAGGCCAATAAGCTACTTGCTTTAGGGTCTCATAGGTGATATTCTCCCCTCGATGTCCAGCACATGGTTCGTCATGGGCATGCTGCAACATAATGCCTCGATATTCTTTAGGCACCACCCATTGCTCAATGCCATGCTTACTCGTCCGAATAAGCAGGTCCTTGTGAAGTTTAAACTTCTCTCGGGAGGCGTAGAGTATCCTCATTTCCTCATCTTGCTTGTGTTCTTCCGTCAGGGAACAGTCTTGCGGATTCCATATGTACTCATAAAATCTACCGATCACCGGGTCGGTTTTCTGTGCCATGACAAGATCAAAGGATGGGACTTCCCTGCACCACTGGACCACCGGCGTGTCGTTGGACTGCTTCGCCTGTCGTCGGGTGACTGCATGGACAGCCGCAGTCTCCACATCTGGGGGTCGCCATAATTCTCCTGTAAGCGCACCCTCCTTGGCCAGGTGATCGGCCAAGTCGTTTCCCAGCTTGTCGGGACTGTCAACTTTTGCATGACCCTTGACCTTCTTCCAATAGATGGTCATGTCATGGTCCTTTACCAGTTGATCTAAAATCTGGATCAAGTTTCCATGATGTACTGGTTTTCCTTTGGAATTTAACATATTTTTCTGCTTCCAGATGGGCAAATGGGACACAAAATTCTGTCTCACATAGTCCGAATCCGTACATATGACCAACTGTCGGACTCCTTTCTGAATTGCAGACTGTACCGCCACCAGAGCTGCCACAATCTCAGCGTACTGATTGGTTCGCGAGCCCAAGCTGTGTTTCAGGGTCTCTTCAAGATTGGTTGGATCCCATACCACTCCTACTCCTGCAACCAATTCCTTGACTGTATCACGACGGTAAGCACAACCATCTACATAGACCTTAGGCATGGTAGCACAAGTCTGTTCATCATACAGATGGTGTCGATGAGGTTCTTTCTCTAGCGGGGGAACATCTGCTTCGGGAATACCTGCAATGGAATCCTGTTCTGCACAATCATGTAGGTCAGCCATACCTTGGGCTACTGCGTTACGATGTTTCTGAGCATACCTTACCTCCAGAGGCCAGCCTTGAAGAGCCAATGTCCAGGAGACTATTTTGCTGTTTGACACTCGACCGGTCTTAATTCGGTCACTACCCAAGAAACTGATGGGCTGGTGGCAAGTCTCCACAATTAGCTTCTCACCTTGGATGTAACTTCTGAAGTGTTGCAAAGCCCAAACGGTAGACAGGAGTGCTTTCTCACATTCGGAATACTTCCTCTCCACATCCGTTAGTCCTTTACTGGCATACGCCACTACCCTCTTATCCGTGTCATACTTCTGATATAGGACAGCACTCATAGAGTGTTGGGAATATCCCAAGTCCACGTAGAACTCACGACCTCCCTCGGGGTATGCGAGGCATGGGAAGCAGCTAAGCTTGTCTTTCAGCTCCTGCATAGCAGATTTCTGTTCTGGCCCCCAGACCCAAGGTGTATCTTTCTTCAACAACTTGACCAACGGTCGGGTGATCTCCGCATACTCATCTATGAACTGTCTGGAGTAGTTGCAAATTCCTAGAAAGGAACGAAGTTCAGTGATGTTGGTGGGCTGTTTCAACTGTTGTAAAGACTGCACTCGCTTCTTCTGGGGTCGCAGACCCTCAGCAGAAATTTCATACCCTAAGTAATTCAGTGATTTCCTGCACCATTGTCCTTTGGCAAGAGTCAGTTTAGCTCCAGCATCTGCCAACTGTGTGAAGACATGCTCCATCTCCTCCAGGTGTTCCTGAAAGGTAGGACTCTTGATCAGAATGTCATCCACATAGACCACTGTTCCTCGAGCTTCAGCATCTGGTAGGGCTTTGTGTAGGAAAATGTTGAATTCAGCAGGTGAATTGAGAAACCCAAAGGGTGTCCTGTTCCACGTATACTGCTTCTTCCCAAACGTAAAAGCCAGTTTATGCTGATCGTGGGGATGGACTGGTACTGTCCAAAACCCTGATGCCAAATCCAGGCTGGTGAAATACTTAGCCCCCCTGATGGTTGCAAGGTTCTGATCCAGTGGAGCCATAGGCCACCGGGAGAAGGGTACTCGCTTATTCAACTGACGGTAATCCAGAGCGATTCTCCAGCTGTTATTCTTTTTCAAGATGGGCCACAGAGGGGAGTTGTACGTGCTGTTGCATTGTCTGATGATACCCCTGGTCTCCAAAGTGTTGAGAATCTCTTGTACAGACTCATAGGAAGCCAATGGAATCTTATACTGACGCA
This sequence comes from Microcaecilia unicolor, assembly GCF_901765095.1. Lineage (NCBI taxonomy): Eukaryota > Metazoa > Chordata > Amphibia > Gymnophiona > Siphonopidae > Microcaecilia > Microcaecilia unicolor. The sequence goes on along the minus strand of NC_044032.1, from coordinate 644,296,414 downwards.
CAAAGACAGGCTTGCCACCAGGTTCCGTAGGCACTCTGGTGACATGTAGGTTCGTAAGTCCACAGTCATACGAATCTACAGCAAAAAGGTCCTTGTAATTGTACAACAACTGAGTCAACTTCCTCTTCTCTGTGTGAGTAGTACAAGCATCAGCCTGTTCCACTTGCTCTTTCACCATAGCATCAAACTCTGAGAAAGGTTGGTTGGATGAAATTTCCACCTGTTCTTCAATGTCCTCCTGCAAGGTTGAGGTTTCCACAGAATTCACCCTTCGAGGCTTCTGAGGTACAGACATTTCCCTGGACAGAAACAAGAAGTCATCTTCCACCTGTACCTGAGCACACGTCGCATCATAGGGCCAAACAAACTCGAGAGATATGAGGCCCCTGGGAGAGGTAAACCAACTGTCAGTCGTCTCCCCCCCCCGGCAGGTGTCCCAAGAAGAAGGCAGCCTGCCAAGGATAGGCAAACTTACCTCGACATCATGGAAAGACTGGCCAACCAGAAAGCCAAAAGAATCTCCAGCAGATAGCTCAACTTCAGCAGACTGTGGATTGGTGACCAACAGGTATAAGGTGGTACCGGTGACCTCCAAACATGGCAGAACACCAATTGCCAATCCAAGGTCTCGAAAGTGGGCATGTGGGTTAAAGAACACTACATCATCCAGCAGACGTTGTCCTTGAGCGAGGCGAAGCTTGAGGGAAAAATCCCGTACCCTACCTGGAATGGTTACATCCTTGTCACAGACTACCTCACAGACCTGGGGAATGGTCTGTCCAGACTTCAAACAAACAGCCGTAGGTTCAAGTTCCACTGGGTTGTTCTGCATTCTACTCCACAGGACAAGATTCACCAGGTCCACATAAACTCCCAGTCGTGCAAGGCAATCTGACCCCAAACATAAGGGTTCCCTCACGCCCCGGACAATAGAGAAGTGGTGAGTGAATGTCTTCTTTCCCACAGTCAAGGGAAGGCCACATATTCCGTCAAGCGGCTTGGAGCCTTGTCCCGGTACCTGTACCGAAGTAGAGGAACATCTGCTGAAGGGAAGTTGTACAGACTTGCGAATTTGGCTGTACAACGAGTCACTGATGTAGGAGAGATCACTAGTGAACAGTAAAGTAGCTTGAAGCAATTGGGTGTTAGCCACCTGAACTGGTATGGTGAATTCATCACCTTTCCGGGTGATGACAGTCACCTTGCAAGGATGAGCAAAATCAGGACCAGAGATAGGAGATGAGATTTCAAGTGATGCTGAGTCCTGTGAAACAATCTCTAGATGGTCCGCTTGTTGCCCCAGCTCTTCATGCTTCTGACCCCCTTTTGGTGCCTCTGTCAGCGGAGGCTCCCGCATGGGCGGATCCGCGGGACACCGGAGATCAGTCCGCAGGGGAGTGTCCTGTAGCTCCACAGAGTTGGCATCACCGACTGTACGCCAGTATCTCCCTCGCACATATTTAAGGGGTCGAGTGACTTTAGACCAGATCGTTTCCTCGTCGTAATCCAAAACAGGCCGAAATCTCTTCAAAAGGTCATTTCCAATCAGAAATTCTTCGCCCTCACTGGTAGTGATGATGGCTGGGTGCCTGACGGTCATCTGTCCAAGCTGTAAAGATAGCCAAACCTGTCCCACAGTTCCAATACTTTGATTGCCATAGGCCACCAGTGACAAGTCGCACGGTGTGACATGCAGCACATCCTGACCCCCCCCTAGAGATGCCTCTAGTTTCTGAAACAGGCCCTGGGTGACCAAAGTCACCTCTGAGGCTGTATCCAGGAGACCTTCACAGGAAAGTACTTGTTGAATTAACAACTCCACGGTATATCTGTAACCTTTAGATATAAGCTTACCTAGAAAATACCTGACTTCCTGGGATGAGTCTTTTGAAAGAGGCCCTTCCGGGTTCGAGGGCTGCGACGCGGCATGGTTCCCTGGGGACTCCTCACTGAAGGACGACAACGCATCCACGTGGACCGTGGGGACGCTTGCGGTAACAGGTTTTGTGGCCACGTCTAGTCATGCTTGTTCTTCCTCCGAAGAGGATGGCTGTTCCACCTCAACAGATTTAACACTAAGCCCCGGAGGGGTCGGCGGTCTAGAAGACTGGTCCTTCTGCTTCTGGAATTTGACCTTTTTATGAGATGGAGGTGTCTTAGGTACATTGCTAGACTCCGCAATTGAACATCTTGCCATCAATTGGTCCAGCTGAGCTTGCATAGCACGAATCTTCTCTGCATTCCACTTCTTCTGATTAAACCGCTTCTTTTTAGGTTGTTGCTGTCCCTCCTGTGCAATAGGGGGCGCTGCATCCCGCGGCAGGGCCTGAGAGCCCGGCGGCGTAGTTGGTCTCGGCGCTTTGTTTTCCAGAGAAAGCGTGGAAGTGACCGCACAAACGGCGGGTGGTATCACCCTGTTGCGACTTTTGGACGCCGGTTTCGGAGTCTCTGCGATGGGCTTGGCGCGGCAGATTTCAAAAATTCCTTCAGCCTGCTTTAGAAGGCTGGAATAGGGTTCTGCGTTTTTTCCTGCCAATGGAATCTTTATCGGATCAGGCAGACCCTGTATAAAAAGTTCCCTGAAATCACCAAATTCAAGATCTTTAGAATCAGGCGGCACCCCCCCTTGGTAAAATGCACGCTTCAAGCGATGGGCCCACTCCCGCGGACTCTCCTCCGGATTACAACTAATAGTATACGCTGCACGCTTAGCTTCAAGAGAGTTGGCAAAGAGACCGTAGCGCTTCGCTAAGGCTTGCTCCACTGACCGTAAATCGGGGTTATCGGACATGATCAAATCTAGAACTTCATGGCACTCGGTACTAAAGGTCCATTTGAGGAGGGCTCTGATGTCATCCTCAGAAGAGACGTGCATGGTCTGCAGGAGTTCATGCACTGCCTTAAGATGGGTTTCTATGGATACCGAGGCAGACTCTTTAAAAGGCGCTATTACGGTGCGTAGCATCTTTATAATATATGCTTGCCTCTCCATAGACATTCCTTTCTTGGGTTCCGGCTTGAAATGCCGCTGATCACTACCAGGTGTAGAGAACCTCGGGGCAGGTGTATTGCTAAAACTGGGTGGATCTGCCGAAGGCTGAAACCCTGAGCTAGGCACCTGACCAAGTGAGCTGATGATTTCAGCAGGCAGTCCCTGGACCCGTGCCCCCAGTGGGTGTGTCACTGTCTCGGGTCTGCTGCTTAGGTCACCAGCCACTATGGGGCTGGATTGTACAGAGGGGCGGGAAAGAGCCGAAGCCATGCCCCCAATGGGTGTGTTTAACTCGGGTCCCTCTCGGCTCACGTAACGGTTCATTTCGGGAGCTGGGCTTGGGTGACCCGCAGCAAAACTGTCGGGGAACTCTAAGGTATACGGTACTTCTTCCTGCGCCATGTGCGTAAGCTCTTGCTGCATTGTGGAAATCTTTACAGTGCACTCATCTAATGCTTTAGACAATGAATCTCTGTCCTTCACTGTACATTGTAATTGCAGTGAGACTGTCTCCTGCTTCTCTTTTAACTCCGCCAACTCTAGCTTGGCGGCGTGCCAATCTTGAAACACAGACACAGATTCTTCTTGAGTGGTCACTAGCTCCCTGCGCAACTCACTCTGAACACCTTCTGAGACCTGTTTTAGCTCCCGATTTAATGTCTGCAACTTATCTGTTTCCCTAATCTGGTTGTGTAATGCATCAGTCAAACGAGAAAATTTCTCTTGCAACGAATCAAAAGACACGAGGTACTGGGCAATTTCTTGCTTTAATGTGTAATTAAGTGCTTCACAATCAGTTAGGTCACCCTGCAAAGTTTTACACTTATCATACAGTGTCTGGCACTCCGTACAAATCTCTTCAGAAGAATTAGGTGGGGCGGGGCTTACATTGGTCCCTGCTAAAGCAGATTTGGCAGTCTCTAAATCAACTCGTAATGCAGCTAACTCGCTGTCTCGCTCCTGGACAGTTTCCCTAGTCTGGGACAAATCTAACTGCAAATCCGCTATGCGATCTGTTAGAGGTACAGATACCTCTCTTATCTCATTCATCAAAGAGTCTTTAACTGCCAAAAGAGACACGCCCAGTTCACAAAGCATCCATTGTGACAAATGCTGTTTCTCTTTTATAATTGTATTTAAAACCGTAGCATATGCTTCTGAGCTATTCGGTGAACTGCTACTAAATAAAGCACGTACAGACTCTACTGTAGGAGGTGCTGGTTTCGTCTTACTATGAGAGAGTGGCAGTAATATTTTCAGCACGCCCTTCTCCTGTTCACTCAGGAGAATTTCAGGCAATGTGCCAACCGTGCCGGTCGCCATGTTAAAGACTAAACACACCCTGTTTTCCTTCCTTACAGAGAGTTAGAGAAACCGTTTTTCCTCTTTTGGAGCTCAGAGTAATAAATCTGTCAACCAATTACAGCAATAAAACACAGCTGTATAAACAAAGGTCTGCCGTCAGCTAGGGTGGAACTGCAGTTCGTGCAAAGAAAAACAGAAGGTCAAACCAGCTTTCTGAAAAGACCCAGAAAAGTTTTAACTTCTGCTATTCTTGCACCAACCGTCCCGGACGAGAGCCCCAATTTGTAGGTGGTTATATATATATTTTGTAAGAGGCCAATTCCTACCTATGTACTCGCTTATGTCTAGGGGGCGTGGCCTCTGCCCAACCTTAGCTGCATGGAAAATAACGGACAGACCAATGGAATATATTAGTTTATTTATACAGCGTTATATACAAAAATATAGAAAACTCTTATCAGCTTATAGCATCAGCAATTCCTGATTGCATGCACAATGATACCAAAAATATAGAGAATAACTATGATTATCCTATTGGCTAATATGTAATGACAGATAAACACAATACCAAGATCCTAATGATTACCACACAAATCTTATACTAGGCTAACAGCGAGTAGAGATCATAAATCCTGACGTCACGCATCTGAGGGGTCCGAGCACAGACTAATTATCTAACCCAGCCTGAAGGAAGTAAACTATGATCTCACCGTCCCGGTCACCAGATCAGATTCCTTCCGATACCTCAGCCGAATGTCTCAGCGAGGTCCCACAAGCTCAGGTGATGCACTTGTCTTGATCAGCCACAGATGATACAGACTCAGTATAGATCCTGTAGACAGCTGTAACCTGGGGAAAAGCTTTGCCAGGTATTATCAGTAAGTCTCTCAGGTAAATCAGGTGCTTGCAGAAATGCAAGTGTTCTCCTCTTCTGTTCTTCTCTTCGGTTCTTCAGCAACTAACTTTCTTCTGTTCCCGCTTCTCAGACCAATCAGTTTTCTGGGAGCCAATCAGAAATAATCCCACCATGTACTCCCAGCATCTGTATGAAGCTTCCTTTGTCCGTCTTATCTCGTAAGCTCTCTCTCTCACTCTCTCTCCCTCAGGGACATGCATTCTCCCCCGATACAGAGTGACCTTGGAGGTGGTGCAGGCTTCAGTAAATCTATTACAAGCTGAAATGCTGACTTCTGCACAGTTGGTAGTCAGACATATAGATGAAAGGTTGCAGCGTCCATTTTGGCTGTAAAGGTGCTCTCATGTGCACCCCGGGTGGGTGAGATCACAGCAAATACTCCTACAGACCCTAGCCTCCCAGTGGTATCAGGCCGCTGGGGGACTAGAGGACGTGATCCACCTGTCCACGAGTTTTCTCAAATCCCTGTATTGGTGGACGATTTGCTCCAATTTGACTCTGGGACGTCCCTTCCAAATTCCTCAGCCGCAAAAAGTGCTGACCACGGATGCGTCTCTCCTGGGATGGGGAGCTCATGTCGATGGGCTTCACACCCAAGGAAGTTGGTCCCTCCAAGAACGCGATCTACAGATCAATCTTCTGGAGTTGCGAGCGATCTGGAACGCTCTGAAGGCTTTCAGAGATCGGCTGTCCCACCAAATTATCCAAATTCAGACAGACAACCAGGTTGCCATGTACTATGTCAACAAGCAGGGGGGCACCGGATCTCGCCCCCTGTGTCAGGAAGCCGTCAGCATGTGGCTCTGGGCTCGCCGTCAGGGCATGGTGCTCCAAGCCACATATCTGGCAGGCGTAAACAACAGTCTGGCCGACAGGTTGAGCAGGATTATGCAACCTCACGAGTGGTCGCTCAGTTCCAGGGTAGTGCGACAGATCTTCCAAGCGTGGGGCACCCCCTTGGTGGATCTCTTCGCATCTCGAGCGAACCACAAAGTCCCTCAGTTCTGTTCCAGGCTTCAGGCCTCCGGCAGACTAGCATCGGATGCCTTCCTCCTGGATTGGGGGGAGGGCCTGCTGTATGCTTATCCTCCCATCCCTCTGGTGGGGAAGACTTTGTTGAAACTCAAGCAAGACCGAGGCACCATGATTCTGATTGCTCCTTTTTGGCCGCGTCAGATCTGGTTCCCCCTTCTTCTGGAGTTATCCTCCGAAGAACCGTGGAGATTGGAGTGTTTTCCGACCCTCATCACACAGGACGAGGGGGCGCTTCTGCATCCCAACCTCCAGTCTCTGGCTCTCACGGCCTGGATGTTGAGGGCGTAGACTTTGCCTCTTTGGGTCTGTCAGAGGGTGTCTCCCGCATCTTGCTTGCTTCCAGGAAAGACTCCACTAAGAGAAGTTACTTCTTCCATTGGAGGAGGTTTGCCGTCTGGTGTGACAGCAAGGCCCTAGATCCTCGCTCTTGTCCTACACAGACCCTGCTTGAATACCTTCTGCACTTGTCTGAGTCTGGCCTCAAGACCAACTCTGTAAGAGTTCACCTTAGTGCAATCAGTGCATACCATTACCGTGTGGAAGGTAAGCCGATCTCAGGACAGCCTTTAGTTGTTCGCTTCATTAGAGGTTTGCTTTTGTCAAAGCCCCCTGTCAAGCCTCCTACAGTGTCATGGGATCACAATGTCGTTCTCACCCAGCTGATGAAACCTCCTTTTGAGCCACTGAATTCCTGCCATCTGAAGTACTTGACCTGGAAGGTCATTTTCTTGGTGGCAGTTACTTCAGCTCGTAGAGTCAGTGAGCTTCAGGCCCTGGTAGCCCAGGCCCCTTACACCAAATTTCATCATAACAGAGTAGTCCTCCGCACTCACCCTAAGTTCTTGCCAAAGGTCGTGTCGGAGTTCCATCTGAACCAGTCAATTGTCTTGCCAGCATTCTTTCCCCGTCCTCATTCCTGCCCTGCTGAACGTCAGCTGCACACATTGGACTGCAAGAGAGCATTGGCCTTCTACCTGGAGCGGACACAGCCCCACAGACAGTCCGCCCAATTGTTTGTTTCTTTTGATCCCAATAGGAGGGGAGTGGCTGTAGGGAAATGCACCATATCCAATTGGCTAGCAGATTGCATTTCCTTCACTTACGCCCAGGCGGGGCTGGCTCTTGAGGGTCATGTCACGGCTCATAATGTTAGAGCCATGGCTGCGTCGGTAGCCCACTTGAAGTCAGCCTCCATTGAAGAAATTTGCAAAGCTGCGACGTGGTCATCTGTCCACACATTCACATCTCATTACTGCCTGCAGCAGGATACCCGACGCGACAGTCGGTTCGGGCAGTCAGTTCTTCAGAACCTGTTTGGGCTTTAGGATCCAACTCCACCCCCCGAGGGCCCTGTTTGTTCTGTTCCAGGCTGCACTCTCAGTTAGTTGGTGAATTTTTTAGGTCAATCTCAGTTATGTCCTCGCCGTTGCGAGGCCCAATTGACCATGGTTGTTGTTTTGAGTGAGCCTGGGGGCTAGGGATACCCCATCAGTGAGAACAAGCAGCCTGCTTGTCCTCGGAGAAAGCGAATGCTACATACCTGTAGAAGGTATTCTCCGAGGACAGCAGGCTGATTGTTCTCACAAACCCGCCCGCCTCCCCTTTGGAGTTGAGTCTTCCCTTGAAGTGTATTGTTTTGCTACATACTGGACTGGCCGGCTCGAGCCGGTTTCGGGCGGGAAGACGGCCGCGCATGCGCGGTGCGCATGGGCGCGCGAGGACTAGCAAAGGCCTTTGCTAGTAAACTTTCCGATGGAGGGGGCTGCCGAGGACGTCAACCCATCAGTGAGAACAATCAGCCTGCTGTCCTCGGAGAATACCTTCTACAGGTATGTAGCATTCGCTGTATCTGATCAAACACAACATCATGCTACACATTTAATTCTGATGATTGGCTTATACCATAACATTCCCTCTCTTGGTTCTAAGTGACAAATGTTAACATAAAATTTGGAGCGAAGAACCATAAAAATAAACTATAAAGACTACAAAAAAAAAAACCTTAACTCTAACCTAATACAGTAGCATAATTCAAAAGAATAATAGCAAAGATACTGAACTGTTTACATGGGCATGTGTATTGGAAGAGGTGAATCTCTTAATAGAGGACAGTGAACAGACTGGACTGTGCAGGTCTTTTCCTACCGTCATCTACTATGTCACGTCACTATGAATCTTGGAATATGTCCTTAGCTGGAATATGACTGTTATAAGACTCATCATTATTAATTTTGTTTGCTCATGACTGAAAGGCTATCTGGGTTAAGTTTTCTGTGGTCAGTTTCATTAGGCTTCTATTCAGTCAGGTGGCAGAGTATGGCTTTGCTCTGGTTTAAAATAGGATTGCAAGTACACTTTATATGACTTCAGTCACACAAGTGCCATTTTGCTCTATTTCCAGAAACCACCTCTTTTTGTGTCACCTGCTCGGGCGTAGGTTGATGCCGAGATGGAACATATAGACAGAATAACAGGAGACAGTTAGAAAATAAGGGTGACTAATTTAGGGAGAAAATTGAAAATGAAGAAGCTTGCACAGATCAAACACAGGAATAGAGAAAATATCTGAAAAATGTGTTATATCTATTCTGCCCATCCATACACCTACTGAGCTCTCCAGAGATCTGTGCTTGTCCCATGGAAACAGAAAAATGAAGGCAGATAAAGACCATATGGCCTATCCAGACTGCCCATCCACGCCACTTGCTATCCCTTCCGTTCCCCTAGAGATCCTACTTACCTGTCCCAAGCTTTCATGAATTCAGTTACATTTTCATCTCCACCACCTCCATTGGGAAGCTGTTCCATATATCCGTCATCCTTTTCTTAGATCATTCCTGAGTCTATCCTTTTTCGCCTGTATCCAATTAACTACTCATTCCACAGCTTCCTTTTAATTATTACCATCTATGTGCTACCTGAAATTCACATCACTGGAAGACCAGTTATATCAGATTATTTTAATCTGATGGATGAAGTCTGATATAGAGAGACTGGGTATACTGGTTGTATTGGAATCTGAGATCCCATCAAGGCTTTCTCATTTTCATTGCACCTTCTTGCCCCCCTCCCTATTCCCGCATTCCTGGTGTCCAGCAATGCATATCCCAACCCACAACTGTGTGCCATCTTTCTTCTCCCTCCCTTGCCCCACATATTCCAGCATCCCCCCTCACTCCTTCCATGTCCAGCTTTATCCCCCCCCCCCAATCTGCTCCCTTCCCTCAAGCCTGTTCTCGTCCCATTGCTGGACTGCCCCTGCCCAACGTGTTGCAGGATCTATCTCCTCTTCTCCCCTCCCCCGTTCTGCTTTGTCTCTTCATTTACTTCCCCCTTCTCAAACCTGTCCTAGTCTCACTGTGAGCAAGAAGTAGAAAGGGTGGGTGTGGAGCCTCATGCTGTTGTGAATCCAGCCGGAAGTTGGAAGAACCGGGCCCTTCTTGGCAGCAGGAAGTGCGTGGGAGGGAGGGTGCATCCGGCAGACATTTGTTGCAAGCCCCCAGGAAGGATATACCATCCAATATAGGAATGAGCTTGTTGTTTCGACCTTTGAGGGAAATGTGGAAAGATCTGATTAAGTACTGGAGAATTTCACAGGTGACCTCTGATTTATTGCCCATATGGAGTAACCCAAGCTTTCCTTCGGTCTCTGACAATCCGATATTTTGAAGATGGGAGATGTTGGGCATAACGAGATTGGAGCACATTCTGGACTCAAAGGGTGCGTTGCTATCCCTGGGAGCTTTGGGTATTGGGATTAACTCCAGTAACACGTATGCCTATATTCAATTGGCCCATTATGTTCATACAATTAGTACAGAGTTGCGGGGAGCTGCGCATAGTAGGCGTCTGAGAGCTTTTTTTTTTTCACTCTATTCCGGGTGAACGTTTGTTGGTTTCTGGACTATATATTATTGGTTCCTTGTAAGAATAAGAACTCTATTAGGGATCGATGGGCCTCGGATTTGGGGTGCATAGATCTGACATTGGATTTTGATCAGCTTTCAGCTGCCATTCCATCTCTTACTGTCAGTGCGGACTTGTGTACATGTCTGTATTTTGCACAGAGCATATCTTACGAAGGTCCAAATTTTCAATATGGGGGGAGCAGAGGAGCCTTTGTGCTCCAAATGCAAATGACAGGTGGGGACTTTTTGCACTCCCTCTAGGAATGTCCAATAATCCATAAATTTTGGCTGGCAATATTTCACTTTTTGGAAAAACTGTTGAGGATGCCAATTCCTTGCCTCCCTCTTGATGTGCTTGTAGATAAATACAGACTTTTTGCTCTGCAGAGTAGAGGTATGCAACTTTTAGTCAGAAAGGCGTGTCTCCTGGGCAAACGGCTTATTATGAGCGCTTGGACTGGGGATCAGCCACCAGACTTTTGGCACTGGCGCAATCAGCTTCATGAGCTTTTGCTGTTGGAACGCAGGTTGGTGGGAATGTCCCCAAAAAAGAAGAAACATTTTTTGGAGGTTTGGGATCCATATATTAATTACTAGTAAAAAAAAAAAGGCCTGTTTCTGACACAAATGAAACGGGCGCTAGCAAGGTTTTCCTCGGAGTGTGTATGTTTGAGAGAGAGTTTGTGTGAGAGATGGAATGTGTGTGTCAAAGAGAGAATGAGAGAGAGACAGAGTGTGTGTGTGTTTGTGTGAAAGAGAGAGTGTGTGAGAGAGTGTCTGTGTGTGTGAGATTGTGTGTGTGACAGAGAGAGTGTGATAGAGAGTGTGTCAGAGAGTGTATGTGAGAGACAGTGAGTGAGTGTGTGCCCCCACCCCCCCTCGCAGGGGCCCCCTCCCCACCCCCACCTCTCTCTCCCCTGCCCCCCCCTGCAACCACCCATGTCCAGCGACCCTCCCACCCCCCCCCCCCCCCCCCCCCGGCGCATCAAACCCCCTTGCCACCCGCAGCTGCCACTGGTAATGCTGTCCGGCCGCTGCTGCTGCTTCTCCTGTTGAGTAGCAGCGGCCGCTACAAAAAGAAAAAAAGCAGTAAATGTTTTTAAACCTGAAACGCGGCACCGTAGACAGCCATCAGGCATTGGCTGTCGGCTCTGCAGCCGCTCCTCCTCTCGCCTCTCACGTCGCTGCGCTCCTCCGGGGTCTTACTCCAGGGGCAGTAACGTGGAGGCGAGAGGAGGAGCGGCTGCAGAGCCGACAGCCAATGCCTGATGGCTGTCTACGGTGTCGCTTTTCAGGTTTTAAAACATTTATGGCTTTTTTTCTTTTTGTAGTGGCCGCTGCTGCTCAACAGGAGAAGCAGCAGCGGCCAGACAGCGTTACCAGTGGCAGCTGCGGGTGGCGAGGGGGTTTAAAAGTGGATGATATATGTGTTAGTTTGCACATACTTGGAACAACAGATTTGTAATCTGAAATGAGTAGAGTTTGTTGTACTATTACAGTTTGTGTATTAAGATATCTCCAATAAAAACATAAAACCATTTTGGTTGTTTTATCTACTGAAATAGATTTTTGATCATTGTTTACCCTAAATGCAAGTAGAAGTATGCACATTGTTGAACAAAGCATGTTTTAAAAAATTTTGCAGTGTTGCGCAGAATTCCTGAAGGTAGAATTTGTTAGAGGAGGAGCAATGTGCATGATTTTTGTTTAATGGGAAAAATTTATTTGGCAAGAAAGCGGGTACAAATCCTCTGTAAGTAATGGTTCATTGGCAATAATGAAAGCAAAACTGCATATGTAGTTTTGCTTACGTCATTGCTTCAGATCCTGTGGGTAAAAGCCACCCATGGGATTTGCAAGACCACAGATTTTATTTACCCTTTAGGGAATACTTACTACTTGAAGCTGTTATCCAATGGCTTTTCAAACCACAAATTTGGGGAGTGTTTAAGTCAAGTTGGATGAGTGACATGGGGTTTAGGTTTGGGGGAGAGGTGACTGATTTTGAAGCATGCCTGTTCAAGGAGATGGTTCACAAAGTTACAAATGTAGCTTTTGAAATCAGTAATTAGTGACTTTAGTAAATTACAAAAAAGATTAATAAGATGGTAGTGGAGACTGTTTCATTAATATAGACCTTTTCTGGCATAGGCATTAAAGGACAGCACAGAGGTGGAAATTGTTGACCAGAAAATAAGAAGAAAGATTGAACCTGAGAAGTGGCCCATTCCTGGTCCTCCTCCACCCGATTTCTCTCAAACGGACTTCTCTCGGCTTGTTGACTGCCCGGAATTCGTACCAGGCAAAGCCTTCAGCTCACACACCGGTATTTGCTATTGTCATTTTTAGTGGCATGAGTAAGCACAATAAAGTTCAGTTCTTGTCCTCTCGAGTTGAGTTTGAAATTATCTGCACTGAGTCACTATATATTATGTATTGGCTGTAGTTAGGGAAACCATATCTGGACCATGGAAGTAGAAGAGATGTCAATCACTCTTAATTGCAAACTGTTCTTATAATCATGCTAACATTAAAGGCAATTGATGCTCATAGAAAAAATGAGAAGCACCGACATGTTCTGGAACTAAAATCATTAAGATCTTAGCTGCCTTTTAAGTACTGCCTATATGGGGTGCTCTTAAAAGGGAGATTTTGTCCCTTCCAGGTCTTCAGCATTTTTATCTCAAACAGTCTGCCATTGGAGTCTTCAGCATGTTCAACACTTAACTTCATCTGATATATCCGCTCTTCACACTTATTTGTAATTGAAAGAAGCAAACTATAAGTTCATAAATTACATATTTGTAGAATACTTTATATTTGATAAGGTTGGGACCATTTGATGGTGCATATTTAGAGATGACTATACTGCTGTTTATTGGGTATTGCACATTAAACCATGATCTAATTTGCATGTAATCCCTGGTAGAATAGTAACAGTCTGTTACTGAGGTGCCACCTATAGCTGTAACATTTAAGCAGTGCCAAATGCCAGATAATAAATATTTTTATAGGTAAGACAGCCAGATGGAAGCCCTGAGTTTTTCCATATAGCAAGTTTCCTGATAAAAGGACTTGGGATATATAATCTGCCCTACTACAGTGTTTTCCTGCTAGTGTTCTTTCAGGCCTGATCAGTTGTACCATAGAAGAGTCACTACTGCTAGATACTAAGATCCAGACCAGCACTTGGGCTCTGCTCTCAGCAACTCACAGGAATAAGAGATGGTAGCAGTGACTCTGAAACAAGCAGGCACTTGACGAGCACGTGCAGTCATACAAAACCGCTCCTTCCTATCTAGAGTGAACTCGGGAATGTGAGAACAGGCAGCATGCAGGTTACAGAGAGCTGGCCCCTGCTTTTATGTATTTATTTATAAAATTAATATTCTACATCATCTGCATAGAGCATTACATAAAACACAACAATAATAAAATCAACAATAAAAGCCCATCATAAATAAAAAAACATATTTACATTGCACACAGCACCTCTTCCTCTTTCTGAGACACCTCCTGTGAGTCTTTCCAGTCTCTGCTACGGCTTTCAGTGCTTCCCAAGCTCTTCCTTTAATCATATGGAATCTTTCCATGTCTGCACTGCTTACTCTGCAGAGGCTGGTATGTCACACAATCTTTTTTTGTTATTGGAGATGTGCCTTGGTCTTGAAAAGGTTGGTAAATACTATGCTACTCTATTTAAACTACCATGGAAAATTCTGAAAGCTTCTAATTAATGGATTTCTGAAAAAAACCTTGGAGCATGTGTGGTTCATTACTCATCATACACCCGGAGGTAGATGAGGCCAAAGTACAACCTGTAGCAACATCTAGTGGTGAGCTAAAGAACAGCGATGAAAGGAGGTGTGATGTGGGAAACAACTCGGAATGCAGCTGTGCTTCATAACTTTCAGAGCAGATTGGAAAGAAAAGAAAGAGGCCTTGTGGAGGCGCTAAAGGTGAAGTGAACTTTTTAAAGGTTTAAATGTCAAAGATTTTTACTGTGTCTGGCCATTCTCCAAAAATCTATACCCATGTGGTTTTATCTTCCCAGTTCTAATTTTCTCTACCTTTTCTGATCTCCAAGGGCAGGGTTGCAAACTTCTGAGTTCCTTATGAAAATAACTATATGTCTAGTTTAGGTTTTCTTATTTGTGATATCAACCTTTTTAATGTGTAAACATTGTATTTTTCTCTCAGCATTTTGTCTTTCATCACCTTTAACACATCCTGATCCTGTATAGAATTTATTTGCAAACTCTTATGATATTGCTGTGTTGCATAATCACTGTGAGCTAGCTTTGCTTGTTTTTTTTTTCCTTTTAATAATTCAGTTTTCAATCCTTGGTTGTAAGCTGAAAGCATAAGACCTGAAACTGCCTAATGTTACATTGAATTTAACACACAGAGTCTGCACCAAGTTCTCCAAGAACAGGAAGCCAGCCAAATCCAAAGAAGAGCACGGAATTGGATAGCCTTCAGGTCATGTCCAAAGGACTGTCTGCTAGTTTGCCTGATTTGGACTCTGAACCTTGGATAGAAGTTAAAAAGAGACATCGACCATCTCCAGTCAAACCAAATGTGAGTATATGATTCAGTGGCAGTACAGGCATCTTTGCACTTACTGATAATGTACATCATCATGCTTTTAGAAGGATCATCTCTCAGCTGAAAAGAAAGTTGCTCCTCTGCCTTTGTTGTGAATATTTATGGTGATCGGATACCTACCATTTCTTAGAGAACTGGGAGGAAATCAGTAGCCAGAACTTAATTTTGGAGGGGGCCTAGGGGTGGACTTGGTAGGGGGCAAGCATTTTTTATACCCCCCCCCCCCTCCCCAGCTGCATCTGCATCATACCTTTGCTGGCAGGGATTCTAAAGCCCCACCAGCTGAAGAGATTCACCACTGAAGCCCCCACCTGTGCTGCCTGAACAGCGAGGAAGCCAGTGGGTGCTGTAGCCTTCAACTCTAACACTTCTGCATATGCTAAGTTTAATGCATTAACTGAGCATCCATGGAAACGCCAGCATTGGTGACAGGAACACCCATTGGTGTGCTGGTAAATTTTTAACAGGCTCTCTCCCCCATCCACCTCTGCGCCCCCCCCCCCAAAAAAAAAAAAAAAATTGCAGAGCTGGCTATACCTGGGGAGAGAGCCTTGGGGGAGGGGGTGGTAATGCATTACTCTCTCTGGGAATTTTTTTTTTTTTTTAATGTTCCAAGGCTCCAATCTAATTCATGTGGTACAAAATGCCATAAATAAGTAAATAAATAGATATAAACATGTTGTTTGTTTTAAAAGCCCTTTACCAGGAGAAAAAAAGTCTCTGTACCAATAACAGGGTTAGGTGTCTCTATAACCAGCCCCTCCAAATGACACACTGATTACGATTTAGATTTAGATTGTAAGCTCTTTGAGCAGGGACTGTCTTTCTTCTATGTTTGTGCAGCGCTGCGTATGCTTTGTAGCGCTATAGAAATGCTAAATAGTATTAGTAGTAGTAGATTTGTAACATAGTAACATGGTAGATGACGGCAGAAAAAGACCTGCACGGTCCACCCAGTCTGCCCAACAAGATAAACTCACATGTGCTATTTTTTGTGTATACCTTACCTTGATTTGTACCTGTCTTTTTCAGGGCACAGACCGTATAAGTCTGCCCCGCCTCCCACCACCAGCTCTGGCACAGACCGTATAAGTCTGTCCAGCACTATCCCCACCTCCCAACCACCAGCCCTGCCTCCCACCACCAGCTAAGCTTCTGGGGATTGTAAGCATTTATAGATGATAACTCTTCTGGGCAAAGCTACCCAATGAGTAATTCCCAGGTTCCGTTTACAGAAGTCTGGCTAAACCAACTTCCTAACTCT
This sequence comes from Microcaecilia unicolor, assembly GCF_901765095.1. NCBI lineage: Eukaryota > Metazoa > Chordata > Amphibia > Gymnophiona > Siphonopidae > Microcaecilia > Microcaecilia unicolor. The sequence goes on along the minus strand of NC_044032.1, from coordinate 644,280,386 downwards.
GTCCAGGGGTTATATATTATAAAGGAACCTGGCTGTTCTGGGCCTACACCAGAACTTTTCTTCTGTTAGAGAGAACTGGAATAAAAGTAAAGTCACTGCTGTGAAATATATTAATTTATTATATAGGTAAGAAATAGAATAATACACCCTACACTACAGCTCAGCTGTATAAATGTAGCTCCCTTATGCTGATAAGCAACTGTAGAATGTATTGTCTAACTAAAGCACTGATATCACTGGTTACTAGGTTATTACACAATCCTGATTAGTAATACTGACTAGGTCATGAAGTAATACAGTTAGCAGCACATCTTCCTGATCACAAAGTTCTGACTAACCCGCCTTTGCTGAGGTAAGAACCCACTAGCTAATCCCCGACTATAGGAAACAAATCCCTGTAATTCTCACCGAGCTGACTCTAGGTGGTCTCTCAGATGAAGTGGACACAGGTTTTTCCCTTTAGACTCCAGCTGTTTTCCACAGCGAGTCCCCGTCTTAGGAAACAGCACAGGCTCTCTGCAGCATGCAGGATTACAGTCTCTCTGGCCGGTAGAGCTGAACCAACAGGTACTTTCTTCAGATGGTCAGTTCACAAGGTTGTGGACCACTTCAGGTCTCGCTGGTCTTCTTGCCAGCTACCCTTCTTCCAGTAGAACCAGACAAATTCTCCCTTTCTTCCTTCTCTTCTTCTTCTTTCTCTGTCCCTTTTCTGGTTCCCGCTCTCTGCCCCTGATTCCCAGGTGACCAGACAGCAACCAATCAGGATCTTGTCCAGCTCCTTCCCTGAGCAAGAAAAAACTTTTTGATCTTCCAGTTGTTAAATTGTGGTATGCATTCCTGTCTCTCATCAGACTCGCTGGCACCATGGCCTTACCCCCTGTAGCTCATCAGGGAGGTGCAATGGTCAGGTAGCCCACTGCATATCCTTGAGTTTTTTTCAGACCTGCCAGTTTTTTACCACAAGCAGAGCTCTGCCACAAACAGAAAGTTGAATCTGCTTGGTCACTGAAGTGCAGGGTCTTAGTTGACAGACTCCATCTTGACATAGTTGTATACACAGGCAGAGACCAGCAGAGTGAGGCTCACAGGGAAATAGCCCTACAGGATCCCTTCCTTCTGAGCAGGATTCCTCTATGTTTATCCCATGCATGTTTGAATTCCGTTACCGTTTTCCTCTCCACCACCTCCCGCGGGAGGGCATTCCAAGCATCCACCACTCTCTCCGTGAAAAAATACTTCCTGACATTTTTCTTGAGTCTGCCTCCCTCAATTTCATTTCATGTCCTCTAGTTCTACCACCTTCCCCTCTCCGGAAAAGGTTCGTTTGCGGATTAATACCTTTCAAATATTTGAATGTTTGTATCATATCACCCCTGTTTTTCCTTTCCTCCAGGGTATACATGTTCAGGTCAACAAGTCTCTCCTCATACGTCTTGCAACGCAAATCCCATACCATTCTCATAGCTTTTCTTTGCACCGCTTCCATTTTTTTAACATCCTTCGCAAGGTACGGCCTCCAAAACTGAACACAATACTCCAGTTGGGGCCTCACCAACGTCTTATACAGGGGTATTGAAACCTCTTTTCTTCTGCTGGTCACACCTCTCTCTATACAGCCTAGCAATCTTCTAGCTACGGCCACCGCCTTGTCACACTGTTACGTCGCCTTCAGGTCCTCAGATACTATCACCCCAAGATCCCTCCCCCCGTCTGTACCTATCAGACTCTCACCACCTAACACATACGTCTCCCATGGATTTCTACTCCCAAAGTGCATCACTTTGCATTTCTTCGCATTTAATTTTAATTGCCAAACGTTAGACCATTCTTCTAGCTTCCGCAGATCTTTTTTCATGCTTTCCACTCCCTCCAGGGGAGCTACATTTGTAACTTTGTGAACCATCTCCTTGAACAGGCATGCTTCAAAATCAGTCACCTCACCCCCAAACCTAATGCAAATCTTGGTGTCATCCGCAAAAAGGCAAACTTTACCTTGTAAGCCTTCGGCAATATCACTCACAAATATATTGAATAGAATCGGCCCCAGCACCAATCCCTGAGGCACTCCACTACTCACCTTTCCCTCCTCTGAGCGAACTCCATTTACCACCACCCTCTGGCGTCTGCCCGTCAACCAGTTCCTAATCCAGTTCACCACTTCGGGTCCTATCTTCAGCCCGTCTAGTTTATTCAAGAGCCTCCTGTGGGGAACCGTGTCAAAAGCTTTGCTGAAATCTAAGTAGGTTACGTCCATAACACATCCTTGATTTAATTCTCCGGTCACATAGTCAAAGAATTCAATGAGATTCGTTTGGCACGATTTCCCTTTGGTAAAACCATGTTGTCTCGGATCTTGCAACTTATTTGCTTCCAGGAAATTCACTATCTTTTCCTTCCACATCGCTTCCATTACTTTTCCAATAATTGAAGTGAGGCTTACCAGCCTGTAGTTTCCAGCTTCTTCCCTATCACCACTTTTGTGAAGAGGGACCACCTCCGCCGTTCTCCAATCCCACGGAACCTCTCCCGTCTCCAAGGATTTATTAAACAAATCTTTAAGAGGACCTGCCAGAACCTCTCTGAGCTCCCTCAATATCCTGGGGTGGATCCCATCCGGTCCCACTGCTTTGTCCACCTTTAGATTTTTAAGTTGTTCATACACACTCATTTATTTATTTATTTATTTGTAGCATTTGCATCCCACATTTTCCCACCAATTTGCAGGCTCAATGTGGCTTACATTTGCCGTAATGGCGGTTGCCATTTCCAGGTAACAGAATTACAAATGGTACTGCGTTAAGGTGCATACATACATGGTAAAGAAGAATACATTATGGTAATGCATGAAGGTTCCTGATTAATAAATTGGATTGTAACATACATTAGATCATCGACTATAGAGAGACCCTATTCGACATAAGGTTTAAAGTGGTAGTGCTTGATCATTAATAGCAAAGCGGTTACGCGATAAAAGTTTGGTTTTGTATAGGTCGTGTATAATGTTGTTATTTAGTATTTAAGATGGATGTTTATGGTATGCCTTCTTGAAAAGATCTGTTTTCAGTAGCCTTCGGAAGATGGTTAAGTCTTGCATTGTTTTTATGGCCTTCGGTAGTGCGTTCCATAGCTACGTGCAGATGTATGAGAAACTGGTCGTGTATGTGGATTTGTATTTTAGCCCTTTACAGTTAGGATAGTGGAGATTGAGGAATGTGCGCGATGATCTCTTTGCATTTCTAGTAGGCAAGTCTATAAGGTCTGACATGTAGGTTGGGGCTTCTCCGTAGACGATTTTGTGGACCAGGGTGCAAACTTTGAATGCAATTTGTTCTTTTAGTGGGAGCCAGTGTAGTTTTCCTCTTAGGGGTTTGGCGCTTTCATATTTCGCTTTCCCAAATATGAGTCTGGCTGCTGTGTTTTGGGCGGTTTGAAGCTTCTTAATGATTTGTTCTTTGCATCCGGCATAAATGGCATTGCAGTAGCCTAGATGACTTAGCACCATTGATTGAACTAGGTTGCGGAATACTTCCCTTGGGAAGAAAGGTTTGATTCTCTTAAGTTTCCATATTGAGTAGAACATTTTCTTTGCTGTATTTTTCGCATGGTCTTTGAGTGTGAGATGTCGGTCAATTGTGACTCCCAGAATTTTCAGGCTGTCTGAGACCAGAAGTATGTACAGTGTGGGGTGTTTATGGTACTGGGTTTGTTTGTGTTGTATTGTGAGGACAGGATGAGACATTGTGTTTTTTCTGCGTTTAGTTTTAGTTGGAATGCGTCCGCCCATAAGTTCATTATTTGGAGGTTGTGTGTGATTTCATTTGTGATTTCGGTTATGTCTTGTTTGAACGGGATGTATATCGTGACATCGTCAGCATAGATGTACGGGTTAAGTCCTTGGTTGGATAGCGATTTGGCTAAAGGTGTCATCATTAAGTTAAAAAGGGTTGGTGAGAGCGGTGATCCTTGTGGTGGTACTCCACATTCAGGTTTCCATGGTGTTGACGTTTTTGAGTTTGAGATCACTTGATAAGATCTTGCTGTTAAGAAGCCTTTGAACCATCTTAGTACGTTTCCTCCAATCCCGAAGTAATCTAGGATGTTCGGGGGTATTTGGTGGCTGACCATGTAGAACGCGCTGGACATATCAAATTGTAGGAGTAGTACATTGTTTCCAGTTGCAATTAGTTGTTTGAATTTGGTTATGAGAGTGGTTAGCACTGTTTCAGTACTATGGTTGGATCGAAATCCTGACTGTGATTCATGTAGTATTGTGAATTTGTTTAGGTAATTGTTGAGTTGTTTGGTTACCATACTTCCCATTCATTTCAGTATCAGGGGGATGGATGCTACTGGTCGGTAGTTGGTTGTGTCATTTAATTTTTTCTTTAAGTCTTTGGGTATGGGTGTAAGTAATATATTTCCTTTGTCCTTGGGGAACAGTCCGTGTTGTAGCATGTAGTTCAGCTGTGACGTAAGGTCTGTTATGAAGCGTTTGGGGGCGAACCTTATTAGGGTACTGGGGCAAATATCCAGTTTGGAGTGGGTTTTCGAAAATTTGTTGAGTGGTTGAGTGATGGTTTCTTCGGTTAACAGATCAAAGTCATTCCAGGTTCGGTCTGCTGGGTATTCACCGGGAGTAGGGTCCAGGCAATCCATAAATTTTTTGTGATAAGTAATGTGGATCGAAGTTTTATAATTTTCTTATTGAAGTATTTGGCAAGTTGGTCTGACGATGGGGTGTCTGTGCTGGCTGTGGTAACCGGTGTGGTGTCTATTAGTTTATTCACGAGTTGGTATAGTTTATGTGCGTCTTTGTAGTCTGGTCCTATTTTGGTTTTGTAGTATGCTCTTTTGGTTTGTCTTATAAGTACATAAGTACATAAGTAGTGCCATACTGGGAAAGACCAAAGGTCCATCTAGCCCAGCATCCTGTCACCGACAGTGGCCAATCCAGGTCAAGGGCACCTGGCACGCTCCCCAAACGTAAAAACATTCCAGACAAGTTATACCTAAAAATGCGGAATTTTTCCAAGTCCATTTAATAGCGGTCTATGGACTTGTCCTTTAGGAATCTATCTAACCCCTTTTTAAACTCCGTCAAGCTAACCGCCCGTACCACGTTCTCCGGCAACGAATTCCAGAGTCTAATTACACGTTGGGTGAAGAAAAATTTTCTCCGATTCGTTTTAAATTTACCACACTGTAGCTTCAACTCATGCCCTCTAGTCCTAGTATTTTTGGATAGCGTGAACAGTCGCTTCACATCCACCCGATCCATTCCACTCATTATTTTATACACTTCTATCATATCTCCCCTCAGCCGTCTCTTGTTATTGTATATTTGTATTTTCTTTGCATCTGTTTCCAATCTTTGAGTGTATGTTCATTTTTTTTTTTTTGCCATGCGCGTTCGAATCTTCTGACTTGTGTTTTTAGTTTTTTCAGTTCTTCGTTGAACCAAGGTATTGAGCTGTATCTTCATGTGGTTCTTGTTTGTAGTGGTGCGAATTCGTCTAGTATGTTCCTGCATCTGTCGTCCCAATTTTGCTAACCATTCATTTTTGTAGATCTGTTGCCAGAATGTAGCAGGATCAATCTGTCCTCTAGTGGTGTAGGTTGTGCATTCTTGCTTGGGTTGCGTGTCTTTTTTCTGCCATTGTAGGGCTGCATTTAATTTATGGTGGTCTGACCATGGTATGGCCGTCCATTTTGTATCTGTTAATATAAGGTTTGAGTCTAAGGATAGTTTGTATGTAATGAGGTCAATTGTGTGTCCTTTGACATGTGTAGCTTGCATATTAGGCAAGTTAAGGTCCCATAGTTGTAGGAAGTCTTTGCAATCACGTGTATTGGTTGCATTAGGATCTTCCACGTGTGGGTTTATGTCACCTATTATGAGTAAGTTGGAGTTGGAGACACATGTATTTGATATAAAATCCATAAAGTTTGGTTGGCATTCTTGCCAATTTCCTGCTGGTCTATAAAACAGGACCATGTTTAGATGGTCGAGCAGGGTAGCATGGTGGATTCTAACTGAGGCAATTTTGAGTTTTGGTGTTATAGACTCAGCAGTTGTTGTTACAGTGAAGTGGGATCTATAGATTAGTGCTATTCCACCTCCTCTTTTTTTCTTTCCTTGTCCAGTGTGTAATTTTGTAGCCTGGGGGGCAGAGTTCTAGGATTATGGGGTCCTTGTGATCGTGGATCCAGGTTTCGCTGATGAGTATTAGGTCAAGATTGTCTGCCGTAATCCAGTCAGTTATTGTTGTTGTTTTATTTACTACTCCCATATGCCAAATTGATAAAATGGGTTTTTAAAGCAGTCTTAAAATTAAAAAGGTTTGAAGAGATATGCTAGCCCTTGCTCACAGTAAAATACAGGCCAATGGTTCAGGCTAAAAGTTAGGCCTCTTGAAATCCAAAAGCATTTCTGATACAAAATACATTGCAGCACAAGCTGAAGTGAGTTCCCAGAAAGCTGGCAAGGGAGGGGGCATTTGCACTTGTACACAATCACTGGGACTGGCACCTGTGAGAAGTCATGAGAAAGATGTTTTGGCTAATGAGCGTGATTAGAGGGTCACATGTACGTAGATGGGCATACCCAAGGGGAGGAGGGAGCTGAGAGAGAACAGGGTGACCGGTGAAGTCATCTCACAGATGCGCTCTGCGTAGATATTGTTTATAGTTAGAGCTTGAGAACTGGTGAAGTCACTCTTATCAACTGATAAGGACCAAGATCTCTGGTGAGAAAGCTGGGGTGCATTGGAATCAATGGGAGCAGAATGGTATGTAAGGAGCAAGCTGAGGGGTATCAGATTAGAAGGCTACCAACAGGAGACCATAGAAGACCCCAGAGAGATGTGTCGCGAGATGCTTCTGTACCATATGAATGACAACTGATTGTACTGTCCTTGGGTAAGATATAAATGCTAATAAACTATATTTCTTTATCTACTCAATACTGGGTTCCTTTCTAATTACAGACCTAGCTAAAGCTTAGTCTATGCTGAACTGCCATGAGCAGATACAGGGTTGGGGTAATTAAGTATCTAGAGGGGCTATGTAGTTTCTTCCAGGCTATTAGAAGGGCCCTGGCTTCCACTGCCCAGATAGAGAAGGCAGATCTAAGAAATAAACAGTTTCAAGTTGTAATTCAGGAGAGAAGGGGACCTAGAAACAAAAGTACAATTTCTGATAGATTCCAAGTGGGCTAATGATACTGGTAGAAGAACAAATCGATTCCCATTAGATGACCACAGAAAATGAGGAGTTGCAAAAGGAAACAAGAGGGTGGCCAGGTTGGTGGGACAGTGATGATATAGAGCTTTATGAACTAATGAGCAGACTTTAAACTGAATATGATATGAGATTTGGAGCCAATGGTGATGTAGAAGCAAGGGAGTTATATGATAAAATGTGGACAGCAGTATTTTTAACTGCCTGGAGACCAGTGTAGACCATGTTTGCATAGTCTAAACAAGGGAGGACTGTTGCAAAGAGAAAACTTATCTGAGCAGAGAAGTCAAGAAGGATACATATAGAATGAAATTGATGCAGAGTGTTTAACAACAGAGCTTACTGTCCCCCCACCCCCATGTCCAGCATTTCTCCACATTCCCTCCCCCTGCCACTGCCACCCTACCATCCTCCACCTTCAGCTCCTGCTGCAAAACTAAAATCAACACTGAATGGAGCCTTGAGCACAGGTCCATGCTCAAGGCTTGCAATGTTCCCCTGCCCCCAACCATGCAGAGTTCCTGTTGGAGAGGGTGGACATGGCAGTGCTTGGGTGTAGGCCAGTACTGAAAGGCCTGTGCTAGCTCACAATAGTTTTAAACTACTGCTTACATACTGCACCTCTGCTCCTACTCCCCATTGTGCGAACCTATGCCTAGTCTACCTAGTGGCAGAGTTGGCCTTGGGGAAGGGATAGGGTTACTATATGTCCGGTTTTACCTGGACATGTCCTCTTTTTGAGGACATTGTGAGGTGTCCAGGCAGGTTTTGCTAGCCTGCCCATTTGTCCAGGTTTGTGGACAGATGGGCAGGCGGGTGGGCCTTAGGGTGTCCTCCTCTCCTCTCTGTACCTTCTTGTTATGCCCTGGTGGCCTAGTGGCCTCTTCGGGGCAAGAAAGAGACTCTTCTTTCTTGCCTGGCGCTGCCGCAGACCTCTCGCTCCCGGTGCCGCTTCAAAATGGCTGCCGAGAGTTAAAGCACTGACCTCACGAGACTTCCGCATAGAGAGAAGAAAGCAAGAGATTATGAAGAAGAAAATAAAGAACAGAATGAACATAGAGAAAGTTAGAGATTGTGTATATGTGAAGAGGATAATAGTTGTGGCGAAACAGTGGGTTTCTATGCCTATGAACTGTATTGTTTTGCTGATGATATGTGTTTCTCCTGGTTGGCCAGCAGATGGTGATTGTTTTCTTTAAAGTTGTACCAGAAGTGACAGTTTGTTTTCTTTTTCCCGCCTGACTGTAGCCAAGATGCACTAAAAAATCGTTAAAGCCCTTCCCTTACCGATTCCCTTAGCGAATCGGTAAGGAACGGGCATGCATCAAGGAAAAGGAATGCAAATGAGCTGCTCGTTGTAGCTCACTTGCATTCTCTATTCCATCGGTAAACAGTTGGCCAGTCGACCGGTCGAGCATGCGCAGAGCAGCCAAGCGTTGTGCTGGCTTCTCTGCGCATGCCAAAGATGTCCAAAAAGGATGTCCCTGGCGAGCATTCAGCACCAGCCTTACTTTACCCAGACCCTGCTCCCTCACCGGTCTTACCGTTCGAACAGCTGTGACTGGCCCGGCGCCGACAGCTCCATGTCTTCGAATGCCTTTCCCTGCAGTATCAGGAGCTCATCCCTGGCAGAGGCAGTGATCGCTTTCCTTCCTCCAGGTTCTGCCAGCTCCTCCCCTGAAATGCTTCCAGTCTCCTCCCCGCTTCCCCCTCTGCTGAACCAGCCGAGCCCCAGCCCCATCGAACGTTTGCAGGACAAACATATGAGAGAGAGACCCGAGAAGGACGTCCAAATCAAAACGTTTTGGACGTCCCGCCCTCCAGGTCTCTCAGCCAATCACAGCGCGTTTAGCTGATACCGGTAACAGCTAAACACGCTGTGATTGGCTGAGAGAGACCTGGAGGGCGGGACGTCCCAAAAGTTTTGATTTTGCAGTGTAGTTGCAGTCAGAGCTGTGTATTATGAAGGGTTCCGTTACTGCAATATCAAGGGGTGTGGATTCCTGCACAATCAGGACATATAGCCAGCTGTGCACCGGTCCGATACCATTTGTGCCTGGCTAAATGTGGTCATGTTATTCATTGTTTATATAAGGTACTAACGTTGTAGCAGCCTAATATACAGAGGCACGGGGAATGCACGAGTTAAATTCGAACAGGGAAAGATTAAAGTGACCCGCTGGAGATGAGAGTAGATCTGGAGCTTGTCCCTGAAACTGACAATGCTAAACCTCACATCCCATTTTCCGAGGGCAGTTGAGGACGCCCATCCATAAAGGCGTCCTTTTTGGCCGTCATTCCCCCCCCCCCCCCCCACCAGCAATAATAAAAACGTCCTTTTTGGACGTGCTTCACCCAGTTGAGACCTGGAAGTCTCTGAGCCAATCACAACGCATTTAGCTGAGCTAAACGCGCTGTGATTGGCTCAGAGACTTCCGGGTCTCTCAGGAGGTATTGTCTGTCACCAAAGAGGAGCACTCGTAGGATTCAGAGGAGGATCCAAGGTATGTTTCTTCTGATGAGTCCTATGGAATTCCATCTGAGCCCTCCCCTCCACCTGAAAGGAGAAAGTCTCCTCCAGGAGAGCCTTTCATTCCCTTCTTTTATTAAGGAAATGGCTGATGCCATTCCTTTTCCTTTGGAAGTGGAGGATGAGCCCAGGGCCAAGATTCTTGAGGTCCTAGACTACACGTCTTTTCCTGGGGAGGCTGTGACTGTCCCTCTCCACGAGGTACTCCAGGAAGTCCTCGTTAGGAACTGGGAGTCATCTCTGTCGGTCCCTGTCGTGCCCAAGATCGATACCATGTACTGGATCCAAAAAACATCTGGTTTTGACAAGCCTCAGTTGCCTCACAATTCCACATTGGTGGAATCTGCTCTCAAAAGAGCAAGGAGTTACAGGGACTATGCCTTCTGAAGAACCATGTGGTTGAGCCCGTCCCACCAGTTGAAGAAGGGCGGTGATTCTATTCCAGGTACTTCCTCCTACAGAAGAAGACGGGGGTGGGGGGTGGGGGGGTGTCCCATTCTAGACCTAAGGGTCCCGAACAAATTCTTAGTCCGAGAAAAGTTCAGGATGGTTTCCCTGGACACTCTTCTCTCAGTGATTCAGAAAAATGATTGGCTATGTTCTCTGGACTTAAAGGATGCATATACTCACATCCTGATACTTCCAGCCTACCAGAAGTATCATCGATTTCGGCTGTGAACACTTCACTACCAGTACTGTGTGTTGCCTTTTGGCCTTGCATCAGCTCCCAGGGTCTTCACCAAATGTCTAGTTGTGGTTGCAGCATCGCTACGCAGACTGGGAGTCCACGTGTTCCTGTATCTTGACGATTGGATGGTAAAGAGCACCTCTTTGGATGGTGCTCAGGAGTCCATGTTTATGACTATTCAGGTGCTCGAGCTACTAGGGTTCATTTTAAACTACCCCAAGACCCATCTTTGCCCTCTCCAGTGATTGGCGTTCATAGGAGCCCTGCTCGATACACAGAAAGTTTGAGCCTACCTTCCTGAGTTAAGAGCGGACTTTCTTGTCACACTCACTTCCAAGGTTCGAGCCTCCCAGTACATCACAGCTCAGCAGATATTGAGTTTGTTGGGCCACATGGCTTCCACAGTGTATGTTACACCCATGACAAGTCTTCATGTGAGATCAGCTCAATGGACCCTGTCTTCTCAGTGGTATCAAGCCATGGGGAGCCTGGAAGATGCTATCCAAGTGTCCTCAGAGCTTGTACACTCCCTTCAGTTGTGGACCATTCAATCCAATTTGACTCTGGGACTTCCATTCCAAATTCTTCAGCCACAAAAGGTGCTGACGACGGATACATCTCTCTTGGGATGGGGGGGTCATGTAGTTGGGCTTCACACCCAGGGTGTTTGGTCCACCCAGGAAATGAATTTTCAGATCAATCTTCTTGAGCTTTGGGCGATCTGGAATGCTCTAAATGTTTTCAGATATCATCTGTCTCATCAAATTGTACTCAAATTGGAAGGTCATTTTCTTGGTGTCACTTCAGCTCGTAGTCAGTAAGCTTCAGGCCTTAGTGGTGGATGCATCTTATACGAAGTTACATCACAACAGAGTAGTCTTCCACACTCACCCTAAGTTCCTTCCATAGCTTGAAAGGATCTGTTTGAAGCAGTCCCCTTAGATTCAAAACTATATAAAGAGGAAAGGTTCCACTTAACTTTCTTTCTGAGAAGTTCCGAGAGAAGACATTTCTCTGGTTAGTGAACATTATTTTGCTTTGTGCTTTGGGAACTTAAAAATTGGAGTTTATGGGAGGAATTGTAGGTTAGTGATAAGCAGAATACAAACTCATACAAACAGACAATCGGGTTGCAAGGTATTACACCAACAAGCGGGCGGGGGCACCAGATCACGTCCTCTGTATCAGGAGGCCATCTGGATGTGGCATTGGGCTCGCCAACATGGCATATTCCTTCGAGTCACTTATCTGGCTGGCAAAAACAATACCCTGGCCGACAGACTGAGTAGGATAGTGCAACCACACGAGTGGTCTCTCAATATAAGCATAGCACACACGATCTTCAGAGTGTGGGGCGCCCCCTTGGTGGATCTTTTTGCCACTCAGATAAACCACAAAGTCCCTCAGTACAGTTCCAGGCTTCAGGCCTACGACAGACTAGCGTCAGATGCTTTCCTCCTCAATTGGGGACAGGTCTTCTGTATGCATATCCTTCCATACCTCTAGTGGGGAAGACTTGTTGAAACTGAAGCAAGACCATGGAACTATGATTCTGATTACGCCATACTCATCGTGGTAGATATTGTTCCCTCTACTTCTGGAGTTATTCTCTGAATAACCGTGGAGATTGGAATGTTTTCCGACCCTGATCACGCAGAATGAGGGGTCTCTTCTATATCCCAACCTCCAGTCTCTGGCTCTCATAGCTTGGATGTTGAGAGCCTAGAATTCGCGTCCTTGGGTCTTTCAGAGGGTGTCTCCTGGGTTTTGCTGGCTTCTAGGAAAGGCTCCACTAAGAGGTGTTATTCTTTCAAATGGTTTGCCGTTTGGTGTGAGAGCAAGGCCCTAGATCCCCTTACTTACCCTACACAGACCTTCTAGTTTCAAGACCCTTAAGGGTTCACCTTAGTGCAATTAGTGATTATCATCACCGTGTAGAGGGTAAGCCCATCTCTGAACAGCCTCTAGTTGTTCACTTCATGAGAGGTTTGCTTTTGTCAAAGCCCCCTGTCAAACCTCCACCAGTGTTATGGGATCTTGACGTCGTTCTCACCCATCTGATGAAGCTCCTTTTGAGCCACTGAATTCCTGCCATCTGAAGTACTTGACCTGGAAGGTCATTTTCTTGGTGTCACTTCAGCTCGTAGTCAGTAAGCTTCAGGCCTTAGTGGTGGATGCATCTTATACGAAGTTACATCACAACAGAGTAGTCTTCCACACTCACCCTAAGTTCCTTCTGTAGCTTGAAAGGATCTGTTTGAAGCAGTCCCCTTAGATTCAAAACTATATAAAGAGGAAAGGTTCCACTTAACTTTCTTTCTGAGAAGTTCCGAGAGAAGACATTTCTCTGGTTAGTGAACATTATTTTGCTTTGTGCTTTGGGAACTTAAAAATTGGAGTTTATGGGAGGAATTGTAGGTTAGTGATAAGTAGAATAAAAATATAAAAAGCAAACTTTATCAACTAAATCTCCATACTCTTTCCCCCCTAGTTTTAAAACTTGAACTTTGTACCTAAGCATAACAGCCTCTAGAAGGCACAGCATGGCCTAGTTTAGTCTTCAATCCCACCCACCCCTTCCACAACTCTTTATTTATAGTCAGGATAACAAGCAAGGAGTGCTCTTACAGTGTTTTAATTACATTTCATTACTTTCTAAGAAGAAAACATATTAAATAAATCACACAGAGGGGCATTTTACATAGTAACATAGTAGATGATGGCAGAGAGAGACCTGCACGGTCCATCCAGTCTGCCCAACAAGATAAACTCATATGTGCTACTTTATGTGTATACCTGACTTTGATTTGTATCTGCCATTTTCAGGGCACAGACCATAGAAGTCTGCCCAACACTAGCCCCGCCTCCCACCACCGACTCTGCCACCCAATCTCCGCTAAGCTTCTGATGATCCATTCCTTCTGAACAGGATTCCTTTATGTTTGTCCAATGCATTTTAAAAATTCCGTTACCGTTTTCATCTCCACCACCTCCCGCGGGAGGGCATTCCAAGTATCCACCACTCTTTCAATAGAAAGTCTAAATCAGAATTTGAAGGTTATTTTCGAAAAATTTAGACATCTATCTTTTGTGTTCGAAAATGCTATGGACGTCTTTGATTTGGATGTTTTGTAATTTGGACGGCCTTTTTTTTGGTCCATTTTCAAACAAAAGATGTCCAAATGCAAGATATCCAAAACAGAGGAGGAGTGGCTTAATGGTTAGTGCAGCGGGCTTTGATCCTGGCAACAGGGGTTCAATTCCCACTGTTGCTCCTTGTGACTGGGCAAGTCAAATGCAGAAGGGGCATTTTTGGATATGACATCTAAGTCTGAATTTGGATGATTTTTGTAAAATGTCCAAAATCAGAACAGGAAAGGTCATTTTCTAAAAAAAAAAAAAAGTCTATCTTTTCCTTTTGAAAACACTGTTTGGAAAAATGTTTTGTGATTTGGATGTTTTATTTTTTGGTCCATTTTCAAACAAATGCATCCAAATTCAAAATGTACAAAATAAACAAGAAAATCCATAATAAAGTGAAACCATTCACATGTTCTAAGTGTGGTAAAAGCTTTGGTTGTAATGTAAATCGCAAAGTGCATCAGAAAGTCCACATGGGAGAGAAACCATTTGCATGTATGGAGTCTGGTAAAAGCTTTGGTCAGAAGGACAATACACACAGGAGTGAAACCATTTACATGTCCTGAGTATGGTAAAAGCTTTGATTGGAAAGAAAGCCTCACATGGCATCAGAGAATCCACACAGGGATGAAACCATTTACATGCACTGAGGAGGTAAAAGCTTCAGTTGCATTGGGACAGGTAATTAGGGAATGTACACTCTTGCTATGAAGTATGGAAAAATAGCACTCTGGTATTTAGATATATGTAATGAGACCTCCTTTTCATCTATAGATCTGAATTCAAAGCGCAAATCTAATGATAAACAATAGACACAAGGCTCAGATGTTGAAAAAAAAAATTGGCATCAGGTACAATAGTGGAAAAGTGACATCCCAGGAAAGCAATAGAGCATCCTTGGGGGCACTGCAGTGGACTTTATAAAATGCTCCCAGGTACAGATCTCACAATTGCTCCCTTATCTTATCTGCAGAACCCCCCCCCCAAAAAAAAAAAAAAAAACTACCCAAAACCCACTACCCCCAACTGTACACCACTACCATAGCCCTTACAGGTGAAGGGGTCACCAATATGTGGGTACATTGGGTTTCTGGTGGGTTTTGGAGGGCTCACGGTTTCCTCCACAAGTGTAAAAAGTAGGGGGAGGTAGAAGCCTGGGTCCATCTGTCTGCAGTGCACTGCACCACTACTAGACTACGCCAGAGACCTGCATGCTATTCTAATTGACCTGAGTATAACATCTGAGGTTGGCACAGAGGCTGGCAAGTAATATTTTTAATCACAATTTTTGGAGGTGGGAGGGGGATAGTGACCACTGGGGGAGTAAGGGGAGGTGATCCCTGATTTCCTCCGGCGGTCATCTGGCCATTTGGGGCACATCTTGTGTGGAGTAGAGGAGTAGCCTAGTGGTTAGTGCAGCAGGCTTTGATCCTGGGAAAGTGAGTTCAATTCCCACTGCAGCTATTCGTTATAAAAACAGGTCTAGCTCAGAACATCTAAGTTTTAGTCTTGGATGTCTTTGTTTTGTTCCATTATTGCTGAAAGACGTCCAAGTCTTAGGAACGCCCAAGTCCCACCTTGAACATGTCCCTGACACACCTCCTTGAGATTTAGATGTCCTTCTGACGGACTTCAGAGAAAAACATCTAAAAAGAGGTTTTGAAAATACTGATTTGGACGTTTTTGTGAGATAAATGTCCAAATGCAGACTTATGTCACTTTGGACGATTTTCTCTTTTGAAAATGAGCTTGACAATATGCCATGTAAGCTAAAGGCTTTCTAAAATTAGACTAATATCCTTAATTCCTTAGCAAGTTTTATATTATTGAAAAGCTAAAAAAATACTAAGATGAAGACAGCTGTCCAACAGCAAGAGGGGTGCTATCCAGTCTTTTGCATTGTGTCACATGTATGATTTATCTCCCAGTTGGTGAGCGGTTATATGTGTGTGCCCAATGCAAAGAGCTCCTGTCAGAGAACAGGTCCGTTCTCTTGAGGCTAGAGTAGCAGACATGATGGAGCTGAGGGAGACCGAGAGGTACATAGAGGAGACTTACAGGGACATTGTAGAGAAGTCCCACCTCCAATCTAGCAGCCCCTGTGCTGCCTTGGAGGAGGAAAGTCTCCTAGACAGAGACCATCACCCTGGTGAAGTAGGAAGTTCTCCTGTAGCCAGGACCTGCCTACCAGGAGACACACTATTCTCTTGCATCAGAATATGTCTCCGAGAACTTCTGCCCAGGCTGGGAAGGCTTAGGACTGCTGTTGTAGTTGGTGATTCAATCATTCAGGCACGTAGATAGCTGGGTGGCTGGTGGACTTGAGGATCGCCTGGTCACTTGTCTGCCTGGTGCGAAGTTGGCGGACCTCACGCGTCACCTAGACAGGATCTTAGATAGATAGTGCTGGGGAGGAGCAGGCTGTCTTAGTACATGTGGGTACCAGTGACATAGGAAAATGTGGGAGGGAGGTTCTGGAAGCATAATTAAGGCTCTTAGGTAGAAAGCTGAAGTCCATATCCTCCAGGGTAGCATTTTCAGGAATGCTTCCTGTTCCACGCACAGGATCCAAAAGGCAGGCAGAGCTCTGAAGTCTCAATGCGTGGTTGAGATGATGGTGCAAGGATGAGGGATTCAGATTTGTTAGGAACAGGGCCACATTTTGGGAAAGGGGGAGCCTTTTCCAAAATGATGGGGTCCACCTTAACCGGGATGGAACCAGGCTGCTGGTACTAACTTTTAAAAAGAAGATAGAGCAGCTTTTAAACTAGAAATGGGAGGGGGGGAGCTGACAGTCGGTGTGGAGTATCCTTGAAGGATACTATTGAAACAGAACATTTAGGGAATCCCAATAGAGAGGTTTCAACAATGCTGAAAGTAATCCAGGTGTGCTTAATGAGAGAGCAGGATAAAGGATGCACATTATCCCCTTCAACTTCTAAGCAGCTTGTAGATCAAAGGAAAAAACAGAATTTGAAATGCCTATATACAAATGCTAGAAGCCTTAAAAATAAGATGGGAGAGTTAAAGTATATAGCTCTAAATAATGACATAGATGTAATAGGCATCTCAGGGTACAAATTGTATCACAATGATAGATAGAATCAAATTGGAGGGGAGGTTGAGCTGTATGTTAAAGAGGGAATTGAGTTAAATAAAAAAACATTCCACATGAAACAGATAGCAGTGTGGAATCATTATGGATAGAAATTCCATGTGTGAAGGGAAGGAGTATTCTTGTAGGGCTTTACTACCGTCTGCCAGGACAGAACGAACAGACGGATGAAGAAATGTTTACACAAATTAGGAAAGCTGGCAAATTGGGCAATGCTATAATAATGGGTGATTTCAATTATCCCAATATTGACTGGATAAATGTTACATCAGGGAGTGCCAGGGAGATAACAATTTTAAATATAATAAGCAACTGCTTTTTTGAGAAACTGGTCCAGGAACTGACAAGAGGGGGAGCCAGTTTGGATCTGGTCCTTGGTGACATGCAGGGCATAGTGCGAGAGTTGGCAGTGTTGGGTCCCCTGGGAAACAGTGATCATAACATGATCAAATTTGAGCTGCTATCTGGGATGAACCCACAAAGGAAATCTACTGTAACTGCATTTAATTTTTGAAAGAGTGACTATAATAGAATGAGGAAAATGGTTAAAAAGAAACTAAAATGATTGACTGCTAATGTTAGGACACTAAATCAGGCATGGCCGTTATTTAAAAATGCCATCTTGGAAGCCAAGTCTAGATGCATTCCACGTATTTGCAAAGGTGGAAAGAAGAGAAACTGACAGCCAACGTGGTTAAAAGGTGAAGTAAAAGAAGCTATTAAAGCCAAAAGATTGTCCTTCAAAGAATGGAAAAAGGACCCAAATGAAGAAAATAAGCAGCATCATAAGCACTGGCAAGTCAGATGCAAAGCATTAATAAAGAAAGCTAAAACAGATTATGAAAAGAAACTTGCCACAGAGGCTAAAACTCACAGTAACAACATTTTCAGGTACATCAGAAGTGGAAAGACTGCAAGGGAATCCGTGGGACCGTTAGATCACGGAGGAGTAAAAGGGGTGCTCAGGGAGGACAAGGCCATAGCCGAGAAACTGAATGAATTATTTGCTTCTGTTTTTACTGAAGAAGATGTAACAGATCTGCTTATACCGGAAATGGTTTTCAAGGGTGATGATTTAAAGGAATTGAAAGAAATCTTATTCAACCTAGAAGATATACTGAGCCAAATTGACAAATTAAAGAGTTGTAAATCACCTGGCCCGGATGGCATACATCCAAGGGTACTCAAAGAACTCGAGCATGAAGTTGCTGATCTGCTGTTAGTAATATGTAACCTATTGTTAAAATTGTGCTTAGTACCTGTAGATTGGAAGGTGGCTAATGTGACGCCGATTTTTTAAAAAGAGTTCTAGGGTTGATCTGGGACATTGCAGACCGGTAAGCTTGATGTCGGAGCTGGGCAAAATAGTAGACAAACATGGTTTAATGGGACAGAGTCAGCATGGGTTTAGCCGAGCGAAGTCTTGCCTCACCAATTTGCCTTAATTTCTTTGAAGGCGTGAATAAACAAGTGGATAAAGGTGAGCCAGTTGATGAGAGACAATTCTTCCTGAGAAAATTAGAGAGTCATGGGATAGAAGGCAAGGTTCTGGTGTGGATTAGGAATTGGTTATTTGACAGAAAACAGAGGGTAGGGTTAAATGGTCATTTCTCTCAATGGAGGAGGGTGAACAGTGGAGTGTCGCAGGGATCGGTACTGGGATCAGAGCTATTTAACATATTTATAAATGATATGTAAATTGGAACGACGACTGAGGTGATTAAATTTGCAGATGATACAAAACTATTCAAGGTTGTTAAAACACAGTGAAATATTGCAGGTAGACTGTAGGAAATTGGAAGACTGGGCAACCATATTGTAGATTAAATTTAATGTGGACAAATGCAAGGTGATACACCTTGGAAAGAATAATCCGAATCATAGTTACCTGATGCTAGGGTCCTCCTTGGGGGTCAGAACTCAAGAAAAATGATCTAGGTGTCGTTGTAGATAATACGCTGAAATCTTATGCTCAGTGTTTGGCGGCGACCAATAAAGCAAACAGAATACTAGGAATTATTAGGAAAAGGATGGTGAATAAGA
Source organism: Microcaecilia unicolor (assembly GCF_901765095.1). Taxonomy (NCBI): domain Eukaryota; kingdom Metazoa; phylum Chordata; class Amphibia; order Gymnophiona; family Siphonopidae; genus Microcaecilia; species Microcaecilia unicolor. Next base: position 644,261,630 of record NC_044032.1, on the reverse strand, counting down.
CCGAAAATACTATAATGCCTCTGTATTGCTCCATGGTGTGACCACACCTTGAGTATTGCGTTCAGTTCTGATCGCCATATCTCAAAAAAAGATTTAGCAGAAGTAGAAAAGGTTCAAAGAAGAGCATCCAAAATGATAAAGGGGATGGAGCTCCTCTCATATGAGGAAAGGCTAAAGAGGTTAGGGCTCCTCAGCTTGGAAAAGAGACAGATGATGGGAGGTACGATTGAGGTCTACAAAATCCTAAGTGGTGTAGAGCGAGTAGGAGTAAATCAATTTTTTTTACTCATTCCAAAAGTACAAAAACTAGCAGACATTTGAGGAAGTTACACGGAAATACTTTTAAAACAAATAGGAGGGAATATTTTTTCACTCAACGAATAGTTAAGCTCTGGAACTCTTTTCCGGAGGATGTGGTAATGGCGGTTAACATATCTGGGTTTAAGAAAGGTTCTCCGAGGACAAGCAGGCTGCTTGTTCTCACTGATAGGGTGACGTCCCCGGCAGCCCCTCCAATCGGAATCTTCACTAGCAAAGGCCTTTGCTAGTCCTCGCGCGCCGATGCGCACCGCGCATGCGCGGCCGTCTTCCCGCCCGAAACCGGCTTGTGCCGGCCAGTCTTCTTTTCTCCGCGCTCGGTACGGTTGTGTTTTACCGTTCGTGCCCCGAAAAGTCGGCCTCGCGCGTCGTTTTTGACTACTTTCTGTGAGAAATTCCAGAAATTATTTGGATTAACCATTTTTGGTTTTTCCTTTCCTCTACTTCGAGTTTTTCGCCCCGTTAAGTTTTCTTTCGTCGTCGGGGTAGGCCTTACTTAGGCCCCGGTCGAAATTTTCCCTTTTTTCTGTGCCAAATTTCGCCATTTCGTCTTTCGATTTCGCCGGTGTGATTTTTCCGCCCATGACATCGAAGCCTTCCAGCGGCTTCAAGAAGTGCACCCAGTGCGCCCGGGTAATCTCGCTCACTGACAGGCACGCGTCGTGTCTTCAGTGTCTGGTGGCTGGGCACCGCCCTCAGGCCTGTAGTCTGTGTTCCCTTTTGCAAAGGCGGACTCAGGTAGCGAGGTTAGCCCAGTGGAACATTTTGTTCTCGGGCTCTTCGTCGGCATCGGCACCGGGGGTATCGAGTGCATCGACGTCTTCAGCGTCCAGACCATCAACCTCGGCGGCCAGTACATCGAGTGCATCGAGGCATCGGCCCTCTGCATCGGCGCCGAGACATCGGACAGCTGCATCGACGTCGGTGGTACCGGGACCTCGTCTGCTGATGTCGTCGGACGGTGGTTCTTCGTCTGGAGTGCAGGTGAGGGCTGTCCATTCCCCTGCTGGTGGCGGTGAGCCTTCGGGTGGGTCTCCCCCTACCCTGAGGGCTCCTGCGGTACAGCCCCCCCGAGACCAACCTTCTTCGGTCTCGGCCCCGAGGAAGCGACGGCTGGATTCTACGTCCTCCTCGTCGGTACCGGGAAGCTCCGGTGACATGCTTCGTCCCAAGAAGTCGAAGAAGCATCGTCACCGGTCCCCTTCCCATGTCAGTACCGAGAGCTCTGGGTCGCCGAAGGAGTCGGCACCCAGTAGGCATCGGCGCCGAGAGGACCGCTCACCCTCTGTTCAGGAGGTGTCGATGCGTTCCACTCTGGACAGCCCGGAACAGCCTCCACGCCCGGAACAGGTTCTGACGTCGACGCCTGCATCGACCTCCATGCCTTTCTCTGCAGCCGCTCTGAACGAGAGCCTCCGGGCCGTTCTCCCAGAGATTCTGGGAGAGCTGCTGCGCCCTACCCCTCCGGTACCGGCGGTGCTTGCGCTACCGGTACCGTCGAGCGTGGCGCCGGCTGGCCCATCGCCCGAGGTGAGGTCTCCGGCGTCGGTGCCGCGTGCGGTACCGGCTGCCGTCGCCTCCCAGGAAGGCTCCCCGACTACGTCGGCGGAGGGAGCTTCGCCGATGCGGGCGAGGGAGTCTACCTCAAGACGCCCCCATCGTGGACGTGGCTCCACGGAGTCGAGTCGGGCACGGTTGCAGACACAGGTCTGTGAACTTGTGTCTGACACCGAGGGTGAGGCCTCGTGGGAGGACGAAGAAGACCCCAGATATTTCTCTGACGAGGAGTCTGAGGGTCTTCCTTCCGATCCCACTCCCTCTCCTGAAAGACAGCTTTCCCCTCCTGAGAGTCTGTCTTTTGCTTCCTTTGTCCGGGAGATGTCTACGGCCATCCCCTTCCCGGTGGTTGTGGAGGACGAGCCCAGGGCTGAAATGTTTGAGCTCCTGGACTATCCTTCTCCACCTAAGGAAGCGTCCACTGTTCCCTTGCACCATGTCCTTAAAAAGACATTGCTTGCGAACTGGACCAAGCCTTTAACTAATCCCCACATCCCCAAGAAGATCGAGTCCCAGTACCGGATCCATGGGGACCCAGATCTGATGCGCACTCAGTTGCCTCATGATTCTGGAGTTGTGGATCTGGCCCTAAAGAAGGCTAAGAGTTCTAGGGAGCATGCTTCGGCGCCCTCGGGCAGGGACTCTAGAACCTTAGACTCCTTTGGGAGGAAGGCCTACCATTCTTCTATGCTCATGGCCAAAATTCAGTCTTACCAGCTCTACACGAGCATACACATGCGGAACAATGTGCGGCAGTTGGCGGGCTTGGTTGATGCGCTCCCCCCTGAGCAAGCCAAGCCATTTCAGGAGGTGGTCAGGCAGCTGAAGGCGTGCAGAAAATTCCTGGCCAGAGGGGTGTATGACACCTTTGATGTTGTGTCCAGGGCCGCTGCTCAAGGTGTGGTGATGCGCAGGCTCTCATGGCTGCGTGCCTCCGACCTGGAGAATAGAATCCAGCAGCAGATTGCGGACTCGCCTTGCCGTGCGGATAACATTTTTGGAGAGAAAGTCGAACAGGTGGTAGAGCAGCTCCACCAGCGGGACACCGCTTTCGACAAGTTCTCCCGCCGGCAGCCTTCAGCCTCTACCTCTACAGGTAGAAGATTTTTCGGGGGAAGGAAGACTGTTCCCTACTCTTCTGGCAAGCGTAGGTACAATCCTCCTTCTCGACAGCCTGCGGCCCAGGCTAAGCCCCAGCGCGCTCGCTCTCGTCAGCAGCGTGCGCCTCAGCAAGGCCCCTCGGCTCCCCAGCAAAAGCAAGGGACGAGCTTTTGACTGGCTCCAGCAGAGCATAGCCGACATCCAAGTGTCAGTGCCGGGCGACCTGCCAGTCAGAGGGAGGTTGAAAGCTTTTCACCAAAGGTGGCCTCTCATAACCTCCGATCAGTGGGTTCTCCAAATAGTCCGGCAAGGATACACCCTCAATTTGGCCTCAAAACCTCCAAATTGTCCACCGGGAGCTCAGTCTTACAGCTTCCAGCACAAGCAGGTACTTGCAGAGGAACTCTCCGCCCTTCTCAGCGCCAATGCGGTCGAGCCCGTGCCATCCGGGCAAGAAGGGCTGGGATTCTATTCCAGGTACTTCCTTGTGGAAAAGAAAACAGGGGGGATGCGTCCCATCCTAGACCTAAGGGCCCTGAACAAATATCTGGTCAAAGAAAAGTTCAGGATGCTTTCCCTGGGCACCCTCCTTCCCATGATTCAGGAAAACGATTGGCTATGCTCTCTGGACTTGAAGGACGCCTACACGCACATCCCGATACTGCCAGCTCACAGACAGTATCTGCGATTTCAACTGGGCACACGTCACTTCCAGTACTGTGTGCTACCCTTTGGGCTCGCCTCTGCGCCCAGGGTGTTCACAAAGTGCTTGGCTGTAGTAGCAGCGGCACTTCGCAGGCTGGGGGTGCACGTGTTCCCATATCTCGACGATTGGCTGGTGAAGAACACGTCCGAGGCAGGAGCCCTGCAGTCCATGCAGATGACTATTCGCCTCCTGGAGCTACTGGGGTTTGTGATAAATTACCCAAAGTCCCATCTCCTCCCGGCGCAGAGACTCGAATTCATAGGAGCTCTGCTGGATTCTCGGACGGCTCGCGCCTATCTCCCAGAGGCGAGAGCCAACAACTTGTTGTCCCTCGTCTCGCGGGTGCGAGCGTCCCAGCAGATCACAGCTCGGCAGATGTTGAGATTGCTGGGCCACATGGCCTCCACAGTTCATGTGACTCCCATGGCCCGCCTTCACATGAGATCTGCTCAATGGACCCTAGCTTCCCAGTGGTTTCAGGCTGCTGGGGATCTAGAAGACGTGATCCACCTGTCCACGAGTTTTCTCGAATCCCTGTATTGGTGGACGATTTGGTCCAATCTGACTCTGGGACGTCCTTTCCAAATTCCTCAGCCACAAAAAGTGCTGACCACGGATGCGTCTCTCCTGGGGTGGGGAGCTCATGTCGATGGGCTTCACACCCAAGGAAGCTGGTCCCTCCAGGAACGCGATCTACAGATCAATCTTCTGGAGTTACGAGCGATCTGGAACGCTCTGAAGGCTTTCAGAGATCGGCTGTCCCACCAAATTATCCAATTTCAGACAGACAACCAGGTTGCCATGTACTACGTCAACAAGCAGGGGGGCACCGGATCTCGCCCCCTGTGTCAGGAAGCCGTCAGCATGTGGCTCTGGGCTCGCCGTCACGGCATGGTGCTCCAAGCCACATATCTGGCAGGCGTAAACAACAGTCTGGCCGACAGATTGAGCAGGATTATGCAACCTCACGAGTGGTCGCTCAATTCCCATGTAGTGCGACAGATCTTCCAGGTGTGGGGCACCCCCTTGGTAGACCTCTTCGCATCTCGAGCCAACCACAAAGTCCCTCAGTTCTGTTCCAGGCTTCAGGCCCACGGCAGACTGGCATCGGATGCCTTCCTCCTGGATTGGGGGGAGGGTTTGCTGTATGCTTATCCTCCCATACCTCTGGTGGGGAAGACTTTGTTGAAACTCAAGCAAGACCGAGGCACCATGATTCTGATTGCTCCTTTTTGGCCGCAGTCAGATCTGGTTCCCTCTTCTTCTGGAGTTATCCTCCGAAGAACCGTGGAGATTGGAGTGTTTTCCGACCCTCATCACGCAGGACGAAGGGGCTCTTCTGCATCCCAGCCTCCGGTCCCTGGCTCTCACGGCCTGGATGTTGAGAGCGTAGACTTTGCCTCTTTGGGTCTGTCAGAGGGTGTCTCCCGTAGTCTTGCTTGCTTCCAGGAAAGATTCCACTAAGAGGAGTTACTTCTTTCTGTGGAGGAGGTTTGTCGTCTGGTGTGACAGCAAGGCCCTAGCTCCTCGCTCTTGTCCTACACAGACCCTGCTTGAATACCTTCTGCACTTGTCTGAGTCTGGTCTCAAGACCAACTCTGTAAGAGTTCACCTTAGCGCAATCAGTGCATACCATTACCGTGTGGAAGGTAAGCCGATCTCAGGACAGCCTTTAGTTGTTCGCTTCATGAGAGGTTTGCTTTTGTCAAAGCCCCCTGTCAAGCCTCCTACAGTGTCATGGGATCTCAATGTCGTTCTCACCCAGCTGATGAAACCTCCTTTTGAGCCACTGAATTCCTGCCATCTGAAGTACTTGACCTGGAAGGTCATTTTCTTGGTGGCAGTTACTTCAGCTCGTAGAGTCAGTGAGCTTCAGGCCCTGGTAGCCCAGGCCCCTTACACTAAATTTCATCATAACAGAGTAGTCCTCCGCACTCACCCTAAGTTCTTGCCAAAGGTCGTGTCGGAGTTCCATCTGAACCAGTCAATTGTCTTGCCAACATTCTTTCCCCGTCCTCATTCCTGCCCTGCTGAACGTCAGCTGCACACATTGGACTGCAAGAGAGCATTGGCCTTCTACCTGGAGCGGACACAGCCCCACAGACAGTCCGCCCAATTGTTTGTTTCTTTTGATCCCAATAGGAGGGGAGTGGCTGTAGGGGAAACGCACCATATCCAATTGGCTAGCAGATTGCATTTCCTTCACTTACGCCCAGGCGGGGCTGGCTCTTGAGGGTCATGTCACGGCTCATAATGTTAGAGCCATGGCTGCGTCGGTAGCCCACTTGAAGTCAGCCTCCATTGAAGAAATTTGCAAAGCTGCGACGTGGTCATCTGTCCACACATTCACATCTCATTACTGCCTGCAGCAGGATACCCGACGCGACAGTCGGTTCGGGCAGTCAGTTCTTCAGAACCTGTTTGGGCTTTAGGATCCAACTCCACCCCCCGAGGGCCCTGTTTGTTCTGTTCCAGGCTGCACTCTCAGTTAGTTGGTAAATTTTTTAGGTCAATCTCAGTTATGTCCTCGCCGTTGCGAGGTCCAATTGACCATGGTTGTTGTTTTGAGTGAGCCTGGGGGCTAGGGATACCCCATCAGTGAGAACAAGCAGCCTGCTTGTCCTCGGAGAAAGCGAATGCTACATACCTGTAGAAGGTATTCTCCGAGGACAGCAGGCTGATTGTTCTCACAAACCCGCCCGCCTCCCCTTTGGAGTTGTGTCTTCCCTTGAACTGTATTGTCTTGCTACATACTGGACTGGCCGGCTCGAGCCGGTTTCGGGCGGGAAGATGGCCGCGCATGTGCGGTGCGCGCGGGCGCGCGAGAGCTAGCAAAGGACTTTGCTAGGAAGATTCCGATTGGAGGGGCTGCCGAGGACGTCACCCATCAGTAAGAACAATCAGCCTGCTGTCCTCGGAGAATACCTTCTACAGGTATGTAGCATTCGCTATATGTTTTCTTCTTAGAAAGTAATGAAATGTAATTAAAACACTGTAAGAGCACTCCTTGCTTGTTATCCTGACTATAAATAAAGAGTTGTGGAAGGGGTGAGTGGGATTGAAGACTAAACTAGGCCATGCTGTGCCTTCTAGAGGCTGTTATGCTTAGGTACAAAGTTCAAGTTTTAAAACTAGGGGGGAAAGAGTATGGAGATTTAGTTGATAAAGTTTGCTTTTTTATATTTTTATTCTGCTTATCACTAACCTACAATTCCTCCCATAAACTCCAATTTTTAAGTTCCCAAAGCACAAAGCAAAATAATGTTCACTAACCAGAGAAATGTCTTCTCTCGGAACTTCTCAGAAAGAAAGTTAAGTGGAACCTTTCCTCTTTATATAGTTTTGAATCTAAGGGGACTGCTTCAAACAGATCCTTTCAAGCTACGGAAGGAACTTAGGGTGAGTGTGGAAGACTACTCTGTTGTGATGTAACTTCGTATAAGATGCATCCACCACTAAGGCCTGAAGCTTACTGACTACGAGCTGAAGTGACACCAAGAAAATGACCTTCCAGGTCAAGTACTTCAGATGGCAGGAATTCAGTGGCTCAAAAGGAGCTTCATCAGATGGGTGAGAACGACGTCAAGATCCCATAACACTGGTGGAGGTTTGACAGGGGGCTTTGACAAAAGCAAACCTCTCATGAAGTGAACAACTAGAGGCTGTTCAGAGATGGGCTTACCCTCTACACGGTGATGATAATCACTAATTGCACTAAGGTGAACCCTTAAGGGTCTTGAAACTAGAAGGTCTGTGTAGGGTAAGTAAGGGGATCTAGGGCCTTGCTCTCACACCAAACGGCAAACCATTTGAAAGAATAACACCTCTTAGTGGAGCCTTTCCTAGAAGCCAGCAAAACCCAGGAGACACCCTCTGAAAGACCCAAGGACGCGAATTCTAGGCTCTCAACATCCAAGCTATGAGAGCCAGAGACTGGAGGTTGGGATATAGAAGAGACCCCTCATTCTGCGTGATCAGGGTCGGAAAACATTCCAATCTCCACGGTTATTCAGAGAATAACTCCAGAAGTAGAGGGAACAATATCTGCCACGATGAGTATGGCGTAATCAGAATCATAGTTCCATGGTCTTGCTTCAGTTTCAACAAGTCTTCCCCACTAGAGGTATGGAAGGATATGCATACAGAAGACCTGTCCCCAATTGAGGAGGAAAGCATCTGACGCTAGTCTGTCGTAGGCCTGAAGCCTGGAACTGTACTGAGGGACTTTGTGGTTTATCTGAGTGGCAAAAAGATCCACCAAGGGGGCGCCCCACACTCTGAAGATCGTGTGTGCTATGCTTATATTGAGAGACCACTCGTGTGGTTGCACTATCCTACTCAGTCTGTCGGCCAGGGTATTGTTTTTTGCCAGCCAGATAAGTGACTCGAAGGAATATGCCATGTTGGCGAGCCCAATGCCACATCCAGATGGCCTCCTGATACAGAGGACGTGATCTGGTGCCCCCGCCCGCTTGTTGGTGTAATACCTTGCAACCCGATTGTCTGTTTGTATGAGTACAATTTGATGAGACAGATGATATCTGAAAACATTTAGAGCATTCCAGATCGCCCAAAGCTCAAGAAGATTGATCTGAAAATTCATTTCCTGGGTGGACCAAACACCCTGGGTGTGAAGCCCAACTACATGACCCCCCCATCCCAAGAGAGATGTATCCGTCGTCAGCACCTTTTGTGGCTGAAGAATTTGGAATGGAAGTCCCAGAGTCAAATTGGATTGAATGGTCCACAACTGAAGGGAGTGTACAAGCTCTGAGGACACTTGGATAGCATCTTCCAGGCTCCCCATGGCTTGATACCACTGAGAAGACAGGGTCCATTGAGCTGATCTCACATGAAGACTTGTCATGGGTGTAACATACACTGTGGAAGCCATGTGGCCCAACAAACTCAATATCTGCCGAGCTGTGATGTACTGGGAGGCTCGAACCTTGGAAGTGAGTGTGACAAGAAAGTCCGCTCTTAACTCAGGAAGGTAGGCTCAAACTTTCTGTGTATCGAGCAGGGCTCCTATGAACGCCAATCACTGGAGAGGGCAAAGATGGGTCTTGGGGTAGTTTAAAATGAACCCTAGTAGCTCGAGCACCTGAATAGTCATAAACATGGACTCCTGAGCACCATCCAAAGAGGTGCTCTTTACCATCCAATCGTCAAGATACAGGAACACGTGGACTCCCAGTCTGCGTAGCGATGCTGCAACCACAACTAGACATTTGGTGAAGACCCTGGGAGCTGATGCAAGGCCAAAAGGCAACACACAGTACTGGTAGTGAAGTGTTCACAGCCGAAATCGATGATACTTCTGGTAGGCTGGAAGTATCAGGATGTGAGTACAGTGGTGGAAATAAGTATTTGATCCCTTGCTGATTTTGTAAGTTTGCCCACTGACAAAGACATGAGCAGCCCATAATTGAAGGGTAGGTTATTGGTAACAGTGAGAGATAGCACATCACAAATTAAATCCGGAAAATCACATTGTGGAAAGTATATGAATTTATTTGCATTCTGCAGAGGGAAATAAGTATTTGATCCCCCACCAACCAGTAAGAGATCTGGCCCCTACAGACCAGGTAGATGCTCCAAATCAACTCGTTACCTGCATGACAGACAGCTGTCGGCAATGGTCACCTGTATGAAAGACACCTGTCCACAGACTCAGTGAATCAGTCAGACTCTAACCTCTACAAAATGGCCAAGAGCAAGGAGCTGTCTAAGGATGTCAGGGACAAGATCATACACCTGCACAAGGCTGGAATGGGCTACAAAACCATCAGTAAGACGCTGGGCGAGAAGGAGACAACTGTTGGTGCCATAGTAAGAAAATGGAAGAAGTACAAAATGACTGTCAATCGACAAAGATCTGGGGCTCCACGCAAAATCTCACCTCGTGGGGTATCCTTGATCATGAGGAAGGTTAGAAATCAGCCTACAACTACAAGGGGGGAACTTGTCAATGATCTCAAGGCAGCTGGGACCACTGTCACCACGAAAACCATTGGTAACACATTACGACATAACGGATTGCAATCCTGCAGTGCCCGCAAGGTCCCCCTGCTCCGGAAGGCACATGTGACGGCCCGTCTGAAGTTTGCCAGTGAACACCTGGATGATGCCGAGAGTGATTGGGAGAAGGTGCTGTGGTCAGATGAATTCCACCAAGAGGAGTTACTTCTTTCTGTGGAGGAGGTTTGCCGTCTGGTGTGACAGCAAGGCCCTAGATCCTCGCTCTTGTCCTACACAGACCCTGCTTGAATACCTTCTGCACTTGTCTGAGTCTGGTCTCAAGACCAACTCTGTGAGGGTTCACCTTAGTGCAATCAGTGCATACCATTACCGTGTGGAAGGTAGGCCGATCTCAGGACAGCCTTTAGTTGTTCGCTTCATGAGAGGTTTGCTTTTGTCAAAGCCCCCTGTCAAGCCTCCTACAGTGTCATGGGATCTCAATGTCGTTCTCTCCCAGCTGATGAAACCTCCTTTTGAGCCACTGGATTCCTGCCATCTGAAGTACTTGACCTGGAAGGTCATTTTCTTGGTGGCAGTTACTTCAGCTCATAGAGTCAGTGAGCTTCAGGCCCTGGTAGCCCAGGCCCCTTACACCAAATTTCATCATAACAGGGTGAGTGCGGAGGACTACTCTAAGTTCTTGCCAAAGGTCGTGTCGGAGTTCCATCTGAACCAGTCAATTGTCTTGCCAACATTCTTTCCCCGTCCTCATTCCTGCCCTGCTGAATGTCAGCTGCACACATTGGACTGCAAGAGAGCATTGGCCTTCTACCTGGAGCGGACACAGCCCAACAGACAGTCCGCCCAATTGTTTGTTTCTTTTGATCCCAATAGGAGGGGAGTGGCTGTGGGGAAACGCACCATATCCAATTGGCTAGCAGATTGCATTTCCTTCACTTACGCCCAGGCTGGGCTGACTCTTGAGGGTCATGTCACGGCTCATAATGTTAGAGCCATGGCAGCGTCGGTAGCCCACTTGAAGTCAGCCTCTATTGAAGAAATTTGCAAAGCTGCGACGTGGTCATCTGTCCACACATTCACATCTCATTACTGCCTGCAGCAGGATACCCGACGCGACAGTCGGTTCGGGCAGTCAGTTCTTCAGAACCTGTTTGGGCTTTAGGATCCAACTCCACCCCCCGAGGGCCCTGTTTGTTCTGTTCCAGGCTGCACTCTCAGTTAGTTGGTGAATTTTTTAGGTCAATCTCAGTTATGTCCTCGCCGTTGCGAGGCCCAATTGACCATGGTTGTTGTTTTGAGTGAGCCTGGGGGCTAGGGATACCCCATCAGTGAGAACAAGCAGCCTGCTTGTCCTCGGAGAAAGCGAATGCTACATACCTGTAGAAGGTATTCTCCGAGGACAGCAGGCTGATTGTTCTCACAAACCCGCCCGCCTCCCCTTTGGAGTTGTGTCTTCCCTTGTCTTGGTTTTTGCTACATATGAGACTGGCCGGCACAAGCCGGTTTCGGGCGGGAAGACGGCCGCGCATGCGCGGTGCGCATCGGCGCGCGAGGACTAGCAAAGGCCTTTGCTAGTGAAGATTCCGATTGGAGGGGCTGCCGGGGACGTCACCCTATCAGTGAGAACAATCAGCCTGCTGTCCTCGGAGAATACCTTCTACAGGTATGTAGCATTCGCTTTTGGGCAGATTCCTGGAGGAAAAGTCCATAGTTTGCTTTTGAGACAGACATGAGGAGGCAGCTGCTTGCCCTAGGATTGGTAGCATGGAATGTTGGTAATAATTGGTTTTCTGCCAGTTATTTGTGACCTGGATTAGCCACTGATGGAAGCAGGATACTGGACTAGATGGACCATTGGTCTGACCCAGTATGGCTATTCTTATGTTCTTATGCACAGTGTTATAACAATATACAATCTCAAGAGCGGCCTCTGGTAATGCAAAACTGAAATATATAATGAACCATGGTCTAACAGGGAAGGAGTGAATGAGAGAACAACAATAATATAGATGGACCAATTCGCTGTTATAGAAATATATAATATATTATAGTATAAACTCACCCAAGCGAGACTGCACCGAAGTGGTTTATGTCTCTGAGGGTGGATAAGCGTCTCAATCACAGAACTACTCCACTACTTTTTATTTTTATCATTAGTGAGCAAAAAAACCTTTGTGTGCTCTTGTTACAATTTAAACCGTGTACTTAATGTCGTGCTTTAAAATATCTGAATCAATTCTCTCATTCACTCCATCCGGTGTTTAGCACCTACACGAACACTTGACATATATTATGGAGATTCTCTCTCCTATAATTATTTTTCCTTTCTCCAATCTTCTGAACGATTAATGTGCTGTATTTCCATAGCACAATTAGTTGATGGAGATAAATGTCATTAATTCTGAAACAATATGGGCACTTAGCTTGTGAATTGGTGGTCCACTTTTAAATTGTCTTTTAATCCGTAATCCCCACATATAGTGGTGTCCAGTTGTCCCACCGCTTCTACTTTGGAACATGCAGCGTAAAAGGGCGCAGGGTAATCACGATCCTTAGGTGTACCCTGCTCTGCTACATTAAAGCTTGATTGTCCGCACTCAACCTCTACAAGTTCGACTCTGCAGGGTTTCGTATTCACTTCTTCAGGAACTCCAAAGGTGATTTAATGAAATTAAGCTGAAAGAAAGCATGCCACACCTAGGTTAGTGCTCCACTGTGGTCTAGCAACAACTATTTAAATGTTCCCTGACAGGAAATGATGCCATACTCAGACTCCACCTCAAATTAATTAGTAAATATTCTTAGGAAGTAACTTGACAGAAAGAAAGTAAAATAATAGTGTTCCACTCAATCACATCATTCAGTCCATTGGGAGTCAACGTATCCAGTTCAAAGATCCAAAATTGCTCCTTCCGGTTGAGTACTTGTGCCGAGTCTCCACCTCTGGGGGAACGCACTACCTGATCAATGATTAACCATTTCAGTTGAGCAAATTGATGATCAAACTCTACACAATGAGCTACCAGTGGAGCTGTCAACATACGATTATATAATCTGCTCTTATGCTCAGTCAGTCTGGTTTTTACCTGCCTCTGGGTGCGCCCCACGTACCACAAATTGCAAGGGCATATGATTCCATATATTACAAATGTAGATTTGCATGTGGTATCAGTCCTGTACTGATTCACTTTGTGAATATTATTAGGATGTTGCCATTCAGAACCTGAAATTGTCTGGTCACAAAATTGACAATGGTCACATGGTTGGTGTCTCTGTAACAGCCGTAGAGTAACTTCAATAGCCCGCTGAGTAATAGATCTTGTTGTATGGACCAGCTTATCCCGTAGGTTAGGACCCCTATGGTAAGCAATACAAGGTCGTTGCTGGAATGCAGGATGGAAAGAAAGAATATCCCATTGTGTATTTATGATCCGGGCTATTTGTGGAGCCAAATCTGTGTATGTAAGTACACACACAAATTTGTCCAAGGGTTCCTCAAGTTTGTCTTGTAATAGCAAAGGCCGTTGAGAGTACCATGCTCACTTGTAGGCACGGTGAATACAGTAATCAGGATAGCCCCTCTCTCTCAAACGCACTATAAGATGTAGCGATTGTTGACGAAATATCGCATCTGTGGAACAAATGCGTCATAGGTGTAAGAACTGTCCTACTGGCAATGATTCTTTCATACGGTAAGGATGATGGCTCTCATATTGTAATAAAGAATTACGGTCCGTACTTTTACGAAATACTGACATACAAATTTCATTGTTTTGTTTATATACGAGAGTGTCTAAAAAAGAAATACTCTCGTAACTGCTTTGCATTGTAAATTTGAGAGTCTCGTCCACCGTATTAAGCCATCCGATGAACTGTTGCAATAATTGTGGCGTGGACGTCCAGATGAAAAAAATGTCATCGATAAAATGATGCCACGTTTTAATATGTTGAAACCATCCTGAGGTATAAAGATGACCCTCCTCAAAAGTACTCGCATAAAGGTTAGCTATACTAGGTGCTGCAGCTGTGCCCATGGCAACACCATGTACTTGTGCATAAAAGGTCAAGTCATAGCAAAAGTAATTTTTCAACAGTACCATCCTCGCTATCGCCATCAAAAATGCAGTAGAAACCCGAGGTGTACCAGATCTTCTTTGTAATGTCGTATGTACAATTTCTAATGCTGCTGCTGCCTGGGGTATGTTAGAATACAGTGATTCCAAATCCAAAGTGACAAACAATGTTTGTGATGTAACTGATCCAAAGTGTGTAAGAACCCGCACAAAATGGGACGTGTCTTTTAAATAAGATCTTACAGATGTAACAGGCTGTAAATGTATGTCCAAAAAATGAGATAACGGTTCCAATACCGTGTCTCTGAGAGAGACTATAGGTCGTCCCGGGGGATCATTTAATTTCTTACGGACCTTAGGGACCGTGTAAAAAGTTGGTATTTTAGGATTTTTATTTTGTAAATATCTTGCCGCTGCTTTTAAAATGCTACCCTCTTGGACAGCCCTCTGGACAATTTCTACTACTTCGTTAATTAACATGGGAGTAGGATCTAATGGTAACAGAGAGTAATAATTAGTATCTGAAAGCTGTCTCATGGCCTCTTGCCGATATTGATCAACATCCTGGATCACCACAGACCCTCCTTTGTCCGCAGGACATATGACGTTAGCATATTAGATGCTAATTGTACTGCCTCTCGTTCCTGTTTTGAAAAATTAACATATTTTTTCTTTTTAAACCCCTGTCTACTTTCAGTTTGTTCTAACCGGTCCACATCTCTGCTGACCAAAGCCATAAATGTTGAAATGTATGGATCAGTGGGCCCCGGAGGAATCCATCTAGATTTTGGACTCACTAATGGACCTTCAGAGATACTAGAGCCCTCACCCAAAGTACTCTGCTGCTGGAAAAAATGTAGCCTCACTTGCAGGTTACGAAAAAAGCGAGCCAACTCCACCCTCGTGTTGAATTTGTGATGGAAATTCGTGGGTACAAAAGATCTATATATATATAACTCACCCTCAACGTTCTATTTGCAGTGACGTCACCGAAGCCAGGTTCGTAAGTTCGAAGCTCTGAAGCCACACAAAATCACAGTCTGTGGGCCCCACCCTCGCGTCAAACATTATGACGTTGAGGGCGGAGCACATTCTCAGCTCCAACGTTGTACTGCACTGTAGCTGTGCTCCGCCCTTGCATCAAAAAGCGATTACGTCGAGGGCGGAGCACACGTTACTCTATCGGTTCCTACTGCAGGGGCATTCACATGATGCTGAAATCTTCTGTTTCAGCAGGTCAGTGGGGTGGGGGGGGGGCTTCGGAGAGGGGGGAGCGCCGGCAGCGACGACATCGGTGGGGGTGGAAGGGGGTGCACTGGCAACACACACATCGGGGGGAACGGAACGATCACGGACGGGGGGCGTGCCAAAAGGGCCAGGGTCACAGCACATTCGCACGGAGGCTGCAGGGGGGCCAGCGATACACGGAGACACAAAGGGACGGAGGGGAGGCTTGCTAGCGCCCGTTTCATTGCGATTTGAAACGGGCCTTCGTTACTAGTAATCCATAATTAAGCACCCGAGATTCAATGGGAGAGAGAGCTATCCTAGATAGATTAATTACATTTGATGACTCTGTATGGCTGACCGAGTCACTGGTCCTGCCCAATACTGTTGTTGTTGATTGTACTGCTGTGCTCGTCGACGTTGTCCTCTGTTGCGCTGTCGGCCACCGCGTCCTCCTCGTAAAAAACGTCCAGTAGTGTTAATATTAATGTTTTCATCTGAACTCGATAAATGTTCTGTAATCCCATCAACAGTACAACATCGAATGTTTCTATGGTTCCTAAGTCAAACCTAGGGGCTATTACAGTAGGCTGACCTGTCTGTGTGGCCATTTTCTAAGAATGCTGCTATACAGACTTCTTTTCCCTTGTTCAAAATTTGGATGTTTCAGTTTGTAAAATTGGTGTTCATGTTGGATGTTTCCAGTGCGTGGATGGCCATCTCACGTATTTTCGAACAAGCTGTATTGTTTGAAAATACATGTGAGATGGATGTCTATTTGGGACGTTCTGACTTGGACATCTGTGAACGACGCACTGCCTGCTCAAGAGTATAGGCCGAGTATCCAGTATCCCAAGCCCCGCTTGCCAAACGTGCAAGCTGAGTGTCCAGGATCCAAAGCACTGCTTGCCGAGAGTGCAAGCTGTGTCCAATCTCCAAAGCACCGCTTGCCAAAAATGCAAGCCGAATATCCAGGCAGAAACCTTTCCACTCACAAGGAGAGATTGGTCTCTGCTTTTCCTGGGCCTCCTTTGCTTCTGGGCCCTCTTAGCAAGTCCCTGTGGCGAAACAGTGGGTTTCCAAGCCTGTGAACTGTATTAATTATTTCATGAAGTGCATTTCCCTTGTTTGGCCAGCAGATGGTGACTGTCTTTTTTTTTTTTTGTAAAGCTGTTACTGAAGTGACAGTTTTTTTCCTGCCTAGCTGTGAGGTCATCTCCAGTCTCAGATAAGGAGAAGAGAGAGAAAGATCACTGAAGCCCTGTGAGCAGCTATATTTCTTGAACTCCCAGTCCCCAGGTGCGACCCAGGTAGTAACAAGTGTTAGATAGTTTTAATGTTGATCCTTGTTTTGGTTATCTGTTATTGCTTCGTTTTTTTTCAAATGTTCACTGTTTTACTGTAATGATAAACCTATTAGTTTATTGAGTCTGATGTCCTGGACTGACTAAGAATTCTGGTAGTTTGTGTTTTGGTCTGTGGGTGCTTTCTGGGAACTGTGGAACCCCTGGGAGTGTGGCCCCAGTGTCCTTAGAAACCACTGGTGTGAGACTTGCCAAATTGCAAGCATAACTCAACAGGTGAGATGAAGGGTATGCCTGAGTAGAGCATGTACACAAGTGGTAGTGGGCCTGAGCAGACCCTATAGGTTTCTACAGACTTAGTCCCCCAGGTGGGTACTAGGCATTCCATGACAGTCCATCTCTCTCTCAGGGTGAAATTACTCTACTTCTGGAATACCCTTCTGGGCCATCCCAGATAAGTCCAGGAGGCCCTGAGAGCCACTGAGTCCATTTTCCATTCTTAGGTTTTTTAATTAGTCCAAACTCCCAGATATTCAATATATGCAAATAAGTATGCAGATTAGCATTCAAGTCAATGTTTCCTGTTCTCAGTTTCTCTCCACTGCCTTTCAGGAATGGTTTAGTATTCCCTGCCACGTCCCGCGTAGTTTTTTCCACAGGACTACCACCACCTCAAGCAGGGTCCCAAGGGTTTATCCTAAGTATGGTAGGATAGACTAAACCCGAATGGTCTTCCTATAGCTGAAGATACCTTCTCTAATCCAGGGGACCTATTTCCCAGTGGGGATGTAACAACAGCCTTTTGAAAACGCTCCTGGGTTCTACATGTACATAACCAACATGATCATGTTTTACCCAATGGGCTGTTTTAGGGGCAGTTGATTATTGTGAATGTACATATATCTATATATACAGTATTAGTATATATTAATCTTTCAAAGTATCTATATTAAGACATAATCCTGCTTATTTTCGAAAGGAGAAAAACGCCCATGTTCGGGAGATGGGCGTCCGTTTCCCGTGGGCGGCCAAATCGGTATAATCGAAAGCCGATTTTGGTCGTCTTCAACTGCACTCTGTCACGGGAACGAATAAAGTTGACGGGGGCGTGTCAGGCATGGTGAAGGCGGGACTGGGGCGTGGTTATTGGCCGAGCAGAGATGGGCGCGCTCAGCCGATAATGAAAAAAAGAAAGGTGTTTTTAGCGAGAATTTAGGACACTTTTTTTGAACCCTTTTTTCTCAAGAACAGGTCCCAAAAAAGTGCCCTAAATGACCAGATGACCACCGGAGGGAATCAGGAATCACCTCCCCTGACTCCCCCAGTGGTCACTAACCCCCTCCCGCCAAAAAAAACCCACTTGCAAAAACCTTATTTCCCAGCCTCTAAGCCACCCTCAAAGTCTGTACCCACCTCCATGACAGCAGAATGTGTTTGATCCTCTCACAGCCTTTCCCTGGGTCAGATGTGGCTCTCGGGTGCACTGCAGGGTCACATCAGCATTGCATTGTGGTGGGTGTAGGGTATTGGGCTCCGTGATTTCACTAGCTTGTGTTACAGTCTCACGATGTTGGTAGTTGGTAGGCTCTTCTCCCATGGTGCTTTTCCCTCTGCTTACTGGGTCAGAGTGTGCCCTGTTTTGTTTCCGGTAGTCCATGAGGTGGTGGCCATTTTTGTAAGTCCGTTTTAGATCCCTTTCGTGTGTTAGCCACGTTACAGAACTTAGTTCTTACATTGAATGTTGCTGAAAGAGGGCATTGTACACCATTCTGCCAGCTCTGACCTACTGCTAATCTTAGTACCAGGGAGACTCGTTGCCAGTGGGGCACAACCTCTGATCTGCAGTTAACTGTGAGTAAACGCGGTTATTCAAATAAAGGACGTTTTCAGCGAGATTAGTCTTACGGTGTGAACTGCTGTGCCAAGGTTATACAGCAGCAACAAGTCCTGTCCCTGGAGCAGTTTTAGTGGGTAATGCAGTGCACTTCAGGCAGGCGGACCCAGGCCCATCCCCCCCTACCTGTACCACTTGTGGTGGTAAATGGGATCCCTCTAACTCCCCCCCCCCCCACAAAACCCACTGTACCCACATGTAGGTGCCTCCCTTCACCATTAAGTGCTATGGTAATGGTGTTGAGTTGTGGGGAATAGGTGTTGAGGGGGGGATTTGGGGGTCTCAGCGCTCAAGGTAAAGGAGCTATGCACCTGGGAGGTAATTTAATGTTTTTTCCTATTTTATAAAAGTGCCCCCTAGGGTGCCCGGTTGGTGTCCTGGCATGTGAGGGGGATCAGTGCACTACGAATCCTGGCCCCTCCCACAACCCAAAGCCTTGGATTTGGTCATTTTTGAGCTGGGACACTTCGGTTTCGATTATCGCTGAAAAACGAAAACGCCCAGCTCAAACAAACGCCCACATCTCAACAACGCCCACATCCAATGCATTTGCCTGGCACAAACCGTATTTTTGAGACTTAAAGATAAACGTCCATCTTTTTCAAAAATATGATTCAGCCCACCCCTTCACGACCCGTTCTCGGAGATGGACGTTCTTACACATGGACGTTTGCTTTCGATTATGCCCCTCAATATCTACTAAGACAAAAGCCATTCATATAAAGACTTGAGAATAAATAAGAATTAAAATTTCTGCACATTATGTAGAGGAGTGTGGTAGCCATGTTAGTCCACTCTTAAGGTTATCAATAGAAATCAAACATGTCCAATAAAAAAGGTATCATCTTATTTTCTTTTCCATGTTTTATTTTGTTTGATTTCTATTGATAACCTTAAGAGTGGACTAACACGGCTACCACACTCCTCTACATAATGTGCAGAAATTTTAATTCTTATTTATTCACAAGTCTTTATATGAATGGCTTTTGTCTTAGTAGATATTGAGGGGCATAATCGAAAGCAAACGCCCATGTGTAAGAACGTCCATCTCCGAGAACGGGTCGTGAAGGGGTGGGCTGAATCATATTTTCGAAAAAGATGGACGTTTATCTTTAAGTCTCAAAAATACGGTTTGTGCCAGGCAAATGCATTGGATGTGGGCGTTGTTGAGATGTGGGCGTTTGTTTGAGCTGGGCATTTTCGTTTTTCAGCGATAATCGAAACCGAAGTGTCCCAGCTCAAAAATGACCAAACACATTTCTTGATTAGCTTTCGAAGGTGCCCTTCGTCAGATCGGAAATAAGCAAATGTGCTAGCTGACAGTGTATATAAGTGAAAACATTCAAGCATTACTATGACAGTCTGACAGGGTGGGAGGATGGGGGTGGGTAGGAGGTATGCATGGGGTCATCAAAGCATATCATTGATATTCTAACAGGATGGGTGTGGATAGGTGAGAGGTGGGGTGATCAACAGAGACATACAGCTTTATGGTTTATAATGGGCTAGGAACCCCAGATCCTTGTTAAGTCCTTTCTGTTGGGTGTTAAAATATTCAATCATTCTGACTTCAAAGGTCTTACGTTCTTGTATGGTTTTAAAGTTACCTTTCAGTATTCTCACTGTGAAATCATTGGTACAGTGTCCTGGTTCTGTGAAGTGCTGTCCCACCGGGGTGGGTGCCCTACTGGCTGTATTGGAGAAACAGGCCAGATGCTTAAGACAAGATTCAATTTACATAGACATCACATGAACAATACAGCCAGTAGGGCCCCCACCCCGGTGGGACAGCACTTCACAGAACCAGGACACTGTACCAGTGATTTCACAGTGAGAATACTGAAAGGTAACTTTAAAACCATACAAGAACGTAAGACCTTTGAAGTCAGAATGATTGAATATTTTAACACCCAACAGAAAGGACTTAACAAGGATCTGGGGTTCCTAGCCCATTATAAACCATAAAGCTGTATGTCTCTGTTGATCACCCCACCTCTCACCTATCCACACCCATCCTGTTAGAATATCAATGATATGCTTTGATGACCCCATGCATACCTCCTACCCACCCCCATCCTCCCACCCTGTCAGACTGTCATAGTAATGCTTGAATGCTTTCACTTATATACACTGTCAAATAGCACATTTGCTTATTTCCGATCTGACGAAGAAGGGCAACCTTCGAAAGCTAATCAAGAAATGTATTAAGTTATGTCCAATAAAAAAGGTATCATCTTATTTTCTTTTCCATGTTTTATTTTGTTTGATTTCTATTGATTGCACATTATGTGCAACTAAAACATATCAGGTACAAACAGGTACACAATTAGATTGTGAGCCCTCCAGGGATAGAGAAATACCCAATGTACCTGAATGTAACTCACCTTGAGCTACTACTGAAAAAGGTGTGAGCAAAATCAAAATAAATAAATAAATATCATGTATGAACTAGTAGAGACAGACAAAAGTGAGGCTACCCAGTTGGTGTAAAAATCCAAACTTCACCAAATAGGTAAATACTGGTGTAAACAGAAATATAACTTAGGGCTCCTTTTACAAAGCAGCGCTACCAATTAACGTGCACTGAATGCGAAGAAGCCCATGGGAACTGAATGGGCTTCTTTGCATTCAATGCACCACTAATTGTAATGCTGCTTTGTAAAAGGAGCCCTTAATAAGGTAACAGTAAAAACACTTTAAAACAAACTTAAAAAGCTGATAGAAATGGATTGGAGCATGGAGTGGAGGAGTGGCCTAGTGGTTAGGGTGGTAGACTTTGGTCCTGGGGAACTGAGGAACTGAGTTCAATTCCCACTTCAGGCACAGGCAGCTCCTTGTGACTCTGGGCAAGTCACTTAACCCTCCATTGCCCCAGGTACAAATAAGTACCTGTATACAATATGTAAGCCGCATTGAGCCTGCCATGAGTGTGAAAGTGCGGGGTACAAATCTAACTAAAATAAAAAATAAAATACCTACCGATATCTCTGATCCATGCTTCCAAGTACTGAATCAGACGAGCTTAGTGGTGTACCCAAACTTAAATACCTTACTTGCTGCATCATAGTAAACAGAAAATAAAATACATGAAAAGTAAAGCTATAACTATCAAAATTCAGAACATGTACAGAGATATTCTCTACAGAGATAGCATCTTTTAAAGGAGCAATCATCTATCACTTTAAAAAGTCCATTTGAAGCACTGGTGATACTTTACAGAGGCAGAAGCTTTAGCTAGGACAACAGCTTTGGTGACCTTGACCTTTCTAAGAAATCAATCTGTGGTATTTTAATTTCTTTTAATGATACATCCTATGGTTATTCTATTTCTCTTATATATTTTGGTATCACCTTTCATGCTGTAGAAAATATCCTGGTCTCCAAATATGTTTTCTGCACCTCTCTTATTATGGACGATATTTAACAATATCCTAGCCTCATCTAAGTTTCCATTCTTGTGGTGACAGATGTGACAATTCATAGCTTGGGGCCAGTCTTCCAGTATGAGCTATGAGATCCTGTAATCTCACTGCTCATAGCAGTGGCGTAGCCAAGGGTGGGCCCAGGCCCACCCACTTTGGGCTCAGGCCCATCCAGTAGCAGTACACCTATGATGTGGCTGGCAGGCATTCTTCCCAAGCCCCACCAGCCGAAAACTCCCAACAACTGTCCCTCCTGCATACCTTGTAAATAGATCTTCATCTGCAGCAAGTAGCAACTGATGCATGCTGTAGGGCCAACATGAGCAGTGTGTATTAGTTGCTGCTCGCTGCCAGTGAAAATCTATTTAAAAGGTATGCAGTGTGGGGGGACGGGGGGGATGTTTGAGAGACCATATGGTATTCAGGCCAGAGAGGGAGAGACCAAATCACTTGTGGGACAATCGGAGTTCTTCTGCCCACCCATCTTGGGCCCAGGCCCACCCAAAATTGGGTGTCTGGCTACGCCCCTGGCTCATAGACTGACCTGTGCAGAAGAGGAAGCTGGCATTGTGTTTCCTCCTGCATGTCGCACTCTTGGCAGGGAGGCAGACCCTGTCTAACTAATCTGAGATGACATGGAGCCAACTGTGCTTTGGTGAAGCTTAGCTTAGTGGTTAGAATAGTAGGCTGAGAACTAGAAAAGCTAAGGTTCAAATCCTGCTCTTTCTACTGACACTTCTTGTGACCTAGGAAAAGTAAAAGACAACACAGAGAAAAACTAAGGGCCATGTATGATATTGTGCCTCAGAATGTATCACTTTTGTTATACATTTTTCTGTTTGTCAACTCTTAGAATAGTCACCAAATGTTGACACCTTGGTTTAATCATTCATCTTAATCTGGTGTACGTGATTGTTGTACCAGGGCTGTGCTGCACCTTGCTGCCACCTAAATGTTACTGTTTAGTGACCAGCAATGTCATGATGGTCTGAGTTAACACACTTGGCCTGAACTGACCTCAATATGTAAATATCTGAAATTCATCTTGCTCTTTAATGTAAAGAAGTAGTTTTGTGTTACTTAGTACCTCAAAAAAACTTGTAAACTAAGTAGAGTATTGTTATCACAGCAGGAGTCCATACCTGATTCTCCACAAGCTCCAAAGCAGCAATCATCACTACCAGCAGAGGAACAGGAGGAGCTAGATTTTATGTTTGATGAAGAGATGCAACAGATGGAGGGCCGTAAGAACACCTTTACAGACTGGTCTGATGATGATTCAGACTATGAAATAGATGATCAGGACCTGAACAAGATTTTGATTGTGACACAGACACCTCCACACCTGCGAAAGCATCCTGGTGGAGATCGCACTGGAAACCATGTGTCCCGAGCAAAGATGACTTCTGAACTTGGGAAGGTCATTAATGATGGACTTTACTACTATGAGCAGGACTTGTGGATGGATGGGGTTGAGAACAATTATACATCAAAGGTAATTATTTACTTATAAAATTACACCATTAAAATCTCTGCAGCTTTAAAATAAGTGCTCAAGGAAGGGATTAATGTGGTGAAGGAATGAAAATTGATATAATTAAATTCCATATGGAGGGATCAAAGTTACTATTTTCTTTACGAACCAGCAAAATAGTAACCTTTACGCAGGTGACATCATTCGAAATAAACCAGGGCTGGAGCATTGTTTACAATGCTTAGAGCAGGGGTGTCAAATTGCAGACTTGGAAAGCTGCAAATCAGTCAAAATTTCAGGATATCCTACATAATTAATCATGAAATATATTTTCATGCACCATATGTAAAAACATCTAATGTACATTTATTAGGGGTGTCCTGAAAACTAGACTGATTTACAGTCCTCCAGAATTGCAGTTTGACATCTCTGGCTTAGAGACCAAGAACGTTCTACTGAGCATGTGCAGAAATTCCTGCACAAAGTACAGCAGGTTAAAAACACTTACCATAGGGCACGCTGAGGCATCCTGCAGTAGTTTGGGGATCAGCGCGCACTTCCCATGCACTAAAAAATTAAAAATATTTTTAGCGCTGGGGGCGTGTTTGGGGGCAGAGAGTAGGTGGGCCTAGCGCTGGTCAGCTAGCACAGCTGTATCGCCGCATGCTAACCGATTAGCGCATGGTTACCGTGAGAGCCCTTACCGTATAGTAAATAGGTATCGGTACGGGCTCCTGCGCTAATGACCACGCACTTGGGAAATTAGCGTGTGGCCATTAATTTAACAAATGGAAAATGTGGCCATTTTATAGCTGATCTAAAAGTGGCCTCAGTGCGGAAATCCCACATGCTAGTAATAGCACCAGGCCACTTTTTAGCACAGCTTAATAAAAGGGCCCCTAAGTGTCATAACGTGGCTATCTCAGTTTTTCTGCACAGCCCAGCTGACGTTTTTCCTCAGTTAGAAACTTTTCTTAATTCAAGTTTTTTTATTGTTTTAAAAAATAGGACAATTTAGTAACATAACCTAAGAGAGAAAAAAAATGTAAAAATTTCTGTCATTTGTGCAAGTCTTTGCTGTTCTAAATCTTTTCGTCTTTGCCTGGTTGTTTGTCTCTGTTTCTCTGTCATTTGTTTAATTCTTTCCCCTTCTAAATATGCTCTTCTTTTTCTATTTGTCGCTCTTTGTTCATCTGCCATTTTTTCTTTTTTTAATTTGCATGAAGTCTTTATTGTCAAATTAAAGAATCAGTACAGAGTGCAACAGGAAAGCATTATACACAAGTACAGAATCCAAAGCACTACAAGAGACACCAGGAAATAGTATTCCAAACTGCAAAGAACAGCACAATAGAACTTCATTATTTTATAAACTTTTCAGATTTTCCCCCAGAATCCCCAACTCCCTCCTCCCACCTTCCCCCCAGCCTATTCAGACCACCCAACCACCTTGTTACCAGTCTCTGTCCTCAGTTGTACTAAACATGATTTAGGAAAGGCTCCCAGATCGCATGCCATCTGCAAGTTTGGTTACGCCGCTCCGCTAGAAGCCTCTCCATCTCACAAACATACCTTAATTTAGAAAGCCATCTCGCTATTGGAGGAGTCTTGGACACTTTCCAACAGGTGGCGATTACAATCCTAGCTGCACTTGTTGCATACCTCGTCAATATCTGCTGATCATGTGAAAGGCTTGCCTCCTTAACCGAGAACAAGAAAAAGGCAGGGCTCCAAGGAATAGGGCATCCCAGCCATTTCTGTAATCGATTCTGAATGGATTTCCAGAATGCCCGTATCTTTGCACACGCCCACCACATATGCCCCATAGTGCCCTTAACCCCACAACCCCTCCAGCACACACCAGACAAGGTAGGGTATATGCGCCGGAGACGCTCCGGCGTCAAATACCACCGGAACAGCACCTTGATAGCATTTTCCTTGAAGGGTACATGAGTGGACACTCCCACCGCTGCCCGTTCTATCCTCTCCCACTCAGCCTCTGTCATCTCCATGCCCAGCTCCCTCTGCCAACTTCCTCTGTGAAGTGTGTATCGTGGCGCCTGCAGTCTAATACAACTGTATAAGCGAGATATTAAACCACTCGTCGTTGCAGGTCCTTCACATATTGCTTCCATAGGCAACTTTTCCCTGGCCACCACCTCCCTGACTGCCCGTGTGGTGAGGAAATGGGTTACTTGTCGATATACAAATTCGTCCCTTCCCACTACCGGGAATCTGGCCACAGCTTCGTCGAAGGACAACAGTGAATTGCCCTCAAACAACTGTCCCCAGGTTCTCAAACCCTCTCCATATCATCTAGTGAACACTCCTTTTTCAGTCCCAGGGTAGAACATTGGGTTAAATGCTATCGGGGACAGACGCGATAGCATACATTTTTTCCGTGGAAAAAGACTATCCCAGTATGAGAGCGTTACCTGAATGGCCGGACATGCCCCCTCCCCAATTGATCTAAACGGGCTAGGAAGCCACATTAGTGTCCCAAGTGGTCTCGGACCTGCAGATTGTTGTTCTATGTGTACCCATTGTTTATCGGGATATTCCTGGAACCATTCAATGGCTGCGCGTGCTTGGGCTGCTCGGTAGTACCAGGCCAGATTAGGCACCCCCAACCCTCCCCATCTCTTATCCTGGTATAAAGAGATCGCGATAGACGTGGCCTCTTCCCTGCCCAAATAAAGCGTACAATACGATCTTGCAAGGTTGCAAGGAACTTTCTAGGTAACACTATCGGGAGGACTTGGAATAGGTATAGTAAGCGTGGCAGCACATTCATTTTAACAGTAGCTATTCTGCCAAACCATGATAACTCCAAGTCCCCCCATCTGTCCAAGTCAGCCGAAAGAACTCTAGCCAACCCTTTGTAGTTTGCTGTAAAAAGGTCAGATAGATTAGCTGTTAAATTCACTCCCAAGTAACGGATTCCTTTCGGGGCCCATCGAAAAGCGTAGGACGATTGTAGGGATTCCACCAGCCCTTCAGGTAATGTTACATTCAGTGCCTCTGATTTCGTCATATTTACCTTAAAGCCAGAGACCTCCGAATATTCACTGATAGCTCTCATAAGATTCAGTAAGACAACCTGAGGCCGTGTGACAAAGAGCAGCACGTTGTCTGCGAACAGGGCCATTTTATGTTCTCTCCCTGCCACATTGACCCCAGGAATATCCCGATTTATTCTGACCCTTGAAGCAAAAGGCTCCATGACCATGGCGAACAGCATTGGTGATAAGGGGCAGCCTTGTCGCGTGCCTCTGTGGAGTGTGATCATATCAGAATTGCCCCCATTTACCCTCACAGAGGCTTTAGGGGATTCATAAAAAGCTTGGATCCAGCCTCTAAACCTCGGCCCGATCCCAAATGTTTCCATTACCTTATACATAAACGGCCAATGTACCCTGTGTTGGGAAATGGGGGGGTCCCGAGCCCCCCCAAGAAGGCTAGAGTGACCTCAATCTGACTCCATCTCTAAATAACACTAGTACTGGGGTAATCCAGGAGTTATGAGGTTTTAAAAGGAATTGCCACTGAGAGAGACGTTAGGTCTCAAATACCGGCATTAGTCCGCCTCTCAGCACTGGCAAGGAATAGATACCAGCCTTATGACAAACTGGATTTAGGCTACAGGTTATATAATGCAGCGAATGATAGCCTGATGTAGCAAAAGCATTTGTACTTACAGCCTTTCATCATTAAGTGAAGCCCACAAACCATCATTTAGAATGAAGAGTTTATTTGCATATCAGACTTCAATCAGGTACATTCATCAGACAAATTCTGGATTCAGCTGACCGGAGCTCTGCTGCTTTCGAGGCGTTGAAGAAAAGTTCCCCCGAGGGCTTGCATGCACCCTGCTTTTATACAATTTGGTCACTATACAAGTCTATGGAGAGAGATTTTTTTCTCTAATATTGCTTAATCTATGAGTCATGACCTCCGGCCAGGTGCTCTTCCGTTTTAGTATTGCAACCTGTTGTGCAATTTCCCTTTTTGTCAACATTTCCCTAGATACGGACATCCAAACATCCAAACATGGACATCTCCCTAGATACGGACATCCAAACATGAACAAAACAACTTTTTTTATGAAGATATCTAAATATAGATATCTCAGGTTCATATCATCTTGTAATCTGACTTAGCATTTTAGCCATCAATTCCTTGATCTTGGCTTTTGCACTGCTTTTGAATGTCACACCAAATTCTAATGAGGCCTAGTCAGTGCCTTTTAGCAGTTTAAGCTGTTTAAGGTATGTAAATTGACCCTCCACTATTCCAGTGGATGGATCCCAAGCGGGGACACATATTAACTTACAGGTAAAGCACGTCCTTGCTCAGCCAGTCATAGATTTTTAAACCTAGCTGGTATTTTTACAGCCTGAGTCCTAAAATCTGGCCTTCCACCCTTCCGGTGGGCATCCAGTGAGGGCCTCTTGCTGTAGTATAATTATACACCTGTCAAAGGCCTTCTCAGCATCTAAGCTGAGAAGGCTCAAAGGCCTCTGGTTTCGCTTGGCCAAGTACATTATATCTATCACACGCCGTATGTTGTCCATTGCCTTCCTATACGAGACAAACCCCACCTGGTCTGGGTGTATTATTGCCAGTAATAAGGGCGCTAATCGATTGGCCAACACTTTAGCTAAAATTGTTACATCGGCATTTAACACTGAAATTGGGCGATAGGAGCCACACTCCGTGGGATCCTTATCTGGCTTTGGCAATACAGCTATCCATGCCTCCATCATAGACGGTGGCAATGGTTCGCCCCTGCCAATCTGATTAAACAGGTCCGCCAGAAGAGGAGCCAATTCCAGAGCAAATTTCTTGTAAAATTCATTAGGAAGACCATCCAGCCCTGGAGATTTACAGGAAGGCAGACCTTGAATAGCTTTTTGAATCTCAATTGGGGTCACTGGTTCTTCCAGCATGGCGCGTTGCTGACTTGTCAGTGAGGATAGCTCACTTCCCTCCAAGTACTCATTAATAGCCTCTTCAGAAGGGTTAATGTCTTGCGCGTACAAAGCTTGGTAGAACTCCCCAAAACGCCTATGTATACTTTCTGAAGTAGATAGCATATCACCCTTCCCATCACGCACATGTGTGATAGCACGATCCATTTTATGCCTCCGTAGCTGCATAGCAAGGAGACGGCCTGCCTTGTTAGTGAACTCATACGAGCTAACTTGCCTCCGCGATTGTAGAAAGCTAAGATGTTCGGAATATAGAGCGTCCAGTTGCATTCTCGCTCCACGCAATTCCTCCAGGACTATTGGGGAGCCTCTAGCCTTAAATGCTTAATTTTCTCCAGACAACTCGCCAACTGCACCCGTCGGGCCTTCGCTCGTTTACTAGCTGTTTGCAAGAAAAAGCCCCTCGAGACCGCCTTCATAGCATCCCAGACTATGTTTAGTGGTGGTCCCGATTCAACGTTAAGCTCCAAATATTCCTTCAACACATGCCTACAGCCCTCTACCACCTCCACGTCTTGCAATACATTTGCATTTAATGTCCACCTCTTATCCTTAACCTCAGTCTGGATGCCCGGCACCACCACCCATACCGGTGCGTGGTCCGATATAGTCATGCTGCCTATACCCGCCTTTGGGCCTTTCTCAACCAAAGCGAGGTCTAGGAAGATACAGTCAATTCGAGAGTAGGAGGCATGAACCGGCGAATAATATGTATAATCCCTTTCCGTTACGTGATTCAACCGCCACACGTCCAACGCACCCAGGGAATACGCTAATGAGCCCAATGCTAATGACTCCTTGTTTTCCCTCTGTTGGCTATTTCCTGATCTATCTAGGGTTGGGTTCATAACAGCGTTAAAGTCACCTCCCAGAATTAGTGAACCTTGAATAAACGTGGCGAGAGCATTTTTGATCTTAGTGAAAAAGGGTCCCTGATGATCATTTGGCGCATATACGGATGCCAGAGTCAAGTCCACCTGATCCAAAACTATGTGTAAAAACAAGAAACGCCCACCCGGGTCTCGCTTAATCCGCTTTACTTGGACTGCAAGCGACGAGTGAATCAACACTGCCACTCCACGTTTTTTGTAGCCGTCAGAGGACGAGGCAAAGAATGCTGTCGGATAGCTAGAGTGGGAGAGGAGTTTTTCATGTACCCTGCGGAGATGTGTCTCCTGCACTAGTACTATCTGTGGTTTAAGCTGCGATAACTCCTTAAAAAACTTCTGTCTTTTCTGAGGCATGTTCAAGCCTTTGATATTATAACATATCATTTTTAAATCAACACTCATATTTAGGTATGCATCCAGGTTGTGCCTAAAGGAGGTTCAGTAGACCTGGCCTCTTCAGTGGTAGGAGCTTCCTCCTGTACACAGCAAATCTCCCCCCCACCCCCCCTTCCTCCCCTCCCCCAACCTCCCCCCCCCCCCCCCCCCCCCCAGCCCACCCTGACCCCCAACTTGAACACCAGCCAGAGGATCTATGTCCTCTGAATGGGATATGAGGAAGTGGCCCACCAGATCCCCGACAACCCAGCCCCACTGTCCCCCCGCTCTTCCCTCACCCCTCCTTTATCTGCAGCTCCTTCCCTCCCCCTTTACATCCTATCTCCCTTACTGCCCCATGCTTAACAGTGAGCATTTATTAAATCATCCTATTCAGCTCTTTCATCTATTTCTCCACACATACCTTCCCCTTTATTCTACCTGCCTTATGACCTTATCCCCCCACAATTCCGCTACACACTCCCCCTTCCCTCTCTTTTAAACTACCAAATTAGCATGATATACATTAACCTTAACTCAAATACTGACTATAGAGTCCATCTTGGCAAGCTATATTTATACCACAATTGTCCAGCAGATCCCATAGGTCGCCTCAGGGTGGCACGTCTGGCGCCAGCCGATTTCTCTGATCCTCCCAGAGTTCATTCAGGTCTCAGATGCCTCTCCTTTTCTTTTTGGGTTGCTCCGCTTGGTGGTCTCAGGAATCCGCTGCCATTTTTGTAATTTTTCTTTCGTCACTGGCGCCAGCTCCCCTGGAGGCGCTCTCGTTGCAACCAGCCCCGCCGCATGCAGGATTTCCCAAGCCTCCGAAAGCAGTTGGACTCTGTGTTTAGTTCCCTTCAGTTCAAAATTTAGTGAAAACGGAAATCCCCATCTGTATGACGAATGATGTTTAGTTAGCACTTCCAATGCAGGTTTCATCTGGCGTCTCTGTTGTAAAGTATACTGAGACAAGTCCTGGTACACCGAGATCTTGGCTCCATTGTATTCTAAGTCCTGCACCTTCTGTGCACGGTTGATGATCTGCTCTTTGACCTCATACTTATGGAATCGGGCGATGATATCCCGCGATCTGCGTTCTTGCCGTTGACCTAGGGCTCTGTGTGCTCTATCCAGTTCAATCATTACCGCCTCTGCATCGGGTCCCAGCAGGGTGGCGCACAGTGATTTTACTATCTGTGGGACATCTTCTATGTCTCCCCCCTCCGGGACTCCGCGAAAACGGAGGTTATTCCTCCTACCTCTGTTTTCGATATCGTCCAACTTATATGCTAATTCAGCATTCTTTACTTCCAAGGCCCGGAGTTGGGATTCGTGCTGTTGCAGGGATTCAGAGTGATCATCAAGCTTCTGCTCGGCATCTTCAACTCTGCCCCCCAGTTCCCGAAGGTCCACGCTCATCACCTCCATGCGTTCCAGGATTTCTTCCTTGGAGGTTTTGATGTCGTCCTGTATGCTTGTTAAAAGCTGGCAAAGTTTGCTGGAAATACCTTTTTTTGCCGGGGGCTGTCTGGACTATGCTAAGGAGAGCGCGGAATCCGAGTCCGACGGCGAGGCTCGCGCCCGAGACTCATGGCGCTTCGGCGTTTTACTGGGCCCGCCGTTCGCCTGTCGCTCTGCCTCTTTATTCCGCGACTGGCTCGCCTTACTCATATTAATCTGCTGTGGGAGGTTGATTCTGCCCACTTTATGTCGCCGATGGAGCCGCTTGCTGACTCTATTTGCCTTTTACGGGTGCTACGAGCGGGAGCTCTAGAGCTAGGCTGCCGACATGGAAGGTGACGTCACTTCCTCCCCATCTGCCATTTTTTCTAATCTTTTGCGTTGTATACCAGTGCGCTTTGTTCTGTGTGTTTGTCTCTGTTCGTCCGTCATTTAGCAATTCTGTGCCTTTCTAAATCGGCGTTTCTTTGTCTCTTACTTGCACTTTCCTCGTCAGTCATCTTTTGTATCCTGGACCTCTTCCTTGCAGTGGCTTGTTGACTTTCACGTGCCTTTTCGTCTTCACTCAGAGCTGCATGCCTTTTTTTCATTGTGCTTCAGCTCTTTTCCATTTAGCTTCAGCCTGCTCCTCAGCAGTTAGTGTTCTCTTGCCTCCCATGCCATCCATATCCTGCGATTTGCCTGTGTGCGAGTGTGTGTGTGAGAGAGTGATAGAGAGAGAGTGTAGTAGAGACAAAGAGAGTGTGTGTGTGTGTGAGAGAGAGTGTGAGAGAAAGAGACAGTGTGTGTGAGAGTGAGAATTCAAATTAGCATAAACCAGCCATTCTTTACTGGAAGGAGTAAAAGAAACCAATACTAAGGGCATATGAGAAAGTATATTTTATTCACTTATCAAGTATATTAATACAATTCATAGTTTCTCATGGGGGGGGCGCAGGGGACCCAAACATATAGTCTACCTCTGCTTCTCCCCCCCAACGTAATGCTCTGATACAGCTGTTTTTATACCTTTTGTGTTAAGCAAGGCTTTAGCACTTCTTGAGAAATCATTCTGTCTTCTATTCACACCATCTATCCCACATCACTAAATCTCACATTCTTCTGTTCATCCATAATTGCACCTTTCCCAGGCCCATTTGCACATAGGAATGTCTTATCAGATCATAAGTTTCTAGGCCTCACGATTTATAGCCTTTGCCCATTTTGACTCTGTTCTAGAGTGCACAACTAAGTTTATAGTGTTTACTTAGGTGCTAGCAGACCATGAGCTCTGATTCAGTAAAAAGGTCAGATAAGAGTCACTCACTTAGGCTGGTCAGCCTATATGCCCTGTTGAGCCTTAGCTTTTACAGGTCTTAATCATGGTTCATATTTCATAGTTCATAACTAGCACTATAGAAATAATAAGTAGTAATAATAGTAGTACCCATAATATACAGAATGTGTGTGTGTGAGAGAGAGTGAGTCTGTGTGTATGAGAGAGAGAGAGAGAGTGAGTCTGTGTGAGAGACAGAGAGAGAGTGTGAGAGACAGAGAGAGAGAGAGTGTGTGTGTGTGAGAGAGAGAGACTGTGCGAGTGTGTGTGAGAGAGTGAGTGTGTGAGAGAGTGTGTGTGTGTGAGAGAGAGAGACTGTGCGAGTGTGTGTGAGAGAGTGAGTGTGTGAGAGAGTGTGTGTGTGTGACAGAGAGAGAGTGAGAGAGTGAGTGTGTGTTTGAGAGAGAAAGTGTGTGTGTATGAGAGAGAGTTTGTGTGTGTGTGACAGAGAGATAGTGTATGTAAGACAGTGTGTTAGAGAGAGAGAGTGTCAGAGAGAGAGTGTGTGTGAGAGAGAGAGTGTGTTAGAGAGAGAGAGTGTCAGAGAGAGTGAGAGAGTGTGTGTGAGAGAGAGTGTGTGTGTGTGAGAGAGACAGTGTGTTAGAGAGAGAGAGAGTGTCAGAGTGTGTGAGTGTGTGTGAGAGAGACAGTGTGTTAGAGAGAGAGTGTGTGTCAGAGAGAGTGAGAGAGAGAGAGAGTGTGTGTGTGTGTGAGAGAGTGTGTGAGTGTGTGTGTGAGAGAGAGAGTGTAAGACAGAGAGAGAGAGTGTGTGTGTGTGTGTGTGTGTGCATGAGAGAAAGAGTGTGTGAGAGAGTGTATGTGTGTGAGAGTGTGTGTGTAGCAGAGAGAGAGTGTATGAATCCCTATGAGAGAGAGAGATAGTGTGTGTTTGTGTGAGAGAGAAAGAGTGTGTGTGTGACCCCCATGCCAGCCTGTGTGTGTGAGAGAGAGAGAGAGTGTGTGTGTGTGAGAGAGAGAGAGAGTGTATGAATCCCTGTGAGACAGAGAGAGAGACTGAGTGGAAACCTATTATCTTCCCCTCCCCCCAGTCAGCCTGATAATGTGTGTGTGTGAGAGAGTGTGTGTGAGAGAGAGAGTGTATGAATCCCTGTGAGACAGGGAGAGAGACAGAGTGGGTACAATAGAGTCCGTTCGGTGCAGGAGTCAGGACGTCAGCGGCGAGTTGTGTGGCAAGTACCATGCTCACCCGCTTCCCCCCACCGTGCTGATTATGATGCAGTTGTACCTGCGCTGGAATGTTGACATCAACGGGCAGTTTTTTCCGCTAGTTGCTGCCTCGTGGCCATTCTGATTTTCACATGGCGCTGGGCGAGCAAGGTAAGCCTACGCCGTGGCGCGTGTGCCCCCTCACCCTTATTTCGCTGGCTGTCTTGTGTGTGTTGCTAACCTTCCCTGATGTCAGCTGGCTGCACAAATTGTACCTATGGGTTTGCTGTTTCCAAAATTGACATATCCCAATCACTAAATTGAAAATGAAATTATTTTTCTTTCCTTTGTTGTCGAGACACGTTATCACGGACTTCAGCACACCAACAGGGATTCAGGGAAAGACATTATTACTGCCCTGAGCACAGTGATGGGGAGCCCAAGAGAGACATTATCATTTCACAGGGACAGGGAGCCTCGGTAGAGTCATTATCACTTCCTCAAGCATAGAGACAGGTGAGCCTTGGAGAGACATCTGTGCTTCAAGCACAGAGACAGTGAGCCTTGCAGAGACATTATCACTGTCTTCAACACAGAGATGGGAAGCCTGTGAGAGGCATTATTATTATTATTGCCCTGAGCACGATGATAAAAAGATATGTGTGCAGTAACTACTCTTTGTGATCTAAGGGCTTTTTTCATTTCTCCTCTTCCACCATCTGTTTCCCGCGATTCTCTCCTGTACTGTCCTCCCATCCCATCCATGTCCATCAATTCTCCTCTGCCCTCCCCTTCCCTCCCCTCGATGTCCCCCGATTCTCTCCTCCTCCTACTACTACTATTTAGCATTTCTATAGCGCTACAAGGCGTACGCAGCGCTGCACAAACGAACAAATAACTTATAGTATTGTATAAGTGTGAGTCCCATTCAGATTCCACCCACCGGCTTCCTAAAGGAAAAATCCATAGACCATTATTAAATGGACATCATCTCCTGACATCATCTCGCCTCCAGCATTCCCTTCCCCCTCATTGTTCCGCCCTCTGACGTCATTACATTTTGATGCGAGGGTGGGGCAGTGAGTGGGAATGAATGTTACCAACCCAGGCATCCAGACATAGAATGTTGGAGGTGCAAATTATTATATAGGATAGGTCAAACAATTACAAGTACACACTTGTACAAGAAACCTTTAGGTAGATAAGGAAATAGGAAACAACTCAAATTAAACAAAACTCTTCCTTAGACTACTGAAAAAGGGGGGCGGGTGGGGAGGAGCTAGCTGAAAATCAATGGAGAGAGTCGAAAGAAAAGTAAGGTACTATTTCTTCAAGACCATAACAAGGTCTAAGTCCCTCTGGAGATCTTCTTTAATTCTGTGAAGGCCTTCAGTTGTTGCGGCTCAAAGAAAACGTATTTTATGCCAAAATACTTTACTATACATTTACATGGGTAAGGATGCAAAAATGAGGCACCTAAACTGCTTGTATCTTCTCTCAAGCTCAAAAACTGTTTTTGTCTATCCTGAGTTGACTTTATCACGTCAGGCTAGGCCCATACTTGTTGACCACAAAAGAGTTTCTGGGAATTATGAAAAAAAAACCATTTTTTAAAAAATAATTTATTTATTAGATTTTCAAAACTTAAACAGGTTACATCTGTCAAGTGAAATACAGCCAAAACATTTTCAAATCAATAGATAATACAATACCAAAATCAATAAGGCTTTCTTAGACCTCAACACTACTACTACTAATTAACATTTCTAAAGCGCTATTATAGAGAGATGGTTTGGGATTAATTGCTTGTAAGATAACATTAATTTCATTATCTCTAAAACCTTTGCTGCTTATAAATGACAGCTGGAACCCATTAATTAAATTGTAGGCAGGATTTTAAAAGTTTACCTACTTGGTGTATTCCTGGAAAATCCTGAAACCTTTGATTGTGTAGCCCACAGCATCTAGGAGTGGAGGAGTAGCCTAGTGGTTAGTGCAGTGGACTTTGATCCTGGGGAACTGAGTTCAATTCTCACTGCAGCTCCTTGTGACTCTGGGCAAGTCACTTAACCCTCCATTGCCCCTGGTACAAAATAAGTACCTGAATACAGGGCCGGTCTTAGGCCGAGGCGGCCACATAGGGCCTCACGCTTAAGGGGGCACCACGCGGCGTGCCTCAGTCAGCCTGAGCCTCCTCCGCTCCATCCCCGGCGCTTTAAATTTACCTCGCTCCGCCTCCGACGTCTGCGCAGCGTCAGTGAAAGCACTGCCTGTCTGACACTGCACAGACGTTGGAGGCGGAGCAAGGTAAATTTAAATAGTTGAACTAGAAGAGAGAAGAGGGCGGGCAGGTGGACATGGGAGCGGGAGGGATGGGGAGAGAGGAGCATTCCTACCATCTCTATGCTGATGACTCCCAAATCTACCTTTCTACCCCTGATATCTCACCTTGCATCCAAACCAAAGTTTCAGCGTGCTTGTCTGACATTGCTGTCTGGAAGTCTCAACGCCACCTGAAATTAAATATGACCAAAACCGAGCTTCTCATTTTCCCCCCCAAACCCACCTCCCCGCTCCCCCCGTTTTCTATTTCTGTTGATGGCTCTCTCATTCTCCCTGTCTCCTCAGCTCGAAACCTTGGGGTCATCTTTGACTCTTCTCTCTCCTTCTCTGCTCATATCCAGCAGATTGCCAAGACCTGTCGTTTCTTTCTTTACAACATCCGTAAAATCCGCCCCTTTCTTTCGAGCACTCTACCAAAACCCTCATCCACACCCTTGTCACCTCTCGTTTAGACTACTGCAATCTGCTTTTTGCTGGCCTCCCACTTAGTCACCTCTCCCCTCTCCAGTCAGTTCAAAACTCTGCTGCCCGTCTCATCTTCCACCAGGGTCGCTTTACTCATACTACCCCTCTCCTCAAGACCCTTCACTGGCTCCCTATCCGTTTTCGTATCCTGTTCAACCTTCTTCTACTAACCTATAAATGTACTCACTCTGCTGCTCCCCAGTATCTCTCCACACTCGTCCTTCCCTACACCTCTTCCCGTGCACTCCGTTCCATGGATAAATCCTTCTTATCTGTTCCCTTCTCCACTACTGCCAACTCCAGACTTCGCGCCTTCTGTCTCGCTGCACCCTAAGCCTGGAATAAACTTCCTGAGCCCCTACGTCTTGCCCCATCCTTGGCCACCTTTAAATCTAGACTGAAAGCCCACCTCTTTAACATTGCTCTTGACTCGTAACCACTTGTAACCACTCGCCTCCACCTACCCTCCTCTCTTCCTTCCCGTTCACATTAATTGATTTGATTTGCTTACTTTATTTATTTTTTGTCTATTAGATTGTAAGCTCTTTGAGCAGGGACTGTCTTTCTTCTATGTTTGTGCAGCGCTGCGTATGCCTTGTAGCGCTATAGAAATGCTAAATAGTAGTAGTAGTAGTAGTAGTAGATGGACATGGATGGGAGGGCAGGGCCCAGGGAGAGAGGATTAATTGCTGGACATGGAGGGGAGGGAGGAGAATTGCTGGATATGGATAGATGGAGGGGGCAGGGGAGAGACGAGCATCGTTGGACATGGATGGAGGGCAGGGCCCAGGGAGAGAGGAGAAATTGCTGGACATGGAGGGGAGGGCAGGGGAGAGGAGAATTGCTGGATATGGATGGATGGAAGAGGGGAGAGGAGCATCGATGGACAAGGATGGACATGGATGGGAGGGCAGGGCCCAGGGAGAGAGGAGAAATTGCTGGGCATGGAAGGGAGGGGAGGGCAGGGGAGAGAGGAGAATTGCTGGATATGGATGGATGGAGGAGGGAAGGGGAGAGAGGAGGATTGATGGACATGGATGGGGAGGGCAGGGCCCAGGGAGAGAGGAGAAATTGCTGGACATGGAGGGGAGGGCAGGGAAGAGAGGAGAAATGTTGGGCAGGAATGGAGGGAAGGAAAGACAAAGGAAGGAGATGCACATGGATGGAGGGGAAGGAGAGAGGAGAAATGCTGGACATGGATGTAGGGGAGGGCAGGAAAGTAGATGCACATGGATGGAGGGGAGTGAGGAGAAATGCTGGATATGGATGGAGGGGAAATTGCTGAATTTAAGGGCTGGATCGGAACATTTTGAAGGCAGATGCTGAAACTGGAGAAAGGATAGGGACAGGGCTACAGATGGTAGACAGGACACAGGAGGATGGTGCACATGGTGAGAGAAAAAAATATCAAATGGAAAGAAGACACTGCATAAAACAGAAGACACTGGGACCAAAGCGAATAGAAAAACTAAATAATCAGACAAAGGTAGAAAAAAAGTATTTTATTCAGAATTATTAATTGGAATATGTCAGCTTTTGGAAATGTGCATCTGTGATATTTTGCATGTAAGTTTCAATTTTTCTAGTATTGCTGCATGCTGAGTCTGACTTCTTGAGGTAACTTTCCAGTTCAGCATTTTGCCTTCATATCTGTTGTCATGTGTTTTTCATGTGTGATCAAGGTGCACTATCCTGCTAACGTGTAGTATTTGCAGCCCTTTTTGTTTTTTGTTTTTTTCACGAGATAGTGTATTGGTGTTTTAGAGCCTGGTGTAATAAGGTTGTAGCTCGTCCTGTCCTTGGAATTAGTGCTGTTATGGTTTGTTAAGGTTATGAGTGTGTTTTTGCACAAGTTTATAGTGTTTTGCAGTGGAGAGATTGTGTGTCCGCACCTCTGACCCCCCCACCCCCCCCCCCCCCCCCCCCGGGGTTATGAGAATTGAAACTACTAATTGTAGTGGACTTGAACGGAATAATTTCTGGGGGGGGGGGGTTCATGATAGCATTGTGCTTATTATTTCTATCAGTTTTTCTGTACAAGTTTAGCTTCATTTGTCTTTATTTGAAATTTCATAAATAAATTTTCTAAAAATTGAATAATCTTATCAATGAGGTGGACCTGGGGTGGGGGCGGGACTAGGGCAGGGGTGGGGCTAGGATGGGGCCCCACCAAATTGGTCTGCACAGGGCCCCACACTTGCTAAGACCGGCCCTGCTTGAATATATGTAAGCAGCTTTGAATGTAGTTGCAAAAACCTCAGAAAGGTGGTATATCAAGTCCCATTTCCCTTCCCTTCCCCTTTCCATTGGATTAGCACAATGACAATAAGCAGAAGCTG
Source organism: Microcaecilia unicolor (assembly GCF_901765095.1). NCBI lineage: Eukaryota > Metazoa > Chordata > Amphibia > Gymnophiona > Siphonopidae > Microcaecilia > Microcaecilia unicolor. The sequence goes on along the minus strand of NC_044032.1, from coordinate 644,223,223 downwards.
CAGTACATGAGCTTTGAGGCTACAAATGTCCCTTCTTGAGAGTGATATTTGAAGCTCATGTAAAGCAGGATTTGATTGGTTCCCTGTAACCTACTAAGATTCCAGAATTTCACATAAGTAATAATGCTCTCCTATCATCATACAGTGGTTTGAATTTGCCTGTCCTCTTTCTGCCCATTCCTGGGTGTTGAGAATTGTATAATTGCAGCCACACCAATGGTGCCTATGATCTTTCCTTGGCAGAATACTTCAGAGGTTTGTGTTGCCTTCTGTAGCCCACAGCATCTACTCTGCCTGGTGGTCCCCCCATCCCAGAACTAGACAGGCCTGACTCTGCATAGCTTCTGAGATCTGACAAGCGTTGGCTCTCCCAAGGGAGAGTTGCTGGGACTTTTACTGGTAAATAACATAAATGATCAGTAGCTCCACTTTCATGTTAGAGGCTCATATTTTCTTCTCTGAAATGAGATCAGATGAGTTGATAGTATATAGAAGTCAAACATTAGCTCTTGAGGTCTGGCTTTCAGAATATCCACAATGACTCAAGGGATGCTTCAGTGGAGTGGATGTTTAACTGGACCACTGAATCTGTGCTAATTTGTTTTCCCAAGCTGGACATGGACCTGCTGCTGTGTATTTATGTATGCACTAATAGGCAACTATAGGTTGCAGAAATGTAGAGAGATTTAAAATAACTTACTATATTTAAATGCTGAATCTATACATGCAACTGATGTTTTATCGCTCCGTTTGTTATGGTTTTTGATTGTGCTGAACCCATTCTGAAAAACATTTTGCAGGGATCTGATAGTAAGTGAGCAGAATTCTTTCGTGGGCATTTTTACTCTGGCTTTAATCCTTTATATGTGGGTGTATGCGATAGGCTGCTACTGCTGCTAGTTATGTGCTGAGGGCACAATTTTCAAAAAGCCACTGAGCAGCAAAGATAACTGGTTTATTTTAATCAATTATTTCTTAAGAGCATAAGAATAGTCAAACTGGTTGAAACCAATGGTCCATCTAGCTCAGTATCCTGTTTCCAACAGTGGCCAATCTGGGTCACAAGTACCTGGCAGAAACTCAAATAGTAGCAACGTTCCATGTTACCAATCCCAGGGCAAGCACTGGCTTCCCCATATCTATCTCAATAGCAGACTATAGACTCTTAGACTATAGACATTTCCTCCAGGAACTTGTCCAAATCTTTTTTAAACCCAGATTCACTAACTGCTGATACCACATCCTCTGGCAGTGAGTTCCAGAGCTTAACTATTTGTTGAGTGAAATTTGTTTTAAAAGTATTTCCATGTAACTTCATTGAGTGTCCTTTAGTCTTTGTACTTTTTGAAAGAGTAAAAAAAAATAGATTCACTTCTACTCGTTCTACACCACTCAGGATTTTGTAGACCTCAATCTTATCTCTCCTCAGCTGTCTCTTTTCCAAGCTGAAGAGCCCCAACCTCTTTAGCCTTTCCTCATGTGAGAGGAGTTCCATCTCCTTTATCATTATATCTTTTTTTGAGATATGGTGACCAGATCTGAACGCCTCACCATGGAGTGATACAGAGGCATTATTTTTGGCTGCCGCCGCACACAGGGCAGAAGATTTCAGTGTATTGTCTACAATGACACCTAGATCTTTTTCTTGGATGCTGACCCCCAATGTGGACCATAGCATCCAGTAACTATGATTTGGGTTATTCTTCCCAATGTGTATCACTTTGCTTTTGTCCACATTAAATTTCATCTACCATTTGGTTTCCCAGTCTTCCAATTTCCAAGGTCTTCTTGCAATTTTTCACAATCTCTATGTGTTTTAACAGCCTTGAATAGTTTTGTCATCTGCAAATTTAATCACTTCACTTGTCATTCCAATTTCCAGATCATTTATAAATATGTTAAATAGCACCGGTCCCAGTACAGATCTTCGGCACTCCACTGTTCACCTTCCTCCATTGAGAGAAATGGCCATTTAACCCTACCCTCTGATTTCTGTCCAATAACCAGTTCCTAATTCACAACAGAACATTGCCTCCTATTTCATGACTCTTGAATTTTACTACTACTACTACTTAACATTTCTAGAGTGCTACTAAGATTACACATCGCTGTACAGTTTAACAAAGAAGGAGTCCCTGCTCGAAGGAGCTTACAATCTAAAGGACGAAATGTCAAGTTGGGGCAGTCAAGATTTCCTGAATAGAGGTGTAGTGGTTAGGTGCCGAAGGCAACATTGAAGAGGTGGGCTTTGAGCAAGGATTTGAAGATGGGCAGGGAATTTTCTCAGAAGTCTCTCATGGGGAACTTTGTCAAAAGCTTTCTGAAAATCTAGATACACTACATCAACCGGCTCAGCTTTATCCACATGTTTATTTACGCCTTCAAAGAAATGAAGCAAATTGGTGAGGCAGGACTTCCCTTGGATGAATCCATGCTGACCCTGTCCTATTAAACCATATTGATCTATGTGTTCCATAATTCTCAGCCAGCTAGGTTTACATCTGAGTCAAATAGCCAGTGCTGAAAAAATGTCCTCTTAGTCTAAAATAAAGAAGTAACCCTGATCCATCGTTGATCCATCGTCCATCCTTCTGGCACCCAATAACTTGGAGAACTAATTTCCTTACCTGGGATGTCCCTGCACCCTTTCATGCCATCCAGAGTCACCCCAGGTCAAGTGAACAGGAGGGCTCCCTCTTCTCTTCTCCCAGCTTGACATCAAGGTTTTGTCCTGTTGCTAGCAACTTAACTGTCTGAACAGGAAAAACAAGTTGTCCTGCCAGATTATCTAGGGTTTTATTTTTAAGCTATCGTTGCTGAAAGGGAGGTAAGTTGAATACCTGCAAGAAAGATTTTGCTATTGCAGTGCCTAAATTTGACCAGCCAAATTTGAAACCAAGCAGACACCAGTTCAGCCTCTTCAGCAGTTTGTTGCACAGTGACTGCTTAAATTCAGCTGGATAGCAGGGAGGGTGTCATTTTTAATCCTGCCATCATTTGAATGTCGATCCTTTATGGTGCATCCTTTATGAATAAAGTAGTGTGATTGCTGTGGTAGTATTTACTTACTTATTGGATTTAGCTTGCATCCTTTTCAGCAGTACAATTTAAAACATATATTGAGGGGCATAATTGAACAAAAACGTCTATCTCCATGGGCGTTTATCTCCGAGAACGGGTCTGTGAAGGGGCGGACCGAATCGTATTTTCGAAAAAAAATAGACGTCCATGTTTTATTCGACAATTTGTGAGCTGGGCGTTTTTGTTTTTCAGTGATAATGGAAAATGAAAGCGCCCAGCTCAAAAACGAATAAATGCAAGGCATTTGTTCGTGGGAGGGGCCAGGAGTCGTAGTGCACTGGTCCCCCTCACATGCCAGGACACCAACCGGGCACCCTAGGGGGCACTTTTACAAAAAAAAAAAAAAAAAAGGTAAAAGAGCTCCGAGGTGCATAGCACCCTTCCCTTGTGTGTTGAGCCCCCCAAATCCCCCTCAAAACCCACTGCCCACAAGTCTACACCATTACTATAGCCCTAAGGGGTGAAGGGGGGCACCTACATGTGGGTACAGTGGGTTTGGGGGGGTTGGACGACTAAGCATTAAGCAGCACAATTGTAACAGGTGGGGGGGGGGGATGGGCCTGGGTCCACCTGCCTGAAGTGCACTGCACCCCCTAACAACTGGTCCAGGGACCTGCATACTGCTGCCAGGGAGGTGGGTATGACATTTGAGGGTGAAAATAAAAAGTTGTGAAACATCATTTTTGTGGTGGGAGGGGGTTAGTGACCACTGGGGGAGTCAGGGGAGGTCATCCCCGATTCCCTCTGGTGGTAATCTGGTCATTTAGGGCACTTTTTGGGGCCTTATTCGTGAAAAAACAGGGTCCAGGAAAAGTGCCCTAAATTCTAGCTACAAACGCATACTTTTTTCCCATTATCGGCGAAAGGCGCCCATCTCTGTTCGGGTGATAACCACGCCCCAGTCCTGCCTTCACCACGCCTCCGACACGCCCCCGTCAAGTTTGTATGCTTCCGCGATGGAGTGCAGTTGAAAACGTCCAAGTTCGGCTTTCGATTATACCGCGTTATTCGTTTTTGGGAGATAAACGCCTATCTCCCGATTTAGGTCGAAATATAGGCGTTTTTGTCTTGATTATAAGCTGGATTGTAACCTAGGCTTCCATTCCCATATCCACATTACAGCTGTCTATAAAGGTGTGTTTATGTATTTTATATTTGTATTATAAACTATGAAGTAGTTTAAGTTATGACCTGTTTTGTTATGTTTTTGCCTTTTATGTTTTATGTATTTATTATAAAAATGCATCACGTTCAAACTTTGCACCCTAGTCCATAAAATCATCCATGGTAACGCCCCAGCCTACATGTCAGACCTAATAGATTTACCACTCAGGAACGCAAAAAAATATTCTCGCACATTCCTTAATTTTCATCCTCCCAAGTGTAAGGGTCTGAAATACAAATTAATGCACGCATCTACCTTTTCATACACGAGCACGCAACTCTGGAACGCGTTGCCACGTAACCTGAAAACGGTCTATGAACTGACCAATTTCCGTAAACAACTGAAAACCTATCTCTTCGACAAGATATATCACAAAGATCAACATGTGTAACTGTGTAATCTTTATAACTTCTAGAATTGTCTTATAATGTCTTTTGCTTTAACACTATCATGTATTTCACCACCATGTAACAAATAACCCTCTGTAAAACCAAATGTATATTCTCTTCTATTTTCAGTACCCATGTTGAATTGTAAGCCACATTGAGCCTGCAAAGAGGTGGGATAATGTGGGATACAAATGCAATTAATAAAATATATTTTATCTCACCCTGGATAAGGTTGAGTTATAAATAATAAATCTAAATCTAAACTGCCTGGGTTTCCTTAGAGATAGTATCAAATTAAATAAACCATAATCTTGTAAACCCACGACATTCCAAGGGACACTCTTCTTGATGTGCCTGAGGAAGGATGGGGAAAAAAAAGCAAGAGGAGCTCAGTATAATTACATCTGTAAAGTAAGCACTAGTTCTATGAATAGTGGGTTGGTAATTCTGTTATTTACTTACCCCCTGTGCAGCAAGAGATTGAAAACTTCAAGAAGCTGAATCTCATCAGTAAAGAGCAGTTTGAAAACCTCACACCAGAGCCTCAAGTTGGACTGAATCAGGGAGAATGTGCACCAGAACTACCTCGATATTTGCAAGGTAGGAGCATGTTTGCCTTTCAGGATCCCTGCGGAAAAGCTTCATTGTAATTCCACTGGTAGATATCTACCAGTATTATGTGCCTTGATCAGGATTCACATAATTTTTCTTCTCAATATTAAGCAGATAGTTGTTGCCTAGTTGCTTCTCACGAGCACCTGTAGTTGGAATCAAAACCTTCATGGTAAAAGGTTACTTATCACCAAGTTGTCTTCATTCCTCTCTGTTAGGTCCTCTGTTTACAGCAGTGATCAGTTTTTAGTAAAATTGTGATGAGCCATCATAAAACATAGGAGCTTGCTGAGACCTAAAAAATACAGCTCAGACATGCTTAAAATAATCACTGAAGCCTATTTTTATAAAAATTAAAGGGGAGAGGTTTTAAAACAGTGTCCAGAATGGGCTAAATTGAAGGGAGCCTTTCTAAATATATAGGGGGCAATTCTAAAACTGAGTATTACAATTTTAGGTGCCCATCTTACACGATCTGTGAGCCTATGTTGTAACGGCTGTTAACGCACATTAATTGCCCTGAATCTCCAACGTGCCTACATTTAGGAGCTATCATTTATGCCATGTCTGTGGCTGGCATAAGTGTTATCTCCCAAGTGTAACATTTATGCATGTAATTTACAGTATTCTGTAAGTGAACTGTGTAAAAGTCAGCCTCACCTATACCGCTCCCCCATGAATGCCCCCTTTACAAATATGCCTAAGCCATTTTAGCGCATAATTACAGTATGGCGGTTAGGCAGAGGCCTGCCACTTATCCACATAAGTGTGCACTTACGCTCGTAAATGCTAGTATTCTATAGTTTTAAGCAAGCAAATGACAAATTTAGGCAAACGGTCATAAAATGAGAGGGATGATGTTTCTCTGAAATTTTCTTTTCAGGGTAGTAGTGTATCTCAGTGGGCTGGTTTTGTGCGGCATTGCTCCAATCTATGCCACTTAAGCTAGTATTATATAAAGACAGTATCTTTCTATCTGTCTTTATAAAACTGACTTGAAATAAACATCTGATATCGACTTACATTAGGTGCCATCTAATAAATTGCCCTCATAGTGGGGAATATGAAAGGGCATAGGATGAAGTTAAGAGGTTATAGGCTCAGAAGTAATCTAAGGAAGTACTTTTTTATAGAAAGGGTGGTAGATGCATGGAATCACCTTCCGGTGAAGGTGGTGGAGACAAGGACTGTGTCTGAATTTAAGAAAGCTTGGGACAGGCATGTGGTATCTCTTAGGGAGAGGAGGAGATAGTGGTTGCCGTGGATGGGCAGACTGGATGGGCCATATGGCTCTTATCTGCCATCATGTTTCTATGTTTACAAACCTATACATACAAATGCTGCCTGTTAACTAGGGAGGTAGGGATAATGTTTCTATTTTTATTGTTATAATTCCTGGGAATTGACCAGTATCTTATTATTTAAACTGCTCTGAGCTGGAGCATAACCACGTCCCATTTGAGACGCCGTAGCTCCCTAAAAATAATACTTCTTTTCCCTGGATCATTCAAACCATTAACATTCTATGAACCCACCCACAAGCCCATCCCACCTCTCTTCCCCCTTCCACCCCCACCCCACATTCCCAGTCAACTGGCCACTTCGATAACCAGTCAGTTAGCTCCCTGAGGAGGTTCGCCATCGCCAGAGGACGGCTCACCAACTGTTAGCTAACATTCACCCCGACCTCCATGTATTCAACAATAAACCCACACTGTGTTAATCACCTCACACACACATATTTTCACATTACACTCCTTCTCTGCACGCTCAAGGAGTTATCAAACCTCCCACTCCATTAGTTCATGTCATCCCTGTCCCACCTGCTAGGTATCACGATACTATAAAGAAAACTGTAGAGTGAAACAGTCCAGAACTGTAGTCCAGTCAGGTAGCAGCATTTGTCTCCAACCATGATCCACGACCCCACCACCGCGGGCCTTCTGCCATGCTAATTTCGAAGTAGTAGGCGACCTTGGGGCTCGCTTTGTGGTTGCTAGTGCAGGGAGATCCGAGCGGCCCATCTCCAAAAGGGCACTCCAAGTCTCTGCTGTCATTTGAGCTCTGCGCATCTGAGTTCCCATAGTAAATCCAAAGGGATATAGCCACCTATATCGCAGACCATTTTTCTGCAAGTAAGTGGTGACCTCAGGCATATCTCTCCGACGCTGTAAAGTTGCCTTGGCTAAGTCTTGGAAAACTTTAACTTTGCAGTTATTCCAGTCAACTTCACCTAAAGTTCTCGCCTCTCTCCACACCTTCTCCTTCATACTGTAGTCATGAAAGCATGCAGTCATATCTCCAGGCAACGAGTCTCTCTGGGGCCCCAAACTTCTGTGGGCTCTATCTAAAATAATGGAAACTTTCTCCAACTCTCCTGATGCATTTTCTCCTGCATTAAGGATGAGAACACTTATCTCCTGAATCACCTGCATGTAGTCCTTATAAGAGACCTCCTTGGGCACCTCCTTAAAGTGCAAATTGCAACTCCTGGATCTATTCTCCAGATCCTCCAACGCCAACTGTAGCTCCGATCTGATCTTTCGCTCCGCCTTCAGCTCCGTTTGCAGCTTTTGCAAATAGTCTGTTATACCATCGATTCGCTCCTCCATCTGCTCAAGGCGGGTCCCAATATCTTGAACCTCAACCCGCAATTCCGAAACCGCGGCGTGTATGTCGTTCCTGACCGCAGTCATTTCCACTTTTAATTCTTTAAACCAACACGCGACATCTTGTTTGGTAATTTCTGCGTCACTCTCCATGTGCTCTGCGTGGTCCGGATCTGAGTCCAATTCCGCCTCTACCATCTTGGAACAGATTTCCGCCATCTTCTGCAGAGTGTTTGAGCCACTAACTCGTTTCCCAGTTGTAAATTTAAATTTGTCTAGTTTTTTCTGTGCTGCCATCTCTCCAGACAAGGCAAAACTAGCAGTGAGGGTTTTCATTCGAGATTTTTGGGGTTTTCAATGATTTCTGCTCCCACTCCAGCGGAGCTAAGGAATCAAGCTGCCATTTCCCAGCGGTGATGTCACTTCCTCCAGTAAAACAGATTTTATGCTGCTTATCCTAAAAATAAGCAGTGGGTTTTCCAAAGTCCATCTTAATAATGACTTATGGACTTCTCTTTTAGGAAATTATCCAAACCTTTTTTAAACCCTGATAAGCTAACTGCTTTTACCATATTCTCTAGCAACGAAGGTCGAGTGAAGACATATTTTCTCTGGTTTGTTTTAAGTTTACTATTTAGTAGCTTTATTGCGTGCCCCCTAGTCCTTGTTGTTTTTGGAAAGTGATTTACCACTACCTGTTCCAATCCACTCAGTATTTTATAGACCTCTCCCCTCAGCTATCTCTTCTGCAAGCTGATGAGACCTAGCTGCTTTAGCCTTTGCTCATTGGGAAGTCATCCCATCCCCTTTATCATTTTCATCGCCCCTCTGTGCCTTTTCTAATTCTACTATATCTTTTTTTGAGAGAGAGAATTTTTATTGGTGCAACAACCTTTAGAAATATTCGAGGTACGGTTGCACCATGCAGTGATACAAAGGGATTGTAACATAGTAAATGACGACAGATAAAGACCTGTACGGTTCATCAGTCTGCCCAACAAGATAAACTCATTTTACATGGTATGCGATACTTTATATTATACCAGAGTTTTATTTGTCCTTGCCGTTTTCAGGGCACAGACCGTAGAAGTTTACCCAGCACTGTTCTTGTACTAAAAGTTCTGAAGCTAAAGTCGAAGCCCCTTAAAATTTACACTCCAGCCCATCCATATCTATTCAGTCACAATCAGAGCATAGACCGTAGAAGTCTACCCAACACTGGTTTTGCTTCCCATTACCGGTGTTGCCATCCAATCCAATCTCCAATTCCGTGGATCCATTTCTTCTAAACAGGATTCCTTTGTGTTTATCCCATGCATGTTTCAATTCCATTATCGTTTTCATCTCCACCACCTCCCGCGGGAGGGCATTCCATGTATCCACCAACCTCTCCATGAAAAAATACGTCCTAACATTGTAACATTCTTATTTTTGCTGAGCTGCCGCTGTACACTGAGCAGAGATTTTTTCAGTGTATTATCAACAGTGACTCCTAGATTCTTTTCCTGGGCTGTGATTCCTAATGTGAAACCTTGCATCACATAGCTATAGTTTGGGGTCCTCTTTCCCACATGCATCACTTTGTATTTGCTCACATTAAACTTTATCTGCCATTTGGATGCCCAGTCTCTTATGATCCTCTTGCGATTTAACAACTTTGAATAATTTTGTGTCATCAGCAAATTTAATTACCTCACTAGTTATTCCCATATCTACATCATTTATAAATAGGTTAAAAAGCAGCCGTCCCAGCACAGACCCCTGGGGAACCCCACTTTCTACTCTTTTCCATTGAGAATACTGACCACTTAACCCTACTCTCTGTTTTCTATCTTTTAACCAGCTTTTAATCCACAATAAGACATTACGTCCTATCCCATGACTTTCTAATTTCCTCAGGAGTTTTTCATGAGGTACTTTGTCAAATGCCTTTTGAAAATCCAGATACACAATATTGAACTGCTCACTTTTATCCACATGTTTATTCACCCCTTCAAAGAAATGTATTAGATTGGTAAGGCAAGATTTCCCTTCACTAAATCCAATTAGCTTTGTCTCATTAGTCCATTAGTCCAAAAGATTTCAGCAAAGCTTCTGACATGGTTCCCCACAGGAGGCTCTTGAATAAACTTGACAGGCTGAAGATAGGACCCGACGTATTGAACTGGATTAGGAGCTGGTTGACGGACAGACGCTAGAGGGTGGTGGTTAATGGAATTCGCTCGGATGAGGGAAAGGTGAGTAGTGGAGTGCCTCAGGGATTGGTGCTGGGGCTGATTCTGTTCATTATATTTGTGAGTGACATTGCCGAAGTGTTAGAAGGTAAAGTTTGCCTTTTTGCGGATGATACTAAGATTTGTAACAGAGTGGACACCCGGGAGGGAGTGGAAAACATGAAAAAGGATCTGCAGAAGCTAGAAGAATGGTCTAAGGTTTGGCAATTAAAATTCAATGCGAAGAAATGCAAAGTGATGCACTTAGGGAGTAGAAATCCACGGGAGACGTGTGTTAGGCGGGGAGAGTCTGATAGGTACGGATGGGGAGCGGGATTTTGGGATGATAGTATCTGAGGATCTCAAGGCGACGAAACAGTGTGACAAGGCGGTGGCCGTAAGTAGAAGGTTGCTAGGCTATATAGAGAGGGGAGTGACCAGCAGAAGAAAAGAAGTGTTAATGCCCCTGTACAAATCGTTGGTGAGGCCCCACCTGGGTTTTGTGTTCAGTTTTGGAGGCTGTATCTTGCTAAGGATGTAAAAAGAATTGAAGCGGTGCAAAGAAAAGCTACAAAAATGGTATGGGATTTGCGTTACAAGACGTATGAGGAGAGACTTGCTGACCTGAACATGTATACTCTGGAGGAAAGGAGAAACAGGGATGATATGATACAGACGTTCAAATATTTGAAAGGTATTAATCCGCAAACGAACCTTTTCTGTAGATGGGAAGATGGTAGAACTAGAGGACATGAAATGAGATTGAAGGGGGGCAGACTCAAGAAAAATGTCAGGAAGTATTTTTTCACAGAGAGGGTGGTGGATACTTGGAATGCCCTCCCGTGGGAGGTGGTGGAGATGAAAATGGTAACGTAATTCAAAAATGCTTGGGATAAACATAAAGGAATCCTGTTCAGAAGAAATGGATCCTCAGAAGCTTAGCGGAGATTGGGTGGCAGAGCCGGTGGTGGGAGGCGGAGCTAGTGCTGGGCAGACTTCTACAGTCTGTGCCCTGAAAATGGCAGATACAAATCAAGGTCAGGTATATACATAAAGTAGCACATATGAGTTTATCTTGTGGGCAGACTGGATGGACCGTACAGGTCTTTCTCCGAGGACAAGCAGGCTGCTTGTTCTCACTGATGGGTGACGTCCACGGCAGCCCCTCCAATCGGAAACTTCACTAGCAAAGTCCTTTGCTAGCCCTCGCGCGCCCGCGCGCACCGCGCATGCGCGGCCGTCTTCCCGCCCGAAACCGGCTCGAGCCGGCCAGTCTTCTTTTGTCCGCACTCGGTACGGTCGTGTTTCGCCGTGTCGGGCCCCGGAAAGTTGACCTCGCGCGTCCAAATTGTTTTTTGAGCGTGTTTTTTTCTTCGGAAAAGCTTTTCTAAAGTCGGGAAGTGCTCCGGAAACCCTCCACCGGGTTTCGTGTCAATCCTCCCCGTACTTCCAGCTTTTTGCCCCGGTAAGTTTTCTTTCGTCGTCGGGGTAGGCCTCTTTTTGGCCTCGGTCGAGATTTTTCTCCCTCTAAATTTTGGTGCTTCAATTTTCGCCATTTCGGCTTTTGATTTCGCCGGCGTGATTTTTCCGCCCATGACATCGAAGCCTTCCAGCGGCTTCAAGAAGTGCACCCAGTGCGCCCGGGTTATCTCGCTCACTGATCGACACTCGTCGTGTCTTCAGTGTCTGGGGGCCGAGCACCGCCCTCAGAACTGCAGTCTGTGTTCCCTGCTTCAAAGGCGGACTCAGGTAGCGAGACTAGCCCAGTGGAACGTGTTGTTCTCGGGCTCTTCGTCGGCATCGGCACCGGGATCTTCGAGTGCATCGACGTCGTCAGCGTCCAGACCATCTTCCTCGGCCGCCCTTGCATCGAGTGCATCGAGGCATCGGGCCTCTGCATCGGCGCCGAGACATCGGATAGCTGCATCGACGTCGGTGGTACCAGGACCTCGTCTGCTGATGTCGTCGGACGGTGGTGCATCGGGTGGAGTGCAGGTGAGGGCTGTCCATTCCCCTGCTGGTGGCGGTGAGCCCTCGGGTGGGTCTCCTCCTACCCTGAGGGCTCCTGCGGTACAGCCCCCCCCGAGATCGACCCTCTTCGGTCTCGGCCCCGAGGAAGCGACGGGTGGATTCGACGTCCTCCTCGTCGGTGCCGGGGAGCTCCGGTGACATGCTTCGGAAGAAGTCGAAGAAGCATCGACACCGGTCCCCTCCCCGCGTCGGCACCGAGAGCTCTGGGTCGCCGAGGGAGTCGGCACCCAGCAGGCATCGGCACCGAGAGGACCGCTCACCCTCTGTTCAGGAGGTGTCGATGCGCTCCGCTCTGGACAGCCCGGAACAGCCTCCACGCCCGGAACAGGTACTGACGTCGACGCCTGCATCGACCTCCATGCCTTTCTCTGCAGCCGCTCTGAACGAGAGCCTCCGGGCCGTTCTCCCAGAGATTCTGGGGGAGCTGTTGCGCCCTACCCCTCCGGTACCGGCGGTGCTTGCGCCTCCGGTACCGTCGAGCGTGGCGCCGGCTGGCCCATCGCCCGGGTGAGGTCCCCGACGTCGGTACCGCGTGCGGTGCCGACTGCGGCCACCTCCCAGGAGGGCTCCCCGACTACGTCGGCGGAGGGAGCTTCGCCGATGCGGGCGAGGGAGTCTACCTCTCGACGCCCCCATCGTGGACATGGCTCCACGGAGTCGAGCCGGGCCCGGTTGCAGACGCAGGTCCGTGAACTTGTGTCTGACACCGAGGGTGAGGCCTCGTGGGAAGAAGAAGAAGATCCCAGATATTTCTCTGACGAGGAGTCTGAGGGTCTTCCTTCTGATCCCACTCCCTCTCCTGAAAGACAGCTTTCTCCTCCCGAGAGTCTGTCTTTTGCTTCCTTTGTCCGGGAGATGTCTACGGCCATCCCCTTCCCGGTGGTTGTGGAGGACGAGCCCAGGGCTGAAATGTTTGAGCTCCTGGACTATCCTTCTCCACCTAAGGAAGCGTCCACTGTTCCCTTGCATCATGTCCTAAAAAAGACATTGCTCGCGAACTGGACGAAACCTCTAACTAATCCCCACATCCCCAAGAAGATCGAGTCCCAGTACCGGATCCATGGGGACCCAGAGCTGATGCGCACCCAGTTGCCTCACGACTCTGGAGTTGTGGATCTGGCCCTAAAGAAGGCTAAGAGTTCTAGAGAACATGCTTCGGCGCCCCCGGGCAAAGACTCTAGAACCTTAGACTCCTTTGGGAGGAAGGCCTACCATTCCTCTATGCTCGTGTCCAAGATCCAGTCTTACCAGCTCTACACGAGCATCCACATGCGGAACAATGTGCGGCAGTTGGCGAGCTTGGTTGATGCTCTTCCCCCTGAGCAAGCCAAGCCTTTTCAGGAGGTGGTCAGGCAGCTGAAGGCGTGCAGAAAATTCCTGGCCAGAGGAGTTTATGACACTTTTGATGTTGCGTCCAGGGCCGCTGCTCAAGGTGTGGTGATGCGCAGGCTCTCATGGCTGCGTGCCGCCGACCTGGAGAATAGAATCCAGCAGCGGATTGCGGACTCGCCTTGCCGTGCGGATAACATTTTTGGCGAAAAAGTCGAACAGGTGGTAGAGTCTCTCCACCAGCGGGACACCGCATTCGACAAATTCGCCCGCCGGCAGCCTTCAGCTTCTACCTCTACAGGTAGACGATTTTTTCGGGGGAAGGAAGACTGTTCCCTATACTTCTGGCAAGCGTAGGTACAATCCTCCTTCCCGACAGCCTGCGGCCCAGGCTAAGCCCCAGCGCGCTCGCTCTCGTCAGCAGCGTGCGCCTCAGCAAGGCCCCGCGGCTCCCCAGCAAAAGCAAGGGGCGAGCTTTTGACTGGCTCCAGCAGAGCATAGCCGACATCCAAGTGTCAGTGCCGGGCGACCTGCCAGTCGGGGGGAGGTTGAAAGCTTTTCACCAAAGGTGGCCTCTCATAACCTCCGATCAGTGGGTTCTCCAAATAGTCCGGCAAGGATACACCCTCAATTTGGCCTCAAAACCTCCAAATTGTCCACCGGGAGCTCAGTCTTACAGCTTCCAGCACAAGCAGGTACTTGCAGAGGAACTCTCCGCCCTTCTCAGCGCCAATGCGGTCGAGCCCGTGCCATCCGGGCAAGAAGGGCTGGGATTCTATTCCAGGTACTTCCTTGTGGAAAAGAAAACAGGGGGGATGCGTCCCATCCTAGACCTAAGGGCCCTGAACAAGTATCTCGTAAAAGAAAAGTTCAGGATGCTTTCCCTGGGCACCCTTCTCCCCATGATTCAGCAAAACGATTGGCTATGCTCTCTGGACTTGAAGGATGCCTATACACACATCCCGATACTGCCAGCTCACAGACAGTATCTGCGATTTCAGCTGGGCACACGCCACTTCCAGTACTGTGTGCTACCCTTTGGGCTCGCCTCTGCACCCAGGGTGTTCACAAAGTGCCTAGCTGTGGTAGCAGCGGCGCTTCGCAGGCTGGGGGTGCATGTGTTCCCATATCTCGACGATTGGCTGGTGAAGAACACATCCGAGGCAGGAGCCCTGCAGTCCATGCAGATGACTATTCGCCTCCTGGAGCTACTGGGGTTTGTGATAAATTACCCAAAGTCCCATCTTCTCCCAGTGCAGAAACTCGAATTCATCGGAGCCCTGCTGGATTCTCGGACGGCTCGCGCCTATCTCCCAGAGACGAGAGCCAACAACTTGTTGTCCCTCGTCTCGCGGGTGCGAGCGTCCCAGCAGATCACAGCTCGGCAGATGTTGAGATTGCTGGGCCACATGGCCTCCACAGTTCATGTGACTCCCATGGCCCGCCTTCACATGAGATCTGCTCAATGGACCCTAGCCTCCCAGTGGTATCAGGCCGCTGGGGGTCTAGAGGACGTGATCCACCTGTCCACGAGTTTTCTCGAATCCCTGTTTTGGTGGACGATTTGCTCCAATTTGACTCTGGGACGTCCCTTCCAAATTCCTCAGCCACAAAAAGTGCTGACCACGGATGCGTCTCTCCTGGGATGGGGAGCTCACGTCGATGGGCTTCACACCCAAGGAAGTTGGTCCCTCCAAGAACGCGATCTACAGATCAATCTTCTGGAGTTGCGAGCGATCTGGAACGCTCTGAAGGCTTTCAGAGATCGGCTGTCCCACCAAATTATCCAAATTCAGACAGACAACCAGGTTGCCATGTACTATGTCAACAAGCAGGGGGGCACCGGATCTCGCCCCCTGTGTCAGGAAGCCGTCAGCATGTGGCTCTGGGCTCGCCGGAACGGCATGGTGCTCCAAGCCACATATCTGGCAGGCGTAAACAACAGTCTGGCCGACAGGTTGAGCAGGATTATGCAACCTCACGAGTGGTCGCTCAATTCCCGTGTGGTGCGACAGATCTTTCAGGCGTGGGGCACCCCCCTGGTGGATCTCTTCGCATCTCAAGTGAACCACAAGGTCCCTCAGTTCTGTTCCAGACTTCAGGCCCACGGCAGACTGGCGTCGGATGCCTTCCTCCTGGATTGGGGGGAAGGTCTGCTGTATGCTTATCCTCCCATACCTCTGGTGGGGAAGACTTTGTTGAAACTCAAGCAAGACCGAGGCACCATGATTCTGATTGCTCCCTTTTGGCCGCGTCAGATCTGGTTCCCTCTTCTTCTGGAGTTATCCTCCGAAGAACCGTGGAGATTGGAGTGTTTTCCGACCCTCATCACGCAGGACGACGGGGCTCTTCTGCATCCCAACCTCCAGTCCCTGGCTCTCACGGCCTGGATGTTGAGGGCGTAGACTTTGCCTCTTTGGGTCTGCCAGAGGGTGTCTCCCGCATCTTGCTTGCTTCCAGGAAAGACTCCACTAAGAGAAGTTACTTCTTTCATTGGAGGAGGTTTGCCGTCTGGTGTGACAGCAAGGCCCTAGATCCTCGCTCTTGTCCTACACAGACCCTGCTTGAATACCTTCTGCACTTGTCTGAGTCTGGTCTGAAGACCAACTCCGTAAGGGTTCACCTTAGTGCAATCAGTGCATACCATTACCAAGTGGAAGGTAAGCCGATCTCAGGACAGCCTTTAGTTGTTCGCTTCATGAGAGGTTTGCTTTTGTCAAAGCCCCCTGTCAAGCCTCCTACAGTGTCATGGGATCTCAATGTCGTTCTCACCCAGCTGATGAAACCTCCTTTTGAGCCACTGAATTCCTGCCATCCGAAGTACTTGACCTGGAAGGTCATTTTCTTGGTGGCAGTTACTTCGGCTCGTAGAGTCAGTGAGCTTCAGGCCCTGGTAGCCCAGGCCCCTTACACCAAATTTCATCACAACAGAGTAGTCCTCCGCACTCACCCTAAGTTTCTGCCAAAGGTCGTGTCGGAGTTCCATCTGAACCAGTCAATTGTCTTGCCAACATTCTTTCCCCGTCCTCATTCCTGCCCTGCTGAACGTCAGCTGCACACATTGGACTGCAAGAGAGCATTGGCCTTCTACCTGGAGCGGACACAGCCCACCAGACAGTCCGCCCAATTGTTTGTTTCTTTTGACCCCAATAGGAGGGGAGTGGCTGTAGGGAAACGCACCATATCCAATTGGCTAGCAGATTGCATTTCCTTCACTTACGCCCAGGCGGGGCTGGCTCTTGAGGGTCATGTCACGGCTCATAATGTTAGAGCCATGGCTGCGTCGGTAGCCCACTTGAAGTCAGCCTCCATTGAAGAAATTTGCAAAGCTGCGACGTGGTCATCTGTCCACACATTCACATCTCATTACTGCCTGCAGCAGGATACCCGACGTGACAGTCGGTTCGGGCAGTCAGTTCTTCAGAACCTGTTTGGGCTTTAGGATCCAACTCCACCCCCCGAGGGCCCTGTTTGTTCTGTTCCAGGCTACACTCTCAGTTAGTTGGTAAATTTTTTAGGTCAATCTCAGTTATGTCCTCGCCGTTGCGAGGCCCAATTGACCAATGTTATTGTTTTGAGTGAGCCTGGGGGCTAGGGATACCCCATCAGTGAGAACAAGCAGCCTGCTTGTCCTCGGAGAAAGCGAATGCTACATACCTGTAGAAGGTATTCTCCGAGGACAGCAGGCTGATTGTTCTCACAAAACCCGCCCGCCTCCCCTTTGGAGTTGTGTCTTCCCTTGAAGTGTATTGTCTTGCTACATACTGGACTGGCCGGCTCGAGCCGGTTTCGGGCGGGAAGACGGCCGCGCATGCGCGGTGCGCGCGGGCGCGCGAGGGCTAGCAAAGGACTTTGCTAGTGAAGTTTCCGATTGGAGGGGCTGCCGTGGATGTCACCCATCAGTGAGAACAATCAGCCTGCTGTCCTCGGAGAATACCTTCTACAGGTATGTAGCATTCGCTTTCTCTGCCGTCATCTACTATGTTATGTATATGCTCTGTAATTTTGTTGTTTATAATAGTCTCTACCATGTGGTCCGGCACCAACGTCGGGCTCACCGGTTTGTAATTTCCCGGATCACCTCAGGAACCCTGTTTAAAAACTGGCATTACATTGGCAACCCTCCAATCTTCTGGTAGTTGGGGAGAGAGATTTTGAGGATGAGCAAGTTTGTGGGATGATGCAACATTAATGAGGATAGTTCTTGTGGGTGGGGACCGTTTGACAGAAAGTGGTAAAATTGCAGGGAGTTTTGGACATGTTACAGAAGGTAGGGAAGTTGCAGAGAGATATCTTTTGGGATGGAACAGTTGCGAGGGATAATTCTCATGGGGTAGGGGCAGTTTGTGAGAGTTGGATTGTTGTAGAGAGGTAGTTTAGAGGGATGGGGCAGTTGTGATGGTAGCTTTTTGTGGTGGAGGATTTTGTGCAGCGGGTTATTTGGGGGTTGAGGGTAGTTTGGTGGGTTGGGAAGATTAGTGAGCAGGAAGAGGCAGTTTGAAGGCATTGCAACTATTTGTGGATGATTTGAAGCTGTATAGCTCCTGTAATCCTTATTTCCTGGAAAAACGTTCAGTTCTGAAGAGTTTCTCAGATGATGTTAAGATGACTCTGGATAAATGTACAAAGGCAGCCTTCCAGCATCTCCATTAAAAATGTCTTTATTCACTAAGGTACTAGATGAAGAACATAAAACACAAGAAGTAAAATCACAGCAACACACAACAGAACAAAAATGAAGTTAATTTACAATAAAAATATGCTTAAAATTACTTTAAGATGAGACAGATTGTGTTTGTGTGAGTTTCCTGCGTGAGCATTTGCCTGTCATTTTATAGGCAAATGCAAAGGGAAAACTAATGGGGAATCCACAGAACATCAGAATATACCTCAAAGGCTGCAAACTTCAATTCTAAAACTCTTGATATGAGTTTCTGCTTCTGACTCTCTGGAGATTGTTACAGTCTCTGTAGGAGCATTGAGCCCACTTGAAACAGCAATTTTTGTTTTAGACCAGCTGAGTATGCTGCTCCTTAGCATTCCGGGCACAGCTTTGTTAACTTCAGAACTGATGTAATTATATGGCTTGCTGGGTAAGGAGGCAGCACAGCAGGTGTCTGGGAGATTGACCTAACCCAAATGGAGAGCTTTCAGAGACAGTCAGAACAAAATAAGAGGTAGCCTGGAGGTAAGTGGGATGTTTGGTAGGGCTGAAGAGGGGAGATCATGTGAGCACTGGAATGAGACTTTTTCCCATGACTTGATGACAGCTATCATTAATTTGAAGAGTGGATCTCTAGGAGGCAGTGTCTCCAAATGACAGTAATGAACCTCACTCCTAAGCCAGTAGCATTAATATTAGCTCAGAAGCTTAGCCGAGATTGGGTGGCAGAGCCGGTGGTAGGAGGCGGGGCTAGTGGTTGGGAGGTGGGGCTAGTGCTGGGCAGACTTCTACGGTCTGTGCCCTGAAAATGGCAGAAACAAATCAAGGTCAGGTATACACAAAAAGTAGCACATATGAGTTTATCTTGTTGGGCAGACTGGATGGAGCGTGCAGGTCTTTTTCTGCCGTCATCTACTATGTTAGCTATGGCAGTTTTAGAAGGACCAGCCCTGATGCAGTAATGTGAAACATGGCCAGGTTGGCCGGGGGTCCTTGCAGATAAGGTTTCTAATACAATTTGAATATAAAACCTCTACGTAATAAGATCGATGTTGAGAATAAAGTGTGGACCGATGAAGATTAAAGCGAAGCACAGGGCGATGACCTTGTTCTGTTTTTGTGAAAAAGAAAGCTGATTTGCAAAGATATTGGAGGGAGAAGTTGGAAATGGGATCTCTGCAGATAATTTGGACCTTTCTGGACATTTAGAATAGTTAGTGGTGAGGAAATTCTTTGCTTCAGTCTTCACTAAGGAAGATTTGGGAGAGATACTGGTGCCAGAAATGGTATTCAAAGCTGACGAGTCAAGAAACTGAATGAAATCTCTATAAACCTGGAAGATGTAATGCCGCAATTTGACAAATTGAGAGTAGCAAATCCCCTGAAACGGATGGTATTCATCCCAGAGTACTGAAGGAATCGAAAAATGAACTATTGTTAATAATATCTCATTTACCTTTAAAATTATGCATGTTACTGGAAGATTGGAGGGTGGCCAATGTAAGACCAATTTTAAACAAGGGTTCCAGAGGTGATCCGGGAAACTATAGACCGGTGAGCCTGACTTCAGTGCCGGGCAAAATGGTAGAGACTAAAATTACAGAGCATATTCAAAAGCATGGATTAATGAGACAAAGCCAACATGGATTTAGTGAAGGGAAATCTTGCCTCACCAATCTATTACATAGTAACATGGAGGGGAATAATCGAACGTCGCCAGCGAAATAGGTCGCCGGCGATCTATTTTGGCGGCGGCGCTACAGCTGGCCGGAACCGTATTATCAAAAAAGATGGCCGGCCATCTTTTTTTTCGATAATACGGTGTGGGCCTTTCGCCGGGTTTCAGATCGCCAGTTTTGTTTTTCCGCGATAATGGAAAAAACTGCCAGCGATCTCAAACCCGGCGAAATCCAAGGCATTTGGCCATGGGAGGAGCCAGCATTTGTAGTGCAATGGTCCCCCTCACGTGCCAGGACACCAACCGGGCACCCTAGGGGGCACTTCAAACATCTTTTATAAACAACCAAATTAGCTTCCAGGTGCACAGCACTCTTCCCTTGTGTGCTGAGTCCCCCAAATCCCCCCCAAAACCCACTGCCCACAAGTGTGCATCATTACCCTAGCCCTAAGGGCTGAAGGGGGGCACCTACATGTGGGTACAGTGGGTTTTAGGGGGTTTGGGAGGGCTCAACATTACCCACCACAAGTGGAACAGGTGGGGGGGGGGGATGGGCCTGGCTCTGCCTTTCTGCAGTCCACTGCAACCAACAACATCTGTTCCAGGGACCTGCATACTGCTGTCAGGGTGCTGGGTATGACATTTGAGGCTGGCATACAGGCTGGCAAAAAAGGTTTGTATTTTAATAATTTTAGTGTGGGAGGGGGTTGGCGACCACTGGGGGAGTAAGGGGAGGTCATCCCCCATTCCCTCCGGTGGTCATCTGGTCAGTTGGGGCACCTTTTTGAGGCTTGGTCGTGAAAATAAAAGGACCAAGTAAATCCGGCGAAATACTGCTTATCGCCGGGTTTTATTTTTCCATTATCCACGAAAGCCGGCCATCTGGTAGCCACGCCCAAGCCTGCCCATGTCCCGCCTTCGCTTCGCCGCCAACACGCCCCTTTGAACTTTCGCCGGCGAGGCGAAGGGAAAGCGGCGAAGCTATCACAAATGTAGCTTTCGATTATATGCTTTTCGCCGCTTTTGCGAAATCGCCGGCCATATCCCGATTTGTGTCAGGAAATAGCCGGTGATTACTTTCGATTATAAGCTGGATAGTAACATAGTAGATGACGGCAGAAAAAGACCTGCACGGTCCACCCAGTCTGCCCAACAAGATAAACTCACATGTGCCATTTTTTGTGTATACCTTACCTTGATTTGTACCTGTCTTTTTCAGGGCACAGACCGTATAAGTCTGCCCAGCACTATCCCCTCCTCCCAGCCACCAGCCCCGCCTCCCACCACTGGCTCTGGCACAGACCATATAAGTCTGCCCAGCACTATCCCCACCTCCCAACCACCAGCCCTGCCTCCCACCACCGGCTAAGCTTCTGGGGTGAACAAAAAATGTGGATAAAGGTGAGCCTGTCGATATTGTGTATCTGGATTTTCAAAAGGCATTTGACAATGTACCTCATGAAAGACTCTAGAGGAAACTGGAGGTCATGTGATAGGAGGTAGTGTTCTATTGTGGATTAAAACTGGTTAATAGATTGAGAATACCGACCATTTAACCTTACTCTCTGTTTTCTATCCTTTAACCAGTTCTTAATCCACAATAGGACACTACTTCCTATCCCATGACTCTCCAATTTCTTCTGGAGTCTTTCATGAGGTACTTTTGTCAAATGCCTTTTTTAAAATCCAGATATACAATATCACCCCTTCAAAGAAATGTTTTTAATTCACAACAGAACACTACCTCCTCTCCCATGACCCTGGGAGTTCCCCAGGGGTCTGTGCTGAGACCACTGCTTTTTTAAAACATATTTATAATTGATCTAGAGATGGGAATAACCAGCGGACTGCTCTCAGCTTCAAGTGGGTTTACATGTAATTCTATCTTTGGCACAAACCAGAGTACTTGTGTATGAAGAATTTGCTGTCAACACAAAGTTATTCAAAGTTGTTAAATCACAAGAGGACTGTGAAAACTTATAAGAGGACTTTACGAGACTGGACGTCCGAATGGCAAATGACGTTTAATGTAAGCAAATGCAAAGTGATGCATGTGGGAAAGAGGAACCCAAACTATAGCTACGTGATGCAAGGTTCCACATTAGGAGACACCGACCAGGAAAGGGATCTACGTGTCTTCGTTGATGATACATTGAAACGCTCTGCTCAGTGTGCGACGGCGGCGGCTAAGAAAACGAATAGAATGTTGGGTTTTATTAGGAAAGGAATGGAAAACAAAAATGAGGACGTTATAATACCTTTGTATTGCTTCATGGTGCGACCGCACCTTGAATATTGTGTACAATTCTGGTCACTGCATCTCAAAAAAGATATAGTGGAATTAGAAAAGGTACAGAGAAGGGCAACGAAAATGATAAAGGGGATGGGACAACTTCCCTCTAAGGAAAAGCTAAAGTGACTAGGGCTCTTCAGCTTGGAGAAAAGACGGCTGAGGGGAGATAGGATAGAGGTCTATAAAATAATGAGTGGAGTGGAATGGGTTGACATGGATCGCTTGTTTACTTTTTTCAAAAATACTAGGAGAAGGGGGCACGCAATGAAGCTACAAAGTAGTAAATTTAAAACGAATCGGAGAAAATATTTCTTCACTCAACGTGTAATTAAAGTCTAGAATTTGTTTCCAGAGAATGTAGTACAAGCAGTTAGCTTAGCGAGGTTAAAAAAGGTTTGGATAGCTTCCTAAAATAAAAGTCCATAAGCCATTATTAAAATGGACTAGAGAAAATCCACTGCTTATTTTATGGATATGCAGCAAAGGATGTATTTTACTGTTTTTGGATCTTGCCAGATACTTGTAACCTGGACTGGCCACTGTTGAAAACAGGATACTGGCTTGATGGATCTTTGGGCTGTCCCAGTATGTCAACGCTTATGTTCTTATGATGCCTCCACAGGCTCCAGGCCAATGTGCTTGCAATGAGCTTAAATGGTATCCAAGATGTTAATTTTTCTTGACCTATGTAGATCAGCACAGGATGGAATAAAAAAAAAAATTGTCAAGCCCTTCTTTTGCACTTTTTATTGTAAATTTATTTGTTTATAAAACTTATACCCCGCTTACACCTAAGCGCCTCACAGCAAAAACATCCTATATAATAAAACGCACCTCCAACGTTCTGAAGCTGAGAAAGTGAAGCCTTCAAGCCTTGAAGCATTCCTGCAACGTTCCAGAACTACGTGTCGTCAATTGAGGAGATAGAGCCTTACAGAGCGCACGAATGCTTCAAGGCTTGAAGGCTTCACTTTCTCACACACACAAACTCACTCTCTGTCTCTCACATACACTCTCTCTCACACACAGACTCACACACGCTCTGTCTCTCTCTCTCTCTCTCTCTCTCACTCATTCTCTCTCACATACACACTCCATCTCTCACCCACACACTCTGTCTCAAACATACACACTCCGAGGAAAGGGGGCATGGAACACGCTGGGGAGGAGGGAAGGGGGGGCCAAAACTCGGAGGGAGGGAGGGGGGGCCTGCACCTTGGACGGAAGGGGGGCCTGAAACTTGGAGGAGAGGGAAGGGGGGGTCATGGAACTTGGAGCCCCCCCCCCACACACACATACTCATTCTCTCTCTCACTCACACACACACTCCATCTCTCTCACACACACACTCCCTCTCTCTCAAACATACACACTCCGAGGAAAACCTTGCTAGCACCCGTTTCATTTGTGTCAGAAATGGGCCTGTTTTACTAGTACATAATAATAAAATACATAGATTGCACAATCTGCATAAACCTTAAGCAGAACAGTTAATAGCTGCTGATCCCCAACTACATCATATAGAGAAAGTCTGAACAAAGAAATGAGTTTTCATGAACTTCTTAAATTGATCCACACTCGCATAGAGCTGAAGATGTCCAGGCAAGGCATTTCATAAAACCGGACCTGCAACTGAGAAAGCCATTTCCCTCATTAGAGCATAATGTGTTGTCACCGATGAATCAGTTGCTATCTTCTTCACTGAATCAGATCTTAACCCCATTGCTGATACAAGCAATGTTATTACAGAATGCAACTACCATGGTACATGGCCATAAATAGTCTGATGAAGCAGTTATAATATTTTTTTAAATAATTTTTATTGAGTTTTTAAGAAAATTTAAACCAATATAACATATAACAAAGAACAAATGGAAAAAACAAACGCATTACATATAGATAAATGTGACAATTTAAGTATAAATGTAAAAATCTAATCTTTAGGAGATGCTGTTGTTTTGATGTAATGATCAAAAGTAGCCCAATGCTTCTTAAAAGTAGGCAATTGACCAGATTCTTCATATTTTCTAATACTACAAAGATGACTCCACCATTCATACAAGTTCAAATGCAAATTATTTTTCCAATGAAATACTATAAGATGAGTGACTAGAGCCATCATTATATCAAAACGTTGTTGATATTGATCCTCACGTGTAAGTTTAGGGGTTGAAAAACAGAGTATTATCACATCATATGTCAAACCAAAAGGCGAGGAGAAGGGAATTATTGCACATATTCTTTTCCATATTAAATTCCAGTAGGTGTACACATGAGAACATTCAAAGAGTAGATGCTTCAGGTGACCAACAGGAGCAGAACAAGACCAACATTTTGGAGGAGATGTTGATCTGGTTAGTTTGAAAGGAGTCCAATAAGCTCTATGAAGAACAAAAAATGATGATTGTGTTATACCAGCAGAGAAAGTGGGTCTATTGGATTTAGACCAAAAGGTTAGTCAATCAATTTCACCATGTTGATAGCACAATTCCATCTCCCATCTATGTTGGTGCTCAAGACAGGGGTTTGTGAAAGAGTCATGTATCTATTTGTATATTCTCGATGCTTTCCTATTACACATTGGGATAGTACGACAAAAGATTAGCAGCATCTGACTGACCACCCTTGGTTTGCAACAAATTTTGATAGACATTAGAGAGGGAAAGCCAAGAATCAGCATCAAGTGTAGTTAAATTACATTGTAGACAAGCAGATTCAACAGAAGTCACATCATTACATACAGTAATTTTAGATAATGACCATATACCTTTTTCCTGCCACGGTAGCCATTTTAGAGTAGAATTACTTAGTTTAATGGACGAAATAAAAAAAAAATACTAATATCAGAAAAAGGAACATACAATTTAAATATTTTTCTCATAGTGGTGGTGCGCTTCGCAGTAGCTTTAATTAAACGCTTACCAGTGGGATATAGAAATGTATCCATCGAAGGAAGAAGATGAAGAGGGAAAGGGAAACTTAAATGCTTTTCAAAGTCAAGCCATCTAGGGAGATTTTGATAGTTATCCTCATGAAACAGATATATAGCCTGTGACAGTCAATGCCAGATGATAAGATTTAAAATCTGGGAAGTTGATACCGCCATTAGATTTATACAATTTAAGTTTTTGAACAGCAATTCTAGGGGGTTTACGCTGCCATAAAAATCTAGAAATTTTATCTTCTATTTTCTTATATAGCGAAGAAGGGAATGGAAAAGTACCATGCTGAAGATATAATTAAATTTTGGAGTAAGAACCAATTTTATTGCCTCAGCCCTACCCCACCATGAACGATATAATGAATTCCATCTATCTAGAGTAGAGTCTACTATAGATAATAGAGCTTCAGAATTTGTGATCTACTGTTTTACCATACCAAATTCCCAGATATTTTATCTTATTAGGCTCCCGTTTAAAAGGAAAGTAAGAAATATGATGCTTCTGAATAGAAGGAGATCAGGGCAAAACCGCTGATTTATTCCATTTTATCTTATAACCAGACAGTAAAGAGAAGGATTCTATAGAAGTGAGAAGAGTAGGTAGGGATTTTAATGTTGTATACAGAAGTATATTGTCAGCATATAATGATAGTTTAAATTCTTCAATACCAATACGTGCACCCAAAATTTCAAAATGATGCGTAATTGCCATTGCCAAAGGTTCTAAAGCAATGTTAAAAAGATATAATATTTTAAATTGTATCCTAAAACAAACAGGCAAGCAATGTAGGTGCTTCAAAGCTGGATTCATATCAGCCCACTTAGATTGTATTGTCTGATTGTTAAATATGTGTTCCTTGAAGAGACCTAGGTTAGATTTCTT
The DNA here is from genome assembly GCF_901765095.1 of Microcaecilia unicolor. Classification (NCBI taxonomy): domain Eukaryota; kingdom Metazoa; phylum Chordata; class Amphibia; order Gymnophiona; family Siphonopidae; genus Microcaecilia; species Microcaecilia unicolor. The sequence continues at coordinate 644,197,336 of NC_044032.1, read as the reverse complement.
ATGTTACTAAAAAGGTGGGGGTGGGGTGGGCCTCACTAGCATACTCACAATTTCTATTCCACATTTCTCTCCTTTTCTTATCCTGGTAGAGTTTGGTTCTCTGCCAGCCCAATGATGATGATAGTACTTATTCTCCTTCTTGTGCAGGGGTTGGGGTCCCTGTGACACTGACTTATTTCTCCAATGGCATGGCACTTCCTGATTTTTTGGTGGCATGCACTTATTGCTCTGCCACTGGTGTGGGTCACTTCTTCCTTTCTGTTTAGCTTTTGGTCTTTATGCATCTGTTTGCGAACAGATGGATACAGTTGGACAGATAGATGAACTGATTCTCATCAATAAGTGCTTTCTCTCATTAGAGAAACACACCTAAATAGAGCAGGGATCACTCTTGCACAAGTAAGTGCAAAGAAAGGGAAGTTTAAAAAGAGACAAGATTAGGTTTATTTATACACAAACTGCGGCTCAAAAAAAAAAAGAAAGAAAAAACCAGGATTATGGGATATCAGATGCCAAACATTCATTCAGTGACTCACTGACATAGGTACTCTGTCATTTACCCCACTAGGGCACGCAATATGCAGGATTATATTTTGCTACTTTTAGTGTATGTAAAAACGTGTCTTTGTGTACAGATGTGCAATGTGCAAAAAAACAAAATCAATAATGTGTGAGCCAATTCTGTAATACAAAAGCTTATAGATACCTTTTGTAAATATATATAAAATGTTTCATTCATAAATTATTTAATATATCTAAGCTTAATAAGTCCATCAATTAGCCATATATTTGGTCAAAATCCAGGCTTGATCTTCGTAAACTTGGTGCACAGCATATTTCCAGGTGAAGATCTAAAGAGAACAGCAAAATAAACTGTATGGTTTCTGTCCATTTACAATTGAAATTGAATGATAATATCAATAACTCATTGAGAGGATCTTAGGGCCAGATGCACTAAACTTAACGAGCATTAACGAGCAAGTAGTAAACCCTGGCATGCACTAAAGACTTTTTTCTGATGACGGTAGCAGCTAACGAAAACGGAATGCAAATGAACAAATTGTGTAGAAACCCTATTGTAATGAGATGCACTAACCTTTTCCGATCGCCTTAACGCTGGAAAATCTAACGAGAGGTCTGTACCTCTCGTTGGGGCGGTGCGGGATTGAAAAACTGCTAAAAAAGTTTTTAAAAAAACCAAAAAATCGGGGAAAAGAAGTCAAGTGCTCGTCAGTGCAATAATAAAAATGTCTGTTTTGGCCGTCATTCCCCCCCCCTCCGAAGACGCCATGCTGCTGACCCCCTCCGATGCGGCTCGATCCAGAGGACAGTGCAGTTGAGGACGCCCATCCAAAAAATGCCCATTTTGGCCGCCTTTCCCCCCCTGCAATAATAAAAATGTCTTTTTTGGCAGTGCTTCACTCAGCTGAGAGACCTGGAAGTCCCTGAGCCAATCACAACGCATTTTAGTTCTCTCAGCTGAGTGAAGCACTGCCAAAAAAGACGTTTTTATTATTGCGGGGGGAATGACGGCCAAAATGGACGGTTTTTTTGGATGGGCGTCCTCAACTGCACTGTCCTCTGGATCGAGCCGCATCGGAGGGGGTCAGCAGCATGGCGTCTTCGGGGGGGGGGGGGGAATGATGGCCAAAATAGACGTTTTTACTATTACACTGACGAGCACTTGACTTCTTTTCCCCCATTTTGGCCGCCTCCCCCCCCCCCCCCCCTCTGCAATAATAAAAACTTATTTTTTTGGCAGTGCTTCACTCAGCTGAGAGATGTGGAAGTCTCTTAGCCAATCACAGCGCGTTGTGATTGGCTCAGGGACTTCCAGGCCTCTCAGCTGAGTGAAGCACTGCCAAAAAAGACGCTTTTATTATTGCAGGGGGGGGGGGGGGGAAGGCGGCCAAAATGGGTGTTTTTTTGGATGGGCGTCCTCAACTACACTGTCCTCTGGATCGAGCCGCATCAAAGGGGGTGAGCAGCGCAGCGTCTTTGGGCGGCACAGGGAGGCGTATTTGGCATGCGCCGGTCAGCCAGCATAACGCTTGGCTGTTCTGCGAATGCTCGACCGGCCGATTGTCCGACTGTTTAACGAGCTACAATGAGCAGCTCATTTGCATTCCCTTTCCTTAATTCATGCCCATTCCTTACCGATTCGCTAAGGGAATCGGTAAGGGAAGGGCTCTAACGATTGTTTAGTGCATCCGGCCCTTAGTCCTTGTTGACTGGTTTCATATTAAAGATCATCTAGGATCTTATGATATACAGTTTTAATTACGTATAAATATTTAAATTATGCTTTTTGCTGTATATCAGTGGTTCCTAGGATATCCACAGTGAATATTCATGAGATAGATTTATATGCACCACCTCCATTACATGTAAATTTCTCTCATGCCTATTCATTGTGGATTTCCTGAAAACCTGACTTGATGGGGGTCTCCTAGCAGAGGTTTGAGAACCATTGCTCTATGTAAAGTCAGTGAGGCTCTTTCAGGACTGATATGGTGTGATCAGTTAGATTTCCCTCGGTGGTAACCTAGCTGCCAAATTCTGCAGATGAGTCACAATATTTTTGTAGGAACTGAGTTACAGTAGTCCGTACAATTGATTTCAAACTATTTACAGCCACCAAATTACATAAGTACATAAGTATTGCCATACTGGGAAAGACCAAAGGTCCATCAAGCCCAGCATCCTGTTTCAAACAGTGGCCAATCCAGGTCACAGATGTCTGGCAGGATCTCAAAAAAGTACAAAACATTTTATACTGCTTACCCCAGAAATAGTGGATTTTCCCCAAGTCCATTTAATAATGGGCTATGGACTTTTCCTTTAGGAAGCTGTCCAAACCTTTTTTATGTTTAAACAATTTTTATTAAACATCAATAAAATAATACAACCATAATCTTGTACAAATTGTTAATTTTTGTTTCCCAATACAATACCCCCCCCTACCCAACATACTTATGTTTCATCAGTTTTATGAAAAACGGTATACACTTTTATCAATAGTATATAGTGTAATCAGTACAGCCAATCCTTAAGTCCCATCATATTCAAACAACAACCAATTTGAACCTTCTACTTTCAACTTACTTTGTTAGATCCTTCATCCAACCCCCCTCCCCATACCCTCCTAGTCTCGCCCTCCCTCTCCCTTCCCATGGAAAACTCACAAACATCCTAAAGAAGGAAGTATCTTAACCCTTAGCTCCAGTATAATGGTTACAGCACATTCAGTACAAAGCTCCTTCCGTTAGCTGATAAGTTATCTATATATTTCCCCCAGATCTTCAAAAACTGAGTTTTTCGTTTCGGAGATCCTCTGGCTTCTCTTGCCTCCCACATCAGCAGCTGATGCACCAGATTCCGCCAATGCCAAAATTCTGGCACTACTTCTGAGGTCCAGCATTTAAGTATACATTTCTTTGCTAACAAACATCCCTTACGAAAGAGCAATGTCTCCTCTGGGGTATTTCCTCTGAACGACCCATAGATATCTAATAGCATCTGTGAAGGGGGTACCTGATACATCACAAGACAGCAGCTGTGACAGGTATTCAGCTACCTTGGACCAAAAGCCCTGAATAGTTTGACAACTCCAAAATGCATGATAATATGTGTTTTCAGCTCTTTTACATCGCGAGCATAGTGAATTTTGTGCCCCCCCAAATTTTGCTAATTGTACTTGTGTGAAGTAGGCCCTGTGAAGTACTCGAAAAGCACATTCCCGATATTGGGCCCCACTAACTAAATTGGCAATACCCTTCACCTGCCTTTTTATATCCCAAGTAGAGAGATCGATTCCCAAATCTTTCTCCCACCTCTCTCTGTTTCCCAGTCTTTAACTGTTCCAACTATCCCTAGAGCCTGTTTGTGCTTTTTCGTGTGGCCTCCAGAGTCTCTAATCACGGTCCACACTACTTACACAATCCAATTCCTCCCAATCGTTATCTTAAGAGCTGGACAGCGGATAAAACTTATTTAGACTGAAATAAAGAAAAAAGGACCAGAGAAGCGCTTCTCGGGGTTAACACTGGTTTATTTAATTATCCAGAGATTAGGATAAAAAAATTAAGAAGATAGTCATAGGATATGGTAGAAATAAGAACATATTACAGAAATAGAAATTACAAATGAAAAGTAGGCCAGGGCAGACTCCCAGTTCTCTGGCATGAGACAGGAGCACTGCACACTGACCTGCCTCCTGTCTGGCAGAGAGATATTATATAGGATTTCTTTTTCCCTTTCAATACCAGAGGAGCACAGGAAGGGGGGAAGGGTTTCTTCTTACCCCCCTTAATTAGCATCCCATATTCAGGCAAGATCTCCTGACAATAAAGAAATATATATATCTGTTTCTATTTCCTTTTGAGGATGCATTTGGTCTGCTGTCCAAGTGTCTTGGACATACCTTTCTTAAACCTTTTAATTAGTATTTTCTCCTATTCTGAAAGAGGAGAAAAAGGTTAATTATTGTTTCCTTATAGAGTTGTTATAGAGGTGTTATGTTTCTCTTGTCAATAGAACTATTGCTTTTGACTCCAGGGACCAGGGAGATAATGTTTGAATTGTTCTAGGCAGAGAAGGAAATAAGGTGTTACCTGATTGTGGTTGTAAAAGGGAAATTCTGTCCTGGATATATTAGCCTTACTTCCAAGGGCATGGGAAAGAGTTCTGTTTCTCATGGGAAAGAATTCTGTCTCTTGGCCATATTAAAAGGGGAGAGATTCTCCCCCTTCTGCAATAATGTTTTCTTATCCAGTCCTTATTACAGGATTTCTATCTCTCTCTCCTCTTTCAACCCTGCCCCCTACACCTGGAACTTCCTTTGATCTGCATCCTAAAAGTCTCTCAAAGGCTAATACACACATTCATGTGAACAGCAAATGGACAACAAATGGCAGGAGCTCATTGTCTTTCACTTGCTTGGTCAGAGGACTGTGGGGGGAAGAGGTGGGGGTACTTGCTTCACCTGGCCTGCTTAATATCATTGTAATTTACAGAAAAAAGAGAAATTTCCTCGTCTGTACATTAATTCTTAGATATTAGATATTTAGCAGCACTGAAACTGCTTGGTTCAGGCCTTCATAAGTACAATGTACACCTCCACCAACAAGCCTTATACATGTCAGAGACAGATGGTTCAGTATCCGAGAGTTCCTCAAAAAATCCCTTCAATTTAGATCCCGACCTTTGTTTCAATCTCTCCCTGTCTAGGGATTGTATAAAATATTTCAATTGGCAATAAGCGAAAGTATCCCCCCACTGCAGTGTTTCATTACCAAAAATTTGCTCTTGCGATTTTACAGTGATGGAAATAAGTATTTGATCCCTTGCTGATTTTGTAAGTTTGCCCACTGACAAAGACATGAGCAGCCCATAATTGAAGGGTAGGTTATTGGTAACAGTGAGAGATAGCACATCACAAATTAAATCCGGAAAATCACATTGTGGAAAGTATATGAATTTATTTGCATTCTGCAGAGGGAAATAAGTATTTGATCCCCCACCAACCAGTAAGAGATCTGGCCCCTACAGACCAGGTAGATGCTCCAAATCAACTCGTTACCTGCATGACAGACAGCTGTCGGCAATGGTCACCTGTATGAAAGACACCTGTCCACAGACTCAGTGAATCAGTCAGACTCTAACCTCTACAAAATGGCCAAGAGCAAGGAGCTGTCTAAGGATGTCAGGGACAAGATCATACACCTGCACAAGGCTGGAATGGGCTACAAAACCATCAGTAAGACGCTGGGCGAGAAGGAGACAACTGTTGGTGCCATAGTAAGAAAATGGAAGAAGTACAAAATGACTGTCAATCGACAAAGATCTGGGGCTCCACGCAAAATCTCACCTCGTGGGGTATCCTTGATCATGAGGAAGGTTAGAAATCAGCCTACAACTACAAGGGGGGAACTTGTCAATGATCTCAAGGCAGCTGGGACCACTGTCACCACGAAAACCATTGGTAACACATTACGACATAACGGATTGCAATCCTGCAGTGCCCGCAAGGTCCCCCTGCTCCGGAAGGCACATGTGACGGCCCGTCTGAAGTTTGCCAATGAACACCTGGATGATGCCGAGAGTGATTGGGAGAAGGTGCTGTGGTCAGATGAGACAAAAATTGAGCTCTTTGGCATGAACTCAACTCGCCGTGTTTGGAGGAAGAGAAATGCTGCCTATGACCCAAAGAACACCGTCCCCACTGTCAAGCATGGAGGTGGAAATGTTATGTTTTGGGGGTGTTTCTCTGCTAAGGGCACAGGACTACTTCACCGCATCAATGGGAGAATGGATGGGGCCATGTACCGTACAATTCTGAGTGACAACCTCCTTCCCTCCGCCAGGGCCTTAAAAATGGGTCGTGGCTGGGTCTTCCAGCACGACAATGACCCAAAACATACAGCCAAGGCAACAAAGGAGTGGCTCAGGAAGAAGCACATTAGGGTCATGGAGTGGCCTAGCCAGTCACCAGACCTTAATCCCATTGAAAACTTATGGAGGGAGCTGAAGCTGCGAGTTGCCAAGCGACAGCCCAGAACTCTTAATGATTTAGAGATGATCTGCAAAGAGGAGTGGACCAAAATTCCTCCTGACATGTGTGCAAACCTCATCATCAACTACAGAAGACGTCTGACCGCTGTGCTTGCCAACAAGGGTTTTGCCACCAAGTATTAGGTCTTGTTTGCCAGAGGGATTAAATACTTATTTCCCTCTGCAGAATGCAAATAAATTCATATACTTTCCACAATGTGATTTTCCGGATTTAATTTGTGATGTGCTATCTCTCACTGTTACCAATAACCTACCCTTCAATTATGGGCTGCTCATGTCTTTGTCAGTGGGCAAACTTACAAAATCAGCAAGGGATCAAATACTTATTTCCACCACTGTATCTGTCCCTGTACTCCTATTACATCTTCCAGACAAACTATTCCTCTTTCCTCCCGTCGTTTAAATACTGGATTCTCCAAGCCTGACACAAATTTAGGATTCCCACGAATGGTCAGCAATTCTGTAATTCCCGTATCCACTTTCAAACATTTTCCTAAGAACTGCCAAGCGTCTCTCAGCGGAGTCAACAGCAAACTTTGTCTTAGGTATTTAGGGATCAAAGATCTCTCCACCTGTAACAGTGACACTAAGTGGTAGGGAGCACAAAATGCCTCTTCCATCTCTAGGGGGGTGTATTTATTTGATTAAAAAAGCCAGTCTCTAATATGTCGCAATAAACATGCCACATTATATAATTTCACATTAGGCAAGCCGAGTCCCCCCTGTGACCAGCTCCCCCATAACAGCTGGTATTTGGTTTTCGCCTTTTTATTTGCCCAACAAAATTTCATTACCAACCGATAGAAACTCGTCAGATCTTTATTCAACAGCCGAAGGGGAAGAGTTTGCATGACATATAACCAGCGAGGTAGTACGACCATACGTACAAGCCCCAGACGACCTATCAGAGAGAGCGGCAAGGCATCCCATTTCTCCAATTGTTGTTTGGTTTGTGTCAATAGTTGTTTTATTTTAAGCTTGTAAAGATCACTAGTCTTTGTGGTTAACAAAATACCTAGGTAACGGAAGTGTCCATTCGCCCACCGCAACGGGAAAGTCCCAGGCCAAATTCTAGCAACGTCTTCATCAGTAGCCAATGCATCTGATTTCTCCAAATTTAGTTTAAGACCAGAGAAATCTCCAAATTCCTGAAATGCCTCTAATAAAGCTGGCAACGATACCTCTGGCCTTGTGATCCCAACTAATAAGTCATCGGCGAAGGCTGCTAGTTTAAACTGAACTGCCCCAAACGTTACACCATGAATGTCCGGATTAGAATATACTTCTCTTATCAACGGATCCAAATATAATGCAAAGAGTAGCGGCGACAAGGGGCATCCTTGACGGGTACCCCTCTCTATCCTCACATTTTCTGTGCAAGTACCATTCACCACAACTCTCGCTGTTGGGGAGGTGTAAAGAGATCTAACCGCATCCAAGAACCATCCAGCAAATCCATATTTTTCCATTACTGTAAACAGAAAATTCCATCTCACACGGTCGAAAGCTTTTTCTGCATCAAAACTTACTATAAGGGCCGAACTATTCCTCCTACCAATCTGTTCCAAAGAGAGTAAGATCCGTCTAAGATTCTTTGATACAGCTCGGCCTTTAACAAAGCCTACCTGCGCTTCATGTACAATTTTTGGCAGCACCCGACTCATTCTGTTTGCCAATATTTTTGCGAAAATTTTGATTTCACAATTTAACAGTGATATGGGTCTGTAAGACTCGGGTAGAGTGACATCTCTTTTAGGCTTCGGGATTAATATAATACGGGCTATATTCAATTGATCAGGTAGTGACCCTTTCTCCACCCATTCATTATATGCATCCACCAATGGTGGGAGAATCGCCTCTCCCATCAGTTTGTAAAACTCTATTTTCATCCCATCCGGCCCAGGTGTTTTCCCTGACTGACTACTGCCAATAGCCCATCTCACCTCATCAATAGATATAGGGTCATTGAGCTTTTCTCTCTCCCTATCCGTCATTCCCGGAGATTCCAAATTGTCCAAGTAGATAGCACTTTCCAGGCCTGAATCTTCCCCTTCTGTATATAATTGTTGGTAAAAAATTTTAAAAATATCTCTTATTTCAGAATCGGAGTGACATATTTTACCTGTCTGATCTCTCAAGGCTGCTACAATGCGAGAGGCCTGTTTCCGAGCTATAAGTCGTGCCATCAGCTTTGTCCAAACCTTTTTTAAACTTCGCTAAGCTAACTTCCTTTACCACATTCTTTGGCAACGAATTCCAGAGTTTAATTACACGTTGAGTGAAGAAATATTTTCTCTGATTCGTTTTAAATTTACTACATTGTAGCTTCATCGCTTGCCCCCTAGTCCTAGTATTTTTGGAAAGTGTGAACAGACGCTTCACATCTACCCGTTCAACTCCACTCATTATTTTATAGGCCTCTATCATATCTCCCCTCAGCTGCCTTTTCTCCAAGCTGAAGAGCCCTAGCCACTTTAGCCTTTCTTCATAGGGAAGGCGTCTCATCCCCTTTATCATTTCCGTCGCCCTTCTCTGCACCTTTTCTAATTCCACTATATCTTTTTTGAGATACGGCAACCAGAATTGAACACAGTATTCAAGGTGCAGTCGCACAATGGAGCGATACAAAGGCATTATAACATCCTTACTTTTGTTTTCCATTCCTTTCCTAGATCCCTTTCTTGGTCCGTGACTCCTAACGTGGAACCTTGCATGACGTAGCTATAATTCGGGTTCCTCTTTCCCACATGCATCACTTTGCACTTGCTCTCATTAAACATCATCTGCCATTTAGACGCCCAGTCTCCCAGTCTCGTAAGGTCCTCTTGTAATTTTTCACAATCCTCCTGCGAATTAACAACTTTGAATAACTTTGCGTCATCAGCAAATTTAATTACCTCACTAGTTACTCCCATCTCTAGGTCATTTATAAATATGTTAAAAAGCAGCGGTCCGAACACAGACCCCCGAGGAACCCCACTAACTACCCTTCTTCATTGAGAATACTGACCATTTAACCCTACTCTCTGTTTTCTATCTTTTAACCAGTTTTTAATCCACAATAGAACACTACTTCCTATCCCATGACTCTCCAATTTCCTGTGGAGTCTTTCATGAGGTACTTTGTCACAGGGGCGTATCTGCGTGGGGCCTCAGGGGCCTGGGCCCCCGCAGATTTTGCCCTGGCCCCCCCTACCGCCATCAACCCTCCCCCGTGCCCGTTCTTACTTTTGCTGGCGGGGGACCCCAACCCCCGCCAGCCGAGGTCTGCTTCCACCTGCCGCTGCCTTCAAAACTTCTTCTTCAGCCGGCGGGGGACCCCAAACCCCCGCCAGCCGCCCCGCGCTGTTTAAAATTCATCTTCGGCCTCCGTGGCCGTGCTGCTGGGATAGGCGGCGCTGTTGAAATCCACTTCGGAGTCTGACGTCGTTGTACGTTGTACGTGCTGCGACGTCAGACTCCGAAGTGGATTTCAACAGCGCCGCCTATCCCAGCAGCACGGCCACGGAGGCCGAAGATGAATTTTAAACAGCGCGGGGCGGCTGGCGGGGGTTTGGGGTCCCCCGCCGGCTGAAGAAGAAGGTTTGAAGGCAGCGGCAGGTGGAAGCAGACCTCGGCTGGCGGGGGTTGGGGTCCCCCGCCAGCAAAAGTAAGAACGGCAGCGGGGGAGGGTTGGCGGCGGGAGGGGGGTGGAGAGACTAAGTCATTGGTGGCGGTGGGGGCTCGGCGGCGGGGGGGGGCGGCGGGGGGGGGGGGCGCTAAAATGTGCCCCCTCCCTCTGGCTCTGGCCCCCCCTACCGCCGGAGTCCAGATACGCCCCTGCTTTGTCAAACACCTTCTGAAAATCCAGATTCACAATATCAACCGGCTCACCATTATCCACATGTTTGTTCACCCCTTCAAAGAAATGTAGTAGATTGGTGAGGCAAGATTTCCCGTCACTAAATCCATGTTGGCTTTGTCTCATTAATCCATGCTTTTGAATATGCTCTGTAATTTTGTTCTTAATAATAGTCTCTACCATTTTGCCTGGCACCGACGTCAGACTCACCGGTCTATAATTTCCCAGATCTCCACTGGATCCTTTTTTAAAAATTGGCGTTACATTGGCCACCCTCCAATCTTCCGGTACCACGCTCGATTTTAAGGATAAATTACATATTTCTAACAGTAGATCCGCAAGCTCATTTTTCAGTTCTATCATTACTCTGGGATGAATACCATCCAGTCCAGGAGATTTGCTACTCTTCAGTTTGCAGAACTACCCCATTTTTTTTTGTCTATTAGATTGTAAGCTCTTTGAGCAGGGACTGTCTTTCTTCTATGTTTGTGCAGCGCTGCGTATGCCTTATAGCGCTATAGAAATGCTAAATAGTAGTAGTAGTAGTAAGTAGTACATCCTCCAGGTTTACAGAGAGTTCATTAAGTTTCTCCGACTCGTCAGCTTTGAATACCATTTCCGGCACCGGTATTTAACCACAAGTGAAATAATAATGAACAATCCAAAATTACCACTAATAAGTGCATGTTTTGTTTTGGCTTTGACTGTAGAAATTTATTAGTGGTGGCAGTATATGTAGTTGGTTTAAAAAAATAAAGGTTTTGATACTTTTCTGGGGAATGGGCCCTTTAGTAATTACTGGCCAGGTAAATGAAGATCACCACCTATTAATTCTGGGGGTGATCAACAAGGATAGCGCTCCCTGTTAGGATCTGTTGGCTACTTTAAAGTGATCCAGATTGGGCCACATGAGAAACAGGGTGGCTATGTTCTGTGGACTCCTTGTTTAACTTGGCATGGCATATTTTATGTAAGTTTTGAGATTTGAGGAAACTGGGAGGCTCAGTATTGGCATGAGGATAGTGTAAAGCTCCCAGCCACGGAGGAGCGGAATAAGGCCCCTCACAGCCTGTGTCCTGCCCTGCTTGATCTCTGCACTTTTACAGTCTGGAAGTTTTCTTTTTACCCTCCGCTTTCTGGGGTTTGGAATTTCACGGGGTCCTTTGCAATCCACTGGACCAGAGGGAGAGCTATATTGTAGTCCACAGTCAGGGTTATCTCACTCAACCTCTTCGCTTTTATAGTCTGGAGGTTTCCCTCTTAGCTGCCCCCTGCTTTTGACTAAGACTCCTAGGTGGGTGTGGCCCCTCAGTGCGTCCCAGATTCCACCACCACTTCCCCCCACTCAGCTCCAAACTCCCTCTGAAGCAATCCCTCCCACTCTCCCTGCCCCATTCCTACGGAAGGGAAGGAGAGTCTCTGTGCGCTCTGTTCTCCCCCACCCCACCTTTTGTCTCAGGTTCCTTCAACTTTCCTGATTAGGGAGAGAGTCAGTGTTGCAGCATAAACCCCAATTTAAACAGTTCCCTTTTATCACAGCACAAAACCCAATTTAAACAGTTTACTCTTATCACAGCACAAATCCTAATTTAAACAGTTCATTTTTCCGTTTCAACCTTTTTTCACCTGTCCACCTATTAACAGGCCAGGGGAATGTGAGGGTCCCACCCTTTCACTATCAACACCAACTCCTGACAACCTCCCACTTGACCCAGGTTGAAACATTTGTTCCTTTTTCCCCACCTCTGATGCAGCCACCTTTTGCCTCCCTGCATCAAGCCAGAGAATTAGGCTGTCATCTGCCCTCTTAACTCTCTACCTTTAGCTTTGGCAAGAGCTGAGATATCCATGGGTTTGTCTTCTAGGTTCTCCTCTCTCTCTTTCTCACCACCATCCCCTGATTTACAATCCATGCGTTCTTCTACCCTGCCCCCACCCAGCTGCTCTTCATTCCCCTGATTGAACTTACTCAGTGTCTCCACCTTCCCCTTAGCCCTCTGGGACTGGTAGTGTGAATAATTCTTACTTGCTCTACCCTGTGTCTCCCTCATGGGCTGCTGGGAAAGGTAGTCCCTGGCTCTGCTCTGTGTCCCCCTCAGGGGCTGCTGGGAATTGTAGTCTTTGGCTGTCACTATTTCCTCTGAGGAAGGTGACCAACTGCTGTCCTTAACATGCTGGCTCCTTGGAGACCGGAATCTATGGCGACCACCCCTAAGGGCGGACTCAGGCCACCCCGAAGGAGCCCTTCTCTCCCCTTCCCTGGCCATTTCCCATTCCATATCCTCGTAGTCTTCACATATCCCCCCCCCCCCCCCCTCCTTCAACGATTGCTAGCGCCTTGCTCTAGAGCTTCAGAGCAAGGATCAGCAATCCTAGATAAGGCATCTACATTGCCCAACATCTTCCCGGGGCGATGTTACACAGTGTAACGAAATGGCTGCAGAGCCAGATACCACTTCATCAACCTAGCATTGTTGTTTTTCATCTGGTTTAGCTGTAACCAGCTTAAACTCCCGACCCTCTAGATAGACTTGGCATGCCTGAACTGCCCACCTTATAGCTAGGCACTCCTTCTCAATAGTGGAATAGTTTACCTCATGAGGCAGCAGCTTTTTGCTTAGGTAAAGCACAGGATGCTCTTCCCTTGGTGTTCCTGGGACAGTACCGCTCCCAGTCCTACCCCGGAAGCATCTGTCTGAAGGATAAAGGGTTTTGTAAAATCCACTGCTTCAAGCAGTGGCTCCTGACATAACGCCTGCTGTAAGGTGCAAAATGCTTGCCTCCCTTCCTCTCCCCACCTCAACTGGTGAGGGCTCTTGTTCTTAAGCATGCCAGTAAGGGGAGTCGACAGAGTGGAAAAATTAGGAATAAATCTCCTATAGTAGCCAATGAGGCCCAGAAATCCTCGCAACTGTTTTTTGTAACTGGCTGGGGAAATTCCTGTATACTCTTAATCTTATCCAGGAGTGGCCTCACCTCTCCATGCCCCACCTTGTATCATAGGTACTTCACCATGCACTGGGCAAAATGACACTTCGGGGATTTAATGTTAAGCCCACACTCCTAAAAGCCCTCAAGACCGCCTGCACCTGTACAATGTGGGTCCCCCAGTCCTTACACTACATCATCCATATATGCAGCCGCATAGGCCTGATGCGGCCTCAGCACCCGGTCCAGGAAGGCATTGACATCTAGCCGCCGCCGAGTTCAACCCGAAAGGCAACCAGGTAAACTGGTATAGCCCCAACGGAGTACTGAAAGCCGCCTTGGGATGTGCTTCTCGCATAAGGGGGATCTTCCAGTATCCCTTGGTCAAGTTCAGGGTGGTAAGGTATTGGGCCACTCCTAGCCTATCCAATAACTCATCAATGCGCGGCATAGGATAGGCATCGGCCTGTGAGATTGTATTAAGTTGCTGGAAATCTATGCAAAATCTCAACGACCTGTCCGCCTTAGGGATCAACACCACTGGACTGGACCAGGGGCTATTTGACTCTTCTATCACCCCAAACTCCAACATTTCCTGTACCTGCTTTATCACTTCCTGCCTCTTCTGAGGTGAAAGCCTATAGGGCCTCTGCCTGACTATCTTCCCCTCCTCCATTACAATCTTGCACTCCAAGAGGCGGGTTTGCCCAGGGCATGGTGTTAACACATCCCTAAACTCTTTCATGAGCTGACCCATATCTCTTTGCTATTTAGGGTTTAGTTAGGCATTAATCTCGGGATTTCCCAGCTTAAAAATGTCTGAAATCTGAGGGCCTAACTCTTCCTCTGGATCCCCCGGAGGGCAAGCCATGAATTCCTCCCTCTCTATCCAGGGCTTCATTATATTCACATGAAAGGTCTGGGCCCTCCCCCTTTCATTGGCGTACCTCCTACGTACTGTCCAAGGACCTTTCCACCTTGTTTTAAATTTATGCGGGGACTCGGATGCCAGAATAAGAACCTTGTCCCCTTCCCTAAATTCCCTCCACTGAGTTTCCTGATCATAGTATTCCTTCTGCCGGCTCTGGCTTTGCCTCAGCATATCTTGGGAGTATTCCTTCAATCTACCAAGCCTCCCTTTTAAGTCATAGAGATAAGACACTACCGACCGGTCATTTTGCTCCAGAGGAACCCACTGTTCCTTCAGGATGTCCAGGGTCCTCCTTGGCCATCTACCAAACATTAATTCAAAGGGGGATACCCCTAGGGATGCCTGGACATTCTCCCAGTATGCATAAAGAACGAAGAGCAGGAGCTTGTCCCAGTTCTCCTGATTCATGCCCATCCCCCTCTTCAACATCGCTTTGAGTGTTTTATTGAATCTCTCCACCATCCCGTTAGTCTGGGGGTGGTAGGCTGATGTGTGTATATGACGGATCTGAAAGGCTTCCCAAACCTGCCGTAGGGTGTGAGACATGAAATTAGAACCCCTATCGGTCAGAATTTCCCTGGGGAACCCCACTTCACAGAAGATCCTAATCAATTCTGCGGCTATAACCTTGGCTGAAATATTTTGCAAAGGTATAGCCCAGGGAAATAGGGTTGCCATGTCCATCACCGCTAAAATGTATCTATACCCCCCTCCCTACTAGACTTAATAACTGGCCGTATAATGTCCATGGCCAAACGGGATATAGGTTGGCCAATTCTGGGCATAGGACACAAGGGTGCCTGCTTGGGAGCTCAGTCTGTTACCTTTTGACAACTAGGACAGGAACTGCAATATCTCTCTACCTCTTTGTATATCCACGGCCAGTAGAACCGATCCAGGACTTGGGTCAGGGTGGCTTGTGTCCCTTTATGCCCCCCCCCCCCCCCAGAGGATGATCATGGGCCAACCAGATTAACAAGTGCCAGAATGCCCGAGGAACCACGAGCTGTTTCCTGTCCCCAGGTCCCTCCCGTCCTGAGGACACCCTGTACAATATCCCCCCGCCCCACAATAAAGGTAGGCGGTCCTGCACCTCCTCCCTGTCGGCAGCCCTCCCAGGCATATTCCAGAGAGGGGTCTGCAGCTTGCTTACGGGAAAAATGGGGAAACTGCTCCTTAAGGGATTCTGCGTCCACAGGTAGATAGCTCTCCCTCTTTTATTTATTTATTTGTTACATTTGTATCCCACATTTGCCCACCTATTTGCAGGCTCAATGTGGCTTACATAGTACCGTAGCAGGGTTTGCCAGTTCCGGTATGAACAAATACAAGGTGGTATTGTTGTAGAATAAGGTTCAAGTCTGGTAAATGCATGGGTGAACTTAGAGAGGAAGAGGAAAAGTTAGGATATGTCCATTACTCGTTTTGGTTTCCTTATGTCTCAGGTAGCCAAGTTTTTATGTTGGGTCGGTGGGGTAAGCCTTATTGAACAGGTTTGTTTTTAGTGCTTTCCTGAAATTTAAGTGGTCGAGCATGGTTTTTACTACTTTTGGCAATGTGTTCCATAGTTGTGTGCTTAGGTAGGAAAAGCTGGATGCATAAGTTGATTTGTATTTGAGTCCTTTGCTGCTTGGGTAGTGGAGGTTTAGGTATGATAGTGCTGATTTTCTTGTGTTTCTGGTTGGTAGATCTATGAGGTCTGTTATGTATGCCGGGACTTCACTGTAGATAATTTTATGGACCATTGTGCAGATTTTGAAAGTGATATGTTCTTTGATTGGGAGCTAGTGCAGTTTTTCTCAGAGGGGTTTGGCGCTTTCAAAACGTGTTTTTACATATATAAGCCTGGCTGCTGTGTTTTGGGCGGTCTGAAGTTTCCTTATGACTTGTTCTTTGCATCCCGCATAAATTCCATTGCAATAGTCCGCGTGACTTAGTACCATTGATTGTATCAGGTTGCGATATATTTCCCTCAGGAAGAACGGTTTCACTCGTTTGAGTTTCCACATGGAGTGAAACATTTTCTTTATGGTGGATTTCACTTGATTCTCTAACGAGAGGTTCCGGTCAATTGTTACGCAGAGGAATTTCAGACTGTATGAGATAGGAAGGGTGTGACCTGGGACGTTGATACTTGTGGGTTTGTATGTATTGTGTTGGGATGAGATAACGAGACAGTGTGTTTTTTCTGTATTAAGTTTTAGTTGGAATGCATTTGCCCCTAAGTAGAATAAAGATCATTCTAGTCTTGATTTTGTTTTGCACTCTTACTGTAACCCGCTTAGATGCTTCCCTGATAGAAGCGGGATATAAGTACATGAAATAGAATAGTTGTGTTTGGGAATGCCTAATAAATGAGCTGGCTTATCATTTTGTGTTTTAGAGTTATCTTCGGCATCGATGGCCAATTCTTTGCCTGCTTGTGTTCCAGAATCTCCACTCGTTCATCCTGTCAGGACACCCAGAACACCTCGTACACCTCGACTACAGGACCCAAACAAAACTCCAAGGTTCTACCCTGTTGTTAAAGAAGCTAATGCACTTGATGTAAAGGTAAAAGTGTATGTACTATAAATGTTGGTTGAAATAAAGATGTTTATCTATACATGGCAGCTACCGTGTTTCCCCGAAAATAAGACACTGTCTTATATTTATTTTTCCTCCCCAAAACGCGCTAGGTCTTATTTTCGGGGGGAGGGGGTGTCTTATTTTCTGGGAAACATCGGTCGCCCCCCCCACCCGAGGTTGCCTGGCCCCCCCCCCCTTCCGTCGCTCCCGGAACTAACCTGAAGCTCCTTTCACCTTCACAAGTTCGGATTCGGAGCAGCAAGCAGCAGCAGGGCAGACCTCTCCTTCCTTCCATGCCCCGCCCTCGCCTGACGTTATGTTACGTCAGGCGAGGGCGGGACACGGAAGGAAGGAGAGAGGTCTGCCATGCTGCTGCTCCGAATCCGAATTTGCGAAGGTGAAAGGAGCTTCAGGTTAGTTCCGGGAGCAACGGAGGGGGGGCCCGGCGACCTCGGATGGAGGGGGGGGGGGGGCGACCTCACGTGGCTCTCGGCGGCCCTGCTTAAAAAAAAAGTTTGGTAGGTCTTACTTTTGGGGGGATGTCTTATATTTTAAATTTGCAGGAAAACCCCCGGTAGGTCTTATTTTCGGGGTAGGTCCTATTTTTGGGGAAACACGGTAGCTTGTGTCAGTTAAAAACATTAACATCATCTTCCAGTGAGAGGGATTGGGGGGGCTGTAAAGGGATAGAATCCCAGCAATTGCAGAAATGCACAAATATAAGTAGGTTTCAAGGTGCATCTAAATGAGGTTGCAAAAGGACCACAGTCCTTTACCTTCTGTGAATGGGGCTGGCTTACTTCAGGGAGAAGGTTTGGGTTCAAGCTGGGGAAAACCCTGCCTGATAGCTGGGAATGAAGGATTGTGGGTACCTCAGCCTCAGACACTCCCCCACCCTCCCTCAACTCCACACACGTCAGTGAAAAGGACTGGTGTGGAACTGTGTAGGAAGGTAGATCAGAATCAGAAAGAGAGATGGTTTGCACCCTCAAGATAGCAAAGGAGTTGCCTGTGAATGATATAAATGTAAAAATATAGATTTAAAAATTTTGTTTTCAATTGGTGACGTGGCGATTTGTTATTATTTGGCATCTGTATTAATGAAATAGTGTACAGAGGGCAGAGTGTTTGTGGGACACTCACTGTGTGCCTGGTTAGTACTAATTTGCTGATAATTGGAGCATCATACAAGGATGTAAGTCTGGTGAAATGACTAGAAACATAGAAACATGACGGCAGATAAAGGCCATATGACCCATCCAGTCTGCCCATCCTCTGTAACCCCTAATTCTTCCTGTTCCTAAGCGATCCCACATGCAGAGCCGTAGCGAGGGGAGCTGACACCCGGGACGGGTCGCCGCTGCGCCCCCCCCCCCCGGAGCGCATACCTGCGGCGAGGGACAGGCGGGAGGGCCGATCCGCCCCGACTGCATGTTCCTGGGGTGTGTTGGCTCCGCGCTGGTTCACTGCTCTCTCTGTCCCGGAACAGGAAGTAACCTGTTCCGGGGCAGAGAGGGCAGTGCACCAGCGCGGAGCCGACACCCCCCAGCAGCGTGCACCCGGGGCAGACGGCCCCCCCCCCCCTTCCTATGCTACTGATCCCATGCCTTTTAAAATTCTGGAATAGTCCTCGACTCCACCACCTAGAAGTTATTGCCTCCATGTTCTGGATGGAAAAAAGGAACATGGAAGAAAATCATTAATGGCAGCCCCTTACATTTTATCTATGTTCGGAGGGCGAGCGGGGATAGCAAGTCCTCACAGCATAGGTGACGTCACTGATGGAACTCGCATGGGAAAGCTTCTGCTTAACTACTAGAAGCTTTTGAGTTGCTTCACTGCTTATTTGTGGGACCAACTATCATGTCAATCTTCATCTTTCTGTGAGCTGGTAGATCATGTATCACAGCAGCTTGTGCCAAGACATAATTATTATTCCTTAAGTGTTTTGTTTTGTAAGTTTTTTTTCATGTAGTCCAATCCCTGTTTTGCAGTACTTTTTCCTGCTGACGTCTTAGATAGGTTTTTGGCAATTCTCAGGTTTCCTTTGTTTTTGTTCTCAGCCCAGTGTAGTCCTCTGATAGGAACCTTGGACTCCTGATCAAGGTGTATTTTGTCAAAATTGAGTTGTATGATTTTGTTTCAGCTATTTTTCCAGACAATATATCCCCCCAAAAAAGGCCCCAGCAGCTTTGCTGTGCATCCAGTACTACAAGATCATATCCATCAAGAATGCCCATAATTAGTGCCTGCAATATCTGGTGCCCGACCATGATCCCTCTCATTGTAAATTGTGTTTATAGATATCCAACAGAGGTCTTTGTGAATAGACAATTTATTTTTGGCATCAGAAGCATTGGTCTCCATGGGTACCGGAGCTGCATTGGATGCTAGGGATATATCTGCATCTAGAGTATTTCGCTCACTCTTGACATTGGTAGTTGATAAAGGCCATCAGAACTGGTCGTTAGAGTTCCCCCTAAAGAAGAGGAAAAATTTGTCCTCAACTCTGACAATATGGGCTCATGATACCGAAGTCCCGGGGAAGGCCGGAGAGCATTGATATTGCATCTCATCAAAATGCAGAGTAGAGAGCACTGAAGTTGCTGGTGTTCTCACACATGCCCAAGATGAGAACTGCTGCTCGTTATTGGAGGGGGGCAGGTGACCTGAGCTCTGGCATTCAATACTCAAATAACTAAGGAGGGGATGTGACCACTTATAATACATTTTCCATGCCTTTGTTGATAACAGTCTTCAAGAAGCAGCTCATGAGGAGACTCAGTGAGTGGATGGAGTGCTTCCTTATTTGGCGTGATGCTGCAGCTTTAACCCTGTCGACATCGATGCAGAGAGAGATTCAACCAGTTCTTGAGATTCATGCACTGCCTGCTGGATAGGCACTGACACCAAGACTCAAAGGACCTTGGGGTTGATATCTGTACACTGTTGCTCTCCAGTGTATCTGAGGAGAAAATTTCACTGCTGCATCGGAGATCCTTGTTCTTTTGATGACAATGTCTAGGGCCTGATACTGATGTCATAAGTACATAAGTAATGCCATACTGGGAAAAGACCAAGGGCCCATCAAGCCCTGCATCCTGTCCACGACAGCGGCCAATCCAGGTCAGGGGCACCTGGCAGCTTCCCAAACATACAAACATTCTATGCATGTTATTCCCAAAATTGTGGATTTTTCCCAAGTCCATTTAGTAGCGGTCTATGGACTTGTCCTTTTGGAAACCGTCCAAACCCTTTTTAAACTCTGCCAAGCTAACCGCCTTCACCACGTTCTCTGGCAACGAATTCCAGAGTTTAATTACGCGTTGGGTGAAGAAATATTTTCTCCTATTTGTTTTAAATGTACTACACTATAGTTTCATCGCATGCCCCCTCGTCCTACTACTTTTGGAAAGCGTGAACAGACGCTTCACGTCCACCTGTTCCACTCCACTCATTATTTTATATACCTCTATCATGTCTCCCCTCAGCCATATCTTCTCCAAGCTGAAAAGCCCTAGCCTCCTTAGTCTTTCTTCATAGGGAAGTCGTCCCATCCCCGCTATCATTTTCGTCACCCTTCGCTGCACCTTTTTCAGTTCTACTATATCTTTCTTGAGATGCGGCGACCAAAATTGGACACAATACTCAAGGTGCGGTCGCACCATGGAACGATACAACGGCATTATAACATCCTCACACCTGTTTTCTATACCTTTCCTAATAATACCCAACATTCTATTCGCTTTCCTAGCCAGCAGCACACTGAGCAGAAGGTTTCAGTGTATTATCAACGACGACACTCAGATCCCTTTCTTGGTCCATAACTCCTAACGTGGAACCTTGCATGACATAGCTATAATTCGGGTTCTTTTTTCCCACATGCATCACCTTACATTTGCTCACATTAAACGTCCTCTGCCGTTTAGCTGCCCAGTCTCCCAGTCTCGTAAGGTCCTTCTGTAATTTTTCACAATCCTGTCGCAAATTAACGACTTTGAATAACTTTGTGTCATCAGCAAATTTAATTACCTCGCTAGTTACTCCCATCTCTAAATCATTTATAAATATATTAAAGAGCAGCGGTCCCAGCACTGACCCCTGAGGAACCCCACTAACTACCCTTCTCCATTGTGAATACTGCTCATTTAACCCCACTCTCTGTTTCCTATCCTTCAACCAGTTTTTAATCCACAATAGGACATTACCTCCTATCCCATGACCCTCCAATTTCCTCTGTAACCTTTCATGAGGCACCTTTCAAACGTCTTTTGAAAATCCAGATACACAATATCAACCGGCTCCCCTTTGTCCACATGTTTGTTTACTCATTCAAAGAACTGAAGTAAATTGGTTAGGCAAGATTTCCCCACACTAAAGCCGTGGTGACTTGGTCTCAGTAATCCATGTCCTCGGATGTGCTCTGTAATTTTGTTTTTAATAATAGCCTCTACCATTTTCCCCGGCACCGACGTCAGACTCACCGGTCTATAATTTCCCAGATCTCCCCTGGAACCTTTTTTAAAAATCGGCGTTACATTGGCCACCCTCCAATCTTCCGGTACCACGCCCGATTTTAAGGATAAATTGCATATCACTAACAGTAGCTCCGCAAGCTCATTTTTCAGTTCTATCAGTACTCTAGGATGAATACCATCCGATCCAGGTGATTTGCTACTCTTCAGTTTGCTGAACTGCCCCATTACGTCCTCCAGGTTTACCGTGAAGTCAGTAAGTTTCTCCGACTTGTCCGCTTGAAATACCATTTCCGAAACCGGTATCCCACCCAAATCTTCCTCAGTGAAGACCGAAGCAAAGAATTAATTTAATCTCTCAGCTACATCTTTGTCTTCATGATCACCTCTTTTACCCCTCGGTCATCCAGCGGCCTAGCCGATTCTTTTGCCGGCTTCCTGCTTTTAATATACCGAAAAAAAATTTACTATGTTTTTTTGCCTCTACTGCCATCTTTTTTTCGTAATCCCTCTTGGCCTTCTTTATCTGCGCCTTGCATTTGCTTTGACAGTCCTTATGCTGCTTCTTGTTATTTTCAGACAGTTCCTTCTTCCATTTTCTGAAGGCGTTTCTTTTAGCCCTAATAGCTTTCTTCACACTTTAACCACGCTGGCTGTCTTTTGGACTTCCGTTTTTCTTTTCTAATTCGCGGAGTATGTTTGGCCTGGGCCTCCAGGATGGTATTTTTGAATAGCATCCACGCCTGTTGTACAGTTTTTACCCTCTCAGTTGCCCCTCTAAGTTTTTTCTTAACCGTTCTTCTCATTTTATCATAGTCTCCATTTTTAAAGTTAAACGCTAACATATTTGACTTCCTATGTATAGTTACTTCAAGGTTGATATCAAAACTGATCATATTATGATCACTGTTATCAAGCGGCACCAGTACCATAACGTTCCCCACCAGATCATGCGCTCCACTAAGGACCAAGTCTAGAATTTTTCCTTCTCTGGTCGGCTCCTGCACCAGCTGCTCCATAAAGCTGTCCTTGATTTCATCAAGGAATTGTGCCTCTCTAGCGTGTCCCGATGTCACATTTGCCCAGTCTATATTTGGGTAATTGAAGTCACCCATTATTATCGCATTGCCCATTTTGTTTGCGTCTCTGATTCCTTTTATCATTTCTGCGTCCTCCTGCTCATCCTGGCGAGGCGGACGGTAGTACACTCCAATCGCCGTCCTTTTCCCTTTTCTACATGGAATTTCAACCCACAATGATTCAAAGGTGTGATTTGTGTCCTGTTGAATTTGTAATCTATCTGAGTCAAGGCTCTCATTAATATACATAAGATAAGAATTGCCATACTGAGTCAGACTGAAGGACCATCTAGCCCAGTATCCCAGCTATCCACAATCTTCTCCTTAAAGACCACATCCCTATATAGTTCAATCAGGAATCTCCAAGAGGTGCATCCAGAATGTTTGGGACTTGGGGCCCAATCTATATATACCCATGCATGATCTGAAATTGCATAAGGCCCTATTTCTGCTTTAAAGACATTGCCAAACAACTTCTTTGAAGTAAGAATATATAGTCAAATCCTTGCCTGGGTAGAATGTGCACTTGAGAGGTGCATATAGTCTTTCTCTGTGGGGTTGCAGTACACACCAGATGTCAACTAGATCTAACAAACGTCCTAGCCTTTGCAAACCTCTATTGGATGCCCCCAAATCTCTCCAAATACCCTGTGAGCTATCTATTAGGGGATCCCAAATGGTGTTAAAATCTCCTCCCACCACTAAAGGAACCCCAGAATGACCAAGTAAGCGGCTTATCACTGTACTGTAAAATGTCTTATCATATTGATTAGGTGCATACACATTGCAAAGTAAAAATTTTTGGCCCTGAATTTCCAGTTCCACTATTACATACCCAGTGGCGTAGCAAGGGCGGTCCGGCCTGGGTGCACGCCGCTGGGGGGGTGTCGGCTCCGCTGGTTCCCTGCTCCCTCTGCCCTGGGACAGAGGGAGCAGGGAACCAGCGGAACCGACACCCCCCCAGCGGCGTGCACATGGCAGGCAAGAATGCACTCGGGGGGGGGGGGGGGCTTGGGTGATGCACCGAGGGGGGGTGTCTTGCTGCACCCGGGGGGGGGGGGGGTGTGCAGCGGCGAACCGCCCCGGGTTGCAGTCGCCCTCGCTACGGCACTGTACATACCTACCCCCCAGATCTATAAATGTTGGCCTAATTGCCGCCGCCGCCACCCCTCTACGGAATAACACTGCCACGCCTCCCTTTTTCCCCCTAGCTGCTGCAGCCACACATTCGCCTACCCACCACGTTTTCAGTTTAGCATGCTCTACCTGGCTAAGACGGGTCTCTTGTAGTAGAGCAATATCAATTTTGTGTCTCTGTAAATGCTGCAGTGTTTTGGTTTTTTTTATCGGAGAATTTATACCTCCAACATTCCAGGTTACCAGCTTTACCATAAGTACAGCAACATAACAATGCTAAATTCAAAGACTCTCCAAATTCTACATCCAGGGTGGCGTCCCAGCCATCGCCTCCATAGGTTAACCTCTTTCCAATCTCTCACACTTCTCACAAACCGTAACTTCCAATCACCATGCACTCCCCCAGGACACCCCTCCATGCTTAGAAACATCCCCCCAATTGTTCCAAACCCCCCTCCCCCCCTTCTCCACCCATCCTCTCTCACCCCTCCCTTCCCCTCTTCCCAACCATATTCCCCCCTCCCCCAATCCCTGTAACCCCTGAACTAATGTTCCCATAAGGGGAACTGTCACGTCTTAACTCCTCCCCTTTCTCTCCCCCCAGTAACTATTACTTCAAACTTCCAAGCTCCAATCTTAACCTCTCCCCAACAGTGGGAATTCTTTCAAAAAACATTATATAACCAAACCATATTTTTATCCTGTATCTTCTAACAAATCACTCGCCCCCCTCACAGAAGGAGCTTAATTATATATACCAGTGTCCAGGTATTAGTCGCTTTGACCTCATGATGTGCAGTCACTGTCCCGGCCCTTCTCCGAAACATCAGCCGAATCCAAAGTGTCTCAGCCTCGCGCTCTTTCATACTAAAGGTGGGCTTGAGCCCTGTCTGTGTTTCAGAGCCTTATTACTCAGCCAGATCCTTTAACGATTCCTTCTTCCAAGTGGGTCACATAACTTTGTGCCTCCGCCACCGATTCAAATGAGTGGACTGTTCCCTGGTGGGTAATCTTCAGCACGGCTGGGTACAGCAGAGCAACGCAAACCTTCCAGGAGAACAGCTTGGCGCGGAGCGACGAAAAAGCTAGTCGCCGTCCCGCCACTCCAGCCGAATAGTTCTGAAAACACAGGATCCGCTTATTTTCATATATCAAAGTTTTGTCCAAGTGCAAAGATCGCAGGATAAACTGCTTATGTATGAAGTTTAACACACGCAGGATAATCACTCTAGGTTTACTTGAGTTAGTTTATCGTGGGCCTATCCTATGGGCCCTTTCCACTCGCAACGGCCCCATAGCAGCAGGGAAGGCAATTACCTCTGCGAGCCAGCGTTCCAAGGTCTCTGCCAAATCTTTATCACCCAGATTTTCCGGGAGCCCAACCAGCTGCAGATTGTTTCTTCTGGAGCGATTTTCTAAGTCCTCCACCTTTTGTTCTAGGGCTTCCATTTTCTTTTTAAGGTCTTTTTGTATATCTTCAACCTCCGTCATTCTGTCTTCGACTTCGCTTGTCCTCCTTTGAAAGGCTACGTACTCCCGGGTCAGATCCTCCATTCGGGTCTGCAGCTGCTCCAATTTAGTATTGATAGGTGTCAGACGCCTCTCTAGCAGCTCCTCCAAGACTGCCGTCATTTCGGATGTTATTTCCGCTACCCACGCAGAAGAGACTGAGGGGCTCGCGGAGTTCGGCGAGGACGCCATCTTGAATTCCGGCAGTTTGCCTCGGAGTTTGTCTTTCTGAGCCGATTTCGCTGCCATCTCTGCACTCTTGTGTAATAAAACAAAGCCCAATCCGTGCTACTCTCATTCAGGCTGCAAATTTGTTATTGCAAATTCCTGAAATCAGCTCGATGCTTGGGGGAGAGAACTGGAGCTGGAGATTCGTTCACCTGCGACCGCTGTTCCGCATGGTGTCACGTGACCTCCACTCATTATTTTATAGACATCCATTATATCTCCCCTCAGCCATCTTTTCTCCAAGTTGAACAGCCCTAGCTTCTTTAGCCTTTCCTCATAGGGAAGTTTTCCCATCCTCTTTATCATTTTTGTAACACTTCTCTGTACTTTTTCTAATTCCACTGTATCTTTTTTGAGATGCAGTGACCAGAATTCCACACAGTACTCGAAATGCAGTCACACCATGGAGCGATATAAAGGCATTATAACATCCTCATTTTTGTTTTCAGTTCCTTTCCTAATAATACCTAACATTCTATTTGCTTTCTTAGCTGCCGCTACACACTTAGCAGAGGGTTTCAACGTTCCATCAACGATGACACCTAGATCCTTTTCCTGATTGGTGACTCTTAATGGCAGCCTTACATCATGTAGCTATAGTTCGGGTTCCTCTTTCCCACATGCATCACTTTGCACTTTCTCACATTAAATGTCATTAGCCATTTGGATGCCCAGTCTCGTAAGGTCCTCCTGCAATTTTTCACAATCCTCTTTCAATTTAACATCTTCAAATCTAGGCTAAAAGCCCACCTTTTTGATGTTGCTTTTAACTCCTAACCCTTATTCACTTGTTCAGAACCCTTATTTTATCATCTTCACTTTAATATTCCCTTATCTCTTGTTTGTCCTGTTTGTCTGTCCTAATTAGATTGTAAGCTCTGTCGAGCAGGGACTGTCTCTTTACGTTCAAGTGTACAGCGCTGCGTACGTCTAGTAGCGCTTTAGAAATGATAAGTAGTAGTAGTAGTGAATAACTTTGTGTCGTCATCAAATTTAATTACCTGACTAGATATTCCCATCGCTAGATCATTTATAAATACGTTAAAAAGCAGTGGTCCTACTACAGACCCCTGCGGGACCCCACTGTCTACCCTTCTACATTGAGGATACTGACCATTTAACCCTACTCTCTGTTTTCTACCCTTTAACCAGTTTTTAACGCACAATAAAACACTACCTCCTATCCCATGACTTTCCAATCTCCTCTGGAGTCTTTCATGAGGTACTTTGCCAAATGCCTTTTGAAAGTCCAGATATACAATATTGACCACCTCACCTTTATCCACGTGTTTGTTCACTCCTTCAAAGAAATGTAGTAGATTGATGAGGCAAGATTTCCCTTTACAAAATTCATGTTGGTTTTGTCTTATTAATCCATTTTATGTATATGCTCTGTAATTTTGTTCTTTATAATAATCTCTACCATTTTGCTCAGCACCGGTGTCAGGCTCACTAGTCTATAATTTCTCGGATCACCTTTAGAACCTTTTTTAGAAATCCGTATTATATTGGCCACCCTCCAATCTTCCAGTACCATGCTTGATTTTAAAGATAAATTACATATTACTGACAGTAGTTCCGCAACTTCATTTTAAAATTCTCTCAGTATTCTGGATGTATACCATCTGGTCCAGGTGATTTGTTACTCTTCAATTTGTCAAATTGCCCCATTACATCTTCCAGGTTTACAGAGATTTGATTAAGTTTATGTGAATCGTCTGCATTGAATACCATTTCTGGTACCAGTATCTCTCCCACATCTTCCTCGGTGAAGACTGAAGTAAAGAATTCATTTCATCTCTCCGCTATGGCCTTACATAGTAACATAGTAGATGACGGCAGAAAAAGACCTGCATAGTCCATCCAGTCTGCCCAAGACAAACTCATATGTGTATACTTTACCTTGAATTTATACCTGTCCTTTTCAGGGCACAGACCATATAAGTCTGCCCAGCAGTATTTCCCGCCTCCCAACCACCAGTCCCGCCTCCCATCACCGGCTCTTGTACAGACCGTATAAGTCTGCCCTCCCCTATCCTCGCCTCCCAACCACCACCCCCTCTTCCCCCCACCTGCTCCGCCACCCAATTTCAGCTAAGCTTCTGAGGATCCATTCCTTCTGCACAGGATTCCTCTATGCATATCCCACGCATGTTTGAACTCCGTTACTGTTTTCATCTCCACCACCTCCCGCGGGAGGGCATTCCAAGCGTCTACCACCCTCTCCGTGAAAAAATACTTCCTGACATCTTTCCTGAGTCTGCCCCCCTTCAATCTCATTTCATGTCCTCTCGTTCTACCACCTTCCCATCTCCGGAAAAGATTCGTTTGCAGATTAATACCTTTCAAATATTTGAACGTCTGTATCATATCACCCCTGTTCCTCCTTTCCTCCAGGGTGTACATGTTCAGGTCAGCAAGCCTCTCTTCATACGTCTTGGAACGTAAATCCCATACCATACTTGTAGCTTTTCTTTGCACCGCTTCCATTTTTTTAACATCCTTCGCAAGATACGGCCTCCAAAACTGAACACAATACTCCAGGTGGGGCCTCACCAACGTCTTATACAGGGGCATTAAAACCTCCTTTCTTCTGCTGGTCACTCCCCTCTCTATACAGCCTAGCAATCTTCTAGGTACGGCCACCGCCTTGTCGCACTGTTTCGTCGCCTTCAGGTCCTCAGATACTATCACCCCAAGATCCCTCTCCCCGTCCGTGCCTATCAGACTCTCCCCGCCTAACACATACGTCTCCCTTGGATTTCTACTCCCTAAGTGCATCACTTTGCATTTCTTCGCATTGAATTTTAATTGCCAAACGTTAGACCATTCTTCTAGCTTCTTTAGATCTTTTTTCATGTTTTCCACTCCCTCCGGGGTGTCCACTCTGTTGGAAATCTTGGTGTCATCTGCAAAAAGGCAAACTTTACCTTGTAACCCTTCGGCAATGTCACTCACAAATATATTGAACAGAATCGGCCCCAGCACCGATCCCTGAGGCACTCCACTACTCACCTTTCCCTCCTCCGAGCGAACTCCATTCACCACCACCACCCTCTGGCGTCTGCCCGTCAACCAATTCCTAATCCAGTTCACCACTTCGGGTCCTATCTTCAGGCCGTCTAGTTTATTTAAGAGCCTCCTGTGGGGAACCGTGTCAAAAGCCTTGCTGAAATCTAAGTAGATGACGTCCATAGCACGTCCCTGATTTAATTCTCCTGTCACCCAGTCAAAGAATTCAATGAGATTCGTTTGGCACGATTTCCCTTTGGTGAAACCATGTTGTCTCGGATCTTGCAACTTATTGGCTTCCAGGAAATTCACTATCCTTTCCTTCAGCATGGCTTCCATTACTTTTCCAATAACCGAAGTGAGGCTTACCGGCCTGTAGTTTCCAGCTTCTTCCCTATCCCCACTTTTGTGAAGAGGGACCACCTCCGCCGTTCTCCAATCCCTCGGAACCTCTCCCGTCTCCAAGGATTTATTAAACAAGTCTTTAAGAGGACCCGCCAGAACCTCTCTGAGCTCCCTCAGTATTCTGGGGTGGATCCCGTCCGGCCCCATGGCTTTGTCCACCTTTAGGTTTCCAAGTTGTTCATACACACTCTCTTCTGTGAATGGCGCTCTATCCACCTCATTCTCAGGTGTACTTTTGCCAGTCCCTCTCGGTCCTTCCCCAGGGTTTTCTTCAGTGAAAACAGAACAAAAGTATCTATTTAGCAAATTGGCTTTTTCTTCATCATTTTCTACATAGCGTTTTGTCTCCCCTGAGTGCCCCAACTGATTGTTTTGCTGGCTTCTTGCTTCTAATATACCTGAAAAAGTTTTTACTATCCAGCTTATTTTCGAAAAAGAAAGACGCCCATATTTCGACCCAAATCGGGAGATGGGTGCCTTTCTCTCATGGGCGCCCAAATCGGTATAATCGAAAGCCGATTTTGGGCGCCTCCAACTGCACTCTGTCGCGGGAACGAACAAAGTTGACGGGGGGCGTGTCGGAGGCGTGGTGAAGGCGGGACTGGGGCGTGTCTATCGGCCGAGGAGAGATGGGCGCGCTCGGCCGTTAATGGAAAAAAAAGGGTGCCAGAAGCGAGAATTTGGGTCACTTTTTTGTACCCTTTTTTGTCATGAACAAGTCCCCAAAAAGTGCCCCAACTGCCCAGATGACCACCGGAGGGAATCGGAGATGACCTCCCCTGACTCCCCCAGTGGTCACTAACCCCCTCCCACCAAAAAAAAAGAACTTTAAAAACTTTTTTTCCCAGCCTGTATGCCAGCCTCAAATGCCATATCCAGCTCCATGACAGCAGTATGCAGGTCCCTGGAGCAGTTGTTAGTGGGTGCAGTGGACCCAGGCCCATCCCCCCCTACCTGTTACACTTGTGCCGCTAAATGGGAGTGCTCCAGACCGCCCCCAAAACCCACTGTACCCACATCTAGGTGCCCCCCTTCAGCCATAAGTGCTATGGTAATGGTGTAGAGTTGTGGGCAGTGGGTTTTGGGGGGGGGGGGGTTGGGGGGCTCAGCACCCAAGGGAAGGGAGCTATGTACCTGGGAGGTATTTTAAATTTTTTTTTTTTTTTTTACTTTTTACAAGTGCCCCCTAGGGTGCCCTGTTGGTGTCCTGGCATGTGAGGGGGACCAGTGCACTACGAATCATGGCCCCTCCCACGACCAAAAGCCTTGGATTTGTTCGTTTTTGAGCTGGGCGCCTTTGGTTTCCATTATCGCTGAAAACCTATACTGCCCAGCTCAAATCTGCCCAAATGCGATGCATTTGCCCGGCACAAACCGTATTATCGAAACAAAAGATGGACGCCCATCTTTTTCGAAAATACGGTCTGTCCCACCCCTTCGCGTATCCGTCCTTGGAGATAGGCGCCCATGGAAATGGGCGTTCGCGTTCGATTATGCCCCTCCTCGTGTTTTTGCCTCCAACGCAATCTTCTTTTCAAAGTCTCTCTTTGCCTTCCTTATCAGGGCTTTGCATTTTACTTGTCATTCCTTATGCTGTTTCCTATTATTTTCATTCGGATCCTTTTTCCATTTTCTGAAGGATTTTTTTAAAGCTCTAATAGCTTCCTTCACCTCATTTTTTAACCATGCCGGCTGTCGTTTGACCTTTCTTCCTCATTTTTTAATACATGGAATATATCTGGCTTGGACTTCCAGGATGGTATTTTTGAACAGCATCTGTGCCTGTTGTAAATTTTTGACCTTTGCAGCTGCTCCTCTGCGTTTTTTGTTTGTTTTTTTACTGTTTTTCTCAATTTATCATAGTCTCCTTTTTGAAAGTTAAATGCTAAAGTATTGGATTTCCTGTGCGTACTTACTCCAGAGCTTATATCAAATCTGATCTAGTTATGATCACTGTTATCAAGTGGTCCCAGCACCATTACATCCTGCACCAGACCATTCACTCCACTAAGGACTAGGTATAGAATTCTTCCTCCTCTTGTTGGCTCCTGAACCAGCTGCTCCATAAAGCAGTCCTTGATTTCATCAAGGAATTTTACGTCCCTAGCATGCCCTGATGTTACATTTTCCCAGTCATAAGAACATAAGAGTAACCATACTGGGTCAGACCAATGGTCTATCTAGCACAGTATCCTGTTTTCTACAGTGGCCAAGCCAGGTCACGAGTACCTGACAGAAACCCAATTAGCAGCAACATTCCATGCTACCAATCCTGGGGCAAGAAGTTGCTTCCACATGTCTGTCTCAATAGCAGACTATGGACACTTCTTCCAGGAATTTGAACGCTAACCGCTGTTACTACATTGTCTGGCAAAGAGTTCCAGAGCCTAGCTATTCATTGAGTGAAAAAATATTTCCTCCTATTTATTTTAAAAGTATTTCTATGTAACTTCCTCGAGTGTCCCCTAGTCTTTGTACTTTTGGAATGAGTAAAAAATTGATTTACTTCTACACCACTCAGGATTTTGTAGACCTCAATCATATCTGCCCTCATCAGGCTCTTTTCCAAGCTGAAGAGCCCTAACCTCTTTAGCCTTTCCTCATACAAGAGGAGTTCCATCCCCTTTATCATTTTGGTCGCCCTGTGAACCTTTTCTAATTCCGCTAAATCTTTTATGAGATATGGCGACCAGAACTGAATGTAGTACTCAAGTTGCAGTGCACCATGGAGCAATAAATACAAAGGCATTATAGTACTTTCGGTCTTATTCACCATTCCTTTCCTAATAATTCTTAGTATCCTGTTTGCTTTTTTGGCCACTGCTGCACACTGAGCAGAAGATATCAGCGTATTATCTACAACGACACCTAGATCTTTTTCTTGTGTGCTGACCTCCAAGGTGGACCCTAGCATCACATAACTATGAGTCACATTATTCTTTCCAATGTATATCACCGTGCATTTGTCCACATTAAAATTTCATTTGCCATTTGGATACCCAGTCTTCCAATTTCCTAAGTTCTTTCTGCAATGTTTCACAGTTCGCATGTGTTTTAATAACCTAGAATAGTTTTTGTATCATCTGCAGATTTAATCACCTCACTCGTTCTGATTGCCATATCATTTATAAATATGTTAAATAGCACGATTCCCAATACAGATCAATGTGGAATTCCACTGTTCACCCTCCTCCATTGAGAGAAATGACCATAGGCGGTCGGTGGCCCAACTGTTTGGGGAGGCTAAAGGGGTGGGGTTAGGGGCAGATTCGGGGTGGGGACAGGGGCGGTGCTTACCTCCATAATTGTCTGACAACACACAGAAAAAAAAATAAGTAAAAATAAAATAGTCACAATTAATATCTTTTATTAAATTTAGATATTAGATTGTAAGCTCTATTGAGCAGGGACTGTCTCTTTGTGTCAGGTGTTCAGCACTGCGTGCGTCTGGTAGCGCTATACAAATGTTAATAATAATAATAATATTCTCCGAGGACAAGCAGGCTGCTTGTTCTCACTGATGGGTGACGTCCACGGCAGCCCCTCCAATCGGAAACTTCACTAGTAAAGTCCTTTGCTAGTCCTCGCACGCCCATGCGCACTGCGCATGCGCGGCCGTCTTCCCGCCCGAACCGGCTCGTGTTCGTCAGTCTTCTTTTGTCCGCGCTCGGTATGGTCGTGTTTTGCGCCGTTCGCGCCCCTTAAGTTGACCCTCGCGCGTCTTTTTGACTTTTCGCTAAAGAAAAAAAAAAAAGGGATTCCGGAGAAGGGCCTTTTGGTCTTTTTCCCTTTCCCTTACTTCTAGTTTTTGACCCCGTTAAGTTTTCTTTCGTTTTCGGGGTAGGCCCCTTTGAGGCCTCGGGTCGAGTTTTTTTCTCCCCATCTTTTTGGTGCCTTACCGCAATTACGAGTTTTGATTTCGCCGGCGTGATTTTTCCGCCCATGTCATCGAAGTCTCCCAGCGGCTTCAAGTAGTGCACCCAGTGCGCCCGGGTAATCTCGCTCACTGATAGGTACGCGTCGTGTCTTCAGTGTCTGGGGGCTGGGCACCGCCCGCAGGCATGCAGTCTTTGCGCCCTTTTACAGAAAAGGACTCAGGTAGCGAGATTGGCCCAGTGGAACGTTTTGTTCTCGGGCTCTTCGTCGGCATCGGCACCGGGAGTATCGAGTGCGTCGACAGCGTCAACACCTCCGCCCTCGGCCGCGATGGTATCGATTGCATCGAGGCATCGACCCTCTGCATCGTCGGGGCCGAGACATCGGAAGGCTGCGTCGACGTCGGTGGTACCGGGACCTTCGCTTCTGCTGATGTCGTCGGACGGTGGTGCTTCGTCTGGAGTGCAGGTGAGGGCTGTCCATTCCCCTGCTGGTGGCGGTCAGCCTTCGGGTGGGTCTCCCCCTACCCTGAGGGCTCCTGCAGTACAGCCCCCCCGAGACCGACCTTCTTCAGCCTCGGCCCCGAGGAAGCGACGGTTGGATTCTACGTCCTCCTCGTCGGTACCGGAAAGCTCCGGTGACATGCTTCGTTTGAAAAAGTCAAAGAAGCATCGACACCAGTCTCCTTCCCGCGTCGGTACCGAGAGCTCTGGGTCGCCGAGGGAGTCGGCACCCAGTAGGCATCGGCACCGGGAGGACCGCTCACCCTCTGTTCAGGAGGTGTCGATGCGCTCCACCTTGGACAGCCCAGAACAGCCTCCATGCCCGGAACAAACTCTGACATTGACTCCTGCATCGGCTTCCATGTCTTTCTCCACAGCCGCCCTGCACGAGAGTCTCCGGGCCGTTCTCCCAGAGATCCTGGGAGAGCTGTTGCGCCCTTCCCCTCCAGTACCGTCGAGCGAGGCGCCGGCTGGCCCCTTGCCCGGGGTGAGGTCTCCGACATCGGTGCTGCTTGCGGTACCGACTGTGGTCGCCTCCCAGGAAGGCTCCCCGACTACGTCGGCGGAGGGAGCTTCGCCGGTGCGGGCGAGGGAGTCTACCTCTCGACGCTCCCACCGTGGCCGTGGTTCCACGGAGTCGAGTCGGGCACGGCTTCAGACACAGGTTCGTGAACTTGTGTCTGATACCGATGGTGAGGCCTCGTGGGAGGAGGAGGAGGACATCAGATATTTCTCTGACGAGGAGTCTGATGGCTTTCCTTCGGATCCCACTCCCTCCCCTGAAAGGCAGCTTTCTCCTCCTGAGAGTCTGTCTTTTGTGGCCTTTGTCCGGGAGATGTCTACGGCCATCCCCTTCCCGGTGGTTGTGGAGGACGTGCCCAGGGCTGAAATGTTTGAGCTCCTGGACTATCCTTCTCCACCTAAGGAAGCGTCCACAGTACCCATGCATCATGTCCTAAAAAAGACATTGCTGGTGAACTGGACCAAGCCTCTAACTAACCCCCACATTCCCAAGAAGATCGAGTCCCAGTACCGGATCCATGGGGACCCAGAGCTGATGCGCACTCAGTTGCCTCATGACTCTGGAGTTGTGGATTTGGCCCTAAAGAAGGCTAAGAGTTCTAGGGAGCATGCTTCGGCGCCCCCGGGCAAAGACTCTAGAACCTTAGACTCCTTTGGGAGGAAGGCCTACCATTCCTCTATGCTCGTGGCCAAAATTCAGTCTTACCAGCTCTACACGAGCATACACATGCGGAACAATGTGCGGCAGTTGGCGGGCTTGGTAGACAAGCTCCCTCCTGAGCAAGCCAAGCCATTTCAGGAGGTGGTCAGGCAGCTGAAGGCGTGCAGAAAATTCCTGGCCAGAGGGGTGTATGACACCTTTGATGTTGCGTCCAGGGCCGCTGCTCAAGGTGTGGTGATGCGCAGACTCTCATGGCTGCATGCCTCCGACCTGGAGAATAGGATCCAGCAGCGGATTGCGGACTCGCCTTGCTGTGCGGATAATATTTTTGGAGAGAAGGTCGAACAGGTGGTAGAGCAGCTCCTCCAGCGGGATACCGCTTTCGACAAGTTCTCCCGCCGGCAGCCTTCAGCTTCTACCTCCACAGGTAGACGTTTTTATGGGGGAAGGAAGACTGTTCCCTACTCTTCTGGCAAGCGTAGGTACAATCCTCCTCCTCGACAGCCTGCGGCCCAGGCTAAGCCCCAGCGCGCTCGCTCTCATCAGCAGCGTGCGCCTCAGCAAGGCCCCTCGGCTCCCCAGCAAAAGCAAGGGACGAGCTTTTGACTGGCTCCAGCAGAGCATAGCCGCCATCCAAGTGTCAGTGCCGGGCGATCTACCGGTCGGAGGGAGGTTGAAAGTTTTTCACCAAAGGTGGCCTCTCATAACCTCCGATCAGTGGGTTCTCCAAATAGTCCGGCAAGGATACACCCTCAATTTGGCCTCAAAACCTCCAAATTGTCCACCGGGAGCTCAGTCTTACAGCTTCCAGCACAAGCAGGTACTTGCAGAGGAACTCTCCGCCCTTCTCAGCGCCAATGCAGTTGAGCCCGTGCCATCCGGGCAAGAAGGGCTGGGATTCTATTCCAGGTACTTCCTTGTGGAAAAGAAAACGGGGGATGCGTCCCATCCTAGACCTAAGGGCCCTGAACAAATATCTGGTCAAGGAAAAGTTCAGGATGCTTTCCCTGGGCACCCTACTCCCCATGATTCAGGAAAACGATTGGCTATGCTCTCTGGACTTGAAAGACGCCTACACGCACATCCCGATACTGCCAGCTCACAGTATCTGCGATTTCAGCTGGGCACAGGTCACTTCCAGTACTGTGTGCAACCCTTTGGGCTCGCCTCTGCGCCCAGAGTGTTCATGAAGTGCTTGGCTGTAGTAGCAGTGGCACTTCGCAGGCTGGGTGTACACGTGTTCCCATATCTCGACGATTGGCTGGTGAAGAACACATCTGAGGCAGGAGCTCTACAGTCCATGCAGATGACTATTCGCCTCCTGGAGCTACTGGGGTTTGTGATAAATTATCCAAAGTCCCATCTTCTCCTAGTACAGAGACTCGAATTCATAGGAGCTCTGCTGGATTCTCGGATGGCTCGTGCCTATCTCCCAGAGGCGAGAGCCAACAACTTGTTGTCCCTCGTCTCGCGGGTGCGAGCGTCCCAGCAGATCACAGCTCGGCAGATGTTGAGATTGCTGGGCCACATGGCCTCCACAGTTCATGTGACTCCTATGGCCCGCCTTCACATGAGATCTGCTCAATGGACCCTAGCTTCCCAGTGGTTTCAGACTGCTGGGGATCTAGAAGACGTGATCCACCTGTCCACGAGTTTTCTCAAATCCCTGTATTGGTGGACGATTTAGTCCAATTTGACTCTTGGACGTCCTTTCCAAATTCCTCAGCCACAAAAAGTGCTGACTACGAATGCGTCTCTCCTGGGGTGGGGAGCTCATGTCGATGGGCTTCACACCCAGGGAAGCTGGTCCCTCCAGGAACGCGATCTGCAGATCAATCTCCTGGAGTTACGAGCAGTCTGGAACGCTCTGAAGGCTTTCAGAGATCGGCTGTCCCACCAAATTATCCAAATTCAGACAGACATCCAGGTTGCCATGTATTACATCAACAAGCAGGGGGGCACCGGATCTCGCCCCCTGTGTCAGGAAGCCGTCAGCATGTGGCTTTGGGCTCGCCGTCAGGGCATGGTGCTCCAAGCCACATACCTGGCAGGCGTAAAGAACAGTCTGGCCGACAGACTGAGCAGGATTATGCAACCTCACGAGTGGTCGCTCAACTCCAGAGTAGTGCGCCAGATCTGCCAGGTGTGGGGCACCCCCTTGGTAGATCTCTTTGCATCTCGAGCCAACCACAAGGTCCCTCAGTTCTGTTCCAGACTTCAGGCCCACGGCAGACTGGCATTGGATGCCTTCCTACTGGATTGGGGGGAAGGTCTCCTGTATGCTTATCTTCCCATACCTCTGGTGGGGAAGACTTTGTTGAAACTCAAGCAAGACCGAGGCACCATGATTCTGATTGTTCCTTTTTGGCCGCGTCAGATCTGGTTCCCTCTTCTTCTGGAGTTGTCCTCCGAAGAACCGTGGAGATTGGAGTGTTTTCCGACCCTCATCACACAGGACGAAGGGGCGCTTCTGCATCCCAACCTCCAGTCTCTGGCTCTCACGGCCTGGATGTTGAGAGCGTAGACTTTGCCTCTTTGGGTCTGTCAGAGGGTGTCTACCGCATCTTGCTTGCTTCCAGGAAAGATTCCACTAAGAGGAGTTACTTCTTTCTATGGAGGAGGTTTGCCGTCTGGTGTGACAGGAAGGCCCTAGATCCTCGCTCTTGTCCTACACAGACCCTGCTTGAATACCTTCTGCACTTGTCTGAGTCTGGTCTCAAGACCAACTCTGTAAGGGTTCACCTTAGTGCAATCAGTGCATACCATTACCGTGTGGAAGGTAAGCCGATCTCAGGACAGCCTTTAGTTGTTCGCTTCATGAGAGGTTTGCTTTTGTCAAAGCCCCCTGTCAAACCTCCTACAGTGTCATGGGATCTCAATGTCGTTCTCACCCAGCTGATGAAACCTCCTTTTGAGCCACTGAACTCCTGCCATCTGAAGTACTTGACCTGGAAGGTCATTTTCTTGGTGGCAGTTACTTCAGCTCGTAGAGTCAGTGAGCTTCAGGCCCTGGTAGCCCAGGCCCCTTACACCAAATTTCATCATAACAGAGTAGTCCTCCGCACTCACCCTAAGTTCTTGCCAAAGGTTGTGTCGGAGTTCCATCTGAACCAGTCAATTGTCTTGCCAACATTCTTTCCCCGTCCTCATTCCTGCCCTGCTGAACGTCAGCTGCACACATTGGACTGCAAGAGAGCATTGGCCTTCTATCTGGAGCGGACACAGCCCAACAGACAGTCCGCCCAATTGTTTGTTTCTTTTGATCCCAACAGGAGGGGAGTGGCTGTGGGAAAACGCACCATATCCAATTGGCTAGCAGATTGCATTTCCTTCACTTACGCCCAGGCTGGGCTGGCTCTTGAGGGTCATGTCACGGCTCATAATGTTAGAGCCATGGCAGCGTCGGTAGCCCACTTGAAGTCAGCCACTATTGAAGAGATTTGCAAAGCTGCGACGTGGTCATCTGTCCACACATTCACATCTCATTACTGCCTGCAGCAGGATACCCGACGCAACAGTCGGTTCGGGCAGTCAGTGCTTTAGAATCTGTTCGGGGTTTAGGATCCAACTCCACCCCCCTAGGCCCATGTTTTATTCTGTTCCAGGCTACACTCTCAGTTAGTTGGAAAAATTGTTAGGTCAATCTCAGTTATGTCCTCGCCGTTGCGAGGCCCAATTGACCATGTTTGTTGTTTTGAGTGAGCCTGGGGGCTAGGGATACCCCATCAGTGAGAACAAGCAGCCTGCTTGTCCTCGGAGAAAGCGAATGCTACATACCTGTAGAAGGTATTCTCCGAGGACAGCAGGCTGATTGTTCTCACCAACCCGCCCGCCTCCCCTTTGGAGTTGTGTCTTCCCTTGTTTTGTCTTGCTACATACGGGACTGACGAACACGAGCCGGTTCGGGCAGGAAGACGGCCGCGCATGGGCGCGCGAGGACTAGCAAAGGACTTTGCTAGTGAAGTTTCCGATTGGAGGGGCTGCCGTGGACGTCACCCATCAGTGAGAACAATCAACCTGCTGTCCTCGGAGAATATCTTCTACAGGTATGTAGCATTTGCTTTAGATATGTATCATATGTAAAAGAATAAAGTGGTTGCTCAAAGCATAAGCTAACCACAGTCGCTCAACTGCAAAACACTATGCACAACTTTGTGCAAAAACACACTCAGAACCTTACTGTACCCTAAATATTACACTGGACAGAACCTAATAAACCAATATACCACCCATACGGAAAATGCAGACCGTCAACAATATGAAACAAAGGATCATAATATCACAATTCTCATGTAGAGCCACAAAACAACCTTTTAGGGTGGATAGTGTTCACAACGAGCTCCTTTTATTAATAACCATATGTAAATCCTTCAAGAGGTAGTGTGTCATGATTTAGGCTCTACACCCTTTCTGATGTTTTGGTGCCAGCTCAGTAAGGCCAACACACAATCTCTCCACTGCAAAACACTATACACAAACTTGTACAAAAACACACTCACAACCTTACCCAAACCATAACAGCACTAATTACAAGGACAGGACGAGCTACAACTTTATGCGTGGAAAGGCAGCACTGTAATTACACTGGGCTCTAAAACACAGTACACAAGCTAGTGAAAAAAAATAAAAAATAAAAAGGGCTACAAATACTACACACTAGCTGAATACTGCACCTTGATCACACACGAAAAACACATGACACAACAGATATGAAGGCAAAATACTGAACTGGAAAGTTACCTCAAGAAGTCAGACTCAGCATGCATCAATACTAGAAAAATTTAAACTTGCATGCAAAATATCACAGATGCACATTTCCAAAAGCTGACATATTCCAATTAATAAATTCTGAATAAAAAATGTTTTCTACCTTTGCTGTCTGAGTATTTAGTTTTTCTGTTAGCTTTGGTCTCAGTTTCTTCTGTTGTATGCAGTAATTCTCTTCTCCCCTGCCCTCACCTCCTCTCCAGGGATCTGTTCTCTCCCCCTGCCTTCCCCTTCTCTCCAGCGATCTCTCCCCTCCCCTCCATCCATCCACCCACGGCCAGAAATTCGCCTCTCCCCTGTCCTCCCCTCCAGCGATCTGTTCTCTCCCCCTGCCCTCCTCTCCATGTCTTGTCCAGCGATCTGTTCCCCTCCCCTCCCAGCGATTCTCCCTGCCTTCGCCTTAACCGTTTTACTCTCCCTGGCAGCAACGTCTGTGAAGAAAAAGGCACTGCAGGCTCGCCTCCGGCTTCAGCTTTTCCCTTCGCTCTTCACACAGTGTCCTGCCTTCGCGGAAACAGGAAATGCATCATCGCGAAGGTGGGATATTGTGTGAAGAGCGAAGGGAAAAGCTGAAGCCAGAGGCGAGCCTGCAGTGCCTTTTTCTTCACAGACGTTGCTGCCAGGGAGAGTAAAACGGTTATACGCAGGGGGGGGGGGCAAGGAAGGCTGCCGGTCGGGGAGAGCAGGAAGGAAGGAGGGACGATGGGAGAGCTCCCTGGCTGCTGCGCAAGCCCTACGTTTGTGAGGGCAACAGCCAGGGGAAGGTCAAGATTGGGCTGGGGAGGCTTAGCCTCCCCAAGCCTCTTATTCGGGGCGCCTTTGGAAATGACCATTTAAAGTGTAAACTGAGGCTTCCTGTGCATATTAGTTGTGTTTTATACTATTACTATAGTAACTATAAAAGCCCCCTTAAATGCTAGCCTTTTGAACTGTAACAGAGACTTTATATGCTAAAAAAAACTATTCCCTAAATTCCTATGCTAAGTGAGCAGAGCAATTAAAAAATAAGGCCCCTGAGGTTACCTATTTAATTCTACCTTTCCCCAAGTTAAAAAACAAACAAACAAAAAAACCCAATTTACCAGCAAATTCTTTCCAATGAAGATCTCTCCTTCTCTGGAACTGTTCTCACAGCACTTTTCCAATAGTTGCTTAATCTACTTGACATATTTGATAACTAAACATGTTTCTAAATGCTTTGAATGTTCTGTTCCACTTTCTGTCTTGTTCGGTTTGACTGTACTATTGTGAATCTAGACTGTTTTACATTTACTATGTTTCAGCTCCTTTGCCATCTCCTAGTACTGGACATCTTGCCTTAGTCTGATATTTCTACATAAGACATTTAATGAATACAGAGCCCTCACTGCTTACGTTACAGCTATATACAAGCATGAACAAATAACTTCAATTTGATGTGGGCTGTTGACCTAGTTTCTACCTTGATCATTATATTGATATTAAAGAAGATATCCAGTGCTGCTGTGAATGATTTCACATGCTTTGTCAATGTCAGAACTGTTCAGTTTCATGTCTCTCACATTGTGAGAATACCTGCCACAAGAGGCAACCTCAGAATTACAATAATACAAAAACAGCTTTACTAATGATCTTATGTTTCAGAAAGATCTTTCATGGGTTTGATTAGCTTAACAAATGACTTAGATGTAGGCAGCAAAGTACTGAAAAACTCATGCAGTGCCACTGAGTCTTTACAAATATAAGATTTAATGTTTTGGCAGAGCTAGCAGACTTTTGTGACTTCAGCTGATGTCATGATGATATATGCAGTGGTAGTGTAGCAGCTTGTTAGATGGTTTAAATCAGCCTTGAGTGATCCTGTGTCTTTTTCTGTAAAGGAAAAGGTGACTATAGCCCTTTTATTTTGTTATCATCTAGACACCAAGGAAAAGGAAGACCCGGCACAGTTCAAATCCACCTTTGGAATGTCATGTCGGTTGGGTAATGGATTCTAGAGATCACAGGCCAAGAACATCCTCTGTCAGGTAACTCCTTTTAGGACTCGGAACAAAAATATATGAATGAGTCAGTCGAGTCTGTATACAAGAGACTGTGGTAGAGCCCTATAAATGTAGGTTTTTCTTCTGCAGAGTGGGCTCAGAAAAGAGAGGGTTGAAAGTAGTGTGTTTACATGGTGTGCTGAAAGAAAGCTTGGATAAAATGGAATAGGAAGCTGAAAATATGGAGTAAACAAATGGAAGGAATAAAATCAGGTCAGTATTTCAGAACCTGAACGACATAACAGTGAATCTCCTAATAATGAAAGCATTAAATGAGAAAT
Source organism: Microcaecilia unicolor (assembly GCF_901765095.1). Lineage (NCBI taxonomy): Eukaryota > Metazoa > Chordata > Amphibia > Gymnophiona > Siphonopidae > Microcaecilia > Microcaecilia unicolor. The sequence continues at coordinate 644,156,019 of NC_044032.1, read as the reverse complement.
AGAGAGAAATTCTGCCATGAGAATTTCAGTCCCTCTTGCTACTTAATCTGCTTGTGATGGGTTGTTAATATCACTAAATAGTCAAATAACAAGCTGAATCCTCATAAACTATGTGTAGACTTATATCTATGTATAATGTGATATCTTATTTTTCTTAATTTTTTCTATATAATTTTTTATTTTTTATTTTTTTATTTTCAAAAAATGGAGAAAAAAGACCTCATCAGTCCCAGCATGACGATATTTTTATTCAATTTATCAATCGATTTAATCGTCTGCTTGTTCTAGGACTCCATTATAATCCTTGGTCTTAAAAAAACTCCACCTCTCTTTTAATGCTAATAAAATTGTTCAATTTCAATGTTCAATTTCAATATTGTAATCGTGATTGTTTTCAACAACAAATTCAAACTAATGTTACTTAGCTTTTTACTCTGCCCTACGGGGCTCTCCGTTTCGCTATATATTATATTATGTGCTTCATCAGGGGGGCCAAGTAACGGATGGCAAGTCACAATTCACGATGTCTACAATCAAACAAAAAGGATATCACATCAATTTTCATATAAAAAGACTAGATGTTATATTTTTAAACAGATACAATATCTAACTACCAACCTTAGAACATGGCGTCTCCTACTCATATGACACCGGTAGTGAAAACTCTACCCGGAAGGAGTTGCTCTCATTTATAGTCTTGATTGACTTCAATCTAACCCTAATTGGGTTCATGATAACTCATTTCCCAATCTATTTACCTCAAAATTAGGATTACAAAAATGTTCCAAAATTTATTTCAAAGAATTTCAAAAGATTCGAAGTGTATTTCAAAAAATTTCAAAAAAATGCAGACCATTCTATTTGTGAATTCAACCCTCTTGGTTCTAAAGATTGTAAAATATATATCCACTTCTGTTCTCTTCTATTAAGTGTTTTATTCCTATCTCCTCCACATGAATTATATGGAACATGATCTAACACAAAATATCTCAGCGAATCAAAAGTATGTCCTTTTTCTTGACAGTGTCCTACTAATGGAGCGCCTTTTTTATTTAATTTAATACATGAACGATGTTCTGTAATGCGTTGGTGTAATCGACGCTTCGTTTTCCCAACGTAAATCTTTTGACAAGGGCATTTCAAAATGTATATAACATATGTAGATTGACAATTAGTCTGAAACCGTAATTTGTAGACTTTGCCGTCCACAGGATTCCTAAATTCAGTTAGTTCTTCTGTAATACTACAAGTTTTGCATTGTAAACATTTTTTATGTTCACCTATTTTGTTATCTTGTTCCAATGAAGGTAGATTGGCAGGGCTCACAATTTCTTTAAGGTTACGTGTTCTTGAAAATGCAATTCTAATCTGCTGGTTATGTAAAATTGGATGTGATTGCATTATAGACCAATTCCGATGTATTATACTCCTCATATTGTCTCCCCCCTTGAAGAATCGTAAAAGGTATTGATATCTTCTACTTGTGGTTTTATCGAGTTGGATAACAATAACTCTCTATTGTTGTATTTCGCTCTTTTATATGTAGTTTTAATCACTTTATCAGGGTAACCTCTATCTTTAAGGTCTCCCTGGAAAACCTTTGCGCACCTTTTAAAGTCATCATGATTTTTACACACCCTCTTAAATCTTAAAAACTGAGACAGAGGAAGACTGTCTTTCAGTTTTTTAGGGTGACAACTTTGATATTGGAGAAATGTGTTTCTATCTGTAGATTTTTTGTAAACTTAGTATTGAATTTCTGATTAATTACATGAATGTCAATATCTAAATAGTGCACATTTTCAGCTGAACATTTGAACGTAAATTTAATACTATGATGACACGAATTAAGCCACATTATAAATTGCCCCAGTGTTGCTTGATCTCCTTTCCATATTAAGAAAACGTCATCAATAAAGCGTTTCCACAAAACTATATGTTGTTTAAAAGGAGAATCTTTGAGCCACTTATCTTCATACCGTGCCATAAAGATAGAGGTTACCTTAAAGATAGAGGTTACCCTGATAAAGTGATTAAAACTACATATAAAAGAGCGAAATACAACAATAGAGAGTTATTGTTATCGAACTCGATAAAACCACAAGTAGAAGATATCAATACCTTTGTGATACGATTCTTCAAGGGGGGAGACAATATGAGGAGTATAATACATCGAAATTGGTCTTTAATGCAATCACATCCAATTTTACATAACCAGCAGATTAGAATTGCGTTTTCAAGAACACGTAACCTTAAAGAAATTGTGAGCCCTGCCAATCTACCTTCATTGGAACAAGATAACAAAATAGGTGAACATAAAAAATGTTTACAATGCAAAACTTGTAGTATTACAGAAGAACTAACTGAATTTAGGAATCCTGTGGACGGCAAAGTCTACAAATTACGGTTTCAGACTAATTGTCAATCTACATATGTTATATACATTTTGAAATGCCCTTGTCAAAAGATTTACGTTGGGAAAACGAAGCGTCGATTACACCAACACATTACAGAACATCGTTCATGTATTAAATTAAATAAAAAAGGCGCTCCATTAGTAGGACACTGTCAAGAAAAAGGACATACTTTTGATTCGCTGAGATGTTTTGTGTTAGATCATGTTCCATATAATTCATGTGGAGGAGATAGGAATAAAACACTTATTAGAAGAGAACAGAAGTGGATATATATTTTACAATCTTTAGAACCAAGAGGGTTGAATTCACAAATAGAATGGTCTGCATTTTTTTGAAATTTTTTGAAATACACTTCGAATCTTTTGAAATTCTTTGAAATAAATTTTGGAACATTTTTGTAATCCTAATTTTGAGGTAAATAGATTGGGAAATGAGTTATCATGAACCCAATTAGGGTTAGATTGAAGTCAATCAAGACTATAAATGAGAGCAACTCCTTCCAGGTAGAGTTTTCACTACCGGTGTCATATGAGTAGGAGACGCCATGTTCTAAGGTTGGTAGTTAGATATTGTATCTGTTTAAAAATATAACATCTAGTCTTTTTATATGAAAATTGATGTGATATCCTTTTTGTTTGATTGTAGACATCGTGAATTGTGACTTGCCATCCGTTACTTGGCCCCCTGATGAAGCACATAATATAATATATAGCGAAACGGAGAGCCCCGTAGGGCAGAGTAAAAAGCTAAGTAACATTAGTTTGAATTTGTTGTTGAAAACAATCACGATTACAATATTGAAATTGAACATTGAAATTGAACAATTTTATTAGCATTAAAAGAGAGGTGGAGTTTTTTTAAGACCAAGGATTATAATGGAGTCCTAGAACAAGCAGACGATTAAATCGATTGATAAATTGAATAAAAATATCGTCATGCTGGGACTGATGAGGTCTTTTTTCTCCATTTTTTGAAAATAAAAAAATAAAAAATTATATAGAAAAAATTAAGAAAAATAAGATATCACATTATACATAGATATAAGTCTACACATAGTTTATGAGGATTCAGCTTGTTATTTGACTATTTAGTTTAGTTTTGTTGAAATCGAGTCCAGAGTTTTCTGTTGTTAATATCACTCCCACTCTCCTTTGAGACTTTTCCTATAGTCCAGTGGCTGGAAAAGTAGACTTGGAGGCAACTGTTTTCAAGGTTAATTGATTGTAATGTTTATTTGCCTCTTGATTAGGTGAAAGATAATTCATGAGTCCAATTGAGTAGCATTGATGTCTAGGGGTGTGGCATAGGCAAAATATTTTTGGTTTGTTTTTGGATTTTTCAGACTTCGTCCTGATTTTTGGGGCCATTTTTCTGTTTGTTGCAGACATTTATTGTAATACAAATATTGTAACATGCATAAAAACTTTTTAACATGCAATTTAAGCCCAAACTTTAATTTCTAGGCTAATGCACATTGCGTCAGTCTTGCCTGCACTAAAATTAAGGTGCACTAGTGAACTGAATATGAGCCAATGAATGCATATCCCTAGTTAGTTAACATAAACAGGTTTTTTTGTTTTTTTAAATATGATGCACTGCATTAAAGAGTGACGCTATTGGACTCACACATGTTTACATACATAAGCAGTTTTAAATATTAATGGATTGTGATTGATTTTTCATGTTTGCAGCATGGATTTTACAAATAAAATTAGGGTTGTGTTTAACCTCTTCCTTTAGATGATCATAATATTTTCTGAAGATAAAGTAGAAACAAAAATATAGAAATATATAAAAAAAAGTAGTTATATAAAGATCATATGGCCTATCCAGTCTGTCCATCCATGCTGTCTACTCTCCCTATCACTCCCTTAGAGATCCTATGTACTTCTCCCAAGATCTCTTGATTCAGATACTGTTTTGATCTCCACCCACCAGGAAGTCGTTCCAAGAATTCACTACCCGTTCCATTAAGAAGTATGTCCTCAATAAAAATATGGGGGGAAAAAAAAGAAGTATGTCCTCAGGTTGCGTCTGAGTTTATCCCCTTTCACCTCGTTCCAATTGAAAGAGACTCTTTTCCTGTGCATTTATGCTACATAGGTATTTAAATGTCTTTATCATTTCTCCCCTCTTCTGGTTTTCTTCCAGTGAATACATATTGAGATCTTTAAGTCTGTCCCATACACTTATGACAAAGACCACTGACCATTTTACAAGCCTTACTAGCCGCCCTCTAAAACAACTTCATCTTGTTTATATCTTTTTGAAGATGTAGTTTCCAAAATTGTATACAATATTCTAAATGAGGTCTCACCAGAGTCTTATACAGGGGCATCATCACTCCTTTTTCCTACTGGCCATTCTTCTCCCTAGGCACCCAAGCATCCTTCTCCTCTTTCTTGCACAAAAGTTCTTCATCCCCCCCTAAACTGTACCGTCAATCCAGTCAACTGCAGCAGGCGCAGACTCAGACCTTCCTTGAAGAATATTTTGCTGAGTCTGAGATGGACCTGGGCATCTGAGGATGAGCCAGAGGACTTTTCGGAGGAGAGGTCCCTTGGCCTACCTTCAGATCCCTCTCTGCTACAGGACAGAAGAAAATCTCCCCCAGAGGAAATCTTTTGTTGTTTTTTGAGAAAAATGGCAGAGGCTGTTCCTTTTAAGTTGGAGGTTGAGGATGAGCCCAGGGCCGTGATGTTGGCTGTCGTTGATTATGACTCTCCCCTTAGGGAAGCTGTGACAGTGCCCGTTCATAGCATTTCTGAGGGATTCTCTCCTTTTAAAAAAACATAGTGGATTAGCCATTATTTTCTAGTGTCACAGGTTGTTTTGTTTAGATTTACCATATCAGGACACTAGTTATACTGCACTCCCTCGTGAAGTGTTGAGCATTTCTGAGAAAACCTAGATAGATGATAACATTTGGTGGAATAGCTATAAGTCTGACTGCTGAGAAATACAGTAACATAGTAGGTGATAGCAGAAAAAGACCTGTACAGTCCATCCAGTTTGCCCAACAAGATAAACTCATATGTGCTACTTTATATGTATACCTGACCTTGATTTGTCTCTACCATTTTCAGGGCACAGACCGTAGACGTCTGCCCAGTACTAGCCCCACCTCACAACCACCGGTGCTACCACCCAATCTCCGCTAAGCTTCTGAGGATCCATTCCTTCTGAACAGGATTCCTTTATGTTTATCCCACGCATTTTTGAATTCTGTTACCGTTTTCATTTCCACCACCTCTCGTGGGAGGGTATTCCACCACTCTTTCCGTGAAAAAATATTGCTAAAGATGTAAAAAAAAATTGAAGTGGTGCAAAGAAAAGATACAAAAATGGTATGAGGTTTGCGATACAAAACATATGAGAAGAGACTTGCTGACCTGAACATGTATACCTTGGAGGAAAGGAGAAACAGGGGTGACATGATACAGATGTTAAAATATTTGAAAGGTATTAATCTGCAAACAAACCTTTTCCGGAGATGGGAAGGCGGTAGAACTAGAGGACATGACATGAGGTTGAAGGGGGGGGGGGGGCAGACTCAGTACACTAACCTTTCATAAGATTTGGGAGCTTTTGGATAATGTCTGGAAAATAAAAAAACACAAATCAACTTACTTATGCAGTGACACTCTGAATGATAACAGCACTCAAAAGAAGTGGAGAAAAAAGACCTCAGAATCAAGACTGAAGCTCACACAAAATAGCAGAGAACTAAGCTCAATAGAACCATCATGGGTCAGAAACTCCCTGATATGGTAAGGAAGCCCTGCCCAGCGCTTCGCCATTTTGGAGGCGATGCTGAAAGGAGGAGGGAGTACTACTCCCTCCCCTGTCATCTTAAGGTATGGGGGGGTTTGAGGCCACTAGACCACCAGGTGGGGGCTGGAGGTATGTTTTGACAGATCCGTGCCTTTTTTTTTTTTTTTTGACAGCCCGGACCTGTCAAACAACTTCTGCAGGAGAATTGTGCCTTGGGCTCATGCCCAGGCACAATCCTCCAGCAGAAGTAGTCCAATGATCAAAACTAATAGCGCGCATAATTTTGCATGTTATTAGTTTTGATCATCGGGGCATTGTTTCCCCGTGCTGTTCCAGTGCTAATTTTACAACGCTGTTCGGAACAGTGGGGAAACTGATCATCGGGACCACAGTGCCACAGGGAGTGCCGTGCTAACTTGAATTAGTGATTACTGCCCAAAGCATATTAAAGCTGCTTACTGAATCATAGACCAGTTCCCAATGTGAAATTCAAAAAGAACTAAACTTTTAAATGTCCCAAACTTCCTAACTTTGTCAGAAAAATTATGAAACAAGGGTTCAAAGTCACTTAGCTGTCACTGATGGGGCAGTCACTTGTGCCCAACTTGCTACAAGATTTGTTCAAAAAAGACTGCTTCAAGGGCTAAAGACCACGATTGCCATCACTAGAACAGCATTTCTGTATACCACCACTAAACAGATAGCACCAGTATTTAACTATTGTCTGTATTTAACTGTGTGGTTTGTTAGGACAGCTTTTTTGCTATCCTAATTTAACCAGTTTAGCCTTCCAGATTGCAGCTGAATGTCACTGCTATCTATATGGTTGGATGAAATGCCTTTGCTCCATCTCAGCACTGTGGAGGAGTAGCCTAGTGGTTAATGCAGCAGACTTTGATTTTGGGGAACTGGGTTCAATTCCCACTACAGCTCCTTGTGACTCTGGGCAAGTCACTTAACCCTCCATTGCCCCAGGTACAAATAGGTCCCTGTATATACTATGTAAACCGCTTTGAATGTAGTTGCAAAGGAAAACCACAGAAAGGCAGTCTATCATGTTCCGTACATAAGTGTTGCCATACTGGGACAGACCAAAGGTTCATCAGGCCCAGTATCCTGTGTCCAATCCAGGTCACAAGTACTTGGCAAGATCCCAAAACAGTACAATACATTTTATGCTTCTTATCCCAGAAATAAGCAGTGGATTTTCACAAGTCCATTTTAATAATGGCTTGTGGACCTTTCTTTTAGAAAGCTATCCAACCCTTTTTTAAACCCTGCTAAGCTAGCTGCTTTTACCACATTCTCTTGCAACGAGAGTTTAATTACACGTTGAATGAAGAAATATTTACTCCGATTCGTTTTAAATGTACTATTTTGTAGCTTCATTGCATGCCTCCTAGGCCTAGTATTTTTGGAAACAGTAAACAAGCGACTCGCGTCTACCCACTTCACTCAGTATTTTATATACCTCTATCATATCTTCCCTCAGCTGTCTTTTCTCTAAGCTGAAGAGCCCAAGCCATTTCAGCCTTTCCTCATAGGGAAATCATCCCATCTTCTTTATCATTTTTGTTGCCCTTCTCTGTACCTTTTCTAATTCCACTATATCTTTTCTGAGATGCGGTGACCAGAATTGCATACAGTATTCAAGATGCGGTCACACCATGAAGCAATACAAAGGCATTATAACATCCTCGTTTTTATTTTCCATTCCTTTCATAATAATACCTAACATTCTATTTGCTTTCTTTGCTGCCACAGCACACTGAGAAGAGGGTTTCAAAGTATCGTCAATGATGACTCCTAGATCCTTTTCCTGGCGGTGACTCCTAATGTGGAACCTTGCATCATGTAACTATATTTCAGGTTCCTCTTTCCCACATGCATCACTTTGCACTTGCTCATATTAAACATTATTTGCCATTTGGATGCCCAGTCTCATAAAGTCCTCTTGCAATTTTTCAAAATCCTTTTGAGATTTAATAACTTTGTTTCATAGGCAAATTTAATTACCTCACTAGTTATTCCCATATCTAGATCATTTATAAATATGTTAAAAGACAGCATTCCCAACACATACCCCTGCAGAACCCCACTATCTACCCTTCTCCATTGAGAATACTGGCCATTTAACCCTACCTCTCTGTTTTCTATTCTTTAACCAGTTTTTAATCCACAATAGAACACTACCTCCTATCCCATGACTTTTCCAATTTCTTCTGGAGTCTTTCATGAGGTACTTTATCAAATGCCTTTAGAAAATCCAGATACACAATATCGACCGGCTCACCTTTATCCACATGTTTGTTCACCCATTCAAAGAAATGTAGTAGATTGGTGAGGCAAGATTTCCCTTCACAAATCGATGTTGGCTTTGTCTCATTAATCCATGCTTTTAAATATGCTGTGTAATTTTGTTCTTTATAATAGTCTCTACCATTTTCCCATCACCGACATCAGGCTCACTGATCTGTAATTTCCCGGATCAGCTCTGGAACCCTTGTTAAAAATCGGTGTTAAATTGGTCACCCTCCAATCTTCCGGTACCATGCTTGATTTTAAAGATAAATTACATATTACTAACAATAGTTCTGCAAATTCATTTTTCAATTCTATCAATACTCTGGGATGTATAACATCCAGTCCTGGCGATTTGCTACTCTTCAATTTATCAAATTGCCCATTACATTTTCCAGGTTTACAGAGATTTGATTCAGTTTCTCTGATTCGTCAGCATTGAATACCATTTCTGGCACCGGTATGTTTCCCACATCTTCCTTGGTGAAGACTGAAGCAAAGAATTCATTTAATCTCTCCGTTATGGCCTTGTGTTCCTTGAGAGCCACTTTTACCCCTCGGTCATCTAGCGGTCCAACCAATTCTTTTGCCGGCTTCTTGCGTTTAATTTACCTAAAAAAGATTTTTACTATATGTTTTTGCCTCCAATGCAATCTTCTTTTCAAAGTCTCTGTTTGCCTTCCTTATCAGCGTTTGCATTTGATTTGCCATTCTTTATGGAGTTTCATATAATCCTTCCATGTTCTGAAGATTTTTCTTTTAGCTCTAACAGCTTCCTTCACCTCACTTTTTAACCTTGCCGGCTGTCGTTCCCCTTTCCCTATATGGAAAATTCATGGATAAAGGGTTTATATGTCTAGCAGCTTCTGCTAAATGCATAAACCTCTTTGAATATTGACCCAATAATTTGTGAATTTGTTTAGTAACTGAATATTGCTACTTAGATATCTAAGTCTAAGTGGTGGCACCCCCAGAATGTCCCAAATTCTGCCCCCTTTCCAGACAGACAGATAATAATTTAGGATGTATAACAATTTATTTGTCCAAAATTGTCTGATCACGGTCCAGGAATATATATATATAGATATATATTTTTTTAACACTTAGGACCTCTTTTACAAAGGTGTGCTAGCATTTTTAGTGTGCACTAACCATATATATGCCTGTAGGAATATAATGGGTGTCTACATGGTTAGTGCGCACTAATTTTTAGCGTGCTAAAAATGCTTGCACACCTTTGTAAAAGACCACCTTAGTGCTTTTTAATATTGATCTTGTGGCACTTTAATCATGAAGTGGAACCTATGCAGAGTGCCAGATTCAACTCTGGCCACCTTGATGGGCAGACTGGATGGACACTGCGGGTCTTTATCTGCTGACATTTATTACTGTATCTTTAAGCACTAATTAAACTAATGATACTTGACGTTGACATCTGCTAAGAATGAAGGATGAAAATGCTAAACCAGTGGTTCCCTAACCTGCTCCTGGAGGCACCCCAGCCAGTCAGGTTTTCAGTATATCCACAATGAATATTTATGAGATAGGTTTGTATGCAGTGGAGACAATGCATGCAAATCTCTTTCATGAATATTCATTGTGGATATCCTGAAAACCTGACTGGCCAGGGTGCCTCCAGGACCAGGTTTGGGAACCACTGTTCTAAATTTTATATGCAGAATGTGTTAGTTGGGTTCTTAGATAGATCTGCATTCCTTTGGGTAGGTTCTATTATTCATTCTTAAATCTTAATCCTTTATAGCAGTTCAAATGCATCTCCCACTGAAGGTGCTCCACTCTCAGGAAATTATGGCTGTACCCCTAACTCGCTGCCTAAGTTCCAGCATCCTTCTCATGAGCTGCTAAAGGAAAATGGGTTCACACAGCAAGTGTATCACAAGTATCGCAGACGGTGCTTAAATGGTAAGACTGTAAGATCGTGTTCTTTTCTGAACCTGAACCAGCTTAGAACAGCTTACAGTAGATCAGTAATGCAAAATCAGTGTTAAAATCCTTGTTCTCTTATTCTACTGCAGTATATACTATTGACTAAATATGTTCAAGTAGCTGTACTTTGCTTCATGACCCAGCCCATGTTGTGGCACAACATAAAGGGCTGGTGATTCAGATGTTTGGGGGGGAGGAGGTGGCCTTGGTTTATGCAGATTTTCTTCCTCTTGACCCATCCCCCAAGGTTGTTCAGATTCGCAGAATCTCCTGCTTTGTTCTCTCTGTGCCCCCACCCTCATTAATGTGCTCTTTGTCTCCTTCTACACAACACATTTTTGCACTTAGCTCTCTGTGCTCCCTGCCCTTGTCACTGCCAAAGTTGATGAAATTGGCTCCAACCAGACCTCCCCCCCCCCCCCGCTACTGATTTGTCTTTGCCAGCAAAATGAGCCAATCAAAGACAGGAGGTGAAGAATCGTTTACTATTTATTAAACCTTGATATACCGCCAAATCTACAGTAGGTCAAGGCCGTTTACATCATAGAAGATAAGAGAGAAAAGAACTACAAAAATCAACAGGAAAATGCTAAGATGCATTCACCAGAACCACTCAAACCCACTCGCAGGCACCATAATATCTCAATGGGACCCAGGGGTCTGTGCTGGGATCGCTGCTTTTTTAACATATCCTATATAATAATTTCCAACTCCAGCGTTCTGAAGCTGACTCCCCGTTGCACTGAAGGGTTCGGAGGGTTCGTGCTGCCTGTAACCATCTGTCTCACTGTAAACGTTTTGACGTCGAGGGCTGAACACTGAGAGGGAAGGGGACGCAGCATAGTTGCCAGGCAAAGCAACGCAACGTCACAAACATGAGGGACCTATCACAGACAGAAGAACTGAACGCCAGCAGCACGAGGCACAAACCCACTGTCTCAAACAATCAAGCAAGTCGCATGTCCAGACCCACAATCCCACAAACATCTTCACATCACAGAAGCTGCAGCAGAAGCGAGGAAGATCCGCCATCAACAAAAAAATTTGAATGCGAAGCAAAATCGTAAGCTTGCGACCCAGGTGACACAGCCCATGCCTGTGGACCTGGACCCCACCGTCTCCCCTCTCACTCCCGAGTCGCCGCTGGACCCGCTGCTCTCTTGCCCCTCCCGAGTCGCCGCTGGAACCCGTCCCCCGCCCAGAGCCGCACTCACCCTCCTCCCCGATAGACACTCCCCGCAGCCACACGCAAGCCATCCCGCCAACCTCCCTCTCCTCTCCCAGTGGAAGCGGGGAGGGAGAGCAGCGGGTCGAGTGAGCGGGGGGAGAGAGTGGGGTCCTCCAGGCCGCCCCCTCCTCCACGACCGACTCCCTCCCGAGTTGCCATTGGAACCCCCATCCTCTCCCCCTTCCCATCCCGACTCGCCTCGCCGCTGGACCTGGAGGACCCCACCCTCTCCCCCCACTCGCTCCCGAGTCGCCGCTGGACCCGCTGCTCTCTCCCTCCCCCCTCCCCCACAGACTTTCTCTCTGCCTATGACATTGTAACAAAGTTTACACTAAAAATATTGTTTATAAAGAAATCTTACTAATGTAAACAAAAATTATATTAAGAATACAACTGTTGAAACATTCATGGCAGAAAGCCATTTCCTTGCTAGTGCCCATTTCATTGGTTTCAGAAACGGGCCTTTTTTACTAGTTTATAAATGATCCACAGATGGGAGTAACTTATGAGGTAATTAAATTTGCTGATGACACAATGTTATTCAAAGTTGTTAAGTCGCAAAAGGATTGTGAAAAATTACAAGAGGACCTTAGAGACTGGGAGACTGGGCTTCCAAATGACAAATGACGTTTAATGTGAGCAAGTGCAAAGTGTGATGCATGTGGGAAAGAGGAACCCGAACTATAGTTACGTGATGCAAGGTTCCACATTAGGAGTCACTGACCAGGAAAGGGATCTAGGTGTCAATGTTGATGATACGTTGAAACCCTCTGCTCAGTGTGTGGTGGCGGCGGCGGCTAAGAAAGCAAATAGAATTACAAAATGAATGGAAAACAAAAGTAAGGATGTTTTGCCTTTTTATCACTCCATGGTGCAACCACACCTCGAATACTGTGTGCAATCCTGGTCACCGCATCTCAAAAAAGATATAGTGGAATTAGAAAAGGTACAGAGAAAGGCGACAATAATGATAAAGGGGATAGGAAGACTTCCCTGTGAGGAAAAGCTACAGCGGCTAGGGCGCTTCAGCTTGGAGAAAAGACAGCTGAGGGGAGATATGATAGAGGTCTATAAAATAATGAGTGGAGTGGAACGGGTAGACATGAATCGCTTGTTTACTCTTTCCAAAAATACTAGGGGGCACGCAATGAAGCTACAAAGTAGTAAATTTAAAACAAATTGGAGAAAATATTTCTTCACTCAACGTGTAATTAAACTCTGGAATTCTGTACCAGAGAATGTGGTAAAAACAAGTGAGCTTAGCGGGGTTGTAAAAAAGGTTGGATAGCTTCCTAAAAGAAAAGTCCATAAGCCATTATTAAGATGGGCTTGGGAAAATCCACTTCTGATTTCTAGGATAAGCAGTATAAAATGTATTGTACTGTTTTGGGATCTTGCCAGGTACTCGTAACCTGGATTGGCCACTGTTGGAAACAGGATGCTGGGCTTGATGGACCTTCGGTCTGTCCCAGTATATCAACACTTATGTATCTACCAGATGCATTCAGTTTAGCTTTCCATACAGACAAATCATAACAGGAAAACCTTAAACTTGATATGGCTAAGCTGCAAACTCTGATGGGCCATGTACAGACACCAGTAGGTTTTAATGCCAAAGAAAATGCGAGAAGTGCTATGACAGGCGCTGTACTAGTATTATCTACTGTGAAATTGTCTTCAAACTCAGAAAAAGGTGGAATTGGGGTTAAATAGGCCATTTTAGTATATTTTTATATTACTCTGCTTATCTAACTAAAGCAGCGTATTGTATAGTTTAGCAATTGGTCTGTGTTTAAAAATGTTAAAGCCTAGTATAGCAGTTATTAAAGTCATTGTTTAGTGTTTGATTCCCATCCAAATCAAGCTTAATCTTTTTTTCTTTTTTAGTTTTTCACCCATTTAGGAGTAGGTAGTTTTTAATTGGGGCTCCTTCATCAGATAGTAATTTTTTTATTTATTTTTTATTTTGTTACATTTGTACCCCACGCTTTCCCACTCATGGCAGGCTCAATGCGGCTTACATGGGGCAATGGAGGGTTAAGTGACTTGCCCAGAGTCACAAGGAGCTGCCTGTGCCTGAAGTGGGAATTGAACTCAGTTCCTCAGTTCCCCAGGACCAAAGTCCACCACCCTAACCACTAGGCCACTCCTCCACTCTTAGTAATACAGTACTCTTAGGTCCTTGAGTAAACCTAAAATAGCATAATATATAACTAGTAAACTTAAGGGACTTTATTTTAATTTACATTCCCTGACTCCTTTAGTAACCTTAATTAACAGCCCACCAATACAAAGATGCAGCCAGCAGTCCAGCAGTGAGATGGGGGCTATCCTGTCTTTTTCATTGAGTTTCACATGTATGATTATCTGCCAACTAGTTGGTAAGAGTAAAGAGCTCCTAGCACTGAGAGAGTCCGATCCTTGGAGGCTAGAGTAACAGACTTGGAGGAGCACAGACAGAGATACATATAGAGAAGATTTACAGGGGTAAAATCCCACCTCTAGTCTAGGCAACCTAAGTGCTTCGATGGAAGAGAAAGGTCACCCAAGAAAAGATCACCACCTTGATGTAGCAGGAAGTGATCCTGTTGCCCACACCTGCCCCTTGAGTGATATAATATCCTCTTACATTGAGGATGAGTCTCCAAAGGTATGTGGCCAAGAAGGAAGGGTTGGGATAGTGTTGTAGTTGGTTTTCAGGCAAGTAAATAGCTAGGTGGCTGGTGGACAATGAGGAACATTTAATAATCTGCCTGCCTGGTGCAAAGTTAGTGGATCTCATACATCACCTAGATAAGATTTTAGGCAGTACTGGAGAGGACCCAACTGTCTTGGTACATGTGGCTATCAGTGACATAAGAAAGTGAGAGATGAAAGTTGTAGAAGCCAAATGTAGTCCTTTAAGTAGAAAGTTGAAATCCTGTACCTCTAGAATAGCTTTCTTAGAAATGCTGCCTGTCAAGGATTTAGGGATAGTGAGCCCTTGGACTGCAGCCAGGGCTGCAGCAGACAAGTCCTCTGGGATGGCACAGGGCACAAAGCAGTGGTGAGCCAGACACTGAATCCAGACAAGGCAGACCAAGAACTGGATCCAGACATGAGAAAGAGCAACATAAGACAAGGCACAAGACATGGCAAACAAGCAGTGCAAACTAAAGACAAGGTAGAGCCTGGCAGTAGCAGGAACCAAGAACAGAGCTTGACTATAGCAGGAACCAGGAACTTAGGGAAGAACACTCATATGGGCTGCAAGGCCAAACTGGAACCCAAACAAACAGGAAGAAAGGGAAAAGGAACAAAATGAGACTCCCTAAGACAATACTAACCAGGCAACACACACTGCGCCAAACACAGCCTCAACAAAAGGTCAAAAGACCCTACACACCGGCACTAACAGTAAAAGAAGAATAAAAGGCAAACCCACGCAAAGAAACAATACACATTGTGCCTACACACAGTCAAACAAAAAGTAGTTCACACACAGACACAGAGAGATAGCTCAGGGCTGTGCTCGAAACCACAGCTAAACAGAAGAGCCTCTCACTCAGATTGAAACATCAGATACAGTGAGCGAAGGGTAAAGGGAAACCACACAAAGAGGCAGCTCAGGGCTGTGCCACACAGCCAAACGGAAGAGCAACTCACTCATATTCAAACATCAGACACAACAAGCAAAGGGTAAAGGGAAACCGCACAAAGAGGCAGCTCAGGGCTGTGCCACACAGCCAAATGGAAGAGCTAACAGGAGAGTAATTCACACAGGCTCAAACAAGAATCACACACAGAAACAGCTCAGGGCTGTGCCAGGAAGCACAGATAACAGAAGAGTAATTCACACAGGTTCAAACAAGAACCACACACACAGAAACAGCTCAGGGCTGTGCCAGGAAGCACAGATAACAGAAGAGTAATTCACACAGGTTCAAACAAGAACCACACACACAGAAACAGCTCAGGGCTGTGCCAGGAAGCACAGATAACAGAAGAGTAATTCACACAGGTTCAAACAAGAACAACACACACACACACACACACACACACACACACACACACAGAAACAGCTCAGGTCTGTGCCCGGAGGCACAGCTAACAAGAAGAGCAGTTCAGTCAGATTCAAACAACAACACTACAGCAAGTAAAAGGTAAAAAGACCTGTTGCAAAGGCAACATATAAAAGTTCAAAGGTCCTTTGTAAAGGAGGTGGCTGGTGATGTCACAACTAGGAATGAGGCTTGGCTGTAGGATCGATCACCAAAGCAAGGCTTGGCTGCAGGGACACCAGAGTGAGGCTTGGCTGCAGGAACTCCAGAGCGAGGCTTGGTTGCAGGAACACCAACAGCAGAAGCCACCATGCAGGTAAAAGGCAATCTGGAGATGTCTCAGAGCCAGATTACTGAGAAAAAAAATTAATCTGGACGTGGGGCATGGCCACAGCCATGACACTGCCCTTTCCACACATGGGACCCAAAAGACAAGCAGAGCTCCAGAGTCTCAATGTGTCGATGAGACAATGGTGCAGGAAGGAGGGATGTAGCTTTTTTAGAAATTGGGCAACATTCTGGAAAGGGAAGGGGACTGTTTCAGGAAGATGGGTTCCACCTTAACAAGGGTGGAACCAGGTTGCTGTCATCAACATTTAAAAAGGAGATAGGGCAG
The DNA here is from genome assembly GCF_901765095.1 of Microcaecilia unicolor. Taxonomy (NCBI): domain Eukaryota; kingdom Metazoa; phylum Chordata; class Amphibia; order Gymnophiona; family Siphonopidae; genus Microcaecilia; species Microcaecilia unicolor. The sequence continues at coordinate 644,139,696 of NC_044032.1, read as the reverse complement.
TTTTTAAACTAGATCCTGAGGGAAAGCCAGCAGTTGCTGAAGCACAGGGTTCAGAATTGGTATCTTTGAAGGATATCATCAAAACAGGTAAGTAAGGGCAACGTGATAATGAGGTTGCAATAAAGGCAACAGTAGACCAGTTGCCTTAAATAAAGAGCAGACAGACAGACATTAGAGTGTCTTTATATAAATTCTAGAAGCCTAAAACATAAAACAGGAGTATTACAGTATAAAGCACTAAATGAAAAGGAAGGAAGATAATAGGGTGGATCAAATTCATATTGGTGTAGGGATAGCGCTATATATTAAAGAGGGCCTTGAATCAAAAAGAATAAAAGTTCTGCAGGAAAACCTTTGAATCCTTACAAATACAAAATTCCATATGTATGTATTTATTTATTACATTTGTACCCCGCACTTTCCCATTCAAAGCGAGTTCAATGCGGCTTACATAGTAATAGTGTTACATAATGTTGTTAGAGAGAATATAAGTTAAGTATATTAGAATGCTGAAAGAGAGGGGGGATGGGGTACGGGATAGGGATAGGGAAATTGATGGGAGATATAATCTTGGTCATTGTAGTTGTTTCTTGGATATGTGTTGGTAGATGGGTTCATAGGGTTAGTTTGGGTAGGTTTGTTTTAACAGATGGGTTTTTAGCGATTTCCGGAAGGGAAGATATTCACTGATTGAACAGATGGGTCTGGGGAGGGCATGTAAATGGCGGGGGGGGGGGGGGGGACTTGATATACTGCCTTTCTGTGGTTTTTGCAACTGCATTCAAAGTGGTTTACGTGGAAGGGCATAATCGAAGGGGACGCCCAAGTTTTGCTGAGGACGTCCTCGCAAAACATACCGGTGGAGGGATGGGGAAACCCATATTATCGAAACAAGGTGGACGTCCATCATTCATTTCGATAATACGGTCGGGGACACCCAAATCTTGACATTTAGGTCGTACTTAGAGATGGTCATCCCTAGACTTGGTCGTTTGATTTTCGGCGATAATGGAAACTAAGGACGCCCATCTCAGAAACTACCAAATGCAAGCCCTTTGGTCGTGGGAGGAGCCAGCATTCGTAGTGCATTGGTCCCCCTGACATGCCAGGACACCAACCGGGCACGCTAGGGGGCACTGCAATGGACTTCAGAAATTGCTCCCAGGAACATAGCTCCCTTACCTTGTGTGCTGAGCCCCCCAACCCCCCTCCCCCCCAAAAAAAACCCACTACTGTACACCACTACCATAGCCCTTACGGGAGAGAAGGTAGAGGATCTAGATGAACAGATCAAGAAGCACACAAATGCTATGGCTTCGCTCTCCCGCCGGGCACCTTCTGCTGCAACCTCCTCAACTAGGAGGTTTTTTGATGGGCCGCGGAGTGCTCCCTATTCCTATTCCAGGCGTAGGTACACTCCTGCGTCTTGCCAGCCTACTTAGGCTCAGCCCAAGTGTGCTCGTTCCCTTCAACAGCGTTCGCCCAAGGCCCCTTCTGCTTCCCAGCAAAAGCAAGGGATGGGCTTTTGACTGGCTCCAGGAAAGCATAGCTTCAGTAAAAGTGTCCGTGCCGGACGACTTGCCAGCCCAGCTGGGGGGAGGTTGATGTTTTTTCACCAAAGGTGGCGTCTCATAACCTCCGACTGGTGGGTTCTTCAAATAGTCTGGTTAGGATACACCCTCAATCTGGAAAATCAAACCTCCAAATTGCCCACCGGGAGCTCATTCGTACAGCTTCCAGCACAGGCAGATACTTGCAGAGGAACTCTCCGCCCTTTTAAAGGCCCATGCGGTCGAACCCGTTCCACCAGGGGAAGAAGGGCTGGCATTCTATTCGCTGTACTTCCTTGTGCAAGAGAAAACAGGGGGGTGCATCCCATCCTAGATCTAAGGGCCCTGATCAAATTCCTAATTTGAGACAAGTTCAGGATGGTTTCCATGGGCAACCTTCTTCCTATGATTCAGGAAAACGATTGGCTATGCTCTCTGGACTTAAAGGAAGCTTACACACACATCCTGATACTTCCAGCTCACAGGAAGTATCTTCGATTTCGGCTGGGAATACAGCACTTTCAGTACCACGTACTGCCTTTTGGCCTAGCGTCAGCTCCCAGGGTATTCACAAAATGCCTAGCAGTAGTTGCAACGTCGCTACGCAGACTGGAAGTGCATGTGTTCCCTTATCTCGACGATTGGCTGGTGAAGAGCAACTCGGAGGATGGTGCTAAAGAGTCCATGCGGATGACTATTCAGCTGCTGGAACCTCTAGGGTTCCTAATAAATTACCCCAAGTCCCATCTCACTCCTGTTCAGAAATTGGAGTTCATTGGAGCACTGCTGGACACAAGGACAGTTCGGGCCTACCTTCCTGAGACATTGGCAGACAACCTTCGGTCCAACCAAATTATCTTAATTCAGACGGACAATCAGGTTGCGATGTACTACACCAACAAGCAGGGGGGGCACCAGATCTCGCCCTCTGTGTCAGGAGGCCGTCCAGATGTGGCTTTGGGAATGCCGTCATGGCATGTTTCTCCACGCCACTTATCTTGCAGGTGTAAACAACATTCTCCAAGGACAAGCAGGCTGCTTGTTCTCACATGTGGGTCGATGTCCGCGTCGTCCCAGGAAACGGCAAATTTTTCTAGCAAAAATAAAAGGTTTTGCCCAGAGTCGTCTTGCGTGTGAATCATGTGCACCGAGCACGCGCGGACGACTTCCCCTTAGTTCTTTTTTGTCCGCGATGAGGTGACAGGATTTTTTATGCTCTCCTCATTTTTTGGCCCAGGAACAAGAGTCTGACAACTATTTTTTCTATTTCTTTTAATTTTTTTGTCATTTTCCTTAAAAAAAAAAAAAAAGTTATACTCCCTTGGTTTCTTTTAGTGTTTTTTTTTGCCTATTTTAAAGTTTACTTTCTTTTCGACGCAGCCGGCCTTTAGGCTGCGTGGTCAGGTTTCTCCCTTTTTGTGCCCTTCACTTTTTTGGCACAATCGCTTTGTTTGATTTCGCCGAAGTCGTTTTTCCTTCCATGTTATCGAGGACACCCAGCGGCTTCAAACGTTGTACTCGATGCAACCGGACCATCTCAGGTACCGATACACACTCCTGGTGTATCCAGTGCCTTGGGCCCGACCATAGCCCAGCCGCTTGTAGTCTGTGTCTTCGTATGAAGAAATGGACCCATGCGTCTCGAGAAGCCCAATGAGAAAAGCTTTTTGGGGCTTGGTCCGGTCCTTCGACGTCCTCATGCCCACCCTGGCAAAAGCGGCTTACACACCTTGGACTGCAAGAAAGCATTGGCCTTTTACGTGGAGCGGATGAAGCCCTTCAGATAGTCTGCCCAGTTGTTTGTTGCTTTTGATCCCAACAGGAGGGGAGTTGCCATCGGAAAATGCACAATCTCCAGTTGGCTAGCAGATTGCATATCCTTCGCTTATGCCCAAGCTGGACTGACTCTTGAGGGCCATGTCACGGCTCATAATGTTAGAGCTGTGGCTGCGTCGGTGGCTCACTTAAAGTCGCCTCCATTGAAGAGATTTGCAAAGCTGTAACATGGTCTTCGGTCCACACATTTACATCACACTCTTCTACCTTGAGCAGGATACCCGACGTGACAGTCGGTTTGGGCAGTCAGTGCTGCAGAATCTGTTTGGGGTATAGAATCCAACTCCACCCACTTAGGCCCGTTTTATTCTGTTCCAGGCTGCACTCTCAGCTAGTTGTATATAGTTTCAGGTTAATCTACGTTTTGCCCTCGCCGTTGCAAGGCCCAATTAACCAATTTTTATTGTTTTGCGTGAGCCTGGATGCTAGGGATACCCCATGTTTGAGGATAATTCAGCCTGCTTGTCCTCGGAGAAAGCAAAGATACTTACCTGTAGTAGGTATTCTCTGAGGGCAGTAGGCTGAATTATTCTCACACATGGAGTATACCTAGCATCCAGGCTCACCCAAAACAATAAAAATTAGTTAATTGGGCCTCGCAACAGCAAGGACAAAACGTAGATTCTCACAATCCCGCCCACCTCCCCTGAGTTATTTATTTCTTTATGCTTTGTGACTTAACTGAGTAGTGCGGTTGCGCGACAGGCAGGAAGTCAGTCCGCGCATGTGCGGTGTGGCGCTGCAAATGTGCCAGAAATCTGTAGCAAATTTTTATTTCTTGCTATGTTTTTATGCCAATTCCCTGGCTGACGCGGATCATCTACCCATGTGTGAGAATAATCAGCCTGCTGTCCTTGGAGAATACCTGCTACAGGTAAGTATCTTCACTTTTCTCTGATTCGTTTTAAATTAACTACTTTGTAGCTTCATTGCGTGCCCCCTAGTCCTAGTATTTTTAGAAAGAGTAAACAAGTGATTCACATCTACCCGTTCCACTCCACTCAGTATTTTATATACCTCTATCATATCTCCCCTCAGCCTTCTGTTCTCCAAGCTGAAGAGCCCAAGCAGTTTCAGCCTTCCCTCGTAGGGAAGTCGTCCTATCCCCTTTATCATTTTCGTCGCCCTTCTCTGTACCTTTTCTAATTCCACTATATCTATTTTGAGATGCAGCAACCAGAATTGCACACAATATTCAAGGTGCGGTCACACCATGAAGTGATACAAAGACATTATAACATCCTTGTTTTTATTTTCCATTCCCTTCCTAATAATACCTAACATTCTATTTGCTTTGTTTGCTACCACAGCACACTGAACAGAGGGTTTCAAAGTATCATCAACGATGACTCCTAGATCCTTTTCCTGGTCAATAACTCCTAATGTGGAACCTTGCATCACGTAGGTATAGTTCGGGTTCCTCTTTCCCACATACATCCCTTTGCACTTGCTCACATTAAACATTATTTGCCATTTGGATGCCCAGTTTCCCAGTCTCGTAAGGTCATCTTGCAATTTTTCACAATCCTCTTGCGATTTAACAACTTTGAATAACTTTGTTTCATCAGCAAATTTAATTACCTCACTGGTTATTCCCATATCTAGATCATTTATAACTATGTTAAAAAGCAGTGGTCCCAACACAGACCCCTGGGGAACCCCACTATCTAGCCTTCTCCACAGTGGCGTAGCCAAGGGGGGTGCCAGGGGAGCAGTCGCTCCCCCAAACGGAGTTCTGCCAGCTCCGGCGCCTATGTTTTTCTCAACATGTTGCGCACCAGCGACGGTGGAAGTCTAATCTTGCTCCCCCCGCGCCGTCAACCTTGCTCCGCTTCTGCTTCTCCATTGAGAATACTATTTAACTCTACTCTCTGTTTTCTATCTTTTAACCAGTTTTTAATCCACAACCTTCTACCCCATGACTTTCTAATTTCCTCTGGAGTCTTTCATGAGGTACTTTGTCAAATGCTTTTTGAAAATCCAGACACACAATATTTTATTTATTTATTTATTTTTGTTGCATTTGTATCCCACATTTTCCCACCTTTTTGCAGGCTCAATGTGGCTTACATTATGCCGTAATGGCGATCGCCATTTCCGGTATAAGAAATACAAAGTGGTATTGCATTAGAGTTCATAAATGATAGAGTACATTATAGAGTAAGTTAGATAATCAGTTCGTTTCCGGCGTGAGAAATAAGGTGGTAGTGCGTTAACGTTCATTAGTGACAGAGTGACTGAAGCAGTCAGGTATAGAGAGTTCGGTTTTGCCTGGTTCTGGTATAGGTTTCGTTGTCTGGAATTTAGGATGGCTCGTTGTGGTATGCCTTATTGAACAGGTTGGTTTTTAGTGATTTTTGGAAGTTTGTTAGGTCATGCATTGTTTTTATGGTGTTTGGTAGTGCATTCCTAATTTATGTATGAGAAGCTGGATGCATATGTTAATTTATATTTTAGTCCTTTTGCAGCTGGGGTAGTGGAGATTCAGGAATGTGCGTGCTGACTTTTTTGTGTTCCTGGGTGGTAGGTCTATGAGGTCTGACATGTAGACCGGGGCCTCGCCGTGAATGATTTTATGAACCAGAGTGCAGATTTTGAACGCAATATGTTCTTTAAGTGGGAGCCAGTGTAGTTTTTCTCTTAAGGGTTTGGCGCTTTTGTATTTCGTTTTTTCGAATATGAGTCTGGCTGCTGTGTTTTGGGCAGTTTGGAGTTTCTTAATGATTTGTTCTTTGCATCCGGCATAGATTGTATTGCAGTAATCTAGGTGGCTTAGCACCAATGATTGTACCAGGCTGCAGAATATTTCTCTTGGGAAGAAAGGTTTTATTCTTTTAAGTTTCCACATTGAATGGAGCATTTTCTTTGTTGTGTTTTTCGCATGGTTTTCTAGTGTGAGATTTCGGTCAGTTGTAACTCCGAGAATTTTCAGGCTATCTGAAACAGGAAGGGTGTAGTCTGGGGTCTTTATAGTGGTGAGTTTGTTCATGTTATATTGTGATGAGAGGATGAGGCATTGTGTTTTTTCTGCATTGAGTTTTAATTGAAATGCATCCGCCCATGAATTCATGATTTGGAGGCTATGTTTGATTTCATTTGAGATTTCTGTTAGATCATGTTTGAATGGGATGTAGATCGTGACATCGTCTGTGTAGATGTAAGGATTAAGGCCTTGGTTGGATAGTGATTTGGCTAGAAGTGTCATCATTAAGTTGAAAAGGGTCAGTGAAAGTGGTGATCCTTGGGGTACTCCGCATTCTGGTTTCCATGATGGTGATGTATTCGAATTTGATATCACTTGATATGTTCTTGCGGTTAGGAATCCTTTGATCCAACTAAGTACACTTCCTCCAATCCCGAAGTATTCTAGGATGTTTAATAGTGTTTTATGGTTTACCATGTCGAACGCACTGGACATGTCGAATTGTAGGAAAAGTACACTATTGCCAGTTGCAATTGCTTGTTTGAATTTGGTTAGGAGAGTGATTAGTACTGTTTTGGTGCTGTGGTTGGATCGAAATCCTGATTGTGATTCATGTAATATTGAGAATTTGTTTAAGTAGTCGGTAAGCTGCTTGGTTACCATACTTTCCATTAGTTTGACTGCCAGAGGGATAGATGCTACCGGGCAGTACTTGGTTATGTCCTTTGCTTTTTTCTTTGAATCTTTAGGTATTGGGGTGAGTAGTATGTTTCCTTTATCCTTAGGGAGTGATCGTGTTGTAACATGTAATTTAGGTGTGATGTGAGGTCTCTTATGAAGTGTTGCGGGGCTGATTTTATTAGGTTGATGGGGCATATGTCCAGTTTGCAGTGGGATTTGGCGAACCTGTTAATCGCTTGGGCGATGATTTCATCGGTAAGTGGAGCGAAGTTTGTCCAGATTCGGTCTGCTGGATATTCATCAGGGATTAGGTCTAGACAGTCAATGAATTTTTCGTGATCGGTGGTATTAAGAGGTAGCGTGGTTCATAGCTTTATAATTTTCTCGTTGAAGTATTTAGCAAGCTTGTCTGCTGATGGGGTGTCTTTGTTGGTTGTGTTAACCGGTGTGGTATCTAGTAGTTTGTTCACGATTTGGAAACCTTTATGCGTGTCTTTGTAGTCTGCCCCTATTTTGGTTTTGTAGTATGACCTTTTGGTTTGTCTTATTGCACATTTATATTTTCTTTGCATTTGTTTCCATGTTTGCTCGTGCTCGTTCAAGCCTCCTGGTTTGTGTTTTTAGTTTTTTCAGTTCTTCGTTAAACCATGGTATCGAGTTATGAAGAGAAACTTGCTGCAGAGGCTACTCACAGTAACAACTTTTTCAGGTACATTAGAAGCAGAAAGCCTGCAAGGGAATCCATGGGATCATTAGATCATAAAGAGGCAAAAAGTAGTACTCAGGGAAGACAAGGTCTTAGTGGAGAAACTGAATGAATTCTTTGCTTCGTTCTTTATGGAAGAAGATGTAAGAGATCTGTCTGTATTGGAAATGGTTTTGAAGGGTGATCTGCTGTTAGTAATGTGTAACCTGTCATAAAAATTGTCCGTAGTACCTGAAGATTGGAGGGTGGCCAATGAGACACCGATTTTTAAAAAGGGTTCCAGGTGTGATCCGGGAAATTACAGACCAGTAAGCCTGACGTCAGTGCTGAGCAAAATTGTGGAAACTATTTATTATAAAGAATAAAATTATGGAACACATAGACAAACATGGTTTAATGGGACAGAGTCAGCATGGGTTCATCCAAGGGAAGTCTTGCCTCACCAGTTTGCTTCATTTCTTTGAAGGCATGAATAAACATGGATAAAGGTGAGCCAGAAGATTTAGTGTATCTAGATTTTCAGAAAGCTTTTGATAAAGTTCCTCATGAGAGACTCCTGAGAAAATTAAAGAGTCATGGAATAGGAGGAGGCAATGTTCTGGTGTGGATTAGGAATTGGTTATTGGACAGAAAACAGAAGGTAGGATTAAATGGTCATTTCTGTCAGTGGTGGATAGTGAGCGGTGGAGTTCCGCAGGGATCAGTACTGGGACCGGTGCAATGATATGGAAATCGAAACAACGAGTGAGGTGATTAAATTTGCAGGTGACACAAAACTATTCAAGGTTGTTAAAACAAGTGCAGACTTTGAAATATTGCAGGAAGACCTTCGAAAATTAGAAGACTGGGCATCCAAATGGCAGATGAACTTTAATGTGGACAAATGCAAGATGATGCAGATTGGAGAGAATAATCCGAATCATAGTTACCTGATGCTAGGGTCCACCTTGGAGGTCAGCAATCAAGAAAAAGATCTATGTGTCATTGTAGATAATATGCTGAAATCTTCTGCTCAATGTGCAGCAGCGGCCAAAAAAGCAAAGAGGATGCTAGTAATTATTAGGAAAGGGATGTTGAATAAGACCGAAAATACTGCAATGTGTCTGTATTGCACCATGGTGCAAACTCACCTTGAGTATTGTGTTCAGTTCTGGTCGCCGTATCTCAAACAAGATATGGCGGAATTAGAAAAGGTTCAAAGAAGAGCGACCAAAATGATAAAGAAGATGGAACTCCTCTCATATGAGTAAAGGCTAAAGAGGTTAGGGCTCTTCAGCTTGGAAAAGAGACGGATGAGGGGAGATATGATTGAGGTCTACAAAATCCTGAGTGGTGTAGAACGAGTAGAAGTAAATAGATTTTTTTACTCTTTCCAAAAGTACAAGGATTAGAGGACACTCAATGAAGTTACACGGAATACTTAAAAACAAATAGGAGGAAATATTTTTTCACTCAATGAATAGTTGGGCTCCTAAACTAGCGGTTAGTGAGTCTGGCTTTTAAAAAAAAGTTTAGACATGTTCCTGGAAGAAAAGTCATAAGTGCATAAATATTGCCATACTAGGATAGACCAAAGTTCCATCAAGTCATAGTCTGCTATTGAGACAGCCATGGGGAAACAACTGCTTGCCCTGGGATGACTGGTATCATGGAATGTTGCACGATTTTGGTTTCTGCCAGTTACTTGTGACCTGGCTTGGCCACTGTTGGAAACAGGATACTGGGCTAGATGAACCATTGGTCTGACCCAGTATGGCTACTCTTATGTTCTTATGTAATGGAACTTATCTCACTTGGGACTCAGGCCACTCAAGAATTTATGTGTCGTTCAAGTCACGAGCAACACAGACTCCTTAATCTGGTGATTGAACCAGTTAAATCTGGCAATACATCTCATTTGTTATTCCCTCTCTCCCTGACGCTGAGCGGTACTATTGGCAGACTTTTAAGAGTTAGTATAACTAATACACATGTAGACAAATAGCAGTTGAAGCAGTAGAACTGCACATGAGAATTTCCTTATCTTATTCTATAAGATAGGCAACTTTTATCTCAAACACCCAAGACAGAAGACAAGAAGGGGCTAATTTTCTAGAAGTGTGCCTATATTTATACACCTCTTCATTGGCTATTCTATATAGGAAAGTAGGAACCTACTTTCCTTTATAGCAGGGGCGTAGCTACGGGTGGGCCCAGGCCCATCCAATCTCAGCTCAGGCCCAACCAAACAACGACGACTGGAATGGCGACTTTTACCCGAAGTCGCAGCGACAAACAGGTGGGCAGCGCTGCGGTAGTAAAAGCAACGAGGAGGCAGGTTCGACTCCGTCCTTCGCTTCCCTGCCCTCTTCGTCCCGCCTTCCTCTGATGTCATTTCCTTTTGGGCAGGCGGGGCACTGAGAGGGCAGGGAAGTGAAGGACGGAGTCAAACCTGCCTCCTTGTTGCTTTTACTACCGCCGCCTGCCTGCCCGTTCGTTGCTGCAACTTCGGGAGTGGAATGGAAGCGAGCCAGCCTATCTTGTCCACTGTAAGTAAGGAAGACATTTGAAATCACTGTTTCCACTCCCCCGCGCAGCCGTCGCCATTCACTTAAAACACAGCAAGCAAACTTGTGAGCTGCTGCATCCACGTTGTTGTTCTTTACAGATGGCTGGGAGATGCTGCGAAGGGGGAGGGGGGAGACGCTGGATAGAAGGGGGAAGGGGATGGACAGAAACAGGATGGGCAGGGGAGAGAGAAGAATTGCTGGACAACAGGGATTGATGTAGGGGACAGGGGAAAGAGGAAATTTGCTGGAGATGGATGGAGGAGAGGGCAGGGGAGAATGGAGAGTTGCTGGACGGAGCGAAGGGCAGGGGAAGGAGGAGAATTGCTGGACATGGATGGATGGAGGGGAAAGAGGAGAGAGGAAATTTGCTGGAGATGGATGGAGGAGAGGGCAGGGGAGAATGGAGAGTTGCTGGACATGGAGCGGAGGGCAAGGGAAGGAGGAGAATTGCTGGACATGGATGGATGGAGCGGAAATGGGAGAGAGGAAATTTGCTGGAGATGGATGGCTGGAGGAGAGGGCAGGGGAGAATGGAGAGTTGCTGGACATGGATGGATGGAGGGGAGGTCAGGGGAAAGAGGAGAATTGCTGAACTTGGATGGATGAATGGAGGGGGCAGGGGACAGAGGACATTTGCTGGATATGGGTGGATGGAGGAGAGGGCAGGGGAGAATGGAGAGTTGCTGGACGAATGGATGGAAGGAGGGGAGAGAAGTCAGAAAGGAGGTGCACATGGATGGTGGGGAGGGAAGAGAGGGGAAATACTGGACATGGATGGAGTGGAGGGCAGGGAAGAGAGGAGAAATGTTGGACAAGGATGGAGGGAAGGAAAGACAAAGGAAGGAGATGCACATGGATGGAGGGGAAGGGAGATAGGAGAAATGCTGGACATGGATGGAGGGGAGGGAAGACAGAGGAAGTAGATGCACATGGATGGAGGGGAGTGAGGAGAAATGCTGGATATGGATCAAGGGGAAACTGCTGAGTTTAAGGGCTGGTTTGGAACACGTTGAGGGCAGATACTGAAACTCGAGGAAGGATAGGGACAGGGCTACAGATGGTAGACAGGACGCATAAGGACACAGGAAGATGGTGGACATGGTGAGAGAAAAAATATCAAATGGAAAGAAGACACTGCATAAAACAGAAGACACTGGGACCAAAGCGAATAGATCAGACAACAAAGGTAGAAAAAAGTATTTTTATTCAGAATTTATTAATTGGAATACGTCAGCTTTTGGAAATGTGCATCTGTGATATTTTGCATGTAAGTTTCAATTTTTCTGGTGTTGCTGCATGCTGTCTGACTTCTTGAGTTAACTTTCCAGTTCAGTATTTTGCCTTCATATTTTTTGATTTCTAGTTCCTTGTGTCATGTCTGTTGTGTCATGTGTTTTTCATGTGTGATCAAGGTGCATTATTCTGCTAGCGTGTAGTATTTGCAGCCCTTTTTGTTTTGCTTTTTTTTCATGAGGTAATGTAATTACAGTTCTGCCTTTTCAAGCATAAGGTTGTAGCTCATCCTGTCCTTGGAATTAGTGCTGTTATGGTTTAGTAAGGATATGAGTGTGTTTTTGCACAAGTTTGTGTATAGCATTTTGCAGTGGAGAGGTTGTGGGATAATGTAATTATATTTAAAAATATCAATTTTTCCATTAAGTATGTATGTGGTTATACTGATGCAGGGCAGCTGTTGGACAGAAATCCATCATCAAGTGAATTCTAAGGCATTATTTTGTAGGATCCCAAGAGACACTACTCATATAGACAGTGCGTGCCCACCCATATTAGCTCTGGGCCCACCCAAAATCTCAGGTCTGGCTACGCCACTGCTTTATAGAGTACTAGCACAATCAGGTATACTTATGAGAGCCATAGAGCTGGTGTAAGTGCTTGCATCTACATGCTGGAGATATATGTGTAACTTATTTTATAAGGTACGCACGTAAGTGTGAGTCCTGCCTATGTGTATGCCTACCTGTGAAATATATGCTAAAGTGTCAGTAACGTATCTCATAAGAGGCAGTCGGGGTTTTGTGGTTTCCATGTTGTAGTGCTTAGTAAAGGTGTTGTCCAACTAGTGGGAGAACATTGAAAATGTGCCTTTTATAGACCAGGAATTACAGCAAAGTAACATTCCTGCTTTGCTCTTATTCTTTCAGAGAGGAAACGATTAGGAATTGGCCAGTCACAAGAAATGAACACACTCTTCCGTTTCTGGTCATTTTTTCTCAGAGATCACTTTAATAAGAAAATGTATGAGGAATTTAAACAGCTCGCTGTGGAAGAAGCCAAAGAGAACTACAGGTGAGAGCTGCCTTTTCCACAGAGAAGGTTTCTGCACATTTTGGTTAGATAATTGCCTTCTTTTTACAAGTCCTTTTAAATTTGTGCTAAAATTTATCATTGTACTGATATAAAAAGATTAACAAGCCAAATTATTTGAACCTTTTGGGAAACAGGTTTCATAACTGTTATATACTGTTTAAGTACTGTGAAGCTATATTGAGCAAAATCCTTTTCCTCAGAAACCCTGCAAAGCTGCTTACCTTACTACTACTACTTATCATTTCTATAGCGCTACTAGATGTACGCAGCGCTGTCTTACTTTCTTGCTGTCCGACCATTATTAAAGAACCATCATGCATCACTAGTGGTATGTTCCCAGATTCCCTCCTCACACAGTATATATGTCAGACATGGTAATAGCCTTCTGTTTCTTACAAATGGAGGCAGCTGCCTCTGGTCATATTCATTTCCAATAAAAGAACATTGCTCCTCTGTTCACCACCCTAGTCAGTCTTCGAAGCACAGTCAAAGAAAGTGAACTTAGATTGCACCAGGGATCATGTGTCTCTAAAAGAAGTGGTGCGATAGCCATGTTAGTCTACTTTTAAAGGTAATAAGTAGAAATAAAACAAAACGTAGAAAAGAAAATAAGATGATACCTTTTTTTTATTGGACTAACTCAGAGGTTCTCAACTCAGACCTTGGGATATACCAAGCCAGTCGGGTTTTCAGGATACCCACAATGAATATGCATGAGAGAAATGTGCATGTGCTGCCTCCATTGTATGCAAAGCTATATAATCAGGGGTGTGCTGGTAAATTTTTAACAGGCTCTTTCTCCGGACGTAGCCAGCTCTGCAGTTGGAAGGGCCAGGGGTGGCCGGGTGGGGGGGGGGGGGGAGCAACACTTGCCTGTCTCTCCTCCCTCCCTTCATGCAGGTAGGCATACCTTTGCTGGCAACCAATAAATGGACTGCCACCACTCCCAACATCTTGCTCTGAGCAGCATGCTGAAACTTCTCACACATGCTGGAGAAGTCCCAGCCTGCTGCTCAGAGCTGGAAACAAGGAGCTGGGAGCAGCAGCAGTCTATGTACTTGGCTAGCAGGGCTGAGCATCCCCACCAGCAAAGTAAAAGAGAATTCAGCAGGGGGCCCAAGCCCACATTTTGGGAGCCAGTTGTTAAAGTAGCCATGGAGGGCCCTACTTTAACAACCGGCTCCCAAAATTCTTAAAAACTTAACAACCGGCTCTTGCGAGCCTGTGAGAGCCTGCTCCAGCACACCACTGTATATAATGCATATTCATTGTGGGTATCTTGAAATCAAGACTGGCATGGTGTGTCCCAAGGACTGTGCTGAGAACCCCTGGAGTAACTTAATACATTTTTTGATTAGCTTGTGAAGGGTTACCTTTGAAAGCTAATAAAAAAATGTATTTAGTCCAATAAAAAAAGGTATCAGCTTATTTTCTCTGTTTTGTTTTATTTCTATTTATCACTAAAGGAAAATATACATTACAATGAGCAATTTATTCTCTCTCTGAAGTAGTAGAACCATACACATACTAAAAGATTTCCAGCTAAGGGCTGTCTTCAAATAGAAGGTGAATAAGAAAAGAACCTATTACTTTGTTTTATTTTCTGTGGGGTTTTTTTTTTTTTGAGAGGGTATTGTTTTTGCACAGAGAAAACAACAAAGAAACATGAAGCTGACCTTAAGCAGAGGAAATTAGAAGTTTCCAGCAAATTCCAAAAGGTACATCAAATATCTCATAGCTTATTTCAAGGAATAAGTGATAGCTGTTAATTTGTTTCCAGGAACTGTCTAAACCTCTCTTGAACTTTACTGTCTTAGAGATCCTTTTACAAAGCTGCAGCAAAAGGGGGCATTTGCTGTCATCGGTGCATGTTTTTGACATATACCGAGGTCCCCTTTTTACCGCAGTGGGTAAAAGGCAAGTCTTTGGTTTTTTTTTTTTTTTAAAGAAATGGCTGTGCGGCAAGTGAAGCACTTGCCGCGTGGCCATTTCGGGGGGAGCACTTACCGCCACCCATTGAGGTGACAGTAAGGGCTCCCATGCTGACCTGGCGGTAATAGGGCAGTGCACGGCATTGCCCGATTACTGCCAGGTACACACAGGCACTACAAAAATTGAAATATTTTTGCAGCACTGGAAATGCCGCACGCTGAGGGAGGGAGCTACCACCGGGCTGCTTTGGTAGCCCGGCGGTACTTCACTTTTAGCAAGCAGTAAGCTTGTGTTGGGCTTATCTTCGCTTAGTAAAAGGGCCCCAGTTACCTTGACCGCATACTTCAGCAACATATACTATGGCTCAATTATGTACTTTCTACTATTTGTTTTCCATTTGTTTGTTGATAGTCTCATGGAGCTTCCTCTTATTTTGATGTTTGAAATGTTAAGCAACCATTCCTTATTTAAGTATTATTGCTCCACTCATAGTTTTCTAAATTTCTATTATATATGGGGCCCGATATTCAGCCGGCAAGATCTCAAACCAGTAAAATAGATTTATACTGTTTACCCTAGAAATAAGCAGTGGATTTTCCCCCAAGTATATCTTACTAATGGCTTATGGACTTTTCTTTTAGGAAATTATCCAAACCTTTTTAAAACCCTGCTAAGCTAACTGCTTTTACCACATTCTCTGGCAACAAATTCCAAAGTTTAATTACACATTGAGTAAAGAAATATTTTCTCCAATTTGTTTTAAATTTACTACTCAGTTGCTTCATTGCATGCCCCCTAGTCCTTGTATTTTTAGAAACAGTAAACAAGTGGCTCATGTCTACCTGGTCCACTCCACTCAGTATTTTATATATATCATGTCTCCCCTCAGCTGTCTCTTCTCCTAGCTGAAGAGCCCTATCCACTTTAGCCTTTCCTCATAGGGAAGTTGTCCCATCCTCTTTATCATTTTTGTCACCCTTCTCTATACCTTTTCTAATTCCACTATATCTTTTTTGAGAGGTGTGGTCGCACCATGGAACAATACAAAGGCATAACAGTCTCATTTTTGCTTTTCATACCTCTCTTAATAATAACATTCTGTTTGCTTTCTTAGCCGCTTTTGCACACTAAGAGGGTTTCAAAGTATCATCAATGATGACAGCTGGATCCTTTTCCTGATCAGTGACTCCTAATTTAGAACCTTGCATCACATAGCTATAGTTTGGGTTCCTCTTTCCCACATGTATCACTTTGCTGTTGCTCACATTATGTCAGGCTTCTCACGGAAGCACAGGGTTTGTGAGCCCTTGGACCACTGCCGTGGAGTGGCAGTGGCAGGCAAAACCACCCGCAAGGCAGAGCAGGACTGGAACCCCGGACTGGAGTTGCAGCAGAGGCAAACAAGCTGGGACAGGCAGAGCAGGAACAGCTAGACTTCACCTGCGCTTGACCGCCGTTCCCCAGGAGTTGAGCTCCTGGGTGCAGGCAGCCTGCAGGACTTACAGGGCAGGAACTGGATACCAACAGGAAAAACACAACAGAGTCAGGACTAAAAGCTGCCAGGCAGCCACTAAGACAGAAACACAGACAGGTGAGAGTCAGGACTGAAAGCTGCCAAGCAACCACTAAAAAGGAACACAGACACAAGACAAGGAAATGCAGACCAGAAACAAGACTAGGAACTAAGCAATAAAACCAAAGCTAACTACACACAAACAAACTAGAACCAGGCAAGAAACTCAAACTATAACTGGACTAGGCAGAAGTGCACAGAGTACACCCACATACCAGGGACCTTAGACAATGCAAAGGCAAACACAGAAGTTTCCAGGTGGCTAATAAAGCCCATCAGCAGCTGAAGTTCAGCTGCAGGAATCACAAGGCAGCTATGGGTGCTGTTCAGGCACAAACAAGAAAAGCAAGTCTAGCAGCCTGGAAGATCCGGACCAGACTGGGCTGAAGTCTGGAACGTGTGACAGTTCATAGCAGCCACTGGTTCAGGCCACCAGAGGGTGAGGTGAGCACAGACAAGGAAACAGTCACCATCGTGACACATTAAATGTCATGTGCCATTTGGATTCCCAGTTTCGTAAGGTCCTCTTGCAATTTTTCACAAAAATTCTATCTGAACAAGTGAATAGGGGTTAGTCTGCTTTTAACTCCTAACCCCTATTCACTTGTTTAGTACCCATGTCTGTTTTATCATTCCCACCTTAAGTAATTCCTTTATCCCTTTTTTGTCCTGTTTGTTTGTCCTGATTAGATTGTAACCTCTGTTAAGCAGGGACTGTCTCTTCATGTTCAAGTGTACAGCGCTGTGTACGTCTAGTAGCGCTCAGTGGCGTAGCTACGTGGAGCCATGTGTCACGTCTGTGGTCGTGACCCCTCACAGCCTCTACCTGATTTCTGGGGGTAAGCTTCTGAGCTGGCTTCTGCCTATCCTTTCTGGAGTAGTTCTGTTTTTGGGAAGATCTGTTTCGGTTTCCTATCTCTGGCCACCGTCATCTGGGTTGGATCAATGGCGGCAGCCATCTTGGATGGCTCAAGAGTTGTAGCCATCTTGGATAGCTCAAGGGGTACAGCCATCTTGGATAGATCATATCATAGGAAGCCATCTTGGAGTAACAAGGACAGGAAGGAAGCCCTTATTTGGTCCTTAGAGATCTCCTGTGGGACCAGCCTCCATAGTTACTCAGAGTTGCTGCAGCTGCACCTCAGGTGTGGATGGGCTTTATTAATCACCTAGAGACTGCAGTCGGTTGCCTTTGCATTGCGTCTTAGGCCCTGGTATGTGGGTGCTGGTGCACTTCTGCCTGAGAGACTTTGTCTGGACCTGATTCTGTTTTTGCTGGTTTCCTGCCTTTTGAACCTTTGCCTGGACCTGGACTTTGCTTTGCTTGCCGCCTGCCTTTTGAACCTTTGCCTGGACCTGGACTTTGCTTTGCTTGCCGCCTGCCTTTTGAACCTTTGCCTGGACCTGGACTTTGCTTTATTTGCCGCCTGCCTATTGAATCTTTGCCTGGACTTGGACTTTGCTTTATTTGCCGCCTGCCTATTGAATCTTTGCCTGGACCTGGACTTTGCTTTGCTTGCCGCCTGCCTATTGAATCTTTGCCTGGACCTGGACTTTGCTTTGCTTGCCGCCTGCCTTTTGAACCGTTGCCTGGACCTGTCTTCAACTTACTGGCTGACTGCCAAGAGACCTTGGCAGGGTTTGCCGGTACATCTGTTCTGCCTTGCTTCTGGTGTGGGGTGGTTTTGCCTGCCACTGCTGCTCCTCGGCAGTGGTCCACAACCCAGTTTCCAGCTTTGAGTACGTGACACCATGGGGGCCTGGGCCCTTGGATTTGGCCATGGACCCCCCTGCCAATGACCCTCTCGACCCCCCCCCTCCCGCCGCCAACCCAACGTCGCCTACCTTTGCTGGCGGGGGACCCCAACCCCCACCATCCGAGGTCCTCTTCTTCCGGCGCAAGGCTTCGTTCTGAGTCTGACGTCCTGCATGTTGTACGGTGGCAGAGGAGGGTTGGCGGCGGGAGGGGGGGTCGAGAGGGTCATCGGCAAGGGGGGAGTCAAAGTTGGCGGCGGCGGGGGGGAGGGGGTCGGCAATGGTGGGAGGGGTCGGCGGCGCCAGGGGGGCTAAAATGTGCCCCCTCACCTCGGGCTCTGGACCCCCCTCCTGCCGAAGTCTTGCTACGCCCCTGGTAGCGCTATAGAAATGATAAGTAGTAGTAGTCATCTCTTTTCCAGAAAAACACCACTCACCTGATCCAAAACCACTGACAGATTTTTGCATGCCAAAATTTCAATTCCTGATGATTTGTGTTTTGCTACAGGTTCTACTGTGAAAGTGGAGTTGTATATTATTGCAACTCCTTCTCCTTTCTTTTTGGTTCTGTTTATATGTATTGTTTTGTAGCCCAATGGGCATAAGTCCAGAAGACATTTCTGATTTAGGATTTAGAACTTTTAGTTATGCTGGTGATATTACAATTTTTATTCTCGTTTATCATAAAGTGGAAGATGTTTTAATTTAATCATGAATTGATAATGAATGTGACTGTTGGGCAGACTGGATGGACCATTCAGGTCTTTATTTATACTATGTTACTCAAACTTAGGACCCTGCTTACTAAGCCGCGCTAGAGGCACGTTAGTGCTTTTAGCGTGCACTAACCATTAGCGTGCGCTAACTGTGTAGATGTCCACCATATTCCTATGGGCGCCTACACAGAGTGCACTAATTTTGTGCACACTTGGAGATTTTGCTCTGGACTCTACTACTCGATCTCTTGACTTGGTGTTGCTGATGATTAGAGAAGGTAGTGCAAAACTAGCGGCGCATTACTACTACTACTTAACATTTCTAAAGCTCTACTGGGGTTGGCGCATCTCACGGATATACAGAAAGACCTGGCGGAGGTGTAGACAGAGTTGCAAGCCATCACATGGAGCTTCGGGTAGGCAGGGCCGGTCTTAGGGCGAGGCGACCGCATAGGGCCTCGTGCTCAAGAGGGCCCCGCACTGCGCGCCTGAAGTCGCCCCGCCCTGACCGCCCAAGCTCCAGTCCCCCCGCCCTCTGAATTTTAAAAATTACCTCATCATCGACGTCTGGTTACAGCGGCCGGCAGGTAGCAGCAGCAGTGAAAAGCGTGCGAGCTGCTGGGCGGCGCTTCGGGAGCCTTCCTTTCCCTCCTTCAGCTCTGGCCCCAGCGGGACCAGAGCTGAAGGAGGGAAAGGAAGGCTCCCGAAGCGCCGCCCAGCAGCTCGCACGCTTTTCACTGCTGCTGCTACCTGCCGGCCGCTGTAACCCAACGTCGATGACAAGGTAACTTTTAAAATTCAGAGGGAGGGGGGCCTTGAAGATGGGTGGGAGCTGGGTGGGGGGCCTTGGAGCTGGTGGGTGGGAGGGAGAGAGAGACAGGCCTTGGAGCAGGGAGGGAGGCCAGCCGGCCTTGGAGCTGGGTGGGAGGGGGCCTTGGAGCTAGCTGGGAGGGGGGCCTTGGAGCTGTGAGGGGGGCCGGGAAAGAGAGAGACCGGCCTTGGAGGTGGGGGGGAGGGAGGCCTTGGAGCTGGGAGGAAGGGAGGGAGCTGGGGAGCCCTGGGGATGGTCCCGGGAGCTCAGAGGGAGGGGTGGCTGGCCCTGGAGCTAGGGTGGGGGCGGGGCTAGGATGGGGCCCCATCAGATTGGTCTGCATAGGGCCCCGCACTTGCTAAGACTGGCTCTGCGGGTAGGAGTGCTGGAGGATGATTTTACTGGGCTGCGGAGGGATATTGATTCCCATGATTCAATTATCTCCTCTTCTCAAATTGGACAATCTCGAAAACCGGAGCTGCCAGTCTAATATAAGAGTTATTGGTATACTGGAGGGCAGCGAGATTGGTGCAGCAATGGAGTTTCTAGAAAAATTCTTCAGAGCTGTGTTTGCAATGGAGGCCTTTCCGGAGGATTCTGCGATAGAACTGACCCATCAAGTCCCTGTTCAACTTGCTCAACAGAACTCTTATCAAGCCCCTCGACCTTTTGTGGCGAAAGTACTTAAATTATAGACACAAAGAGCTTCTATTGTCCTGAGGCCGTAAACTGAAACAATTGGAATGGCTGAACCATCGCGTATTACTTTTCCCTGATTTCAGCCCGGAACTTAATCAGAAGCGTATGGCCTATAAAGAGGTAAAACAGCACTTCTTTAAGCATGGCATACCCATGGCAATTGAACAGAGCAGATCGTAAAAAGACTAACGTAATTTATTGTTAAGAACCAATTTAAAAAAAAAAAATATATATATATACATACATACACATAGACAGCCCGACACAGGCCGTGTTTCGCCCAACAGGGCTGCTTCAGGGGCTACAAAAGAGATAATAAAAGAGATAATAAAATAATGTAAATAAAATAGACATATATATTGTTTGTCATACACATATGCATCTGATTTAAAATAATATTGTCAATCACATATAAACATGTATGTGTACATATGCAGAGATTTCAACATAAAATATGAAATAACATTAATATAAAATCCATGAGAGAGAAAATATATTGTAATATAACACCAATATCCCAAACAAAAAGCATATAGAAAGCATATAAAATATAATATAATGCAAAAGAGAAACCATTTGTGAATGCGCTGTTTTTTCAAATCAAGGTAATCTTTTTTACATGTAAGTCACTTTCATCTTTTTCACTTTATTTTTATTATTTTTCACGGCTTATTTTTCAGTCATATATGACGATATATACATATTTTATGCATGTTTTTTTTCTTTTTTAGTTTACTTCAGCACACTCAATATATATTCATTACACTTGACAGTAAAAGGATTGCTGTGTAGGTGGGTGTCTTTTGCCTTAAACTTCTATTATGCTAATGTTTTGTAATAGTGATATATTAGCTATGGTTTCTCTTTTGCATTATATTATATTTTATATGCTTTCTATATGCTTTTTGTTTGGGATATTGGTGTTATATTACAATATATTTTATCTCTCATGGATTTTATATTAATGTTATTTCATATTTTATGTTGAAATCTCTGCATATGTACACATACATGTTTATATGTGATTGACAATATTATTTTAAATCAGATGCATATGTGTATGACAAACAATATATATGTCTATTTTATTTACATTATTTTATTATCTCTTTTGTAGCCCCTGAAGCAGCCCTGTTGGGCGAAACACGGCCTGTGTCGGGCTGTATATGTGTGTATATATATATATATATTTGTATGTTTTAACTTTTTATTGATGTCACAGTTTACAACATGTAAAGATCAATAAACATATACTTAATACAAATCTCTGTCTTCTTTAACAAAACCTTGACTGAAGTGTCATCAAACTTTTGCTGTAAGTTTTCCTCCCTCTCCCCACCCCCCATCCCCACTATACTCTTGCTTTAATGTTTAGTCATTCTTATTAAAGCCCTCACATGTTGTAATATAAACAATATCAACTATCAACGGAGTCCCAGTCACATCAACACAATTCAACATAAGCATACAGATAATTTTTAACTTTCATCCCTCCCCTCCCTATATACAGTGGGGGAAATAAGTATTTGATCCCTTGCTGATTTTGTAAGTTTGCCCACTGACAAAGACATGAGCAGCCCATAATTGAAGGGTAGGTTATTGGTAACAGTGAGAGATAGCACATCACAAATTAAATCCGGAAAATCACATTGTGGAAAGTATATGAATTTATTTGCATTCTGCAGAGGGAAATAAGTATTTGATCCCCCACCAACCAGTAAGAGATCTGGCCCCTACAGACCAGGTAGATGCTCCAAATCAACTCGTTACCTGCATGACAGACAGCTGTCGGCAATGGTCACCTGTATGAAAGACACCTGTCCACAGACTCAGTGAATCAGTCAGACTCTAACCTCTACAAAATGGCCAAGAGCAAGGAGCTGTCTAAGGATGTCAGGGACAAGATCATACACCTGCACAAGGCTGGAATGGGCTACAAAACCATCAGTAAGACGCTGGGCGAGAAGGAGACAACTGTTGGTGCCATAGTAAGAAAATGGAAGAAGTACAAAATGACTGTCAATCGACAAAGATCTGGGGCTCCACGCAAAATCTCACCTCGTGGGGTATCCTTGATCATGAGGAAGGTTAGAAATCAGCCTACAACTACAAGGGGGGAACTTGTCAATGATCTCAAGGCAGCTGGGACCACTGTCACCACGAAAACCATTGGTAACACATTACGACATAACGGATTGCAATCCTGCAGTGCCCGCAAGGTCCCCCTGCTCCGGAAGGCACATGTGACGGCCCGTCTGAAGTTTGCCAGTGAACACCTGGATGATGCCGAGAGTGATTGGGAGAAGGTGCTGTGGTCAGATGAGACAAAATTGAGCTCTTTGGCATGAACTCAACTCGCCATGTTTGGAGGAAGAGAAATGCTGCCTATGACCCAAAGAACACCGTCCCCACTGTCAAGCATGGAGGTGGAAATGTTATGTTTTGGGGGTGTTTCTCTGCTAAGGGCACAGGACTACTTCACCGCATCAATGGGAGAATGGATGGGGCCATGTACCGTACAATTCTGAGTGACAACCTCCTTCCCTCCGCCAGGGCCTTAAAAATGGGTCGTGGCTGGGTCTTCCAGCACGACAATGACCCAAAACATACAGCCAAGGCAACAAAGGAGTGGCTCAGGAAGAAGCACATTAGGGTCATGGAGTGGGCCTAGCCAGTCACCAGACCTTAATCCCATTGAAAACTTATGGAGGGAGCTGAAGCTGCGAGTTGCCAAGCGACAGCCCAGAACTCTTAATGATTTAGAGATGATCTGCAAAGAGGAGTGGACCAAAATTCCTCCTGACATGTGTGCAAACCTCATCATCAACTACAGAAGACGTCTGACCGCTGTGCTTGCCAACAAGGGTTTTGCCACCAAGTATTAGGTCTTGTTTGCCAGAGGGATTAAATACTTATTTCCCTCTGCAGAATGCAAATAAATTCATATACTTTCCACAATGTGATTTTCCGGATTTAATTTGTGATGTGCTATCTCTCACTGTTACCAATAACCTACCCTTCAATTATGGGCTGCTCATGTCTTTGTCAGTGGGCAAACTTACAAAATCAGCAAGGGATCAAATACTTATTTCCCCCACTGTATATATATATATATATATTGTAATTGGTTCTTAACAATAAATTACATTAGTCTTTTTACGATCTGCTCTGTTCATTTTCCATCTTGGAGTTTGCAGACCGTCTGCCTTTGTGCTTTCTTATACCCATGGCAATGCCATATCCAGCAAAACTCAGTATACAGTGGAAGGGCGACAGAATCCTTTTTGCGGATCTGACGGAGGCTGAGAAGTTCTTAATTTGGCATTTCTCTGATGATCCACTGTTTCAACTTTCTAGACATGGGAAACCTTTGTGGATGGAGTCTGATACCCCCACTGCTGATTGACTGAGACGACAAAATTAATTAATGGAGCAAAAAATGATAAACTCCTATGCAAGTTTCAATCCCAATGCAGCTGCATATGAGCCTGCTGGGAGAGCATATATCTCTCATATACTCTGCAATCTTCATCTTAGTGAAATGCTTTTATATAACTGGGGTGCTTTGCATTCCTGCTACTTGCTTTTATCGCCACTAGAGAGGGAGAATATCCAGTGGTATTTTGTGGCAATGGGACATTTTATAAGGGGTCTACTGTGAGGGGTTTTCTTGTATTGATACAAGGGGCTCATTATGTTGGCTGAAGTGGGTTTTCCTTTTCATTTTGGTTGTCCTTGTTCCCTTCATTTAGAATCAGTTTTTCCCCTTCCCCCCTCCTCTTTTTATTTTCTTTTGCTTGATTCCACTTTACCTTTTCACTGGCCCCGCACACTAGTGGGCGAGAGTAGTTGGATACTGCTTCTCCTACTGGGTGACCTGGGAGAAGTAAACTTAAACAGATCGGAAGGAACAGTGTGTTACTATAGCTGTGCGGGCTCCCACAATGTTGGCTGCTCTGATGTGCTTTCTGACTCTGTTTATTCATTCTGTGCAATTTAAAGTTGTTAGTTTGTTGGTACTGATGTTTCTGAATGTTTTTACTTGTACAGATTTAATATTTTCCCTTGAACATTTGGATATAACAATGGGAATCTTATTATTATGATTCTGTATGGAGTTCTTTTCCCTTCCATTGAGTTTTTATGTGTATTCTTTAGTATGGGTGATACTACTATTACGCTAACTTCTTATAATGTTAGGGGAATGCAGGGTATACATAAAAGGAGGAAAGTTTTGACAGAATAGGGTAGCATGGCATTGGATATTTTCCTCATACAGGAGATCCATTTGGTGGCACGTGATTAGGGGCAGCTCCAGGCACATTGGTTTGGGAAAACCTTTCATTCTTTTGGGACTTCCAACAGTTTTGGGGTTTTGATTATGCTCCATAGATTTATTTATTTGTTGCATTTGTATCCCACATTTTCCCACCTTTTTGCAGGCTCAATGTGGCTTACATGGTCCCGTAGTGGCATTCACCAAGTCCGGTAGAAAAACAAATACAAGGTGATGTTATGGTCAAATAAGGTTCATGCATTTCAGACACAATGGGGATCGAAGAGAGGAGAGGTTATGTAATGTCCAGTACAAGCTTTGGTTTTGCTGTGTTGCAGAGTGTAGGTATTTATGTTGGGTCGGTTTTTGAACAGGTTGGTTTTTAATGATTTCCTGACGTTTAGATTTGCAACAGAGTGGACCCCCCCGGAGGGAGTGGAAAGCATGAAAAAAGATCTGCAGAAGCTAGAAGAATGGTCTAACGTTTGGCAATTAAAATTCAATGCAAAGAAATGCAAAGTGATGCAATTAGGGAGTAGAAATCCACGGGAGACATGTGTGTTAGGTGGTGAGAGTCTGATAGGTACGGACGGGGAGAGGGATCTTGGGGTGATAGTATCTGAGGACCTGAAGGCGACGAAACAGTATGACAAGGTGGTGGCCGTAGCTAGAAGATTGCTAGGCTGTATAGAGAGAGGTGTGACCAGCAGAAGAAAAGAGGTTTTAATACCCCTATATAAGACATTGGGTGAGGCCCCACCTGGAGTATTGTGTTCAATTTTGGAGGCCGTATCTTGCGAAGGATGTTAAAGAAAAGCTACGAGAATGGTATGGGATTTGCGTTGCAAGACTATGAGGAGAGACTTGTTGACCTAAACATGTATACCCTGGAGGAAAGGAGAAACAGGGGTGATATGATACAGACGTTCAAACATTTGAAAGGTATTAATCCACAAACGAACCTTTTCCGGAGATGGGAAGGCAGTAGAACTAGAGGAAATGAAATGAGATTGAAGGGGGGCAGACTCCAAGAAAAATGTCAGGAAGTATTTTTTCACGGAGAAAGTGGTGGATGCTTGGAATGCCCTCCCGCGGGAGGTGGTAGAGAGGAAAACGTAACGGATTCAAACATGCGTGGGATAAATATAAAGGCATCCTGCTCAGAAGCTTAGCCGGTGGTGGGAGGCAGGGCTGGTGGTTGGGAGGTGAGGATAGTGCTGGGCAGACTTATATGGTCTATGCCAGAGCCGGTGGTGGGAGGTGGGGCTGGTGGTTGGGAGGCGGGGATAGTGCTGGGCAGACTTATACGGTCTGTGCCAGAGCGAGGGGGGGGGCGGGGATAGTGCTGGGCAGACTTATACGGTCTGTGCCCTGAAAAAAGACAGGTACAAATCAAGGTAAGGTATACACAAAAAATGGCACATGTGAGTTTATCTTGTTGGGCAGACTGGATGGACCGTGCAGGTCTTTTTCTGCCGTCATCTACTATGTTAGATGGTCATAGATTGTTTTCACAGCTTCTGGTAGTGCGTTCCATAACTCTGTGCTTATAAAGGAGAAGCTGGTTGATTTGTATTTGAGTCCTTTGCAATTTGGGTAGGGAGATTGAGATATGTTCGTGATGATCTGATTATGTTTCTAATTGGTAGATCTATGAGGTCTGTCATGTATCCTGGGGCTGCGCCGTAGATAATTTTGTGGACCAGGGTGCAGATTTGAAGTTAATACACAATACATTCTTTGATTGGGAGCCAATGCAGTTTTTCTCGGAGGGGGTTTGGCGCTTTTGAATCGAGTTTACCAAATATCAGCCTGGCTGCTGTGTTTTGAGTAGTCTGGAGTTTCTTTGTGAGTTGTTCTTTATATCCTTCATAAATTCCATTGCAGTAGTCCACATGGCTTAGTACCATTGATTGTATTAGGTTGCGAAATGTATCCCTCGGGGAAGAAAGGTTTCACGCGTTTAAGTTTCCACATGAGTGGAACATTTTCTTAGTTGTGGTGTTCACTTGGCTCTCGAGTGTAAGTGTTGCATTCTCGAGGGGCCTTGGCATTCTGTCAGGTCCTCGAGGCAGGACTGGAGTTTGTGAGCCCTTGGGCTACTGCCGAGGAGTGGCAGCGGCAGGCAAGACCACCTCGGGACTGGAAACCAGAAGAGCAGTACTGGAACTCTGGACTGGAGTAGTACAAGGCAGGCAACTAGAACAGATGAGACAGGAACAGCTTCACCTGCACCTAGCCACCGTTCCTCCGGAGTTGAGCTCTGAAGTGCAGGCGGCCGGCAGGCCTTGCAGGATAAGGCAGGAACTGAAGATCCAGAGGACCCACCCTGGGTCTGGGATACATGAGGGCGACAGGGCACGGAACTAGACTCAGACAGTGTGCTGCTGCACAGCCACTAGCAAGACCCAGAAGACAGGACCAAGGAACATAAGGCGTACAGAAGCTTAGCAGGAGCAAGGACTAGGGCAGCATACACACTAGGCAGAACGGGGAACCGGGAATACCCACAGGGTAAACCCTCTAGCTAGGTGGAGACAGGATACAGGAATAATCACCCAGGAAAACACCACTAGCCAGACAGATACAGGATTCAGGATATACAAGCAGGTAGGCACACAGGCTAGGCAAGGCAGGGTTCAGGGTAAAGAGAGCAAACCAGGCAGAACAGGCCAGGGGTCTTGGGCTGGCAGCAGAGCAAACAGAGTAACCAGGAATAACAGGCCAAGGGTCTTTGGGGCAGACAGGAGAACAGACAGAGTAAACCAGGACAAAGGCTTCACCCCAACCCAGGGTAAGCCAGGGACAGAGGCTTCACCCCAACACAGGGGTAAGCCTGGAGACAGAGGCTTCACCCCAAACACAGGGTAAGCCAGGAACAGAGGCTTCACCCCAAACACAGGGTAAGCCAGTGAAGACCACAGACAGACAGTGGCAGGGAAGACCCCCATGGAAGGACAACAGAGACACAGACACAGAAAGAAACTGGGCTGGATCCCAGAGAGAGGCTAAGCAGTAGTGCAGCAGACACTTACTAACCTGACCTGGCCTAAGAGCATAACACTTATGCAAAGGCCCTGACTGCAAGCACAGCACTTCCTTATGAAGGCTCTCACTGATGAGTCACCAGCAGTAGGACAGAAGCAGGAAGTACACTGACCCCAAATAGAGGCTTGACACACATAGGAAGTGAGCCCACAGGAAAGACAAGCAGGAGCCATCTTGGAAGCTGGCACAGAGCCGGTGGCAGCCATCTTAGATGCTGGCTCCCTAGAGAGGCATAGCCCACACAGGTGAGGTCTAGTAAGCAATCAGGTTCATGCTGGAAGCAGCCAGCACACCAGGATAGAGACAAGACTAACACAAACACAGACAGAAGCCAGCAGAGCTGCTGACCCCCAGAAAGAAGGTAAGGCTGAGGGTGGTCACGGCCACAGACGTGACAGTAAGGTTACGGTTGATTGTGACGCCGAGTATTTTCAGGCTATCTGAGATAGGGAGGATGTGGTCTGTGGTGTTTATAATTGTGGGTTTGTAGGTATTGTGTTGAGATGAGGACGAGGCAGTGTGTTTTTTCAGTATTCAGTTTCAATTGAAATGAGTTCGCCCACGAGTCCATGGTGTTCAAACCGAGCATGATTTCATTGGTGATTTCTGTCAAATCATGTCTGAAGGGGATATATATTGTGACATCATCTGCGTAGATGAACGGGTTGAGGCCTTGGTTGGATAAGGACTTGGCTAGTGGGATCATCATTATGTTGAAAAGTATTGGTGATAGTGGTGATCCTTGAGGTACTCCACAGTCTGCTTTCCATGGTGTAGATATGTTAGAATTTGATTTCACTTGGTATGTTCTAGTAGTTAGAAAACCCTTGATCCAGCTAAGTATATTTCCGCTTATCCCAAAGTAATCTTAGTAATATGTTGTGGTTTACCATGTCGAATGTGCTTGACATGTCAAATTGGAGGAGAAGTATGCTTTTACCTGTGGCTATTTCCTGCTTGAATTTGGCCAGGAGTGTGACTAGCATAGTTTTGGTGCTATGGAAGGGGTGAAATCCTGATTGTGATTCATGTAGTATTAGTACATAAGTAAGTACATAAGTAATGCCATACTGGGAAAAGATCAAGGGTCCATCGAGCCCAGCATCTTGTCCACGACAGCGGCCAATCCAGGCCAAGGGCACCTGGGAAGCTTCCCAAACGTACAAACATTCTATACATGTTATTCCTGGGATTTTGGATTTTTCCAAGTCTGTTTAGTAGCGGTTTATGGACTTGTCCTTTAGGAAACCGTCCAACCCTTTTTTAAACTCTGCTAAGCTAACCGCCTTCACCACATTTTCCGGCAATGAATTCCAGAGTTTAATTATACGTTGGGTGAAGAAACATTTTCTCCGATTTGTTTTAAATTTACTACACTGTAGTTTAATCGCATGCCCCCTAGTCCTAGTATTTTTGGAAAGCGTGAACAGACGCTTCACATCCACCTGTTCCACTCCACTCATTATTTTATATACCTCTATCATGTCTCCCCTCAGCCGTCTCTTCTCCAAGCTGAATAGTCCTAGCCTCCTTAGTCTTTCTTCATAGGGAAGTCGTCCCATCCCCGCTATCATTTTAGTCGCCCTTCACTGCACCTTTTCCAATTCTACTATATCTTTCTTGAGATGCGGCGACCAGAATTGAACACAATACTCAAGGTGCGGTCGCACCATGGAGCGATACAACGGCATTATAACATACTCACACCTGTTTTCCATACCTTTCCTAATAATAGCCAACATTCTATTCGCTTTCCTAGCCGCAGCAGCACACTGAGCAGAAGGTTTCAGCGGTTATCGACGACGACACCCAGATCCCTTTCTTGATCCGTAACTCCTAACGTGGAACCTTGCATGATGTAGCTATAATTCAGGTTCTTTTTTCCCATATGCATCATCTTGCACTTGCTCACATTAAACGTCATCTGCCATTTAGCCGCCCAGTCTCGTAAGGTAATTTTTCACAATCCTGTTGCGAGTTAACGACTTTGAATAACTTTGTGTCATCAGCAAATTTAATTACCTCGCTAGTTACTCCCATCTCTAAATCATTTATAAATATATTATTGAGAATTTGTTTATCTAGTCGGTGAGTTGCTTGGTCACCATGCTTTCCATCAGTTTGACTGCTAGTGGGATAGATGCAACTGGGCGGTAATTGGCGAGTTTGTTTGTTTTTTTCTTAGTGTCTTTTGGTATTGGGATGAGTAGGATGTTGCCATGCTCCTCAGGGAAGAGGCCTTGTTGGATCATGTAGTTTAGGTGGGATGTGAGGTCTGCTATGAAGCGGTCGGGGTGGATTTAAGTAGGTTGCTGGGGCAGGTGTCCAATTTGCAGTTGGAGAACCTATGAGTCGCTTGTGTAATTGATTCGACGGTGAGGAGAGCAAAGTTTGACCAGGTTCGGTCTGCCGGGTATTCTCCAGAGGTTGGATCCAAGCCATTGATGGTTTTCGATGTCGGTATTGTGCTGAGGAAGTGTATTGCGTAGGTTTATTATGTTTTCATTGAAGTATTTTGCAAGATTGTCTGCGGATGGGAAGTCTATGTTAGTTGTGGTGACTGAGGTGGTGTTTAGTAGTTTGTTTACGAGCTGGAATAGTTTTTCATGTCTTTGTAATCATATAGTAACATAGTAGATGACGGCAGAAAAACCTGCACGGTCCATCCAGTCTGCCCAAGAAGATAAATTCATGTGTGCTACTTTTTTATTTGTACTATCCTCTTCAGTGCACAGACCGTACAAGTCTGGCCAGCCCCATCCCCGCCTCCCAACCACCAACCCCCCTCCCAACCACCAGCTCTGGCACAGACCATATAAGTCTGCCCAGCACTATCCCTGCCTCCCACCACCGGCTCTGGCACAGACCGTATAAGTCTGCCCAGCACTATCCCCGCCGCCCAACCACCAGCCCCGGCACAGACCGTATAAGTCTGCCCAGCACTAGTCCCGCCTCTCAACCACCAGCCCCAGCACAGACCGTATATGTCTGCCCAGCACTAGCCCCGCCTCCCAACCACCAGCTCTGCCACCCATTCTAGGCTAAGCTCCTGAGGATCCCTTCCTTCTGCACAGGATTCCTTTATGTTTATCCCACGCATGTTTGAATTCCGTTACCGTTTTCATCTCCACCACCTCCCGCGGGAGGGCATTCCAAGCATCCACCACCCTCTCCGTGAAAATCCGTCCTAATTTGGTCTGTCTTATTGCATATTTGTATTTTCTTTGTATTTGTTTCCATGCGTTGAGTGTGTGTTCATCTTTTATTTTTTTCCATGCTTGTTCCAGTTTCCTGGATTGTGTTTGAGTTTTTTCAATTCGTCATTGAACCATGGTATCGAATTTTGTCTTCGTGATAATCTTGTTCTTAAAGGTGCTATTTCGTCTAGTGTGTTTCTGCATCTTTCGTCCCAGTCAGAGAGGAAGTGTGTGGAGTCTGTTCGTGCTGTCCATTCGTTGTCATATAATTGTTGCCAGAATGCTTTTGGATCTATTTGACCTCTCATGCTGGAGGTGGAATGTTCTTGAATACGGTATGATCCCTTCTTCTGCCAGTTTAGGGATAGATTTAGTTTGTAGTGATCGGTCCAAGGTGTTTCTGTCCATTTGATATCTGTTATTAATAGGTTGTGGTCTGTAGACAGTTTGTGTGAGAAGAGGTCCAGTGTGTGCCCTTTGACGTGGGTAGCTTGCATGTGTGGCCATTTGAGATCCCATGAGTGGAGGAAATCCTTACATTCTCGTGCATTGGTGGAGTGTGGGTCTTCAAGGTGAAGGTTTATGTCGCCTAGTACTAGTATGTTGGAGTTGGATACACAAGTGTTTGAGATGAGGTCCGTGAAATTAGGTTGACTTTCGTTCCAGTTACCGGGTGGTCTGTAAAACAGGACACAGTTCAGATGATCAAGCAGGGATTTGTTGTGGATTCTGATTGAGGCGATTTCAAGTTGAGTTGCTATGGACTCGGCAGTGCGGTGAAGTGGGAGCGGTAGATTAGTGCTATACCTCCGCCTCTCTTTTCCTTTCTGGTCCAGTGAGTGATTTTGTATCCTGGAGGGCATAGATCAAGGATTATGGGATCCTTTTGGTCGTGGATCCAGATTTTACTGATGAAAATTAGATCAAGGTTTTCTGACGTGGTCCATTCTGTTATTGTTGTTGTTTTGTTTACTATGGATCTGGCGTTAGTGTAGCCCACTTGAATTTTTTGTATGGGGCTTCCATGTTTGGTGTTGTGTGGATTTTTGTTAGTTGTCGTTTCTTAGTTAGTGTGTGTTTGCTATGACTTTTCTTTCCTTTTTGTTGGTGTTGTCCGTATGTAGGTATTCTTCCTTTGTTTTGGTTATTGTCAGTTTGGTGAGGTGTAGAGTGTCTAATCAGTCTATGATGATTCTGTAGTATGGGTGGGTATGATATTATTTTCTGCGAGTAGAATGGATAGTGTTAGGTGAATCAGTGATAGGGAGTACATTGCTAGGAGTAATTTGACTGTATTCATTTTGGTATCAGTTCGGTTTGGACTGCTAGTAGGTCGAGTTCAGTAGGGGTGGGGGAGTAGTTCTAAGGTGAGTTCTTGTTTAAAATAGCTTTATCAGCTATTTGCTTCCACTGTGGGGGTCTGTTTAAAATGACTCTATCAACCGGTTGCTTCTACTGTGCAGAGTTGGTATCAATGGGGCACACCAGAACACACCTGGGTCTCTTACTTACATGAGATTACTTGTGGTGGGTAGAGATAGATAGTTAACTCACAGTCAGATGTTCAGGAGTGAAGTCCAAGGGCACGGAGACTCCGTGATTCTGGGTACTATGCTAGTGGTTGGAGGTAGGGGTCTAGGAGAGACCGAGGCAATGGTCACTCATTTGGAGGCAGCTCAGGGCTAAGAGGCTGGGGAGTGTGACACCTCACCAGGTGGATGCAGGCAGAGTGACTCGGTAGAGATTCCACATCTACGGGAGGCGCATCGGCGGCTGGAGGTGGGAGTTGGGGGTGGTTAGCAGCCCCGGGTCATCGTTGCTGTTATTCGCTGGGTCTGGGCACCTCCATTAGTCTTTAGGGCTTGTCCTCCACTCTGGGGCACAGGGTCCATCTCTGGGCACCTCCACACTCCGCTCCCTCGCTCTCGCACCCCGGTCTGCACCGCCTTTCTGAGGATGCAACCACGTGGCGTCGTCACTATGTCCCTAGAAGTCGCTTACTTCTGCTGCTCGTGGCATCACCAGCCGAGCCTGTCGCGGATCTTGCTCTGGATCAGACGCGGAGCCACTCGCCAAATTCGACGGGTGCTGCAGCGGGGAAGCGCTGTCCGCCGCTCCATCTGCTTGCCCCCGCGGGCTCAGGCCTCCGTGATCGCGTCCCGCCCAGGCCCAGTCTCGGCTTCAGGACAAGGA